>NC_064616.1:876556518-877181518 GCF_023898315.1 Schistocerca nitens | reverse complement strand
GTGTTCATCATTTTCCCTCTGGATGGCCACCATTGGTTTTAAGAGGCCACCATTTCCTCTTCTCCTCTTGGTAACCACCATTCCTCCTAGATGGCCACCATTCCGCCTTTGGGTGCCCATCATTTCCCAGTGTGGCCACCATTCCCATTTTGGGTGGTCACATCCCCCATGATTGGCCACCATTGCGCCGCCCACTCCCATAGTTGTTCACCACCGCCCCTTGTTAGATGGCCACCATCCCGTTTTCATGATCAGCATTTCCCTGCGTACTACTGTGGGGTCATTTTACAGGCTGACTGTTATACTTTACGTGACAAAATCCTTAATAAACAACTATTTTACATAAAGTTGGACATACCTTCATGCTGTGTAATCAATTGCATGACACAATTAATTGTGGAGAGTACTAAAACTCTTACTCACATGACTTCCAAACAACAACTAACATGATGGCTCACACTACACATCTTAAATACAGGAGACCTCTGTGCTCACCATTGTGGATGACAGGGAGACCAACATTACTAATTTTTTCAAACACACTAGTTGTGCATCTTTCTTTCTTGATGCTGAAGTGCGTGGATGCAGTCGTGGTCTCTGTCGGATTTCGTGTGACACTAAAAATAAATGATGATGTGTTTTTGATCTGGTTGGCCATGATTCTTTCTTAATGCAGTTCATGTCTTCTGTAAGCTAGCTCAGGTGGAGATAGTGTGAGGGCACACATGATTTCGAAATCATGTTTCTTGAAAATGAGAAAGGGAAGGAGAAGATATTATCGCTTCTCTTTCTCTCTCTCTCTCTCTCTCTCTCTCTCTCACTGTCGCTCTCTTCGTTTTTGCTTCTTTCTTTTGTGCGTCTGGAAGCTGGTGGAATCTTCTCCTGCTGATTCACACAAGATAAGGAAATCTGGGGAATCCCCTTCCTACCACTTGCTGAAATAGCTGGCGAATACTATTGTGCACAATATTTTCACATCTGTCTCAGCGATATATCCCTGATTTATACATCATTGACCGTTTACAGGCAACAACATATTACAGAGGCAATACAATTTTCCTCTCTAGTGACTGAAAAACACTGCACTAGGGGAAAAGATATTGATAAGTCTCAACTCCCTTTTCCTTGTCTCAACTTCCTCAGATGACCTCACCATTAGACTTGATGATGTCTACCCATGCTCATTGACGTGATCTCCAAGCACGCCGTATTTTCCAGAGAATCAAATTATGATGTATGTGTCATTTGCTAAGGTGTGTTAGATTTGTTGCGGTGTAACAACAACTAATATATATGGAATAGATTTCATGGCGGTGCAACGATTCTATCGACAAGAGAAAACTGATTCTGTTGTTCAGGCTCGGCGTGTCTTTGCTATGCTCGATATTTCTCGGAAGTTCTAGGTACAGCGCGACGTTTTATATAGCATTGCGCCGCGGCATTTTTCGATTGGCACGACTTTCTTCAGTTCGGCGAAAACGTGGTTTCAGCGCTGTTTACCATTCGCTATTTTTGCGTTGTGAAGACCACAACAACAACAACAACAACAACAACAACATAAAAGTAGCTCACTGGTTCAGTGGCTGTTTGCACAAAAAGAGTGAGTCTAGCGATCTATCACCATAAGCTTTCAAAAATGAACGAGAATGGCAAAAAAGGAAGATAATGATTCTCAATATCTGTTACGAGATATATAGTCACATAATCAACGGGTATCAAAAATTTTCTATGGAACAACATTACGAAAATGTGCAGAAAGAATTCTAAGATCTGGTTAACGACGCAAGAGCAAAAAGTTACAGCGATCTACAGTCGGGATTCATTGATCTGTCCCTCAAGAAGCACTTCGTGCTACGTTTTCAGGCGAGGAGCATGTGTAGGAATCGGTGTTAATAGTAGTAAATTTTCTGATGTCACAAGAATTATTCCACCGTAAGATACAACAGTTTGCGATGGAATTAAACGAAGAGCATGGAGAGTGCATAGTTCGTTGGGTAGGGGAAGGGACATGCCCGAGTACGATTTTTCGATTTAAAACCCGCTTTTTTTGAATTTATGAACGATAAATAAGAACAGAAACATAATTAAAAATCTTTAATGGATTGCTCATCTTGCGTTTTGAGTGGTGTTGACTGTACACTGCCCACAGTAAGTGACTGCGAGGTGAGAAGCCCCTTATTTCTGATATGATGGGGATGCATAAAAAAACGCATTGTGGAAACGGACATATTCTGAGAGAAAACACTGAACATTTCCGTAAGCTCACTGGCATTAAACACAACGTGAGGTCTGAAAGAGTCACAGTGGCCTTCAGTGACTTACAGGGACAGTTTTGTAAACGTTTTGAGGACACTGTCAATCTTACAGTGTTTTCGAGCTGTTTGCAACACCGTTTACCGTTTCAGCTGAAATCACCGCTGTGCAAGTGGGTATGGAGCTCATTGATCTCACTGTAATTCCTGTTTAAAAGAAAAAATATTTTACGCTATAACAGTACAGGAAGTCTACATTGGCTTCCTGCAGAAGACTTTCTGCGTCTCCAAAATGAGTTTGCAAATACGATCAAATATTTTGATCAACATTTTTGATGAAAGGCTTTTTTCACTTGTTGTTGTTGTGGTCTTCAGTCCTGAGACTGGTTTGATGCAGCTCTCCATGCTACCCTATCCTGTGCAAGTTTCACTTACCAAACTAAATAAGTCACGATTTCGTGACTGAAAGTTTGTGAAATTGCATGTGTCTCCCCCGTATGCGACAGTTTGTGCAAAATGAAAATAATATTGTGCCATAAATAAATAAATTACACAGAAAATTTGTTTTGTTTGTTATATATGTTGCTGAGAAATATGAAAAAAGTTGTATGCAGTGCGACAACACTGCCATTTAAATGTAGCATGTTCACAATTTCCGTATAAAATGGTTCAAATGGCTCTGAGCACTACGTGACTTAACATCTGAGGTCATCAGTCCCCTATAACTTAGAACTACTTAAACCTAACTAACCTAAAGACATCACACACATCCATGCCCGAGGCAAGATTCGAACCTGCGACCGTAGCGGTCGCGCGGTTCCAGACTGAAGCGCCTAGAATCGCTCGGCCACAGCGGCCGGCACAATTTCCATATATTCTCCATCATCAGTAGCAGGGCAAACAGTGTCCAGGTCCACTTTTTATATCTTATTATTATCAAATTAATGATGCAAATTAATTGATTAATCTATTAATTACCCCCACCAGCTGATGACATCATGGGTTTTCCACAGCCATCACGTGGATCCCTTCGTCCACCCCACCACACCACAGTAACACAAGCCACCCGACACAAGCACAAAATTCCCATCCTCTCCGCTCCACCCCTCTGGAAATGGCGGGAAACTTAAATTTTGTCCTGAAATTAAAAAATGTCGGGAAATTGAAATTTACTGGTGAGAATATCAAATCTTGGGTGTTCACCTTGCTGTTGGGAGACCAACTGAGCTAGTGTACAACAATACCTCCAGAATACGATATTGGCTCTCGCCACTCCCCTCTCTCCATTCCTCTTTTCCTCCACCACTTGTGCGGAGGTTCTGGCAGTGCTGAGCTGCTGGATAGGATGCATGTAAATTTTCATTTTGTACACGCTACAGAATATTGTTTATTTTAACATTTTAAGTTGGAAAGTGGTAGTTACATTGATCGAACAGTAGAGAGTAGCTGCGTCCAGTTTCGTCAGTAACTGCTGGATGTGGAGAGGATGTTTTCGTTATTAGTGTAGCACCAGAGAGTTGCTCCAGCCACTCTAGCCGCTATTCTTATATTGGAGGATGGGTAACATTAATAGGACAGCAAGTTATCACAGAAGTACAAGGGGAGTAACCTCCTGCCGATGTACAAATGAACAGATGTCGGGAGGGATGTAAGGATGGCTAATAATATTAGAACATCGACCCCTGTTCCAGTGCACTACTAACGCCCTGCCCCTATGTAAGGGAATCCTATAGCAACATCATTTGTGAATGAAATACACATATACCTATTTATGAGTCGGAAGTCGCATCATAGCGAAAGAAACATGGCAAATATATTGTACGATATTTTTTACGAATGTAGTGCTCATTATCATACCTGAACACGGCATCTCAAGACGAAAAAAAAGAAAAAAAAATCTGACCAGTCGTCTCCAGTCTAAGCCAACGCCATATACCCTCGGTATATGGCGTTGGCTTAGACCGGAGACGACTGGTTAGTTTTTTTTTTTTTTTTTTTTTTTTTTTTTTTTTTTTTTATCTGAAGAACTGGCTAGCCAAGAAACCACCACTCACGATGGCCATAAGCCTCGACTTCCGGTCGCCCGAAGCCCTCATGACCACTCCTGCCGCTGACCGTGGCACGATGCGACGTGACGTGTACTAACTGAACTTCCACGCCTGTAACAGACCCTTCAGTTTAAAAAATTCCAAACGGGGAAGTTGTTTCTTCAATACGACTCGAATTTCCCACGCGAGATGTAGATTCCTCCCGTTTATATGAGTTATTTTCGAAGATAGAAGAAATAATCGTATTTTGGTTTCTATATAGCTGAAGTATCGTTACTTGTTGTATTACACTTGGTCATACGCTATACTTCCTCTACGTATTCTCTCATCATGTAGAAGAATCTGTTCTTGTCAGCTTAATATCTGCCACATCCTGCTTCACAGGACTAAAATATTAAACTCGTTTTTGGCTCTTGACTGAGTGCTAAGATCATTCTATCTCTTTCACAGGACGCCTCCACACATTCAAACTCTCTTAAAGTAAGCAAATGCCTCATCACATACGAAGTCTCTCAAGGAAGCAGCACAGAGAAGTTGTAAATATCAGGTTAATACTACACATCACTTTATAAATTCGATAATATATCTGATTTTAATACGAGGGTCATCCCTTGTAGTTGGGAGATTGAAATTCCGTTAAAAGACCTCGACGCCACGGAAAAACGTCTGATTACCGCTCCAACACTTGAATCATATCTGTGGTACTCTCGTCTTCACTTCCACCTGCCCGACGACCCGTCATTAATATCAGTTTAATAGGCTAATTAATTAAATTGATCGTGAGAGTCTCTGTGTATGGTGAGTAACCTTTTTACTGCAGTTGTATTACACCACTCCTTCACTACATTGCGAGTATCATATACTAGATTTCGAATGTAGATAGGTGACTGTGTAGTACGTCGTTTCATAGTTAATTCCTCGAAATATACACCAGACTATAACTGACAACGTCCTATTTCGATGCAGTTAGTTATCTGAATCTTTCTAGAACTTTTATGACAGAGCAGTATTTACGATTACAATTGGCTATCTTTTCCTACGAGGATGGAAGTGACAGAGTACTCTCGCATTCACAGTGCAAAATTGGAGATCAACACATCTTCAACACCGTCGACGATATAATTTACAAGTTACTAGAAGTAGGAGGGTACTATACTCGCTAAATTCTATGTGTCATGAAGGAACAGAACCAGCTGAGTCCGTAAGTTGTTCAGCGAAGATTGCTCCGCACCAGTCTCACTGACAGCACCCATCCAAGTCCACAAGATCTATTCAGATGCGTGCATGTCGAGGAGTCCAACACGCCTTATTAGTGTATAGTAGATACCAGGGTGTTGTGGTGACGTAAGAGACAGTTAAGAAGAAACGCGGGGCTTAAGCATGATGGAGCTCCAGACGGACGCAGTTTGAAGCATTTTATGTAAATCGACAGTGCTATCAATTCTGAAGTACTGTTCTAGTATCTGATGTCAGTTAACATTTGTTTGAAACATTTTACGTAAATGTTTGTGTTTGGCATCCTTATCAAGAAGATATTGGAAATAGAGATACGACGATTGAACATAAACATGCTATAATGAAAGAGGATGCATTCCAGAGACGGGGTGTCAAGGCCAAACGGCCATATTATCCCGCACATGAACAGTACAACATAACATCGAACCCTGACTTCGTGCAAGAGGAAGGTTACCAGTGGCGATGGTGAACTGCAGTAAGACTAACAGTTATTTCCTCGTAAAGTGTCGTTGTTTCTTCGCAAGCATTTTCAGCTGCTGACGCTCATGTTACAGAACTGCTGTGAACATATCATATTTTCCTAACCGTAATTCGGCTTGTAGACTGGCAATGGCAAGGAAATTGTTTGTGAAGAAGAGAAATTTGTTAACGACGAGTATAGATTTAAGTGTCAGGAAGTCGTTTCTGAAAGTATTTGTATGGAGTGTAGCCATGTATGGATGTGAAACATGGACGATAACTAGTTTGGACAAGAAGAGAATAGAAGCTTTCGAAATGTGGTGCTACAGAAGAATGCTGAAGGTAAGGTGGGTAGATCACATAACTAATGAGGAGGTATTGAATAGGATTGGGGAGAAGAGAAGTTTGTGGCACAACTTGACTAGAAGAAGGGATCGGTTGGTAGGACATGTTTTGAGGCATCAAAGGATCACAAATTTAGCATTGGAGGGCAGCGTGGAGGATAAAAATCGTAGAGGAAGACCAAGAGATGAATACACTAAGCAGATTCAGAAGGATGTAGGTTGCAGTAGGTACTGGGAGATGAAGAAGCTTGCACAGGATAGAGTAGCATGGAGAGCTGCATCAAACCAGTCTCAGGACTGAAGACCACAATAACAACAAATTCGGCTTGAACTTCATAAAAAGTAGACGTCATATACCTTCCGAAAACCTAGGAAGTGTTAGTGTTACAAAGAATCGATGTGTTCTATGGTGTGTAATGTAGTTTATCACCTTACAGTTTGTCCCCATAGTTTATCGGAGAGAAACGTGCATGGAGAATGTACATCATGCGCTGCAAATATATTTCTTACATTGGAAAATTGACAGCGCTGCATTCCACATGGTTAATAGGTCGAAAAACAGCACAGCTCTAGCAGTATAGCGTGTTTGAGTGCTGAACCATGTAGCCCATGGGATATGCTTATGTTCCACGATCATATCTCTATTTCCGACATCTTCTTGATAAAGTCTCCAAATACTGGACAAATACCTCAGAATTGTAAGCACAAGTTATTTACGTAAAATGTTTGAAAATTCTCTCCAAGTCACTGATAGACGTTTGCGAAATACTGCAAATCCTTTGTGTACATTTGGTTGGCAGTTATTTCTTTTAAGGAGTTAGCGTAGCATGGTGTGTAATTTCACATGTCGGACACCGCTGCATTCCATTTGTCTCTTTCGTTATGAGATGCATTTTCCATTGCTGACGATCATTTAATAGGACTTACGCGAACATAGCACAATTTCCGAACCTTGATCGAATGAGAGCACTGGGAGCCATATATCCCTGGGAAGCTATATCGTCCATGTATCACAGAGGATCTATGTTTTTCTTTGATTTAGAAGGAAGTAGTATTGTCATCTTATAGTATGTCACCGTATTGAGTGGAACAGAAAACTTGCAGGATGGATGTAAGTCAGATCTTGGACATATTTGTTCAACATTAGATTATTAACAGCGTTGCACTCCGCATGCTTAATATTTTGGAAACTACATGGTTTTAACATTATAGCGTGTTGAAGTGCAGAACTTTGTATCGTTAGGAATGAGTCAGTTTATCTTCTACGTTGATTTGTTTCTTGCCAATACCTTCTTCGTACTGATCTCAGAAACTAGACCAATACAGGGTTATTACAAATGACTGAAGCGATTTCACAGCTCTACAATAACTTTATTATTTGAGATATTTTCACAATGTTTTGCACACACATACAAAAACTCAAAAAGTTTTTTTTAGGCATTCACAAATGTTCGATATCAAGCCGATAATCAAGTTCCTCCCACACTCGGCGCAGCATGTCCCCATCAATGAGTTCGAAAGCATCGTTGATGCGAGCTCGCAGTTCTGGCAGGTTTCTTGGTAGAGGAGGTTTAAACACTGAATCTTTCACATAACCCCACAGAAAGAAATCGCATGGGGTTAAGTCGGGAGAGCGTGGAGGCCATGACATGAATTGCTGATCATGATCTCCACCACGACCGATCCATCGGTTTTCCAATCTCCTGTTTAATGCCGAACATCATGATAGAAGTGCGGTGGAGCACCATCCTGTTGAAAGATGAAGTCGGCGCTGTCGATCTCCAGTTGTGGCATGAGCCAATTTTCCAGCATGTCCAGATACACGTGTCCTGTAACGTTTTTTTCGCAGAAGAAAAAGGGGCCGTAAACTTTACACCGTGAGATTGCACAAAACACGTTAACTTTTGGTGAATTGCGAATTTGCTGCACGAATGCGTGAGGATTCTCTACCGCCCAGATTCGCACATTGTGTCTGTTCACTTCTCCATTAAGAAAAAATGTTGCTTCATCACTGAAAACAAGTTTCGCACTGAACGCATCCTCTTCCATGAGCTGTTGCAACCGCGCCGAAAATTCAAAGCGTTTGACTTTGTCATCGGGTGTCAGGGCTTGTAGCAATTGTAAACGGTAAGGCTTCTGCTTTAGCCTTTTCCGTAAGATTTTCCAAACCGTCGGCTGTGGTACGTTTAGCTCCCTGCTTGCTTTATTCGTCGACTTCCGAGGGCTACGCGTGAAACTTGCCCTCACGCGTTCAACCGTTTCTTCGCTCACTGCAGGCCGACCCGTTGATTTCCCCTTACAGAGGCATCCAGAAGCTTTAAACTGCGCATACCATCGCCGAATGGAGTTAGCAGTTGGTGGATCTTTGTTGAACTTCGTCCTGAAGTGTCGTGGCACTGTTATGACTGACTGATGTGAGTGCATTTCAAGCACGACATACGCTTTCTCGGCTCCTGTCGCCATTTTGTCTCACTGCGCTCTCGAGCGCTCTAGCGGCAGAAACCTGAAGTGCGGCTTTAGCCGAACAAAACTTTATGAGTTTTTCTACGTATCTTTAGTGTGTCGTGACCATATGTCAATGAATGGAGCTACAGTGAATTTATGAAATCGCTTCAATCATTTGTAATAGCCCTGTACTTCGGAGCTGATAGTTCAGTTGATTTACGTAAAGTGCTTCAAACTCTGTTCGTCTGGAGCACCATCATACTTAAACCCCACGTTTCTTCTTGATCATCTGTTATATCACCACAGCTCTCTCATATTTACTATCCTCCAATACCCGGTGCTAACTCATCGTCATGCACGCATCTGGAGAGATCTTGTGCACCTGGATAGGTGCTGTCAGTAAGACTGGTAAGGAACAGTCTTTGCTGAACAGCACTTACGGGACCAGCTCGCTCTGTTCCTTCAATACGTGGAATGTACCAGGTATAGTACCCTCCTACTTCTGGTCAATTGCAAATTAAATCGGCGAAAGTGTTGCAGGGAGAGTTGGTGAGAGACAATGCAGGGAGATGTTTTAATCTCCAACTTTGTCCTATGAATGCAAGAAGACTCTATGACGCCCATCCACATAAGGAAAGATGGCCAACTGGAATTGTAGGTTCTGCATTATTATCAAAGTTCTAGAAATATGCAGATAACCTACCTGAATCAGTAGAGGCCGCTGTCTAGCATAGTTTGGTGTATATGTCCAGGAATTAATCATGAATGGACGAATTTCACAGTCATCTATCTATATTCGCAATCTAGTATTTGGTACCCACAAAGTAGTGGAGGGCTGGTGTAGCGATGATGGAGAAATTGGGAAGCATGCTGCCGTGTCACTGTTTGACGTTTAAATTACGGAAAATCTGATCATATTGCTTAATTTGATCGCAGTATAACTATGGTGCCTATTACAGTACATCACCGCACATCTATGGTGCTTATGTATCCCATCCGTCCACTGGTGCGTTGTTGATTAGCACATAATGACTGACGGACATCACTTGTTTGAGATGGAGAGTCTTGGTGGGAGTAACACGTTCCGGCGATGGCCACCACTGAAACAGTGATCACCTACATGATTGCAGTATTAGGAATCAGTGCTCTTGGTCTTCTTGAAATGGAACACTGTGAGGTCTGCTACCCCTTCGTTGTGGAAGATAAAATTAAATGTAGAGTTCATCACCTTCAAATAGCTGTTTGGAAACGCTACACAATACCTCAAACACGGAGATATCTGCTACCTCTTCATTGTTGAAGATGAGATTAAATGTGAAGGTCGTCACCTTCGGACAGCTGTTTGGAAACCTTCCATCATACCGCAAACTCTTCTAGTTTCCGTACGTTGCGATGATTTGCACATTTTTGTCAATAAGAAACACAGCCTCTGTTTCTTATTTCAAACCATCCTCTCTGTTGTGAGAGCAGTGTAGTTTACACCATGTGATGTCCAGCTTTCTGCGAGAGCTAATGTATGGGAACGTGTTTATGTCCGTTCAGTCAAGGTAGAAAAACAAAATGTGAAATGTGTGGCTGTGTACACAGTTATGGTCATATACTCCTTCTATGTGTTACAGCAAAAAAAGTATCAAATGATATGGTCTTTCTTTAGAACAGGCGACATTACTGTACACAGGTTCGTGGAAGCAAATTCGATCATTGGTTGCCTGCTCCAGTGCACCAATATGTACATATGTAATTTTGGTAAATGTTAACACGCAGACATTGTTTCCCGATATATCGGAAGAGAGAGACGCCGTGAAATGCTGATGTGTTCTCTACCAGGTGACGTCAGCGATGTTCGTAGTTGTGCTGCGTTGGATATTACAAAACTAACGTGGAGAGAGAGAGAGAGAGAGAGAGAGAGAGAGAGAGAGAGAGAGAGAGAGAGGAAGGGAGAGAGTGTGTGACACTGTGCTGTCAACGAAGACTCAGACACCATTTCACTGTCGTATTTCTGGCGTGGTAATCATACGAATAAGATAAAGGAGATCAGGGCATGTACAGGGTGATATTTCTCGACCATCATTGAATGTCAATGAATTCTAGGTGCTATGATTCTGAGTATCTTTGTGCAGTTCACGTATACTCTGAGTTGTGTTGAATTTTCTCCTGTGCGTTAGTGTACTCATTGTAAGAGCTCTCGACCTGTCAGCCTTTTGACTAAAGGAACAGTGTTGTCGGAACATGATGGGATTTCCTGAGAAGTAGCAGGGATCTCAAAATTGACGGGGGACATCACTTCCTCTTAGAAATCAGGTGGATTCCAATGCTGTATATCGAATACTGGAAGATTCGTGAGAATACGGCAGGTAAATGATACTCTGACGAAAGGGGAGTGAGAGGTGAGCTCTATACCATTTCTTCTAAGTATTGCGGGCAAACATATTACAACCTCTTACAAACGTCTCGCAAAGTGACTGCAATGAGAACATTAGGGGCTAGTATGGAGGTTTCTACAGAGGGACAATCTGCAGCAGACGTTCCGTCTTTCGTTCTTCTCGATAAACAAGTGCCAACATTCATCCGTGAATTTTGTGTGCCTATAAATGGATGGACTGGCATCTTAAAAGGTAGGTACATCTGTATGCCTTCTTCTCAAGCCATCGTGCGGTGTGTGGCGGAGTGTACCCTGTACCACTATTGGTCATTCCATTTCCAATACCACTCGCAAACAAAGCGAGGGAACAAGACTTCCTATATGCCTCCCTATGAGTGCTAATTTCTCGTATCTTATCTTCGTGGTACTTATGCAGAATATACATTGTCAGCAGTAGAGTCCTTCTGAGGTCAGCTTCAAATGATGGTTCTCAATAGTGTTCTTTGTAAAGAAGATTATCTTCTCTCCAGGGGCTCCTATTTGAGTTCTCGAAGCATCCACCCACTAATTTGGCGGGAGCCAGTAGAAACGCTTCTACAGGGCTTAATTCTCAGGGACTCGTAGCGTTGCAGACTCATACAAGTTAGTGACATGGAGGCCAGTAGACAGGTATTTTGTTATAGCTCACTGCTTCAGCTTTCAAGGATATTTCGAAAACATATCTCAGAATGTTTCCGTTTGCAGGAGGGACGAGGGTAAGTACAGGGTGATCACAAAGTCTTTCCCTGATTATAATATTTATTACACAATAACCGCTTGACGTAATAATTTACGTTTGATGCCGTTACATAGGTTAGTGTTACTAGGTTTTTCAAGACCACTTATAACACTTCCTTCCGCTACTATTATACTATAACCTCAAAGCTGTAGGCAGTTCGTATAATGAAATTATTTTTATTCGAGCAATTATAGTATAAAGAAGCAGAGCATTGCTACCCTCTGAAAAGATTTTTGTTATGTTGACCGTGATTTACCTAACGGAGGTGGCTTATCGGAAGTGAAAGTCAGAATTACGTAAATATATAAACAGTAATAAACAATACTTTACCTATCTATACTGTACAAAGAATGAAGAAAACGGTCGCCAGCCTAATTAGGCAAGAGAATTATTGACATTCTTGTTCAAGAAAATAGGTATGAGTAACTTCAACGGACAAACACAACCTATACTTTGCCACCTGAGAGTGCAATTAACCCTGTCACTAGCTGATGTTGGCGTTAAAGAAAGTGCTAACAGTTATAGGAGAACAAGGCTATTTGCATAAGGACAACAGAAAATGACATACACTTTTGCCTTCAAGACTTGAGCAAACTGAGTGGTTTCAGTAATATTAGTATTACAGTGCACTTGAGAATCATAAATTGGACATAGGTTCAATATTACTTTTTCAAACATATTCCTATCTGACATGAAATATGGATATGGTTCACAGCAAAATTAATTATTATGCATAGATTAAGACTCTCACTACTAAACACCTTTCTGTTTAGAATGAAAATTAAATGGAGTTCACTAACAAATTACTACTCACTATCTTTTGAATAAAGAAATTGCTGTTTTCATAGATAGTGGTCTTTCTATTAATCGTTATCTAGCATGAGCACAATAGACAAACTGTGGATCCTGTTACACCATTATTATGCACTTTTAATACACAAGAGGAACCGAATATTGAACAGAATTTGACTAGAATAGCAAGGGGAATTGAAACTTTCTATAATTAATTAATTTTGTGCATTTTTAACTACTTTCAAGCAGGGACCCTTCATCTTCACCACTGTAGCAGAGCAAACTAAACACACTTTCAATACACTAAAGAAACAAGCCCTTAGCAAGCATGAACATATAGCTCTCAACAGTTGCAGTTCTGAACTTTTACTGCAGTGAAACACAAAATTTGAGATATTTGTAAGATCCTTTCAATAAACAATATTAATTTTTAGCACACTCTAGTGCCATATTAATTTTAATATGCTTTCAATAAAGGACAGTCGGTAAGCACTTTAGCGTGGGAGGGACCCTAAGTGGATATGTGACTGAGTATAAATCACGGTAGGTACAAGAGTTCTGTTAAAATTTACCTTATATTTGAGTGTACTAAAATATCCAATGAGCTGATCCTTCACCATACATTTCTACTATTACTTGGTTCCTTTTCAGTGATTGCGCAATGTCGTGGCGATTGCATGTTGGTAGGTGGATTTGCAGGTAGAATTGCTAGACTCTGTCTTTTCTTGTTGGCGATGATAGATATCAATTTCAGGATAGTTCCAGCGCTTTACCCATCCATCCGAGGCATTGGAAAACGGCACGGAAAACCTCTCTCGGCACCAGCACAATATACAACTTTTACACGAGCAGTTGACAGGTTGGTAACTAGTCCCCGACTGACTCTCAATTCCACCTTTCCTACCTAGGCCAACCACAATTTGGGGCGCTACGAAGTTCCGTTCCCGACGGGAACCACAACACCTTTTACATATGAAATAACTAAGAACCCTAAGTGAAGGTCAGCAGTTTACATAACAACAAACAAACATTTTAAGGAAAACAGAACATTTGCACATATTGACATTACTACAAAAAATTATTTAAACAAAATTACAATTATATATATTAAGTTTTGTTCCCTCCAAATGAGACCAAAGAATTTAAATGATAGATACACTACATCGCATAGAATCAATTATGACATCAAAGTTTTTACAAAGGAAAGAGCGAAACTTTTGTGCTATTAATGCAATCAAACAATATTTACAATATCTTAATGATAGAATGTAGAACAGACAAAACAGAAAAATTTATGTCAGTAGATCTATGGAGCTCTGGTGTTACACACTTACGTTAGTAAACCTCAACGTGTGCTTCCTTGGTAGCTCGGAGAATGTCGAGGGGATATTCCAGTTCCCGCCAGGTGTTTCGTAACATGTGTTCTGTCACAGTACCCACAATAGCTTGTAGCCTAGCCTTCAGTTCGTTGACGTCAGCAACTGGTGTGACGAAGACTCTGTCCTCGATATAGTCCCAGAAATAAAAGTCAAGGGGCGTAATGCCTGGAGAGGGCAGTAATGTCCGGATCGGTGGATTGGAAGTAACGGTCCAACACCCCTGGCCACCCTGCTCTCCAGACATTACGCCCCTTGACTTTTATTTCTGGGGCTATATCAAGGACAGAGTCTTCGTTACACCAGTTGCTGACGTCGACGAACTGAGGGCTATGATATAAGCTGCTGTGTGACATAACACATGTTACGAAACACCTCGCGGGAACTGGAATACCGCCTCGACATTCTCCGAGCTACCAAGGAAGCACACGTTCACACGTTGAGGTTTACTAACGTAAGCGGTATTTAAAAAAAATGAAATAAAACATTTAAAAAAACTGGTAACACTAACCTATGTAACGGCATCAAACGTAAATTATTATGTCAAACGGTTATTGTGTTACAATTTTTTATAATCCGGCAAGACTTCGTGCTCACCCTGAATATTATTAAACATTCTGGTATTTATTCCAGCGACTTTTAAGCGCCCAGTCCTTCTGAGGGAGATATGACAATTTTTGCAAGTCTGAAATCATTCACAGTTTTCTGGCACGACGGGAGCATCCCTGATGCCCGGTCGGAGGTGGTGGCAGATGTTCACATGAAGTTCAGTAGCGGAAGCATCATGGAGAAGAGAGTGAAACATCCTACGCCCCCCATAGGCCGACAGATCTCAGCAGGATTTGTTCGGCAGCAGTATACCAGAATTTTATGTAACTTACTTCCACCAGCATGACAGGGCAACCGAGAGACAGCGTTGGATGTCTTCAGCTAATTGACGACGGTAACCACCCATTTTGGTAGCAGAGGAAGTGACTTCCTACCTTATAGAAAGCCTCCAGAGACGTCACAGTTACGTGGAAACTGTAGTGCGATTGCAGGAAAAAAAATTACTCACCATACAAAGAGACTCTCATGATCAATTTAAATAATTAGCCTATCAAACTGATATCAATGACATGCCGTCGGGTGGATGGAAGCGAATGAAAGAGTACAACGGATATGATTCAAGAGTTGGGGCGGTAATAAGATATTTTGTCGTTCAGCGAGGTCTTTTGACGTAATTTCAGCCTCCCACCTACACAGGGTGAGATGACCACCGTATTAAAATAAGGTGTATTACCTAATTTATAAAGTGATACATAGTATATATCTGATATTTACAACTTCTCTGAGTGTTACCCTGAGAGACTTCGTATGTAATGAAGCATTTGTTTATTTTAAGAGAGTCTGAATCTATGGAGGCGTGCTGTGAAAGAGGTAGAGTATGTTCTTAGCACTCCGTCACGAGACAAAAACGAGTTTAATATTCGATTCCTGTGAAGCAGGACGTGGCAGATATTAAGTTGACAAGAACGGATTCTTCTACCTGATGAGCGAATTCTTAGAGGAAGTACAGCCTATGACATAGTGTTCTACAGGATTTTCACATCAAGTAACGATACTGTAGCGATATGAAATAGAGTATATGATCATTTCTTCTGTCTTCGTTAATACCTCGTATAAAGGGGAGGAATCTATATTTAGCATGAGAAATTCGAGGTTTATCGATGAAACAACCTCCTCGTTTAAGATTTTTTAAATTAAGCGTCTATGTCAGGGGTGGAAGTTTATTTAGTCCAAGTCGCGCCGAATTGTGCGACGGTCAGCGGCAGGAGTCGCCATGAGAGCTCCGGCGACTGGAAGTCGAGGCTAATGGCCATCGTAAGTGGCGCTTTCTCGGTTGGCGACCTCTTCAGGTACAATACACTCAGCACGTGGCATTGGATTAAAGTGGAGGCAACTGGTCAGTTTCTTTCTTTTCATCTTGAGATGCCGTGTTCAGGTAAGGTAATGAGCACTTAATTCATAAAAAATATCGTACAATATAGCTCACTTCTTTCTGTTGGCTATGACGCTACTTCCGACTCGTAAATAGGAATAAGTGTGCTTCGTTCCCTAATGATGCCTCTGCAGGAGTCCTGTATATAGGGGCAGAGTGTTAGAGGCACTAGAACAGTGGCTCGCTGCTGTAATATTGTTACCCACCCTTACGTTTCTCCCACAATTTGTTCACTTGTGCATCGGCAGGAGGCTACTCTCCTGTACTTCTGTGATAGCTTGCTGTCCTATTATTATTACCCGGGCTATTGGCTAGACTGGCTGGAGCAACTCTCTATTGCTAGACTGATAGCAAAAACGTCCTCTCCGCATCCAGCAGTTATTGATGAAAGTGGATAGAGCTACTGTCTAGATCTCAATCAATGGCTACTACCACTGTCCAACAGCACTGCCTAAAGAACCCTTGCAAATGGGGGAGGAGAAGGAGACTGGAAGAGGGTTGTGGGGAGAGCCAATAGTTCCCTCTGCGAGTGTTGTTGTTAACTAGGTCAGTTGGTCTCTGATCATCAAGGTGAACACACAAAATTTGACATTCCCATCAACAAATTTCAATTTCCTTCCATTTTTTTAATTTCCCATCAAAATTTCAATTTGCCACATTTCCCAGAGGAGTTTAGGAGGGTGGGGAGGAGAAGAGTGGTTGGGGGAGGGGAGGAGAGGGGAGGGGTGGGGAGGGCAGGGGAGAGGAGGGTAGGAGACAAGAGGAGAGGGTAGTTTAGGGGAGTGGAGGGGAGAGCATTGGTGGGGAGGACAGGGCTGGGGAGGGATTGAGTGGGGAGTGTACGAGAGGGGTGTGGAGGGGAGGGTTGGGTATGGTTTTTGTCTGGGATGGGGGGAAGTGCAGGGCTGGGGTGCTGGGGGAAGGGAGCCACTTGCTGGCTGGGGAAAACCCATGACATCATCAGATATTGCAGGTTATTAATTGATCAATTAATTAATTTGTGAAATTAATTTTATATGCATTTGATATCAAAAGTGGTGCAAACAATAGACTGACTGCTACTGTCATGACACCCAGACAGTGTGGTGTAGCAGTGGGGGAAGTGTGCAGTCAGACAAGTGAACTATGGCATGTAAGACAAAGCCCTGCTTGTGTGCCGAATTCTTAACCATTCCTGATTTAATGGGATGCACAAGCCAATGAGAGCAGAGCAAAATGAGGAGTCAGCAGGTCGACTTCCATGGGCGAAATCCTATCAGCTTGTAGATGAGCACTGTCACACATCTTCGACAGTTACCATTCACCAAACAAATTTATTGGTCTGCAGAGGAACTTCGAACTTCTTGAATGTGTAACTTAACCTGATGACTACTTTGTATCAAAGCAACTACTAGTCAAGTTAGTGTTCTTCAGAAGTGAGTTAGCTACTGCATATGCGAGGGTGTGCTGTAAAGTAACGTCTCCGATTTTTTATGTGAAAACTCTTAAAGCTTTGTAAATTAAACAAATATTATTAACTTGTTCCATCTTGATTCGTCATGTCTACATATGTAAAGACCTCTGACGACAGAGGGCTCCGAATTATAGCGTGTAACACGGGGTTGTGTAACTTAATTATGTGGGTGCAGGAGAAACAGCATGATGTAATCGAATTCGAATTCAAAGAGTTTGTCCACACAAGAAGCACTCTCTCATTCAGCATGTCATTGACAGGCCACACACAGGACCTGTTACATTTGCAACTATCCGATGCCTTTGGTCCACTGCCATCGATCACCGTCCATACAGTTTCGACATGGCTCCATCCCAATTTCATTGTTTCCAAAACTTGAAGAACAACTTCGAGGACTTCACTTTGATAACGATGAAGCAGTGCACGCAGAGGTGAGGTTGTGGCTCTGTCAACAAAGTCAAATATTCTACAGTGCTGGTATAAACAAACTGGTCTCCTGTTGGGATAAATGTGTTCGTTGTCACTGGTGACTATCTTCAGAAGTAAATATGTACACATGAAAAATAAATATATGAAATGTTGATAACGTTTGTTTATGTAAAAAACTTTAAAAAGTTTTTTTAAAAAAAGGCTCTGAGCACTATGCGACTTAACTTCTGAGGTCATCAGTTGCCTAGAACTTAGAACTAATTAAACCTAACTAACCTAAGGACATCACACACATCCATGCCCGAGGCAGGATTCGAAGCTGAGACCGTAGCGGTCGCTCGGTTCCAGACTGTAGCGCCTAGAACCGCATGGCGACTCCGGCCGGCTAAAAAAACGTTTCACATAAAGCATCTAGGCACAGTACTTTTTAGCACGCCTTGTACTTTATTCAGTAATAAAGGTTGTGGGATTTTACTCAGAACTGATATAATATTTTATTTGTGCTCGACACTGCGGACACCATGGCTGCGCAAATGAATAATTTAGTACCTTATAATTTCGGTGGTGATTTAAAATTTTGAAATATATTCAATTTGGGAGACATAGCAGCAACAGCCTCCAACTGTAGGTTATGATTAATAAATGTCTTACATCGTGTCACAGTCCGCCTGCTTAGCTTGGTGGTAACGTGTTCGCCTCTCATGCAAGCGGGGCCAGGTTCGATTCCTGGCTGACGGCCGCGGTGGCCGAGCAGTTCTAGCCGCTTCGGCCCGGAACCGCGTGACTGCTACGCTCGCAGGTTCGAATCCTGCCTCGGGCATGGATGTATGTGATGTCCTTAGGTTAGTTAGGTTCAAGCAGTTCTAAATTCTAGGGGACTGATGATCTCACATGTTAAGTCCCATAGTGTTCAGAGCCATTTGAACCATTTTGTTTCCTGGGTGGGTTGGAGATTTTCTCCGCTCGGGAACTGGTTGTTGTGTTGTCCTCATCATCATTTCATCCTCATACCGGCGCGCAAGTTGCCCAATATGGCGTCGACTGAAATAAGGCTTGGACTTGGCGGCCGAAATTCCCCGAATGGGGCCTCCCGGCCAACGATGCCATACGCTCATTTCCATTTTTTATCGTGTCACAAGGTGAAGGAGAGCCCCACAAGCCTAATACAAATAGAGCACATTAAGGGCCCCAAAGTTTCCCCAATTCCTACAGTCTGCAATATTTCTGCCTTTAACACCCATCATATCTGGCTCCAAGATTCTCTCCTCAGAGCATTTGAGATTGCAGCGTTAAGCAGATGACGTAATAATTAGTGTGAGGTACCAGTAGCAGGTTGTATGACTGGTATCCCTTTTCCTGGGAAGGACTGCCCGAATGTTTGGCCATCAGTGCGATTGGCTGCTCTCTACAGAGGCATCATACTAAAACGCTGATTTTCTATCATTTATATCGTAAAAACTGCGCATTAAATTTCTTTGGCATTCAAATTTAGGCGTCTCTAAAGAGCAAGCTATCACCTATTCACTCCAGCAGTCATAATAATAAGGAAAACTGAGAACAAAATTTAAACGAAAAGGCAGATGAAGCACTTTGGATTTCTTCGGGTTTAGTTGGCGCGAGAGCGTTACAGAGATGCTCAACAAACTCCATTGAAAGACGTTGCAAGAGAAGCGTTGTCAATCACCAATAGGTTTACTAGTGAAATTTAGAGAGAGGACTCTGCGGGAAGAGTCGTATGACAAATTGCTTCCCTGCACATACAACTCACGTAATGGCCACGACAAGAAAATTCGAAAAATTAGCGCCAATACAGAGGTTTACGAACCATCATTATTTCTATTCGCCATTCGCGCGTTTAACAGGGTAGGGGGGAGCAGTTAGTGGTACCCGAAGTACCCTCCGCCACACACTATTAGGTGGCTTGTGGATAATGATGTAGATGTTCCGGTACCGCCTAAACTGCACGCCCTAGCAAAGTGGTTTTCACTGTGGTTTGCACTACCTAATCATTGCGGAACGATGAGCCACGAGGCACAAACGCGATATCTATGCGATCAGTTGTATTTTAGTTCTATAAAGAAGCGTTAAGTCTAGAACAGTCAAAAGAATAAGTAAATGTGTGATCAATTACCGGTGTTTAGAGAGAGAACGTGTAAACTTATTAATGACGTGTGAATTGTTAAATAAACGGTGAATAAAAATTGCAGTTCGCAGTTTCTCCTGTTTTATAGAATATATACAGCTGGCATCCAAGAAAAGTGAAAGAATTAGTCATTTAAGTAGTATCAGTTGCTCGCTAACAGTTCATTAGGGCCTCAGCCAACCGATTTACAACCTACATACTGTTTCTTGAGCGTGGGCCATGTACAGAAGACTACTGGTTGGTGAACTTTATTACAAAACCCAAGCATTTTATTCGAAGCAGTGAAAGCAACTAGGCATATCGCGTGTACTGCATGTCATCTGTGGTAACCTAAAGGAAGTAGATATTTGGAGCGACTTAAAAATATATTTCACAAAGTAAAAATTTTTACGCCGTAAATTTCGCCTCATCAACAGTCCTCCCCATCGAAACGTAGCATATAGTGAGGATGGCGTTCTTTTACAGATGTTTCACCGTATAACGCTACACTAGCAATTTCTGTCAAGATTCCCGATTCCTGTGGCACACAGTATTCTGCTGCAGCGCCCAACAGCTATGCTTGAGCGTTCTCGGAATTAACGGTATTACAGAAAAGATAGCAGTCAGCGCTCCATGGGTCTGGAATGCAGAGAACGTCAAACAGATACTTGGGAAAGGTATGGCATCATTGTGCCGTGCATCAGTTAAATGCTTAAACAGTCGTAGGATTTACACTGGCAAAGAATCATCCCTCTAGTTTGAAACACATCTCAAACCATTGTCTGGCATTTCCTCCCTTCCACCCGCTTCTCGAAACTGTTTAGTCCACCTCTATTCTGCCTGAGGTGAAATATTTCATGTCTCAGTAGCTGACACACCAATACCTTGCCTAATTGACACGGCCTCCTCCTACGCGGTTGAGTAACTATTAAATTTCGAAAACAAAGTTTACCTAAGGAATTATCCGAATGAGACGGAAAACGGGAGTTGTGATGTACATCTACATACACAGACAAACAAATGATTACAATTTCAGAGAAACTGGATGATTTATTCAAGAGAAAGAGCTTCACAAATTGAGCAAGTTAATAAAGCGTTAGTCATCTCTGGCCCTTAAGCAAGCAATTATTCGGCTTGGCATTGTCTGACAGTGTTGTTTGATGTCTTCTTGGGGGATATTGTGCCAAATGTTGTCCAGTCGGCGTGTTGCATCGTCAAAATGCCAAGCTAATTTGATGGCCCTGCTCCCAATGCTTGTAACTTTCCCATTTGGGGAGAGATCCGGCGATTTTGCTGGCCAAGACAGGGTTTCGCAAGTACGAAGACAAACAATAGAAACTTCACCGTGAGTGGGCGGGTATTACCTTGCTGAAATGTAAGTCCAGGATGGCTTACCATGAAGATCAAGAAAACAGTGAGTATAATGTCGTCGACATACGGCTGTGCTCTAAGGGTGCCGCGAATGACCATCTAAAGGCTCTTGCTATGAGAATAAATGGCATCCCAGACCATCATTCCTGGTTGTCGGGCCGTATGACAGGCAACAATCTGGTTGGTATCCCATCACTGTCCAGGTAGCCCGCCCGTTTAGCCGTGCGGTCTAACGCACGGCTTTTCGGGCGGGAAGGCGCGCTTGGTCCTCGGCACCAATCCGCCCGGACTTGTGTCGAGGTCAGGTGAGCCGGCCAGTCTGTGGATGGTTTTTAGGCAGTTTTCCATTTGCCTCAGCGAATGCTGGCTGGTTCCCCTTATTCCGCCTCAGTTACACTATGTCGGCGATTGCTGCTCAAACAAGTTCTCCACGTACGCGTACACCATCATTACTCTACCACGCAAACATAGGGGTTACACTCGTCTGGTGTGAGACGTTCCCTGAGGGGGGGGGGGGGGTTCACTGAAAGCCGAACCGCACAATAACCCTGGGTTCGTTGTGGGGCGGCGGAGGGGTGGTGGACTGCGGTAGTCGTCGTGGGGTTGTGGACCACTGCGGCTGCGGCGGGGACGGAGCCTCTACGTCGTTTCTAGACCCACGGTTAACATACAATGCACTACAATACTGTCCAGGTCATCTCCAACCACATCTTCGCTGGTCATTGTGGCTCGGTTCGAAGTGGGACTCATCACTGAAGAAAATTCCACTCAAGCTCTCATCTCCAACACTCTTCTAGCACAGCGCTACGCCGACTATATTCCACACCCCGTTTTGTTGCCCTCCACGGTAAGGATTCCTGGGCTTACATTTCAGCAAGATAATGGCCGGTCACACACAGCGAGGATTTCTACTACTTGTATTCGTGCTTACCAAGCCTTCCCTTGGCCAACACCTTCGCTGGATCGCTGGATCCCTCTCCAATTAAGAACGTTTGGAACACTATGGGAAGTGTCCTCCCACTTGCTCGGACCTTTGACGATTTAACGAGCCAGTTGGACAGAATTTGGTACGATATTCATCAGGAGGACATCCAACAACCCTACTGATTAATGCCAAGATTCTATAAGGGCCAGAGGTGTATCAAAGCGTATATTAAAATGTATGAAGGGACAATAACAGATGATTATGTAAAAAATACGTAGGTGGACGATATTTATGATTTTTACATGAGAAACAAGTAACAGCAACCAAGGACTTTTTTTTTTAATTCACACAGATGGAAAATACTGATGGTCTTTAAAACTCATCTGACGATTTTATATGACAGTGAAACTACAGTCAGCCGGCCGAAGTGGCCGTGCGGTTAAAGGCGCTGCAGTCTGGAACCGCATGACCGCTACGGTCGCAGCTTCGAATCCTGCCTCGGGCATGGATGTTTGTGATGCCCTTAGGTTAGTTAGGTTTAACTAGTTCTAAGTTCTAGGGGACTAATGACCTCAGCAGTTGAGTCCCATAGTGCTCAGAGCCATTTGAACCATTTTTTTGAAACTACAGTCACTGATGAATATCAGTGACGCCGCATGGTAATGATGATGCTAGGTGACACACACAAAAATTGTCATGTTGAAGGTGCGATAATGAATGTGACAATGGGGCCTTCTAGAAGCGCAGGTAGCGCCCAGAAGTCAGCAAGGTTGATGAAGGGGGAGGGAGGAAATGGGTGGAACACTATGGTACACAGTATTATCTATACATGTTGCTCCATTAGGGTCTGGCCGGTCACTGATGCGTATTGCTCTTCAACATTTGAAAAATGTTGTTAAAACACCTCAAACAAATTGATAGCAATGAAAACCACTATCCTGGTAAAATTTTCTAGTTAAGATGAGTGAGTGATACGTTAAATAAATGTGGGATTATTATTTGGATCAAACTCGACGTGGGACAAAGGGTACTGGATTTCAGCTATGCAGTCAAAGATTGTGTTGAAGACTAAATCTAGAACGACAGCGATACGCTACGTTATAACTGATATCTGGAATTTTTCATGCTATGGTTAGGGAAGGTAGTTAAAATTATCTCGAGAAAAGATATTAAGTGTATATAGGTCTGGCCGCAGTGGCCGTGCGGTTCTAGGCGCTACAGTCTGGAGCCGAGCGGCCGCTACGGTCGCAGGTTCGAATCCTGCCTCGGGCATGGATGTGTGTGATGTCCTTAGGTTAGTGAGGTTTAATTAGTTCTAAGTTCTAGGCGACTGATGACCTCAGAAGTTAAGTCGCATAGTGCTCAGAGCCATTTTTTTGTATATAGGTCTAAGCAGTCTTGGACATGGTGGTAGACGCGCGGCATCAGATAGGGTTCTGTATGATAGATGATACAGTGAAACACTGGAATTCAATTTAGCGGCACACGTATGATTGGTGGAGGTTTTACGGGATATTTAGGAAGTATATCAGGCAATAGAGGATAAGTGTGGACGAGGGTAGCTTGATAAGGAAAGTAAGGCCGAGTGCACTGAGTTGAACATTCTGGATGGAGTGGAAGAGCGTGAGAGGGGCAGCGCTGAAACACAGAAGACACAGAAAAGGCGGAAACACCAAACATCTTTTCTAAAACAGTTTCACGGAGGAAGCTCGCATTGTAGTTCCTCATTTAAATCTTTGCACTGACGACAAAATGACAGATATCGAAGTATGTGACCAAGGGATAGAAAAGCAGCTGAAATCGCTCAACAGAGGAAAGGGCATTGGACCTGATGGGATACCAGGTCGACTCTACACAGAGCATGCGAAACCGCTTGCCCCTCTTGTAGCAGCAGTGTACCGTAGGTCTCTTGAGGGCGAAACATTCCTAGTAATTGGAAAAAAAACAGCTCATTCCCGTTTTCCAGAAGGATCGACGACAGACGCACAAAACTATATGCCTGGATCTCTGACGTCGGTCTATTGAAGAATTTTGGACCATATGTTATGCACGCATATTATGATATTTCTGCAGACTGAAAATCTGCTCTGTAAAAAGCGACATGGGTTCTGAAAACCACGATCCTGTGAAACCCAGCTCCGTCAGTTCTTCCACGAGACACAGAAACCTGTGGATATAGGCGCCCAGGTAGATACCTCGTTCCTTGATTTTCGAAAGGCTTTTGATACAGTTCCGCACTGCTGCCTAATGAACAAAATAGAAGCGCACGGAATATCAGAATAATTGTGTGACTGGACTGAATAATTTCTAGTTCAGTTGCTCTGTACCAAAACTACAAATCGGTACATTTGATACAGTACATAAATGTTATAGTAAATGGTAAGATTACCGGTAGTATAGGCAGCAGTCATCAGGAAGAAAAACCAAAAATGAATGTGTAACAGAAAAACTAGGAGCCGACGACTTCTCTTCGTTTGTTTGGTTGGTTCTTTTGAATACAATTAGAAAATTTGGAAATATATGGTAAGTTCCTATGGGACCAAACTGCTGAAGTCATAGATCCCTAGGCTTACACACTACTTAATCTAACTTGAACTAACTTACGCTAAGGACAACACACACCCACGCCCGAGGGAGGACTCGAACCCCACGAATCGTGGCAAGACGCCCAAGACCGCACGGCTACCCCACGCGCCACATAATTAGAAATGGACATCATTCAGTGTTAGTCCATAGTCCATTGCGTATTTTATATCGTTACAGAATATAAATTGCATTTTATAATAAAAATTAGTTGATCGCATTACTTCTGCACTTCCCTTAAACCAAAGAATTACTTTTGATGCAAATAGAATTTTCATGCACAAACATAAAAAACCTACATAATTATTGTTATATTTCGTACTCAAAGAACGTTCTTCGTCATGATCAAAAGCAGGAGTTTCCTGTTATTACCGGTAAGCGTGAAGGTTGTTTGACATAACAGAACCATGTTTTATATAAGCTTGGCTACGTATTGAAGCTTTGTTTTATATGTTTTTGTTTTACCGTTTGGTTGAGAATGCATTTTTTGAGGAAATTGCGTTTTCTAGCGTCATATGATACATCTGTATTTTTTCCTACCAAATCCCTCTGTTTCTCGTTAAAAATCAACAATTTTCGAAAGATAAACTGAATTAAATACTGAAAATTTCAATTTTGCTGCAAATACTGTTGATTTTTAAGTAACAGACAGGACGACAACCATGTAGAATAAAACGTTCTGTGGGTTATATGGCCTTTTATATATCCTCACTCAGGTTTTAGGCGGTTCAATGCTTCCGGTTACTAGGGGAGTCTAGTAAGACAGTGATGGTATGCACAAACAAAGCGATCGAGACGAAGTAATGAAAGATGGGTATGATACATATCTAACATAGAGGTAACGCGGTTACGAACTTAGCTGACCAAAGCCAGTAGGGAAGCTGGTCTACTCTTACTTGTGATAGTATGCGGTAGCCTACGGTAGTTTTAACATCTCTTGCTCTAGAACACAACATGTCATTCAGAACAGAGAGAAGTTTTCAGGTGTAAAAGTAAATTCGGGAGCGCCCCAGGTGAGTGCTACAGGATCGTTACTTTCCATAATATATAAATGACCCAGTAAATAACGTCGGAAGATCCATGAGGCTTTTCGAAGATGGTGATTTTGTATAAAGACAAGTTGTGGCCCTAGAAAATGCAGGGAAACTTACAGAGGATCGATGCCTGGTGTAGGGAGTGGCAATTGATCCTCAACATAATCAAATGTAGTGCATTGCAAACATACAGGCGGGAAGATCCTTTATTGTGTGATTACACAGTTGCAGAGCAATCGCTGGAAGCAGCTACTTCCGTGAAATATCTAGGAGTAGGCGTACGGAGCGATTTGAAATGAAACGACGACATAAAATTAATCGCGAGTAAGGCAGATGCCAGACTGTGATTCATTGGAATAATCGTCAGGAAATGTAGCTCATCAACAAAGTGAGTAGCTTACAAGACACTCATCGATCAGTGCTTGAATACTGCACGTCAGTATGGGGCCGACAGAGGAATGAGAGAAGTCCAGAGAAGAGCAGCACATTTCGTTACAGGCTCATGCAGTAAGAGCGAAAGCGTGACGTATATGCTCAGCCAAGTCCAGTGGCAGATACTGCAACAGATGCGTTCTGCATCACTTCACGGTCTACTGGTAAATATCCGAGAGCGTACATTCCTAAAAAATTCAACTAATATATTGCTTCCTCCTTCGTATAACCAGCGGAAAGACCCTGAAGATAAAATTAAAGAGATTCGAGCCCTCACGGAGGCTTACCAGCATTCGTTCTTCCCGCGAAGCGTATGCGAATGGAACAGGAAAATTGGGAAGTGGTACTGGTACACAAAGTACCCTCCGCGACACACCCTAAAGTGGCTTGAGAAGTATAGTTGCAGATGGAGAGAGCCACACAATATTAGGGCCCAGGAGAGTAACTTAGGAATTTCGATATTATTATTTTTTTTCTATTACGTCGTAAAATACACGAGAAGATAATTAAAATCTCATTGTGATTAATCCTAGATGGCGATAAATAAGTACTTTGGTCTCCGGTTCTAGTGTGCGGGCATTTGGCAACAATACTAAGTTAATACAGTAATACAATTACTTCTTCCGGTCTTGCGTCCATATTTAACGTTTTGGTCAGGAGGTGTTCATCTGTTAAAATTTCCGACTCGTTCGCAGTTCGATTATAATTAGTTGCAACAGTACTTTTACAAGCTATGTACGACCTACTCAGAAAAGACAGAAAGGTTATGAAAGATTTCTGTAAATTAATTCCAAGTCACTAGACAGAAAAAACGGTTATTCGCCTTTATTCGTATTTTGTTTATGACGGGAGTATACTGCGCAACAGGTAGCTGTATAACTCCTCGGCGAGAAGGCTTTTGTTGCGTACTTGAAACAAGCAGCTAAGTTTCATTGGGCGATTCTGCACGGTTACTGGGATGAGGAATTTATCCGAGATCTTCTCAGCGTGTTCGCCGGCGGAGACGATGCCATCCCACTGCCATGAAGCATGCTCGTGCTCAGCGCCTCGTAACGCCCGAATCCCTGATAGTTAGGAAACGCCCCGCGCTGCGGCATTGGTGACGCGAGACACGCACCGTGCCCCAGAGAAAGATGGAGCCACGTGACAGCCTCTCAGGGCCCCGCCCGGCAGCGAGCCCCACTCTGCAAGCATTGTGACAGTTACGTGGTATGACTATAATCAGCTGCCACGTATCAGTTACATGTATTGTTAGGGGAAAGTATGTAAGATTTCTGTTTCTTTAATAACCGGTAGTGCCATTCTCTGTAAGAGCCTTAATACCTGCAAAATGTAAATAATTGTAGCAGCAAGGCACTCATTTAGGAACAGAACTGTCTGCGTAAAGTGCAACATGTTATTATTTCATTTCCAACTGAGAAGTCCATCTGCTCCTCTGCTATTTTTTTATGCTAAATATTACCATCAAAAATATGTTTTGTGTACTTTCGTTGCGACAATTTTTTACCTCCCTCCGTGTTTCATTTTTTAACAAAATAGCGACAAGAAATGAATGTACCTTATATTATTTTTTATAGGAAGGCTGTTGGCGTACGCGTCAAATTTGAGAAAAGATGGATAAAAAGTGGGTGATGACATTGCTTAAGGAACTATAAGAGACGTCTCTTACAGTGTTTTAGAAAGAACTATGGGTAGTTTATAGCAACACAAACGTAAATGCAGAAGCAACTGGAATCTGTCATGTAACTGAAATGTATGAGTGTAAAATTACGGGGGGGGGGGGGGGTGGGAAGGGGGGCGGGGAAGGAGGGGTGAAATGGGACGACCACTCTCATGGGTCACGAGTGACAAGACTCGGATTATCGGCATGAATGAACGCCAAAAGAGAGACAGTGTTACAAGAGCCATATTTTGGAGAGAAATGAAGACTCACGTCGTACATCCCCATCTATCGTCCTGTGGGTAACCGAGAAGATGATATTAGGTTACAGCTCATTCAGATGAACGAGCACCGTCATGTTTCCCGCAACACATCTTTGAATGGACTAGGAAGAACCTTGATATAAAGTGCAATAATTATCTTCGACATCCATCTTTGCGCTTAGCGCAGTTGACGATGGCCGAAGAGCGATTTAAACTAGGTTATAAGAGATTGTGATTGTAGTGTTTTCAAGATGAACCAGCTTGAGTCCTTTTTCACTTCTCCTTCGTTAGCCGAAGTACTCTCAGTATCATGGTCTCTAACACCATCCGTCGCTATTTTTGTAGCCTCTCCTACCTACTTTTTTGCATGAATATGTCTGGAACACGATGTTCTATATAATGTAATAAACATTCGTCATAAATATTATAATTTCAGGCTGTTGTTACTATCTGCTGTAGAAACGTTTCTGACATGATGAATCTGTTGTGGTGTACCTTGTAACGGGTCATCCTCCTCCAGCATTACTTTTCTTCAACAGTAGTTGTCGATACTAGTATTATATTTCGAATTTTGGACGGGTCAGTACTATCTCAGTTGCTCTTCTGAAAACTTTCATATAATTTTATACGCAGTATGTTATATTTCAAGCTAAAATTTATGAAAAGGAATTACTTTATAAATATTTTAATTTCGATGTTATAATCGATAAGTGCAGTTAAAATTATTTTTTTTATAAATATTTGAAATTACGAATTATTTGCACATTTAAAATTTCTACTAATAATTAAGCAATCCTGTATTGTTTACTATGTTTATTTCTGGATTCATTTATGAAATAAGAATCGAAATTAATAATATAACGAAAACTAGTAGGAATTTGTTAAAAAGAATGTAAACCCTTTGCAATATTGTTATTTCCGCACAGGTTGAGAGTCGTAAGCTTGTCTCTGATGTGATCGGATGTATTTTTGTATAATAGAAGCCAGCAATGTAATTTCGGCTTTGTTAATGTGAAAAATCAAAATACTGTATGATATACTAAAATGTGAATAAATCAGTAGAAAACATATTTATGTTAAAATTCTGCAACGACAATCTTCCAATTTATTTACTTCAAACCTGCCGTGAGAACCTGATGTTAGGTTTTCAGCTTCAAGAAGCTGACCCCTACAAGAAGAACTGGAACCATCTCGACATGACAAGCCAAGTAAACTTGAAAGTTTATTGTAATCTTTGCTCCTCTCAAATCTTCATAAAATACTTTGCTTATTAATTACTTGGACTGGGCATTGTTTAACGTGGACAATAGATGGAAGAAGGAAGGGCGGGGGGGGGGGGGGGAGATTACAATCCTATATAAATATTTTCTATCTACTGCCGGTACAGAAGCATGTACCGTACACAGAGTGAGAGTCATTGTCAACTGTGCACTGACAGTATACCATTAGCGAAAACTAGACGATCGAAAAACAAAACATGGTAGTTTTAAGCGTAGCGATATGACGATTGGCTGGACACTTCGAGCAGCATGGTACAGTGCCGGGGTTTTCCGCCAGCCGAGCTTATCTCCGGGTTAGCGGCACCGCCCACTTGACACGTGGTGACTTCCCTGCTGGTGAGGTGAAGCACCTCTGGGTCGTCGCTGTTATCGATATTCGCTGTAGGCAGGAATAATAAAGCCTTTACCCCTTTAATCGGCACGTAGGAGCGATAATGGTCGGGTTTATGCCGTCAAGAGATCGAGCGGCCGGGCTTCTCCTGGAATTCCTACTACGATAGCCCGGGCTGGTCCTATGGGTGCGGTAGAGTTGGCAGCGTGTCGGAGACGGACGTCTGAGATAGTACTACAGGGATTATAAGGAGGCTGCGCCGTGGGAGTGGTTCCACGTGCATGGGCTTCCATACACTGCTACACTCATGAGTGCGCTTACAAGTGTAGTAGCGAGTAACACATGTTGTACCGTTTAGTTTGAGGCGGAGTGGCAGAGCATTACAGGCAGTGGATACTTGCAAGAGTTCCTACCACAGAGGCGTTGGCGCTGTTTGTGAATCCTGTCACGTCCAGACCCGAATTCGGTGGTGGGTTATCTCGTAATTAACTGCAACGTCAAACAACGGATACCCTCTATGGCCTACGCTGAACCCTTCGTTCCACCCTGGGCGCCAGCCAAACGTGAGCGCCCAGAAGCAGGTGCCCTGCGTGCAGGCAGATTTTTACTTGAGGGATTCCTATACCCCTACAATGTTTCGGCTTGGCTGTTCATGTCAAGGATGGTAGTAGACCTATACGTGGAAAGGAAACTGTAAAGTGATCCCTCAGCCAACATCGTCAGCGAGGAATTGCGAATTTTCTTCTTGAACAATCTACATCTACATCTACATGGATACTCTGCAAATCACATTTAAGTGCCTGGCAGAGGGTTCATAGAAACCACCTTCACAATTCTCTATTATTCCAATCTCGTATAGCGCGCGGAAAGAATGAACACCTATATCTTTCCGTACGAGCTCTGATTTCCATTATTTTATCGTTGTGATGGGTCGGTGTCAACAAAATATTTTCGAATTCGGAGGAGAAAGTTGGTGATTGGAGTTTAGTGAGAAGATTCCGTCGCAACGAGAAACGCCTTTCTTTTGATGATATCCAACCCAAATCCTTTATCATTTCTGTGACACTCTCTCCCATATTTCGCAATAATACAAAACATGCTGCCTTTTTTTGAACTTTTTCGATGTACTCCGTCGGTGCTATCTGGTAAGGATCCCACACTGCTCAGCCGTATTCTAAATTAGGACGGACAAGTGTATTGTAGGCCGCCTCCTTAGTAGGTCTGTTACATTTTCTAAGTGTCCTGCCAATAAAACGCAGCCTTTGGTTAGCCTTCCCCACAACATTTTCTATGTGTTCTTTCCAATTTAAGTTGTTCGTAATTGTAACACCTAGGTATTTAGCTAAATTTACGGCTTTTAGAGTGGACTGATTTATCGTGTAACGGACGTTTAATGAGTCCCTTTTAGCATTCAGTTGAATGACCTCACACTTTTCGTTATTTAGGGTCAACTGCCGCTTTTCGCACCATTCAGATATTTCCTCTAAATCGTTTTGCAGTTTGTTTTGATCTTCTGATGACTTTATTAGTCGATAAACCATAGCGTCATCTGCATACAACCAAAGACGGCTGCTCAGATTGTCTCCTCAATCGTTTGTATAGATAAGGAACAGCAATGGGCCTATAACACTACCTTAGGGAACGCCTGTAATCGCTTCTGTTTTACTCGATTACTTCCCGTGAATTACTACGAACTGTAACCTCTCTGACAGGAAATCACAAATCCAGTCACATAACTGAAACGATATTCCATAAGCACGCAATTTCACTACGAGCCGCTTGTGTGGTACAGTGTCAAAAGCCTTCCGGAAATCCAGGAATACGGAATCGATCTGAAATCCCTTGTCAATAGCACTCAGCACTTCATGTGAATAAAGAGCTAGTTGTGTTTCACTGGAACGATGTGTTCTAAACCCATGTTGACTATGTGTCAATAGACTGACCATCTGTTCGGCCTCTGAGGTGGAGGCTGAGTAGGAGGGGACAGTAGTTAGGAGCTCAATCCCATTGTACTCCCCCGATTGAAAATATCGGAGAGAGGGCATGGATGGTGGCGTTGGAGATCGATTACGGCATCCGTGACGCTAAGGGTAAATTTGAAAGACCATCCACAAGAAGCAACCACTTAGATCCGAGATACCTCCTTTGGAAATCAACAGTCACTCTCTCCAGCTCTAGAGAAACTTTGTGCAGGGGCCGCCTGGTTCAGGGAGCAGGCATGAGAAGAGTAGCATACATTTTTTCATTGTGGCGTCGATACCAGGTTAATATACGTACGTCCGAGCTAACGCCTTCATGGGCCTCATCCCCTATTTCAGCTGGAGGATGTGGTGATGGAGACAAAGCAGAATGAGGACCCAACATTCAAAGTCATCTATAGCTAATGTTAAGATGGAGTTTTTTGCAATGGGCCGGTGCTGAATTGCAAGATAATTATCAAATTCCGCATTTGTTTGTTTTTGGTAAATGTTTCGGTCACGTAGACCACATCACTGACAAATGTTTGCGCAGTAACGGGTCTCGGGCCAATGCTTTGGTTATATCGTGCACTGTCAGCAGTAACTTGTCTAGAGTTTGTTGCATGTGCTGATCGAGTTCAAAGCAAACGGTTTCGTAGCCACTGAACTCGGCACCGGGAAGGCGAGACAGGATCTGCGTTGTTATGTTGGACAGTGGTTCGGAAGTGCAAAAATGATTCAAATGGCTCTGAGCACTATGGAACTTAACTTCTGAGGTCATCAGTCCCCTAGGACTTAGAACTACGTAAACCTAACTAACCTAGGGACATCACACACATCCATGACCGAGGCAGGATTCGAACCTGCGACCGTAGCCGTCGCGCGGTTCCGGACTGTAGCGCCTAGAACCGCTCGGCCACTCCGGCCGGCTCGGAAGTGCATTTCATAGTTATAACTAGAGCTGTAAAACTACAGTAAGATACCGTAACTGTCACTGGCAAGCGTAGACTATGATAGTTTTCTTGATAGTTTTCCTAATAATTTTGGTCAGTTTAGATCGTAACCGCGTTACCTATACGGTAGGTGTGTTGCGTACCTATTGGGCGTTACATCATTTAGATCGCTTTATTTGTGTATGCCATAAGTGTTTTATTAGATTCCCCTAGAAACCGGAAGCGGTGAACCTCATAGAAACTATGTGAGGAACACCCACATAAACTACGAAATATATTTTTTCTACATAGTTATCCTCCTTCTGTTATTTAAAAATTAATAATATTTATAGCAAAATTGAAACTGTCATTGTTTAATTCAGGTTTTATTCGAAAACAGGGGGATGTTTTAATATAAATAATGAAAGACAGCACAGAGTTATGATATAGCGCTGTTGTTGCTGCTGTTGTGGTCTTCTGTCGAAGGACTGGTTTCATGCTACTCTGTCCTGTGGAAGGCTCTCCACCTCCGAGTAACTACTGCTTTTGAATCTGCTTGCTGTATTGATTTCTCGGTCTCGCTCTAGGATTTTTACCCCACACGCTTCCCTCCATTACTAAATTGGTGATCCCTTGATGCCGGGGAATGTGTCTACCAACCGATTCCTTCTGCTAGTCAGGTTGTACCACAAATTTCTCTTCTCCCCAATTCTGTTCAGTACCCCCTCTATCCATCTAATCTGCAGCATTCTATTGTAGCACCACATTTCACATGCTTTTATTCTCCTCTTATCTACACTGTTTATTGTGAATGTTTCACTTCCATACAAGGCTATACTCCATACAAATACTTTCAGAAAGAACTTCCTGATACTGAAATCTATACTTGGTGTTAACAAATTTCTCTTCTTCAGAAACGTTTTTCTTGCCAGTGCCAGCCCGCATTTTATATCCTCCCTATTTCAACTAACATTAGTTATTTTGCTTCACAAATAGCAAAAGTAATCTACTACTGCAAGTGTATCATTTCCTAATCTCTTTCCGCCCGCATCTCGTGGTCGTGCGGTAGCGTTCTCGCTTCCCACGCCCGGGGTTCCCGGGTTCGATTCCCGGCGGGGTCAGGGATTTTCTCTGCCTCGTGATGGCTGGGTGTTGTGTGCTGTCCTTAGGTTAGTTAGGTTTAAGTAGTTCTAAGTTCTAGGGGACTGATGACCATAGATGTTAAGTCCCATAGTGCTCAGAGCCATTTGAACCTAATCTCTTTCCCTTAGGATCACCTGATTTAATTAGACCACATTCCATTATAATCGTTTTGCTTTTGTTGATTTCGTCTCATATCGTCCTTTCAAGACACTGTCCATCCAGTTCAACTGCTCTTCCTAGTCCTTTTCTGTCACTGACAGAATTAAAATGTCATCGGCGAATTTTAAAGTTTTTATATCTTCTCCTTAGACTTTAATTCCTGCTCCAAATTTTTCTTTTGGTTCTTTTACTGCTTGCTCAATTTACAGACAGAATAACGTCGGGCCTAGACTGCAATCCAGTCTCACTCCCTTCTCAACCACTGCTTCCCTTTCGTGCTCCTCGACTCTTCTAACTGCCGTCTGGATTCTGCACAAATTGTAAAGAGCCTTTAGCTCCCTGTATTTTACCCCTGCCAACTTTAGAATTTGAAAGATAAAGCGCTACATAATGCAATTTCCGTACAAAAAAGATAAAATTGAAAAAAAAAGTATATAAAAATCGTATGTAACATCGATTCAGTACTTCGTCAGGCTTTTATAAAACATGTTTGTGTTATTTATAAAGAGCTTTCTCTCTTATCAGTAAGAACGGGAAACTGTTGCTTTTTTCATTATAATGGAAAACTTACTGTAGAATACAGAGAACAACAATAATAAAATGGTTCAAATGGCTCTGAGCACTAGGGGACTTAACATCGGAGGTCATCAGTCCCCTAGACTTAGAACTGCTTAAACTTAACTAACCTAAGGACATCACACACATCCAAGCCCGAGGCAGGATTCGAACCTGTGACCGTAGCAGCAGCGCGGTTCCGGACTAAAGCGCCTAGAACCGCTCGGCCACAAGGCCGGCAAACAATAATAAAACTGATTTTTTTATGTTGATGTATGTAAACTATATTTGCATTCAAAGTAATTCATTTAGTTACGTTAAAGCGCAGAAGTTGCGTGATAAACTAACTTTTACTTCTTATAAACCGCAATTTATAACTTTTGAGGATGTAAACTACACAGTGTTGTAACACTAAACGATGTGTAGTTCTAATTCTATGCAAAACAAACGAACAAAACACAAAGAGAATTCGTCGGGTCCCGGTTTCTATCTCACGCGTTCATTTATGTATCTTTCCCTATCAATGATACCAACACTGCTGGTAATCGTACCGATTACTATGTCATTTACGTATTGTACGAAAACGATCGAACCGTAGTTTTGGTAGAGCGCTACTCCAGTTATCCTAAAGCCACGTCCCCGCTGCAGAATTGCGTTGCCTTTCGTGACCTTTGAACTTTGTCGAAAAACAAAATTAATGGTTTGTGGTCTGTTGATAGGTGGAATGTAAATGTACAGAGTCTCTTTCCTAAGAATCGTCAGGTGTATTTCCCTTGTGTTTTGGCTGATACTTGCAATTTCGTTTTTGCAATGTGTAGCTGGAGCCAGCCAAACAAATACTGCCATCACAGCTTTCATGCGACGTTCATTGTCGACGGAAAGTGTCGGTTTGTTTCCTTTGACAAACAAAATGCTTTTAAAAGCAGAATTTTACGTACTCTGTCGCTAGAGCGGTCGCAAATTAGTCTATTGCGATATTCGTTTTATGGATGTGCATTAACAGGGGAATTAAAGCACGAAGAGTAACTAGTATATCTGACTGCTACCACCATGCATAAGTGCTGCTCAGTCACTGTTGGAGTACTGGTTATACTTCATGTTTCACTGTCCCTGTTAATGCATATCGATAAAACGAGTTTTGCACTACGCTAACTTGGGAAGCTCTATCGACTGGGCACATAAATTTCCACTTTAAAAGTTATTTTGTTTCTAACAGGAAACAAAGCGACGCTTTCTGACGACACTGTGCACTGCGTGAAAGACTATAAGAGCGGTTTTTGTTTCGGCCAACTCGAGCTACATACTGCAAAAACTAAACTGAAAATACCTTTCGAATCTCAAGAGAAAACGCACCTGGGGACTCTTTGGAGAGACAGACCGTATGTGAAATTTCTTCAAACCTTAAAGTATTGTTGAAGCCTCTTTTCTAAACTGTGAACAGTCGCGCTACTGTTCCTGTTTTACAGGGATTAGGCAGTCGGAATTTCAGATCCATCCGACATTTGATTGCGAAAAACCTGTCCAATCTCGTATTGTGACATAGCCATTGCGAGCATCAACCTTAGATACGCTGTATGTGATATCAAGCTTCGTAATATTTATGTGCAATCCTTAAGGCGTTTAAATGCCTGGTGACATACCGCCGATCGCATCCTTTTCGCAGCTAATTAACGGGTAGTTGACTTGTGTTGCTTGGGATATAACTATGTTCTTTTGCCAAAGAATACTACAATTTTCTCGGGTTCGTGGGCGCTGGCAACTTTGATATCGCGCCTACGTGATCCTGCATGGGCGTGTTAGCTTTGCTGCCGAGGAAATGACCCAGTTATTTAACGATGGGGGAAAAGTCTCCACTCATTTCATTGAAAACGTAAGCCTATTTCTCAGATGCGTTTGAAAGTGATGTAAAGGTTTTACGGTGTCACGATTGCGTTGCCAATGTAACAGTGGTATTGCCCCAAGTAGCACACTGCTGAATACAATGAATCAACGGTTCTTGATATTTCCGAAATTTGAGTGGAGCATCAGCAACCACAACACTAAACGATTAAACTGGAATATGACGAATGTCTATTTAAGACAAGCAAAGTTTGATTGGCTTTCTAACGGGAGTTGTTCACGTGTGTCTTTTAATTCAATTTATGAAAGAAGATAGTTTTGTTAACAAATCCTCTGGGGGTGATATAGGACATAGATCAACATTTGATTAAACATTGATAGCTGGTTTAAAATAGCCACAAATGTGTGCTGAATCGTTAGGTTTTTTAATGACGAAATCTGTTCCCGCCCATTGACTGGCTGATACCAGTGAAATGACGGTTAGCTGCCGAAGCTGTGTGAGCTCGCACTGAACATCATACTTAACAGCAGACGGTAGAGGGTGAGCTCTAAAAAATGTTGCCGTAGATATATGACTTGCAAATGTTTCTCCAAGCCTATCTATCTCCTTGTAAATAGCACAAGGAAAGTCGAATACGTTAAATGTCACTGCTTGCTGCAATACGGTTTTGTACAGAATCGTCGGTCTCAGAGTAGACGAACCAAGTGCGGCTCACCATTTACCTAATTTTAAATAGTTAATCGTTAGTGCCACAGGCCGGAGCCGTACACCATCTGCTTCATGCCCAGCAGCTACACTCATTGCAAAATATATTGATAATTTTTGCAAATTAATTAACATAAAATTTGGATAATTAATTAAATAACATGATAAATTATCATAGCCGTTCTGATGGATAATGGTAGGTTACACCATTTTAACGAACTGATGGTCTATTTATCTGTTCAATCACACAATAACTCAAAATGGTGATTTCAAAAGTAAAACAAAAGCAGTTAAGATTGCTGAAGTGTCACACAAAGTGCTAGTGGATTCACTAAAATTCAACTAACCACCTGTAGCGCGGAAAATAAAAAGTACCATGCCAATTAATTTCTCATAAGTCAATGCCTAATTCTCAAATATTCAAAGCTCAGAAATGAGATTAACATGTCTGAATTCCCGCAGACAGTTGTATATTATATGAAGCTAATCCTTAGTAATCATCTAATACAGCTGAAATTATTCAAAGTCCGATCTGCAAACCGCCAGACATTAGCAAAAAGTTCTGATTGGTTCCGAGTTTCGAAGTCAAACTTAACAGAGAAACATTCTAAGCCAAACAAATGTCAAAGTATTGTGCGGCCAGTTGTCACTCCATATCTAACATTTTACAAGTTCAAATCATCTCTATCCGACCTTCAACACACAAGTTCCTTCTATTATGGATAAAAACAGAATAATTGGCAGCGGCTGTTTGCACCCCATTATATGCCTTATTAAGCTGCCGCAATACAGGAAATGGACAAAATGGACCATCATTTAAAAGACAAAAATTTCCAATTGTATACAATATACAGGCTCGAAGGAGTGCACCTCTTCGCCGGTCCTTCACGTACCAACGCAATATTCTAGGCTAAATGCTTTTCTCATAGATAGTTTAAATACGAATTTTATGCACATGTGCTCAACATTAACGACAAAGAAAACATTACAAATAAACATTTAACAATAAAGGTGGCCTGTTAAATAGAGGCATCTCCTTGGGCCATACTCACTGGTGGTATCAGAATTTTCATGCGGAGTTCCCCGTACACGCGACTTGCATCTTTGTTATAGGCCACATGAACATTTAATTAATTAACCAAGAAATAAATTTATGAACTATAAATATAACATATGGATAAATAGGTAATGGTTCAAGGTATAACATGCTGCGTTCACGTCGTGTGTAAATGTGGAGGTATCGATGTATCATTCATTTGAATAATTAACAATAACTATAACATGGTATAATTCGCTATGTACAATAGATATCAAAGTGAAACCCTCAATGACGATAGATGGTGACCTTAGCTAGCGTCCAATACATTTATTTTAAAGGTTGTTTGCAGCGTTTATAATACGTTGTTTTATAAAAAAATTGTAATATTATTCATATTCAGGCTTATGTAACTTCCATAGTTTTTACAATATGATTGCTAGTGTTGTGACTGCCATTAATTAGTTAGTTTGTAACACGGAAATGCTGTGATTTGCTAGGTAATTTCGAAGTAACTGGTATACAGCAGGAACCGCCACACTAAACGTCTCTGCCTGCTGCTGTCGTTGTCAAACTTCAAGAATCTTCTGATCCAAAGTATCTGTACTGAATGAGATTGCTTCACTACACGCACGGTAAGGTAAGTCGCCTTCGCCACTTCTGAGTCCGCAAAAAGGTGTAAAACATAAATAGAGCAAGAGTCGTCGCCAAATGCGCACTGAATTTATTCCGATGATAAAAACTGGCCAGTCCAAAACGATAACTGTACCGCTGTAGGCGTCATTACGGTGATTGGCTAGGCACTTCATGCAGCATGGAACAAGTGGTGAGGCTGGCCACCGGCCGGGTTTATATCCTCATTAGCGGCACCACCGCGGAATACGTCGATCTCGCCTTTGATAGCCGGCTGCGGATACTTCGCTGCTAATGACTTGTAACGTCTCTGAGTGGCCGACGGTGTTGGCGCGGATACTATATCGTAAAGCTGGCGAGAGAGGAATGGTTATATGGGAAGACAGTATTCTGTAAAAACAAAAACAAAGAAAAAGAACAAAAATAGAGTAGCGGTGCTAATTACACTGCTGGCCACCGTAAATGCAACACCAAGAAAGACAAGAGGTACCACAACAAAATTTATTTTGTGGATAAGATGTTGACCAAGTATCAAATGATTACGTTTACAGACGTCTGTGACATGTGGCTCCTGCCAGAATCAGTAGCCAGAGTAGCCGCCATTGTTGGAGATCACCGCTGCCACACGTCTCGGCATTGAGTCAAAGAGACGTTGGATGTGTTCCTTGGGTACAGCAGCCCAAGCAGCTTCCACACGTTGCCAAAGATCATCTGGTGTGGCAGCTGGGGATGTAATCTGGGTCACTCGTTGAGCAACCATGGACCACATGTCTTCTATCGGCGAAAGATCCGGAGAGCGAGCCGGCCAGGGAAGCAATTCAATCTGGTTATTGACGAAGAACCTTTGGACAATGCGTGCCACGTGTGGTCGCGCATTATCGTGTTGAAATTGGCTGTGGCCGAGCCCTGAAGTTAAGGAAGGACAACTGGCTCCAGCACCTCGGATATGTAGCGCCGGCTATTTAAAGTACCGGCAATGCGTACTAGAGGCGTGCGAGAGTAATATCCAATACCGCCCCATACCATAATACCCGGTGCAAGACCAGTGTGGCGGTGCATAATGCAGCTGTCCAGCATCCTCTCTCCACGGTGTCTCCACACTCGAATCCGACCATCGTGGTGCTGCAGACAGAAGCGTGCCTCGTCAGTAAAGACAACGTCATTCCATTCTGCCGTCCACATCCGTCTGTCATCACACCATTGGCGACGGAGACGTCTGTGGTTCTGCGTCAATGGTAGACGAAGCAATGGACGTCTTGCGGACAGACCACTCTGCTGTAAACGGCGTCGAATGGTACGCGCAGACACTGGATGATGCGTTACAGACGCAATGTGCTGTGCTATGGTTCGGGATGTCACTGAGCGATCCGTCACTGCCATGCGCACAATTTGCCTATCAGCACGTGCAGTGGTGCACCGAGGTGAATGCGATCGACCACGTCGGTCCGTCGTACCCTCCTGCATCCAACGGTCACATATCCGCATTACAGTTGTTTGGTTTCGTCCAACACGACTAGTGATTTCTCTGTATGATAATCCACAATCTTGGTAAGCCACTATCCTTCCTCTGTCGAACTCGGATACTTGATCAAAAGATGTTCGCTGTTGTCTACGAGGCATAACTGATCGTCTTGTGAAACAACCCAAGGTAAACACACGTGCCGAACGTACACTCGTCGAAATCGCCAAGCCTTAAATGGCGCTATGAGGTGGCGCCACATACGCGCGTGATGTGCGCCTGCGCTGAAATTCTAATCAGTTGCATATCTCATCGCTGCAAACTCATGGTGTAAATTTCACTTGATTCGGATGCTTCCTTCAGGGTGTTGCATTTACGGTGGCCAGCAGTGTAGTAAGATGGACGAAATGTATTCGTCAATTGTTGAGGTCAAATGATAAGCTGCTGGAATAAATAAGTAGGAGATTCCGTTGAAGTGGTGTCAAATCCAAATCTATCGCTAAGTTGTGAATCACACCAAATAATATTGCTTTTTGCACTATGTGTCCTAGAGGGTTTAACAGCTCAGTGCTGTTTGTTTCACTATCACTTCGTTTCGCTGTTACAGAATTTAATCACAAGAGAATATGTTTCATAAGTCTGATACAGTGTAGATGAAGCATGGTTAACAGGTTTTCTGGATGAGCTGACCAGATAATAAGGAATTCATCCCAAGTTCGTTCTGCAATACTCGAATCACGAAGTGTAATCAGAAAAAAAAATCATCTCGGCATTAATGTTAGCAGTAAGCATGGTAACAATGCCAATCGCTTTCGCCAGTTGCTATAAGGTCATACACATTAACAAACCCCTCGTTTTACGCTGGCTGATTGAGGATTCGACGCTAAAGGCGGTGGAGTCACGCATAATCTGTGAGCAAGGAGGCCAAAATACAGTATACGTGGTGAGAAACCGTCTGAAGAGCTTGTAAGGGTTTTGCAGGATAGGTAGTGCTGCGAACTAATTTTTAAGAAAAGAATTCGATATGCTGCGCCTTTTAAGAGTTAATTAGCATTGAAGTTAGTCAAACAAACGTGGCGCGCCATTTCAAGCTGCCCGCCACATACGGTGTCGCTAAACCTGTTCTTCGTTGACTTTCCTAAGACCGACCGCGTCTAAAATTTGGGCTTGGGACAGTAGTAAGGATAGTACCTACCCTACAACAGCGTCACAAGCTTTTCAAACTGTTTCTGACCACCCTGTATAAAGACCTCCAAACGACAAGCAAGGAGACACTCAGTCATCAGCAAAGTTCAATCCCGACGTCCATCGAAGCCAGCTCCTCAGATGATCACCAACCGACAGCAGGAACCATGTGAGTGACAATTGTACTCATCTAAGCTATTACACCGAGAAGGACTTGTAAAACTTGCCTGTATGTACTCCTGAACTGTGGTTAGTTTACTATATTTGTCACTTCCACAGTGGTATGTAACTGAAACCTAAGAGTAGTAGCATAGATGTGTTCTATCTGTTGAATTTGAAACGTGAAGTCATCATCTTCATCAGTGACTTCATGCATGGTGTCATCGATGGTCTTGAACTCATGACATCTTCAGTGATGTGATCACTCTTATCAATTATGTCATCATCCTTATCAGAGGGATCCACGCCCCTCCTTATCTCCATCCTGTCATAGCACAGCATTAAGATTCAAAGATGGCGGAAATAATTCCATTTCGTTTATGTATAAAATTAAAAATAAAGCCTCCCCTGCCCCTGTCCATAACGAGTCACGTAGTGCACTACTTGTCTCCAGCCAATCAAAGTGGAGCATTAAAAATCTAATCTGATGGATCTAGATCAATGGCGTGTGTTACACTCCACACCTTCTCTTCTTTCCATCCACAACATAGTATTCAAATGATGGATAAAAATGGTGTCAAATTACATTATTATCGCCGTGTCCGCCCCCGGTAGCTGAGTGGTCAGTGCTACAGAATGTCAATCCTAAGTGCCCGGATTCGATTCCCGGCTGGGTGGGAGACTTTCTCCTCTCAGGGACTGGCTGTCGTGTTGTCCTAATCATCATCATTTCATCCCCATCGATGCCAAGTCGCCGAAGTGGCGTCAAATCGAAAGACTTGGACCCTGCGAACGGTCTACCCAACGGGGAGCTCTAGTCACACTTCCCTGTCTCCATGCTACACAGCGACGAGATCCGCTCTCTACTAGATAGTTCAAGAGTTCTCTTGGCAGTCGATCGTATGCCGCAGCAAGAGCGGTGCGGAGATCTGGAAGTGTCCTCGGTGGAGGCTGACGGTATCCAGTTCGTCTCCCGAACGCATCCCAGGTACGTTCCGTAGGACTGAGATTCCAGGGCCTCGTTGGATAATTCTTGCGACGGATATCTTCACCTTCACGAAATCCATCCACTAGAGCAGCTCGATGCGGACGGGAGTTATCGTCCAAAAGAGAAGTCTGCGCTAACCGAACCTTTGAAAAGTCGAACATGTGGTAGCAATACCTCGTCTCTGCACCACTGAGCGTTTACAGTATTCCTCCGACCACCAACGAATATGTGCAGCTTCGTAGATCCATTCAGCATGATGCGTCCCCGCACCATGCCGATATAACCACCAAAGTGGTCTCTTTTCATGGTGTTCCTGGGGTTGTAGTGGCTACCATGTTCTGTCCAGAGTGTTGTGCGACGAAAATCATTTTTCAGACTGAAGCGGAATTGATCTGTGAAAAGCACATTCACCCATTCATTCGTAGCACAGTTTTGATGTTGCTGTCTCAGTGCTGGAATGAGTGGAACGCACAATGCCGGATATCTGGCAAACACCCTTGTATTTTGAGCCACCGATACACAGTTTTTCGTGAACAGCAACTCCTTGGGCAGCTGCAAGCTCAGTAGTCACTTCTCTTGCAGGTGGTCTCCGATTTCGTTAGGCAGTTACGCCGAGATTTCGATCCTGCTGTGGGGTGGGTATTCTTGATCGACCTTTAAGTGGCCTTCCAGTCTCAGTGTAAGAATAACGATCTACAAAACTGTACCACGTGTTGCTACTACATGATAATCCAATTTCTCAAACAAAACTGTCTAATAGTTATTTTGGGAAGTAGTCCCTCATGCACTTTTTATTGTAGTACCATGCCCTCATATATTTACGTTTCCCTCTCCTTATCGATCATCCAACAAGAACATTCATTTCTGGTCGAAAACGCACTTCAAACCTGGTTTATCGAGATATTTAGCTCAGGCTCAGTAGGCCTCTACATGCCGGACTAGATAATGTACCAGGGTACTGTCAGATTGTTAACATGAGAGAATATATTATTGATGATTACTTTCTCTCAAATGTTTAGTGATGTGTGCAATAAATTTATGGAAAGCATTATTAAAATATGTACCAATAAATACAACTTACCGCAATAACCACATGTCGAAAGTCTGTTTTAATAAATCATGAAGTATCTGTTACGTAAGGTTGCTATACAGCCATGAATTAGTAAGATGTTACTCAATTTGGTGTGTGTTTACTTGCTGTCTTATCAAACTCAAGTAATATAGGAATATGTTATTTCATAAATGAAACAGTGTGTTCACAAAAACCGGAAAAATGCGTTACCAGCGGTACAGTATCACTAGTTTTTCGTTCTTAGACTATGAGACAATGGAAGTAGCGAGGCGGCTTTTAATGCAGAAGTTTTCTTAAGTTTTCCTTATTGATTTTCGAAGTTGCTGTTTGTAGGTCTGTAGCAAATTAACTAAGAATTTACAATTCATCGAGGCTTAAACTGTGAGCCAAGGCATCCTTCATGTTACAGCCTACCACATTATTCCAGAGATAGTGAAGAGCTGTCGTATTTTGTGTTTCACTTTCTGCAACAGTGGTGCACACGACATGTAAAGCACAATGCGAAAGACGAGATTAGTTGCAATTTCAGCATGGAACTACATTCCTTAGTTCTTCGTCAGTAGAGGTAGAAGTAGGTGCATAGGCACAAATGACTTGAAGGCTAATATTATCATTCAGCTCAACCGACGCAAACAGACGTGGTCTTGGTGATACAGTGTTCCTTCCTGTTGTGAATTGGCAGAACTAAACAACCAACATGGGAATTTGCATTCGGATTATTCTGAAATAGGAGATGCACAGGCTTTAGTATAGTATTCGCTTCACCTCTGAGCCTCATCTCACTGATTCCGAGTAGTCCCATTTGATGTTCTGTAATTCCTGTTCCAAATAGCGAGATGTTCAATTCTCTCGGGGCGAATGTTACATGCTGCAGTATAGACATTTTTATTAAAATTGTATGTATTTACTTTGTATTGATTTAGTTTTTTAATTTGATTAGTAGATATTTTGCCCTACCCCAGAATACATGGGGCAGACTGACATTTCAGTGTGAGTATCTGAGTCTCCAAATGTACTTGCTTGAGGAGTGCTTATTTTAAAGTTCGACACTTTCGTTCAGGGAATATTTGGACTTTATCTCCTCATACTGATCCAATGTGGGTTCACAAATGTGGAGGATCGTATAATAATTAATTGCAGTTTGGGTGGTTAAGTTTTTTAGGGCAAGTTCCTCTCAGGATATGGATATTATTGCTGCTGGACTATAACTGATGCAGAATATGTTTGGCATCTTTGTGACCAAGGAGCTACATTCTGGATGACACAAAAGTATCTTACTAATTTCACTTCATTTTTCATGAGATTTCCATTGAATAATCTTAGTGATTTTCACTTTAGGTGCGTTGTAAGGTTATCAGTTTGCTGTTTTGGAGGTTGTTCCATGTGGAAACTGTAACTAATCTCGTCTTCCAAGTTGCAATTTGTCTGTCCTAGACACCGCTGGAGCAATAAATGGGAGACATATATTGCAGCTTTTCATTAGCTCTGAGGTGGTGGTCTGTAACAAGAAGGATGCTACAGCTTGCGGTTCAACTCTTGCTGAATTTCAAATTTCTACCCATTCTATTGTAGAGCTACAAGCAGCAACAATGAAAATCAATAAGGAAACCTTAAGAAAAATTCTGCATGAAAATTCGGCTCGCTACTTCCAGTATCTCATAGTCTATGAGGATAAAAATTATGCTGCACAACTGATAATGCTTCTACCGACATAATTTCAGGTTTTTGTGAATGCATAAATTTAATTATGGAATGTCATAGTTCTACATCTACATCTACATTCATACTCCGCAAGCCACCCAACGGTGTGTGGCGGAGGGCACCTTACGTGCCACTGTCATTACCTCCCTTTCCTGTTCCAGTCGCGTATGGTTCGCGGGAAGAACGACTGTCTGAAAGCCTCCGTGCGCGCTCTAATCTCTCTAATTTTACATTCGTGATCTCCTCGGGAGGTATAAGTAGGGGGAAGCAATATACTCGATACCTCATCCAGAAACGCACCCTCTCGAAACCTGGCGAGCAAGCTACACCGCGATGCAGAGCGCCTCTCTTGCAGAGTCTGCCACTTGAGTTTATTAAACATCTCCGTAACGCTATCACGGTTACCAAATAACGCTGTGACGAAACGCGCCGCTCTTCTTTGGATCTTCTCTATCTCCTCCGTCAACCCGATCTGGTACGGATCCCACAATGATGAGCAATACTCAAGTATAGGTCGAACGAGTGTTTTGTAAGCCACCTCCTTTGTTGATGGACTACATTTTCTAAGCACTCTCCCAATGAATCTCAACCTGGTACCCGCCTTACCAACAATTAATTTTATATGATCATTCCACTTCAAATCGTTCCGCACGCTTACTCCCAGATATTTTACAGAAGTAACTGCTACCAGTGTTTGTTCCGCTATCATATAATCATACAATAAAGGATCCTTCTTTCTATGTATTCGCAATACATTACATTTGTCTATGTTAAGGGACAGTTGCCACTCCCTGCACCAAGTGCCTATCCGCTGCAGATCTTCCTGCATTTCGCTACAATTTTCTAATGCTGCAACTTCTCTGTATACTACAGCATCATCCGCGAAAAGCCGCATGGAACTTCCGACACTATCTACCAGGTCATTTATATGTATTGTGAAAAGCAATGGTCCCATAACACTCCCCTGTGGCACGCCAGAGGTTACTTTAACGTCTGTAGACGTCTCTCCATTGATAACAACATGCTGTGTTCTGTTTGCTAAAAACTCTCCAATCCAGCCACACAGCTGGTCTGATATTCCGTAGGCTCTTACTTTGTTTATCAGGCGACAGTGCGGAACTGTATCGAACGCCTTCCGGAAGTCAAGAAAAATAGCATCTACCTGGGAGCGTGTATCTAATATTTTCTGGGTCTCATGAACAAATAAAGCGAGTTGGGTCTCACACGATCGCTGTTTCCGGAATCCATGTTGATTCCTACATAGTAGATTCTGGGTTTCCATACTATTTCATACTATTCCATACTATTTGAATGTGACAGAAAAGTAAGTAAACACAGGCTGTTTCGATGCCCAAAGTGAATAATATCTTACTGATTCATGCCTATATAGGCACACTGTTGTTACAGATGCTTTATGTTTAATGTTTTATTAAAACAGACTTTCGTTATAAGGTTATCGTGGTATGTTGTATTCATTGGCTCATATTTTAATACCGTTTTCCATAATTTATTACATGAAACAGTAAACATCCGAGAGAAAGTAATCGTCAACAATGTAGTCTCTCACAGTATCTAAAACAGTGTGACAATGCCCTGGTAGGTTGACGAGCCCTTTCCTGTAACAGCATACTGGGTCTGATTTGAAGATGTCCACCAACAAGGTTTGAAATGCATCTTTGTCTGGAAACGAATTTTATTAACAGTTGTTTGATAAGGAGTGGGAAATGTTGAGGGCATAGGATCACAATAACAAATGCATGATGGATGAATTTCCAGACAACCTCCTGGATAGATTTGTTTGTGAAATCAGCAGAGTGGATTATCGTGTTGTAGTAGCATGCGATGCAGTTTTGTCGACCGTTTTTCTTACTCTGTGAGCGAAAGGTGTTTCAATTGTTGGACAATAAAGACCACCAGCGATGGCCACACCTCTGGGGAGGAGTTTGTAGAGCACAACATATTCTTAAGCCACCAGATGCGAACTGTTCTGCTCACATTAACCTTTGCTCTAGTATTAGAGCTCAACGTTAATTTCTTCTTAAGAAGTTAACATAGAGGTAACATAGCTCGTCATCAGTAACAATACTGTATACGAGTGCTCAATGAGAAAATTGATGACAATCAAGTTAAAATGCAAAAACAATCGCTTTTTTATGTTTCTTGCTTGGATTAGGGCCTGGAGTACTGTTACATCTAACTTCTGAACCTTGAATGCAAATGTTGCAGGACTGTTAAATGGTCGCAATCCATCATATATGTCAGTTATGAAGACTTCTTGAATGCAGAAAATCAGTCATTCCAGAATTATCTCTCTTCTAACAAGAAAATTCTTTTCTGACGTGTTTTGTGCAAAAGGACTCCTCCATACACAATCCAAAGGTTTCGAGCTCCATCTGCTGTCTTCACTTCTCCATTAACCCTATGACCAGAATCTGTATTTTGACGATCATAACTGGAATCGCGGGTCCAAATGGACCCTCGAATAAAAATTCAACATAATCCCCATAAAAGATATAATTTATATGTAAATGTGTAACGACTGTATTAAAATAAGTTTTATTTAAAATATCAATCAACTATTATTGAGCAAAAATTTTACATTGTGTTCCTTTTTTTAACTTTAAGTCCTATGTCTCATATTTTACAAGAATTTTAGTAACTTACTTTGGAATGCTACATGATTAAAAAAAAAGCTTAGATTAAAAAACCTAGATATACTATGGAGTTTCTCATAACTTTCCCTTAACATAAATAGAGACTCTTTATGCCATCAATCAGAAACAAAAATAATGAAAACGAAACATGGAAGTGTCCAAATGTTGTCTGCATCAGTACCTGAACTAAGAATAGCACTTGGTACACAACACTTTTTTTCTGCATGACGTTTACAGATGAATTTAAAACATGTCGCATTTTTGTGATTGTTTGCTATCAATTTTAGGACCAGATAAATAACGTCTTCCTCGTTTTCGTGAGCCATTTTGATTACAAGGTGAATTTTCTAGTCGTAGGTCATTTTGTGGTTCATCAGTTGCCCCTAAAAAATTATCTATGCTACTCTTCAAATCTATTGAAAATGAAGAATACTCCATCTTTATTTCTGTGATAAATGGCCTTATCAAATTTAGTCCTATTTCTTTTATGTAATGATTACGTTTCATATGTTTTCCACCATTCCATACTGATGAAAAAATTATACAAGGTCAACGTCTTCTAGAGACCGAATAATTGGAACATTTATGATCTAATGAATCAACTCCACCTTTTGTTCTGTTGTAAAATTCAATTATCTCAGGTTTTTCACTGCTTTCATTGACTGAATTGTCATGGTGCATTGATGAGATCACCACTACGCTTCGATTCCTTATTGGGACATAAGATGCCAATATTTTATTCTTTACCAAACCAAGTAACATAGATCCTATTACCCGTTGTACATTGGCTAAAAATTCTGGTGGTATTTCCCTTTTATTTCTGCGCATCGTTCCAACGTAAGACAAACCGTTTTCAATCAGTTTGTCAATCAGTTCCACAGAAGATAACTAGTTATCGGCAGTTATATTTTTGTTTGTTCCACAAAGTTTCTGCAAGCTGCAGTACATTCTGTGTTGTTACTGAGAGGTGGTTTGTTTTATTAGTGATTGCTTTGCCAGTATAGATAAAAGCATTGTATAAATAGTGTGTTTTAGCGTCGCAAAGGCAGATAATCTTGATGCCATATTTAGCAGGCTTCGATTTCATACAAACCCTGAAAAACATTTCCCTCTAAAAGGGCAAAGCATTTCATCAACGGTCAAATATTCTGAGCAGCTACAGATTCTTTGACAGTTCTGAATGAAATTTCCAAATATTTGTGAGATGAGAGCAGCGCGATCATTAGTTCTTCTTTGTTCCCTATAATCCAGATAATCAAATCTCAAACCAGGAAACAGGAACATAAATCGCCTTACTGACATCGTTATTCTGAATATAACTCGGCCTCTTCCATCATTTGCCCGTAAACTTTCTATATCTTCATGGCCAGATTTGAATACACCTGATAATAGCAACAAGCCAGAGAATGCTTTCATTTCCATAATACTCACATGGTTAGTGTAAGTAGCATTAGTTTTATACTTTTCTGAATATTCTGTTATTTTCTGATTAGTGTGAGTGCAAATATGTAGGATCATTTCATCTGATACCAGCAACTGCAATGATTCAGTTGGTTACATGTTCCGTTTCTCACGAGCTGTACCGACGAGACCAGGCACGTGATTAATTCTTCTTCTTCCGTATCCGGATGCACCAATTATATCTTCCCTTCCCAGTACTTAGCAACGTAGTTTGCTTTGTCATCGACTTTCAAAATATCGTCTTTAGTGCATGTTATAGACATATCTGGGCAAATCAGTAGGTGGTCCAAGTCCTGTATTGCTCCACATTCACACCTATCGCTATCACTGTAACCCCATTTAAATAGGTTTTATTTGCACCCAGTTACTCCAGTGCGCAGCCGGTTTAATGTCCTCCAAGTTGTAAAAGGTAGTTGAAATCCTGCAGATCCCTCCTCAAGTAGTTCCATTGTGGAGTGTGGCACCATTTCTTCCCAAAGAGATAGCCGCCTTGCGACGGGCTTGGTGGCGAGCTCTTCAGTAGTTTCAATGAAACTCCTGCGGGATTTCAGCCGGACACGTTGTTTTCGGTGCATATGCATCGGGTGGCGAGGATCATTCTTTTGTTTTGATCTTTCGATCTCGGCGGCTACTTGTCTGCGGGTAGTGGGTGGTGCTATGCCTATGATGGGATAAATGATGTCTGTGGGAGTTGGTTTGAGGTATCCTGTGGCAATACGTACAGTTTCGTTTACGGCGACGTCAACTTGCTTAGTGTGAGCAGAGTTCCTCCAAACTGGCACCGCATATTCCGCTGCTGAGATACCCAGCACCAGACCCGTGGTGTGCAAAACATGTGGTTGTGCTCCCCACGATGAACCTGTTAGCTTCCGCAGTATGTTGTTCCTGGCACAGACCTTTATTTTTAGTGTTGTGACAGTGCTGCTTAAAAGTAAGTGCTCTGTCCAGTGTTACTCCCAGGTATTTTGGGCTGTTTGTATGTTTCAGCTCTTCCCCTTGCCACATGACTCGGAGTTTCCGTTTGGCTTGTTTGTTCCTAAGATGGAAGGCGGATACTTGAGATTTAATAGGGTTTGGTTTGAGATTATTGCCGTCGTAATAGGTAGCAAGTTCTGTTAAGGCTCCTGTGAGATTCTCCTCCACTTGTTCAAAGGTTTTATCCTGAGTGGCCACTGCTGCATCATCAGCATATATGAACATTCGTATCTGGTGGCTGATGGGAAGATCATTGGTATAGATGTAAAATAATATTGGAGCCAAGACACTACCCTGTGCAAGACCATTTTTCTGTGTCCTCCATGATGTTGTGGCTTCTGCCTCTGGACCTAGCTAGTGGATGAGTAGACCACTTGGATAGATTTTTACCTCGAAAATATGCACTACTTGACAGCCGGCTATCTCTCTCTACTCAATCATCAGACGATGAATTACTTGAATCAGAAGAAATTTCTTGTTGTGTATTTTCATCGTCACTTATCTTCTCTTCATCACAAGATTGAAACTCACGTCAAGATTCTGTGTCTGAATAATTTTCGTCTAATAATAGTTCACAGATTTCTTTTTCAGTGAGACCCCACAGCTGTGTGGCAATAAAGTGCCTGGAACACCACAAAATAAGTCAGTAAACACTGACTAAAAAATTCCGGTATCTGGAATCGCTGGTCAAATTGGACCCAGGGAAGGCGCTTACCTCCACTTCCAGTAAATTTCAAGCAGCGATCTACCGGTCCCTGTTGCTCCTCACAATGTACTGAGATTACACTGGCGCGCGAAACTGAAACTCCGAGCGTTTCTATTGTTAAACGGTTTTATTGTTATCGGCGGGTCCAAAATGACCCACGATTTCGGTTAAGGGTTACCGTAGGCGTATAATGTGTTGCCAATATTAGACACTTTTCCACTTGCGATTCTATTTTACAATACTTAAACAATGATTATAAGTTTCCAGTATGCAAACTTTAATATGTAACTGCAAGATAATACTAGAACTTCAAATAAGAAAATGACAGTTAATAAATACACTCTTAACACCACGCTGCTGCCACCTGGTCGTATGATGCCTGGCTTTTGGTGGCGGGTGGAGAGTGGCGTGTGGCCAGTAGCCGGTGGCCGGTAGAAGGTGACGAAACTCCTGAGTGTGAACTGTTCTTTCTTGCGAAATTCTTTATAGACGTTTTTGCTATTAATGGTTGGTTAGAAATGGAAGCGAATTATCTTTGAAACTACATCAGATTGATAGGTAAAATTGAAACTCGCGACTTCCTGTGTACGTTGCGCAATGTTTGCCAATAGACCATGAGCTGCTATAGCAGTGCAACACGTCGAGAAGAAGATCACACTTCCTCCAATCAATTACGCATCCTGCAGTGTTACCAAATCGTGCATTTGTGAGGACTTTGAATTCTGAGGGTCGACCGGTTCTATTGGCTGGCTTAAGTGAACGACACAGACGTGTCTTAGCGGCGGCCTACCGTGGGCCAGGTTTTATATGCAAAAGTTTACGTTAGCTTTATTGTACTTTTCTACATTGGAAAAGGAGGCAACAATAAAATTTTTATTGAGGGAGCCATAAAATATTATTTTACGGCAACAAATGTCAAACCAATCGTTTTATGGAACGAGCAAGTAAACAACTACTGGAACATCTTCTAATATATGCAGAGCAGTCTAGATCGTTAACTACTTCGGCTTCGCCCTTGGCTGTATCTCTGTTGAATGTAAGAAATTTCTGTTACCTTTTTCTTAATCATGAATTATCTCTTCACGTTTACAGGCAATCCAGTTCACGTAGCTACTGGAGACAGAGACACAGCAAAACAGCACCCTGGGACTGATAGAGTCAGTGAGGGTCATTCAGAATTGTACAGTACTCAGATAATTAAATTGTGCACAGGTAGTTCTCAGTGTCTATTAGTACTTAATACGCAACTTACAGAGCAAACTTCACATTCATAATATGTAGGCAATCCGAAAACCTCATTTAGCCTGCTTACTCCACAGTGAGCGAACAATTACTACCAGCCTCCTCTGTTTGTTGGTAGTCGTAACCATCTATCTAAGCTCAAAACGTCGTTCTCTGGTGCCTATTACCATTGTACATTTGCAGTTTCCTTAAAAGTAATTTTCCGTTTATGACCAAAGGTTTAAGATTTATCCACTCAACTCTAGAACGTGATTATACCGTTAATATTCTTCCCTTCAAGTTTAATGTTTTATATTATTCTAATGTGTAGTCACTAGCCGGCCCTAGTGGCCGTGCGGTTCTAGGCGCTTCAGTCTGGAACCACGTGACCGCTACGGTCGCAGGTTCGAATCTTGCCTCGAGCATGGATGTGTGTGATGCCCTTAGGTTTAGTTAGGTTTAAGTAGTTCTAGGGGACTGATGACCTCAGAAGTTAAGTCCCATAGTGCTCAGAGCCATTTGAAGTCACTAATGTTTCAAATGGCTCTGAGCACTATCTTCAAAAATAATGCTAAGGCGGTAGTAAAATGTTCGTGTGAAAAGTGGTACTGAACTTTTACATTCGTTTTTACGTTTCATGCAGGTCATCTGTTTCCACTTTACCTTGTTTATTTACTCCCACATCCGAAGAAAGTTTGCGACAGTGCTCCACATCGACATTAGTGTCATTAGTGAGAGAACCACGTATCTGAAAATAAGACTAGAATGTTTTTATGTACAGTTTAGCGAGAGTTGGTCTCACACTATCTTATTTGTGATTTCCATGAATCTGTAGCTCTCTATAATACGTTACATGCATCCGAACATACCAGTTAGGTACTGTTTACCTTCATACGGCCATTATCAACAATAAATCATAACATGTTCATAGATTTGTAACAAGCAAAGGTAAGTGTCAAAAACAGTTTAGCAGTGTCCATACATAAGCAAAATGGGAAACACTCATTAAGAGATACAGGTTTTTTTTTATGCAGTAAGGCGTGTGCGTGATTGATTTCCTCCGCAAACACGTTCAAAAACTTTTGTACTCGAAGAAATTAATAGAGTGAGCAATAATGTTTTCGAACGTCAGAAAGCACTTACCTATCCTCCAAGCACTCCCCATCTATTCCCAAGCGCTTTCCATATTTTTGGAGCCCTGAAGGAAGACATTCGTGGCCGGCCATTCTCTCCGCATAGATAGATGCACGCCAGGTACAATCATGGTTCGGTCGGTAACCGCAAGTATTTTTCCATGAAGACACTGACTGTCTTGTCTCTCAGTGGTATATATGAATTAACAGTTATGACGAGTACTGTTTAAATAATAAACAATTTATTTACTTTTTCCATCTGTCTAGTTTTCAGTTAACTGCCCCTTATAGAAGTTATAAACCTCTTTTGTGTTCAAATGGTTCAAATGGCTCTGAGCACTATGGGACTTAACATCTATGGTCATCAGTCCCCTAGAACTTAGAACTACTTAAACCTAACTAACCTAAGGACAGCACACAACACCCAGCCATCACGAGGCAGAGGAAATCCTTGACCCCGCCGGGAATCGAACCCGGGAACCCGGGCGTGGGAAGCGAGAACGCTACCGCACGACCACGAGATGCGGGCTCTTTTGTGTTATTCTGTCTGTATGTGAAGGTTAGTCACACGAGGCAACGTAGGGATTTTGATAGTGTCTTCATTGGTACATAGACTAATTCACGAGAAAATTTGTGTATATACTTTATTACTGATACGTGATACAAGTCTCCTAGCCGTAAATACTTAGTGCTACCCGTTCCAAGCTGGGAAAGTCGCTAGTTAATGATAACTGTGGATATACATAGCAAAATATATGTGAGTTAATTATGCAACGCGAATCTTAGTTTCACAACTGCCAATAACATAAAGCAAATGAAATATTAACATGAACATTTTTTAATTCACTACTACACTGAGGAGACATAAATCATGGGATAGCGATGTATGTACGAGGGCTATTCTGAAAGTAAGGTCCGATCGGTCACGAAATGGAAACGACTATGAAATTCCGATAAAGCTTTTCACAGATGTGTTGGGTAGTGTCTCTAGTATAACCCCAGTTAGCATCACGTCGCTCTTCTCATTTCTGAGCTCGCAGTGAGTGCGTAAAGATGTCTAGAAAATAGTGTCTGCCGCCAAGTACGGGGGCCTGGTGAGAAATTTCCCCTGAAGCTATGCAGCTAACATTACATAACTGTCGTGCTGTTTCGTCTTCAAGACAATTCTCAGCCGCATTCTGCAGGAGCAATGAAGATGCTCCTGCGTCGTTTTCAAATGGAAATGTGAGAGTACCCACAATACAGCCCGTAATTGTCTCCCTCTGAGTTTCAGCTCTGGTCACATGAACCGCTGGTTATGAAGACAACATTTCGGCACAAGACAACGAGCCGTAGGCCAGCGTAGAGAATTGGCGGAGAGCACTGGCGGCTGCCTTCTATAGCGAGGGTATGGGAAAGTTGGTACAACGCTACGATACACGTCTAAGTCGGGTCGGCGACTATGGAGATAAGTAGCTGCAAGGTGTATCTAACTGTTGCAAATAAAACATTTTTGATTTTTACCGTGGTTTCCATTTCGCGACCTATCGGACCTTACTTTCGGAATAGCCCTCGTATATAAAGACGGCGGTAGTATCGCGTACGCAAGGTATAAAACGTTGTGGCGTAACGTCAAGCACCGGCACGGCAGTGAGGAACGTTACAGGAGAGAGGGCTGTGAGACGACGTCAGCCAAAAGCACGCCGACCAACCCCTCCCTAGGACGACAACGAAACGGCCGTGCCATCTACACGAAGAGGACATAAGCACCGCGCAGCCTGGCCGCTACCAAATTGAAGTCTAGACAGTCTACGTACGCTACATCAGTGACGTAGGAAATATATTGTTTCGCTTACGAATTGAATATACTGAAGAGATTGCTTAATGTTTCATGTCGCCCTTTGCTTGCAACATCCCACTGTAAATTTCTCAAAGTTAAGTATTGTCATTTAACCCACAGTAATAAAAATCTATTCATACTATTTGCTTGAATTGTTGTCTAACAAACCGAGAAATCAGTATCCTAGGCACCCCATATTAGACGAGAGGGCAGAACACAACATAAAAAGGCATGTATTTCTGGAGCTGTCATGTTTACTCAGGTGATTCATCTGGAAAGGTTTCCGGTGTGATTATAGCCGCTCAACGGGAATTGACAGACTTTGAACACGGAATGGTAGTTGGTGCTAGACGGATGGGACATTCTACTTCATAGTCGTGCGGTAGCGTTCTCGCTTCCCACGCCCGGGTTCCCGGGTTCGATTCCCGGCGGGGTCAGGGATTTTCTCTGCCTCGTGATGGCTGGGTGTTGTGTGCTGTCCTTAGGTTAGTTAGGTTTAAGTAGTTCTAAGTTCTAGGGGACTTATGACCACAGCAGTTGAGTCCCATAGTGCTCAGAGCCATTTGAACCATTCTACTTCATAAATCGTTAGGGAAGTCAATATTCCGAGATCCACAGTGCCAAGAGTGTAAGAGGATACCACGTTTCGGGTATTGTCTATCATCACGGACAATGCGGTGGGCGACGTCCTTCACTTAACGACCAAGAGCAGTGGCGTCTGCGTAGAGTTCTCAGTGCTAAAAGCCTGGCAACACTGTGTGGAACAACCACAGAAATCAATGTGGGTCGAACGAGGAACGTATCCGTTTGGACAGCGGGGCTGAGTTTTGCGTTAATAGGTTATGGCAACAGACGACCGTTGAAAGTGCCTTTGCTAACAGCACGACGTCGCCTCCAGCGCCTCAACTGATCTCGTCACGATATCGTTTGGAAGCTAGACTACTAGAGAACCGTGGCCTCGTCAGATGTGTCCCGATATCAGGTGGTAAGAGCTGATGGTAGGGTTCGAGTGCAGCGCAGACCCCTTGAACCCATAGATCCAGGTTGTCAAGAACGCACTGTGCAACCTGGTGGTGGCTCCATAATGGTGTAGGCTAAGTTTACAGGGAATGGACAGGGCCCTCGGATCAAACTGAACCGATCATTGACTGGAAATGCTTATGTTCGGCTTCTTAGAGGCCATTCGCAGCCGTTTGTGGATTTCATGTTCCCAAACAACGATGTCATGTCACCGGGGCACAGTTGTTCGCGATTGGTTTGAAGAACATTCTGGACACTTCGGGAAAATGATTTGGTCACACATCGAACATTTAGGGGACATAATCGAGAGGGTAGTTCGTGCACAAAATTATGCACCGGCAACACTTTCGCGGTGCTGGACGGCTGTAGAGGAAGCATGGCTCAGTATTTCTGCAGGGGACTTTCAAGACTTTTTGAGTCCACGCCACTTCGAGTTGCTGCACTATGCCGTGAAAAAGGAGGTCCGACACGATATTAGGAGGTTTTCATGTCTTTCGCCACCTCAGTGTAAAGTTACTTTAAACTGTTTTTTGTGGCAGCTTTCATACGGTTGAAATACAGGCGGAGAATTAATGACAAGCATCAACAGTTCAGTATGGAAGGAAGATTAGGGTCTGGCGTCCTGTTGATGGCGGCTCCCCTCGTCAGAGGTTCGAGCCCTCCCTTGCACATGGCTGTGTGTGTTGACCTCAGCTTAAGTATAATTTAAGTTAGATTAACTAGTGTGTAAGCCTAGAGACCGATGACCTCGGCAGTTTGGTCCCATAGGAACTTACCAAGAATTTAAGAAATTTTTCCTATTGACGGCGAGGTCATTAGATATCGAGCAGATACTCGGATAGGACGCTTAAGGTGGAAAACACCAGCCCGTAATTTAAGAATGAATCATCCAGTCATTCATCTTAATCTATTTCCAGAATCCACAGAAACTTAACTGTGGATGGTCGGTCGAGGATATGAACACGGTCCATCGGATAGAAAGCCCAGTGCCATAGCCACTGCAACACCCAATTCAGTTCCACATTTAGGGCTGCACATACTTAGTTACGTAGCGGCATGAGGATTCGATGATAAAAACTAAAATCTGCGTTTTCATTTTAATATTTGATCGGGACGTCCTACAAGGAATGTATACTTTTATCCTACACTGTACCGATCAAGAGAAGTCTAGAAATCATAACACTGCTCTGAATTTCCCAGTACGAGCTCCGGATACAATGCCCTGTATCTCTCAATATATTGTCACCCAACGAATCTCCCGCCTCTCGGTCTAGACGTAATACTCTCCTACTAGGTTATTGCTTCCGTCGGCGCCGCTTCTATTGCCACACGCCTATTTTGTGAAGAATTCTGTTATTGAACACGGCTCCCTGCTCTCTTGCCCTACATACTGCACGATTGAATTGCTGTCACTCACTAATAGAAATTCCCGTTACCATAATCCGCCTCGCAAATTCCTTTCTTCCTGTTTGACGAAAGACGGTGAGGTGATACGCTCGTCATGTATTGGCAAGGAATGGGGAGACAATCCCACCAGCGTATACAAATTTAGAGTTTCCGAGGTATCCGCAAATCTCTACAGACGAACGTGGAGGTGGCTGTTTCGAAAAGGATGCACCATATGTTCTAACTTGTCATTTTAGAAGCAAACAGATCCCATCTAATGACCTCGATATCAGAGGGACGTTATTGGTTGTCGGACACACAATAGATACACAGCAACACAAGTGCGCGCTACACACAGGACACAGAAGTACAAGAGTGCACATTATCATGATCATAGTCATACAGTAGTTCGTAGCTCGTGGTCTAGCGGCTAGCGTGGCTGCCTCTGGATCATGGGGTCACGGGTTTGATACCGGCCTGGTTGGCGATTATCTCTGTCTGGGGACTGGGTGTTTGTGTTGTCCTCATCATTTCATCATCATAATCATCATTCGTGACAGTGCCTAGATTGGATTGTGAACAACGTGGACCGTGTAAAAATCGGGACTTTTTATGGGCGCTGATGACCGCGCAGTTGAGCGACCCATAAACCAAACATCATCATCATAGTCAGCAGCAGCAACCATTTCTATCAAGTAGTGAGTCCAGGTACGTCTGCGGCTTCTTCTTCCAGTCTTTGGCCCTACCTACTTCTGTTCAACCTTTGCTGTTAGTCCCAGCAATAACATAACAGGCCCAGAAGAGGATGATTAAAGAAAAAATTACAATGAAATGAACACCCTTAGCTGCTTACAGGCGTTGACATACGTCAACGGGGACAAATGAAAATGTGTGCCCCGACCGGGACTCGAACCCGGGATCTCCTGCTTACATGGCAGACGCTCTATCCATTTTTTTGTCTAATTTTGTTAGTTTTCGTTTGTTGTATCTGCTCGGGGCGGACGTCGCAAGACACCCGTTTCAGTTCGTCGTTGATCCATTAACTCAGTTTTTTTATTACAGAGGGTAGCTAACGCTCTGACCGAACACGCTGAGCTACCGTGCCGGCTGTCCATCTGAGCCACCGAGGACACAGAGAACAGCGCGACTGTAGGGATTTATCTCTGGCACGCCTCCCGCGAAACCCACATTCTCAACGTATTGTCCCGCACTACATTCGTAGTGCCCGCGCCCATTATACTCATTACTCGCGGCGCGTTGCCGATTCCCGTAAGAGTTCGGGCACTGTTCGTGCATTCGCACAGAAGAAGAATATGGTCAAGGGGCGCCAGTGAGCCTTGACTACATATACACTGAGATGGTATCTGTTCTTTCGGACATGTCCAAACGTCAACGGGGACAGGTGAAAATGTGTGCCCCGACTACGAATGTAGTGGGGGGCAATACGTTGAGAATGTGGGTTTCGCGGGAGGTGTGCCGGAGATAAATCCCTGCAGTCGCGATGTCCTCTGTGTCTTCGGTGGCTCAGATGGATAGAGCGTCTGTCATGTAACCAAGAGTTACCGGGTTCGAGTCCCGGTCGGGGCACACGTTTTCATCTGTCCCCGTTGACGAAAGTCAACGCCTGTAAGTAGCTAAGGGTGTTCATTTCATTGTAATTTCATTCTAAAGAACTGCATGGTCACCAATGGTATCTGTTGTTTCGGACCATTTTAGTATATATTAAAGAAAAAGACACTTCAGAAATGACACCGAAAAACAGCGCGACACTCCCACTGAAGAATTCAACAAATCTACTAATCGACCTACGTCTGAATGTGTTCCATCAGAGCATATAGGGCGGACATACAAAATATTTAAAACCTGGTATTCGGAATACCTCATATTCCTAAAAACTCACCTACAAAACGCCACCTTCCGCCCCACCAACAGACGAATTCCTTTGTACTCAATGGGTTAATGTTTCAGTGGCTACGTAATTCATATCGGTCGTGTGGTCTTCAGCTTATGGCTGGCCACAGGATACAGATATATAAATGTCGTCAGATTTGGCATCAACGAACCACAGTTCCTGTTCAGCCCTTTTTTATACATGAGAAACATTCTCTTTCTTCTTGATAATTGTAGCTTTTGACGTTTGTCTTTTCATGGAAAGTTGGTCCCCATTGTGTACACGAAATTTATCACCAATTTCCTTTCTTCAAACTTACATAACCGCACGGCATATTAGAAATTTGTAGCCAATCCAGATGTACACTTCAGAAGAAAATGATCTGAGATAGTCTTCTTACCTGACCGATTACTACAGTATCGTAGCGTCTCTGTTATATAAAAAGCTTAAAGGTGTATGCCTACTTCATGCATGATAATTTTGCTCGTAAATTACAGGCCACAGCCATACATGCATAAATAATTTCTTCTGCTAGTTAGAACCATCAACATAAGAAAATGACGACAAAAGATTACACACAATTACTGTGTACATTTGTTGCCTTAGGTTAAAAGAAAAGGCTATTATGAGATCGATTTAGTCGCAAAGATGGAGGGGGGGGGGGGGACTCTCCTTATAAATAGGCACGCGCAAACGCTATGAACTCAGTCTCCGACTCGCCTTGAAGATGGCTGGGAGGTTTCTAGCCGAAATATCGCAAGAAGAATTGTCGCTGTCTCGAGTGTACGCCCGAAAGATGATGGAACATTAGTTAAGTTATGACCGTATGGATCATCTCGTAATATCACCCTGTCCCAGGTGATAGTTAGAAATGGTTGCCAAGGAGCCTTTCGTTACAGCCGATAAGTACTGTCCAGTGCTATATGATTAGTGGGCCTATTCATACCACGAAAAAATACCTTAAATATATACAGGCGACATATTCTAACTTGGGCTCTGTCTGTTGAAAACTACGGGTAATGACTTCATGGTGTCTCCATCTGCCAGAACCAAACTACCACGTCGAAACAGCTGGTGATTAATATAACATATGTATATGTTTTCAGTATTCAGAGAATAAGTAAAGTGTTACTTGCTCTTGCACTTCGACCACAGCAGATTTACTTCGTTGATCTAATGTCTCACTTTTTCATCGAAGTCAGTGATCACCTTAGTCTACTCCGATACATATCTGGTCAGTCGGGTCTCAACCGTGTTGCTAAGCGGACGTGCGCGGGGCTCTGTGCGGCGCTCCGAGGACAGACCTTTGTTTACACGCGCGGGTAGTGGTACTGGAGTGTAAACAGATCACCTCGAACGACGCTGGCGCTTTCGAATAGAAAGGCCACAATTAAATTAACGTTGCATGCCCAGTACGCACGACCTTAGGCATACGAAATGGTGGTTTCCTGCTTGAAGCAACGCACGTCGATCCAGAGGAACTTCTCGGTATACATCTTTCGACCATATCCAGTACATATCCTGAAATTTATCGATGGAGCAGTGTGCTAACGGCTTATTCGCCGTTCCACCGATGGATATCGTTTCCCGGTGGTCTAGCGGTTCTAGGCCCGCAATCCGGAACCGCGCGACTGCTGCGGTCGCAGGTTCGAATCCTGCCTCGGGCATGGATGTGTGTGATATCCTTAGGTTAGTTAGGTTTAAGTAGTTATAAGTTCTAGGGGACTGATGACCACAGATGTTAAGTCCCGTAGTGCTCAGAACCATTTGAACCATTTGATATCGTTTCCACAATTCGGACGGCAATGTGGGTGTAGTGACTGTGACCACGCACGACTCGGCATCCGGACCACACGAGTCGGCGATCTGCCGTTAGAAGTTCCGGCCACGCTTGTCGTGAACGCTCTGCGGCCTTACGGGGAAGGATTAAGACACGTGGAGAAAAAGTGGCATACGTTCGAGACGTATCCCGTTCTGAAAGGAGTGCGTCAGGTGCGAATCTAACTGCGCAAACACATCCCGTCTGACGTGACCGTTGCTGGCTCCTGAGCGATCGTCATTTATGACGGTCAACCGCGTACTTGTTCGTAGTGCGGGCAGGAAGGGCATGTTCGCTTGCAACGGAACCGACGACGCTGCCTATTACATACGTTGAGGCAGCGAGGAACACTGCGGACGCGTACGTTGTTCCGTTCCAGTTACCGAACCCCGCGGGCTGCATCGGACTGCATCGGAACTGTCGACGTACTCGACAGCAGCGACGCGTCTGCAGTCCAGCCGTGTGAATAAGGAGAGCTCCAGAAGATGGATTCCAGCTCGGACACGTAGATGCCGATCGTGCCTACTGTTGGTCGTGATCCACAGGACTCGGACACGCGTTCCCGCAAGCAGAAGTATACCAAACGACGAAAGAAGAAGAGGCTATCCGCAGGAAACGTTTCGCGAGATGGTGACACGTTGCAGGAGTACGAGTACAATCCCTATGCGGCCCGGGCTCTGGACCTCACTCCCACGGTTCCTGGTTCGCTGCTGACAACGTCCGTACAACGACAAAGAGAAGTTGACGATGCGCAACCCACCGACTAGCCCCCTGGCGATTTTGCGGCTAACACACCCAATGAACGTCATCCGTCGCCTAACGTACCACACCTCCATCTCGGTGATTGGGCATCCGAGATGGAGATGGAAAGAATCATGTCAGACTCTCTAGATCAGTAATATAAACAGGGTGAGTCACCTAACATTACCGCTGGATATATTTCGTAAACCAATCAAATACTGACGAATCGATCCCACAGACCGAACGTGAGGAGTGGGGTTAGTGTAATTGGTTAATAGAAACCATAAAAAATACATGGAAGTATGTTTTATAACACAAACCTACGTTTTTTTTAATTGGAACCCCGTTAGTTTTGTTAGCACATCTGAACATATAAACAAATACGTAATCAGTGCCGTTTGTTGCATTGTAAAATGTTAATTACATCCGGAGATATTGTAAGCTAAAGTTGACGCTTGAGTACCACTCCTCCGCTGTTCGATCGTGTGTATTGGAGAGCACCGAATTACGTAGGGATCCAAAGGGAACGGTGATGGACCTTAGGTACAGAAGAGACTGGAACAGCACATTACGTCCACATGCTAACACCTTTTTATTGGTCTTTTTCACTGACGCACATGTACATTACCATGAGGGGTAAGGTACACGTACACACGTGGTTTCCGTTTTCAATTACGGGGTAGAATAGAGTGTGTCCCGACATGTCAGACCAATTGATGTTCAATGTGGTGGCCTTTATTTGCTGCACACAATTGCAATCTCTGGCGTAATGAATGTCGTACACGCCGCAGTACATCTGGTGTAATGTCGCCGCAGGGTGCCACAATACGTTGTTTCATATCCTCTGGGGTTATAGGCACATCACGGTACACATTCTCCTTTAACGTACCCCACAGAAAGAACTCCAGAGGTGTAAGATCAGGAGAACGGGCTGGCCAATTTATGCGTCCTCCACGTCCTATGAAACGCCCGTCGAACATCCTGTCAAGGGTCAGCCTAGTGTTAATTGCGGAATGTGCAGGTCCACCATCATGCTGATACCACATACGTCGACGCGTTTCCAGTGGGACATGTCGCTGCAGGTGCTGCTCGCCGACCGTGGCCCGTGTTTGTTACAACACGCAACTGAACGTCGGAGGTTTCAAGCGTCAACTTTAGGTTACAATATCTCCGGATGTAATTAACGTTTTACAATGCAACAAATGGCACTGATTACGTATTTGTTTATATGTTCAGATGTGCTAACAAAACTAACGTGGTTCCATTTAAAAAAACGTAGCTTTGTGTTAAAAAACATACTTCCATGCATTTTTGTATGGTTTGTATTAAACAATTATACTAGCCCCTCTCCTCACGTTCGGTCTGTGGAATCGGTTTGTAACCTTCCCCTCACTTATCGACCTTAATGACAGTGAAAAATTAAACCGCGTGTACCTAATGGAAATTTGGAAAAAGCAATCGTCACCGAAGTTAATCTGTCGGTAAAGAGGGAGGAAAGGGTTACCTCTAAATGAAAGGAAAAATGCAAATGAAACTGGTGGAAATTAATTTTGAAAAGGGGTGTGCGGCTGTTACGTTAACAATTAACTAGCGGTAATTGGATATTTGAGATTTGGGGGAAATTACGGTCGCCAGTCCTAAGGACAATTACTATAGTAACTGAAAAAGAAAGGTTATTACACATATAATTAGCACTAGAAGCGTGGCAACTGGAGGTTGACACGTGTAGTGTGAAAACTGTAAGTTTGTCAGAAGTAATAAATTTCGCTACACTCTGACTTAATTTAGCAAAAGAATTAATAAAACTGGAAAAGCGAAAGTTAATTTAGTGACTGAAGTTAATAGTGAGCTTTCTTTCTGAAGCACATCGAAATTCAGTAAAATACGGTTAGTCTTGGACTACCTCAACAATCATTTCAAAAGCTACTTGAATCTACGCAATTTAGAAATAAGAGATTTAACTTTGAACTTGAATTAAATGATTCTGAACAATTAACAATAGTAAAATTTAGTACGTACCAAGCTGAGCTGCAGTCACAGGCAAGCTGAAATACGGTAACAAAACTCGCACTCTTAATTTGTGCTTGTGTAATTGTAGCCAGCTATGAATACTTAAAGTGAACTTTGAAAGTAAAGCAGTGAAATGGAACTATGCTGGCGTTTGAATTTCAACGACACTCGGGTTCATTTCGGAAAAGGAAGGGACCCAGCTTGGCAATGCAAATGGGACAATGAGCAACAAAGGTTCATGCTACGTTGCTGTAATTTTGTGATTTGAACAGTTTGAAAAGCTGAGGTCTGCCATTCAGTTCTGAAACTTTACGTGCTTTTAGTCTTCCTTGTTGGTTGATTGAAGGTTTGAAGTCGTCGATCGAGGAGGTGGCGACAGTCACTCATTGTCGGCCGTCGCTGTTGCAGAAGCTGGATGCTGGCGCGCTTTCTTCTCGACACGGCGACCAGGCGAAACGGGCTCTTGATGTGTGCCAGCTAATGCTTCCCGTCCGCGACACCGTGCTAGAAACTACCATAGCAAGTCGAGCGCAATTACATGCTGCCAAACCCCGAAAGCGCGGCAACTCGCGGGAGCGTCACACAACACACCTGTTCAACCGCACTACTCCAGCCAGACTCTCTCTCGGCTCTGCCCGCGCTCCACGCGGCAGAGTTAACACTCCCAAAGATCCTAAACACTTTCGTTCTCCACACGACCTATCGATGTATTCGTTCGATAGTATAGTTTTCCCTAGGCCAGACCCAGCGTATAAATACAAATAATCTTTACACAACAAATCAATTATACATCGACATAAATGCATAAATATATATATACAAATAATAAAACAATTACAACATATAAAGGCACAGAAATGTCATATATTCAGGTAACAAAATAAGGAGAAAATTTTGGTACAATAGATGGAAATAGGAGGATATGCATTTCCGGCGTTACACGTGCCCCACATTGTCTGAGGATGTTCGTGTAACCTAAACAGACTCAGAAAATGTCCCAAAAAAGAAACAGCGGAAATGCATATGCTCAAAACATCATCAAAATTTAGCATTCGTCTAATTAAGCATAAATCAATTTTTAGACCATAATAATTGAGTGGAGACACTCCTAATCTTATTCCACTCTGTCATCTTGCACAAAATAAAACAGGTTTACAACATACTAAAATTCATGGAAAACATAGAAAATGGTTTAGCTATTCCAAAATCATTAAAATTCGTAACACTATCAAGAAATGGAATACTATTTACAAAATCAATCAGAGTATATGGTCATAAAAACAGGTAAATCAAAATACGCAAATTAATTATTAGTTACATACTATACACATTTTTATGTAACCCTTTCATAATTTATATTCTCGTCATGAGAGTCCAATTAAAATAATATTCAGCAGATCGAAAAAACATAAATATTGACTGCAGAATTCTTTCACATCAGCTGTCCGGGAAGAAAAACAACTCAGCCTTCCGTACTCGCAAGTACAAAGAACGCCGAGAGCGGCACAAGAGCCGACAGCGGCACAAGGGCCGACAGCGACTCCGCCTCGCCAGTATTGTTGCGCCCGCCTGTGCGGCACGCTTGATCTCACTCGCCTGTGCAACGGCATTTCCAGAACGTCCGTTTCACTGAATTCTTTGGGAAAAACTCACTCCCGAGTAATCTCAAGGAGTCCATTAACAGTATCACAGTAGATAACTCAACACTGTCCATCATCACACGCATGTACTAGCCTGAAACTTAAAACAGCGTCTAAGTACATCGGCAACGACTAGTAAAACACATATTCATGAAATCTTACAGCTAGTTACTAAATCATATTTACATTGCTTAATCTACTGTGACTCAGCTGAAAACTTAAACTAGCAGCTTGGATTTTTCAATTGATAAATAATCACTCTCTGTTAAATCATTTAGTACAAGTTAATTACTTATTAATTACAACTTCTTTAATGTCCTCTTGGTCAGGCAAAAGCATGACAATATAGCAAATCGTTTAAATCTTACACTCTATATTCACATACTGTACAAATTACCCATTCTGTGGTATTAATCAATCCTAAGTTGGTACAATTTCAAGTCTACAATATTCCGTATACCTAATCGTTTTCCAGAGCTTGGATACTCTAAGCAATAAGCATTTGTGTGAGGTATACCAATGACTTTATATGGTCCATTATAAACAAACTTTAATTTAGAGATTTCATTGTCTATCTCGCTCGATTTCTTATGAGCTTTTACGAGTACTAAGTCTCCAATTGCAAATTTAGCAAAACGCGCTTTAGCGTCATGACGACGTATGCGAGCACCGGCTTTTAGCTTCCTTATTTCTCGCAAACGATCTTTTTTCACACCAACTCTAATGTCAAGCCGTGGTGGGAATTTGATTATCTCTTCCAGTTCACTTTATACGCTTTTGTCAATGCTGAGATTCCTCACGTTACAGTAGTTCAAATTCATTCCTGCATCAATGTCATCCGGCCAGTTAACAATGTGTATAGACTGGTATTGCCTATGCACACCGTCTCCTGCCTCGTCAAAACTAACTACTATTGTTTTATCTTGGGACGTACTTGTCAAAGTTTTGCTTTCGCAATTAATCACTGCACGGTACTTTAATAGCCAATCTAACCCGATAATTACTTCCGTAGTTAAGTCTGGCACGACGACAAACTCTTGTTCAAATCGTGCCCCACATATCTCGATGTTGACAAAAATCTGTTTTGTGACCGGTTTACTGGCCTTCCCAGTAGCATCGATAATTTTCACTCCCGTTACTGGCATAACTACGATACCAGGTCTGTCTTTCAGTAACTCAAATATTTTCCCAGATACAGCACTCAATTCTGCACCGGTGTCAATCAACACGTTTAGTTGTAGGTCGTGCATATTAACAGACACTACTATCTGTCTACACTTATCCTCGACTGTTTCTTTATTTTCCCACAGTAAATCCTGGTCTATATCCAGGTCATTCCAGAAAAAACCATCCGGCTTTGATCCTAAATCCGGCTTATCTGGCGGCTTTTTCAGCCTCTGTTCACATACAGTTTTAATTTCAACACGTTTGTCCTGAGGCTTAGTCTGTAGCGTCGCCTCCAATCCTTTTCCTGTAACTCGTCAACTAGTGAGTGTTGCTTTGCTATCACTTCACTAATTGTCACCTTCGTTGATTCCTCTTTGGCCAGATTGATCTCATCTGCCAATCTACCTGGAGGAATGTGCCCAGTAGTCTCTGCAATTACTACCGCTAGATCTGCGCAACCCACACTGCTATCGTCTGACCGTATAATGTCAGCTCTAACCTCATACACGCTGTAATCCACATGCTTTTCTACCAATCGTGTCCGGCTATCACTAAAATTCTCGTAATCTTTCTCCTCAATACTTTCGCAATGTTTAAACTGGAGTTTTGCGTCGGATGGGTCGGCTACTTCTACCACTATAACTTTCGGTAAAGTCTGCCGGTTAGGGCCAGAACTTTCCGTTACTACTTCAACGTCCAACTCCTGCGGGACGAAACACGACGAACCTTGCTCGTGCTCCCCATTAACATCAACTATTTCTAGTAAAGTCTGCCGGTTAGGGCCAGAACTTTCTATCACTTCACAAACACTATCTTCCTGCAGGACGAGACGCGGCAAATCCTGCCTGCGCTCCCCATAAACACTTCTCCCGTACAGGCCCCTATAATCTCTTAGTTCGTCGTATAAGCGACTGAATTGCCTTAACCAGACCTCATTCCTCTCTGCATCCCCTCGCTCGATGACGGACGTGTTATCCGACATCTGATTTTCTCTCAAAAATTGCGAATCATTCTTAATCTCCAGTTCCGCTGTGGGTGTTACAGCTGCCACTTTATAATCGATTTTCGGAACACTACTTAAACTGTTCTCACTGACAGTGAATGTATTTTCTACTGCCGTGTCTACAGCTGATCTACTACTAGTGGGCGCACTCCTTTCTCCTAACACTGGCACACTCTCCCGCCGTTGATTATTCCATACGGAATTCTCATAACGACTACACCTCGGTTTTCTACTGTTATTGGGCCGCCAAAATTTCTCCACGCCCGGTCGGCCCCTCACCGGCGCGGCTAATGGTTTCCCTGTCTCGTCCCAGCAGATACGCTCCCCGGATGCTGCTGAGGCGGCTGATCACACCCTCTGGCGTTATTACTATTCTGCGAAGCCCTTATCACGCTAGCATGATACTGATTTCCGTCATTCCCGTTATTATTTGCATTGTACCGATTGTCATTATGGCCCGAACCACTATTGTTTTTGCTGCCAAGATTGCGGTATGCATTATTCCCATAGTTGTCGTTGTTGCGGTTGCTGTGGTACCCGTTGTTGTTACCACGGCCTCTACCACTGTCGCGATTATTGCGCCAATTGTCCTCGTCTCCAACTCTTTCCAGGAAATCATTGATTGTCCTGTAATTGCTTCCTACATAGCGTTTTGTATCATCTGGAAGCTTCTTGTACAGTTCCCAGACTATTTCGGATTCCGTGCGGCGATCACGCAAATATTCCAATTTGTGGATCCAGCCCTCACAAAACTCCTTCATCGAGCCGCGCGAATTCCCATCGAAAGGCCTCGATACGACAAATTCGCGCCAGACACTTTGCTGTTTTTGCTCTGACCAGTATTCAGCCAGAAACAAATTCTTGAACTCGTCAAAAGTCAGGTTCGTAATGTTGAGGTTTAAACCCCAATGCTTGGCATCACCAGCCAACACGTCAATAACCGCATTAATTTTTCTCTCATTAGTCCATGATCTGGGTAAAACTCTTTCACAATTTTTAATGAAATCCGTCGCGTGTATACCGCCTTTTTTCAAGGGGTCGAACCACTCCTCTTTCGTCAACAATTCCGAACTATGTGCACAGATTGGCACATAGCTCTGCTTTTCGTCAAGTTTCTTTTCTAATTCCGAAACCCTCGTAATTACTTGGCAAGTGGTTGTCGCAAGCGTTTCTACTTCCCTTTTTTTTTCTTCGCAGGTATTAGCCTGCTTCGTCACTTGGGTATCTACTTCGGATACTAAAGCCTTTAAAGTTTCCACCTTCTTTTGATCCTCTTTTTTCACTAATTGAATTTGTTCCGTCACCTTATTCTCGATGATCGGAGCAACCGCTTCTCCTACACTTTTCTCGATTCTGCTAATTTCGGAATCAAAACGAGTATTTATGCTCGCAATTTCCGCCTGAACTCTTATCATTTCCTGTTTCAGATTACCGATTTCGGTATTAATCATAACAATATCTTCTTTGATTTTATCAACTTTTGTGTTAACAACTCCAACATTGTTGTTAACAACATTAATAGCTTTGTTCTGATCGTCTAGCTTTCGTTCAATTTTTTCAAACTGAGCTTCTTGCTTGGCAGCCTGAGCTTCTTGCTTGGCAGCCTGAGCTTCTTGCTTGGCATCCTGATCTTCTTGCTTGGCAGCCTGAGCTTCTTGCTTGGCAGACAGAGCTTTAATTTCTGCCGATTGACTCTTGATTTCATTAAACAAAACATTCAATAAATCAGTGAAATTCCCGGAAACTACCGGTTTTACTTCCGTATCGGCTTCCTCTTTAATTGTCCCCCCGTATTCGTCATCAAGGGGTTCAGATTTGATTTTCACTTCCGATTCTGAAACATTTTCTAAAGTTTGGAATTCCATTTCTGCTCTTTGTTGCGTTTCGGCGGTCGCGTCTTTCATGCTAGCCGCCTGCCCCTGAACAATGGGTACCGCGGTGCGCGTTTCCCACTGTTCGACCGATTGTTCCGTATCCAAGTCTATCAAATTTTGGTAATTGTTGCCTTCACTTATTTTAATAATTTTCAATATAAATAACAAATCTCAAATCTAATTAGGATTCCTCACACTAATATTCTCGCTGACGTATCGACCATTTCGTAACCAGTACTTTGTTACGAGATTTGCACAATGCAAAATTCGTGTCCAGAACAACCTCAAATCTGAAGATTGTCCTGTAACCAGGTCGCCACGTGTAACCTCCCACTCACTTATCGACCTTAATGATAGTGAAAAATTAAACCGCATGTACCTAATGGAGATTTGGAAAAAGCAATCGTCACCGAAGTTAATCTGTCGGTAAAGAGGGAGGAAAGGGTTACCTCTAAATGAAAAGAAAAATGCAAATGAAACTGGTGGAAATTAATTTTGAAAAGGGGTAAAGTTAATAAAGAAAGTAAATGTGCGGCCGTTACGTTAACAATTAACTAGCGGTAATTAGATATTTGAGATTTGGGGGAAATTACGGTCGCCAGTCCTAAGGACAATTACTATAGTAACTGAAAAAGAAAGGTTATTACACATATAATTAGCACTAGAAGCGTGGCAACTGGAGGTTGACACGTGTAGTGTGAAAACTGTAAGTTTGTCAGAAGTAATAAATTTCGCTACACTCTGACTTAATTTAGCAAAAGAATTAATAAAACTGGAAAAGCGAAAGTTAATTTAGTGACTGAAGTTAATAGTGAGCTTTCTTTCTGAAGCACATCGAAATTCAGTAAAATACGGTTAGTCTTGGACTACCTCAACAATCATTTCAAAAGCTACTTGAATCTACGCAATTTAGAAATAAGAGATTTAACTTTGAACTTGAATTAAATGATTCTGAACAATTAACAATAGTAAAATTTAGTACGTACCAAGCTGAGCTGCAGTCACAGGCAAGCTGAAATACGGTAACAAAACTCGCACTCTTAATTTGTGCTTGTGTAATTGTAGCCAGCTATGAATACTTAAAGTGAACTTTGAAAGTAAAGCAGTGAAATGGAACTATGCTGGCGTTTGAATTTCAACGACACTCGGGTTCATTTCGGAAAAGGAAGGGACCCAGCTTGGCAATGCAAATGGGACAATGAGCAACAAAGGTTCATGCTACGTTGCTGTAATTTTGTGATTTGAACAGTTTGAAAAGCTGAGGTCTGCCATTCAGTTCTGAAACTTTACGTGCTTTTAGTCTTCCTTGTTGGTTGATTGAAGGTTTGAAGTCGTCGATCGAGGAGGTGGCGACAGTCACTCATTGTCGGCCGTCGCTGTTGCAGAAGCTGGATGCTGGCGCGCTTTCTTCTCGACACGGCGACCAGGCGAAACGGGCTCTTGATGTGTGCCAGCTAATGCTTCCCGTCCGCGACACCGTGCTAGAAACTACCATAGCAAGTCGAGCGCAATTACATGCTGCCAAACCCCGAAAGCGCGGCAACTCGAGGGAGCGTCACACAACACACCTGCTCAACCGCACTACTCCAGCCAGACTCTCTCTCGGCTCTGCCCGCGCTCCACGCGGCAGAGTTAACACTCCCAAAGATCCTAAACACTTTCGTTCTCCACACGACCTATCGATGTATTCGTTCGATAGTATAGTTTTCCCTAGGCCAGACCCAGCGTATAAATACAAATAATCTTTACACAACAAATCAATTATACATCGACATAAATGCATAAATATATATATACAAATAGTAAAACAATTACAACATATAAATGCACAGAAATGTCATATATTCAGGTAACAAAATAAGGAAAAAATTTTGGTACAATAGATGGAAATAGGAGGATATGCATTTCCGGCGTTACAGGTTCGTCAGTATTTGATGTGGTTTACGAAATATATCCAGCGGTAACGTTAGGTAACTCACCCTGTATATGGTGCGGGTGACAGGGACCTTTCTCTGCCTCGTGATGGCTGGGTGTTGTGTGCTGTCCCTAGGTTAGTTAGGTTTAAGTAGTTCTAAGTTCTAGGGGACTGATGACCATAGATGTTAAGTCCCATAGTGCTCAGAGCCATTTGAACCATTTTTTTGACAGGGACTGTCAGGCGGGCGACGTTGCGCTGACTGGTTGAAAGAACTGCAGGATATGTCATTGTACTATAAAAATGGCCCAGGTGTATAGGACAGGTACAGTCAATGTCAACGGCATTAGTTTCACGATCAGAACCAAGCTGTTGAAGGACATGATTCTGGCGGTGAACATTGCTGTCGTTCTCTTCAAGAAGTAGGGCCTGAACTGCGCCTGGATGTTTATGGATACACGTCTTACGTCAACCCAGTTACCGACGGTGGTAGTGGTAGGCCCACACTACCACGCGATGCCATACGACCAACGGATATTCCGTACTTGCTATCAGCGCGATGCATTGCGCTTCCCGTCGATACCTTCCGCCTTGTGAATCTGTATGCCCCGTCTGGTACTGCGAAGCGTCGAGAGCGGACGCTCTATTACTCTGCTCTGGCAGCTCCATTGTTTTAAGGCGTTACAGAACACTTTGTGGTGGGCGGGGACTTCAACAGCATCTTACGCCCTGAGGATCAGAGGCCTCACCATGTCCCATGACATGGTCAGGGACCTCGCTTTGCGTGATACGTGGACACTAATCCACGGTGACCGACGCGGATATACACACTTCACCAGTCTCCTTGCCAGCAGTTCGGACAGTATTTACGTTATCGAGGTCTTCGTGCAGCGACTGTCGGTGCCGAGCTGTGGCCCACTGCATTCACCGATCATCAGGCCTTCATCTGCGTCGTGACTCTGTCACGACAATAGACCAGCCGTAGTAGCGGACCTTGGACTCTTAATGTCAACTTTCTCCGGGAAGAGGCTAACCGTGTAGCTATCACTTGGCACAAATGTGAGCGACGACGTCATACCTACGATTCCGCGACACGATGGTGAACACACTGCGCCAAACCAGCTGTTCGCAGCATACTCTTGACGTGTGTACGAGACATGACGCTCTGGCTACGATCGACCTCTGAGTTTTACTTCATGGTCTTGAAAATCCTACCGTTGCAACAACCTTCGTCAGAGCGCCAAACGGCTGTGCACCGGACACAGGCACAGCTTCTAAAGGTCATGGTTGACAGATTGGACAGCACGTAGGTTCGAGCGAGACTGCAAGATTCTATCCCAGAGAAACGTGCTTCTCTTTATCAAATCGTCAGAGAACGGAGACATCGTAAGAAGCAACTCATGGGTTGTTTCGAGGAAAAGACCAGACAGCGAGGTCATCGGTCGCATCGGATTAGGGAAGGACGGGGAAGGAAGTCGGCCGTGCTCTTTCAATGGAACCATCCCGGCATTTGCCTTGAGCGATTTAGGAAAATCACGGAAAACCCAAATCAGGATGGCCGGACGCGGGATTGAATCGTCGTCCTCCCGAATGAGAGTCCAGTGTGCTAGCCACTGCGCCACCTCGCTCGGTAAGCAACTCATCACAGCAGTTATTCGGCGGATGGGCAACGTGCAGAGAAACGTATCCATGTACTCACAGATTATTATCACACTCTCTATGTGGCAGGTCAACTGCCTGACTATGACGTTGAGGACGTCCTGTACCGACCTGCCACCTTCGAATAGGGTGCAAGGCGACGTCACGTTCTTGGAGGCCGTCAAGCGGGAAACAAATCCCCTGGATCTGATGGTCTTCCGCTTGAACTTCATAGCACCTTTCCTGGTCTGGTGGAGGGAGGTTGGCCTCAGATGTGCAGCGAACTCCTGGATCCAGACTTTGCCCCCCCCCCCTCCAAAGTTTTGGAGGAATGATCATCCCTGTGCCGAAAATAAACAGGGGATGAAGACCGCAACACTTCCGGCCGCTGACATTAGTGAATTCGGATTACAAGCTGTTCGCCCGCATACTTCGCGCTTGCCTCCTCGCTTCTGGCAAAGATGCCATTGATGCCCACCAAACATGTCTGGCAGGTGGCAGCAACGTACACACAGTGTTAAGCTTTTATACAAATGTTGTGGTGCTCATGTCGACATGCCACTTAGAAGGAGCACTCGTGGCAGTTGACCTAGACCACGCATTTGACCGAGTTGATCACCATTTCTTACAGGCTGTCTTAGAGAAGATGGGCGCGTCCCCAATATCGGCAGATGTGGTGCACCGTCTCAGCCACGGAGCCCCTTCTACAGCCAAGACCGCGTAACCAAACTACCGTGGTTTCGTTGAATTTATTTTTCTTATCTCCAGAGCTAATCCCGGTGTTTAAGATAGCAGCAGGAAAACACAAGTCAAACCTTCAGCATATTTTGCACAATATACGGGGTGAATCACAGTTAATAGCCAAAACTGACACGAGAGAAAATACGACATATACGTGGTTTTACTAACAAACCGTTTGCAAGATAATTGCGAATGTGTGGCTATAAGATGCTACTGACTTCAGTATGCCACACTGTCCTAGTTAGGACAAATACAGTGTGATTATAATTAAAGTTAAACTTTCAAACCGCTGTAGAAATAACACCACTGGTCAGAATGACGTCATATTGCAACGGAATATTATTGGAGAAGGGGAAAAACGTATGCAGAAGAAGAATAAATAGTTACAAAATGTAGCAATAGATGACGCTGCAAGCATCATAATTTCATAGCCGGCCGTTGTGACCGAGCGGTTCTAGGCACTTCAGTCCGGAACCGCGTGACTGCTATGGTCGATGGTTAGAATCCTGCTTCGGGCACGGATGTGTATGATGTCCTTAGGTTGGTTAGGTTTACGTAGTTCTAAGTTCTAGGGGACGGATGACCTCAGTTGTTAAGTCTTATAGTGCTCACAGCCATTTGAACCATAATTTATTAGAGATCGACTACAAATGACAAATGAATCATACAACAATTCCTAAGGTGTGTGTTTGATGTTAAACAAACTGTACTACTCAGTGTGCATGGGTGTACAGGTGTGATACTGTTAGTTATGTAAGCCCATCCAGCACGGCAAAGTCATATCACATCGGATGGGAAAAATTGGTTTTTAATTGTCTTGAGGCCAAAAACAGCATAAAAAGCATCAATCAAAATATATCCAGTATGCTGTCCAACGTTTTCTGTAACAAGTTAAAATCGAGAAACAGCATGTTCCACAGTTAATAAAATTATATCCGGGGTCACGTTCAGAATGTGTTGCGCAATGCGCGCCTTCAATGCAGCTAAGTTTGCAATCGGAGTACTGAATACTGCATCTTTCAGATACCCCCACAGCCAGAATTTACATGGATTAAGATAAGGTGATCGGGGTGGCCAGGCTGTAGGGAAATGGCAGCTGATAATTGTAGAATTTCCAAAATGGCGCTTCAGCAGTTGCTTAACTAGATTTGCAATGTGCGGAGGTGCGCCATCTTGCATAAACATGATCCTATCCACACATCCACGCTGTTGGAGAGCTGGAATGACATGACCACACAGCGACCTTTTCCGGATGAAGTGGTACTGGTTGATTAGCGTGAGGATTTTCCGTAGCCCATATTCAACAATTCTGTGTATCGACATATCCTGTCAGATGGAAGTGGGCTTTGTATGTCCGCAAAATCTTCCACGGCCAATCATTGACCACTTCCATGCGAGCAAGAAATTTAAAAGCAAAGTTCTCTCTTGCTGGGAGGTCAACGGGAAGTAACTCGTGCACATGGGTAATTTTGAATGGATAACAAAGGAGGATGTTTCGTAGGATTTTACGCACCGTGCTCACGGGTATGTCCAATGTTCGGGCAATTCTCCGTACACTATACGAATGCACATCACCACTCGTCTCCTCCTGCACTGCTGTGGGCGCTGCTTCCACTGACGTCGAATTAAATCGCTTCCTCCCTCTACCAGGTTTCAAACCAAAAGAACCAGTCTTTTCGAATTCCCGAATCATTTTCTCCAGATCCACGGCAGTCAACGGACAAACACATTTTTTCAAACCCTTCAGGGTCCGCACGTTCTGCAGCGACGTGTGCACAGCCATCATTCTTGTTATACAGCTTTACAAGCAGAGCGCGATGCTGCATTGAGACAGTCATGGCTAACGTCGCAGACGCGAAAGGGGGAAAAGCCGTGTACCCAGTGTCTTTATACCAACTTCAATAAATCGTGCCATGACAAGTGTTTTTAATTACCTATTCTGACTCATAAAGCGCCATCTATTGACCAATTTTCACACTATTTTTTTCTTCTTCCATACGTTTTCCCCCTTCTCCGATAGTATTCCGTTGCAATTCGACGTCATTCTCACCAGTGGTGTTATTTCTACAGCGTTTTGTTGATTTAACTTTAATAATAATCACCCTGTGTATCTGAACACTACACTTTTGAATTAATTCTTCCTTTAACTGGATTCGAATTTCACTCATGGCCTACCTCAGGAAGAAATACAATACCTCGTCATCATGTTACATGTTACAATTTACAGTACGCTTATGTGTCCCCAATACTGCACTTGCTTTTGCACTGAGTTGAGTTCTTCAGACACTCCCGGATCATCTCTTCAATCTTGAAAATACTATACGGAGAGATCAGAAACAGTCTGGAAAGCTTTCAATGGTGTTGCAGGTTCGGTTGTGCTGAGAAATAATCGTTAAGAAAAAATTTCGACACGTTGCGCCGTTTGCGAGTTAATTAGAGTTTAAGTTAGCCAATCAGGCCGTTGCACGTGCAAATTCAAGCGGCCAACCGGATACAGTTAGTGCCAGTTGTTCTGAAAAAAAAAAAAAATTGAAATGAGCGTATGGCATTGTTGGCTGGGAGGCCCCATCCGGGGAAGTTCGGCCTTCAAGTCTAAGTCTTATTGCAGTCGACTACACATTGGGCGACTTGCGTGCCGGTGATAAGCATGAAATGATGATGAGGACAACACAACACCCAGTCCACGAGCGGAGAAAATCTCCAACCGGCCGGGAATCGAAACCCGGGCCCGCTGCTTGGGAGGCAAACACGTTACCACCCAGGTAAGCAGGCGGACTCCGTTGTTCTGATAACGTGGAATTCATGCCCGACAAAGCATGGCTCACGAACTGTTCCTCTTCCCTTCCAGCGAACACTTCCCCTTCCGCATCTACTCGCGCTGTGCCGTCACGGTCAGACAGCTGCATATGATCGGCTTGTTTCCCAGCAGTTGAGAGGGACCGCGTCCCTTCGACTGTTTCCTCGCTCACTCACTCGTCCTACAGGCATCGGTTTCTCTCGGTGATTTATTCAGATTTACTCTGCTTGATATTGCGCTAGCATGCAGGTTGTCATTTTTGTTGTTTCTGTTGCTTTTACTGTTTTCATTCCGGTTATTAGTGTGGCTATTTTCATGTAACGGTTCTTAAGAAAGTCGAAAAAAGAACACGGTGGTTTCAGTGAGGACTTGACGATTAAGATTTTTGCACACAGGTCTGATGAAAAGCTTACTGTTTAGTATGTCAAAATATTCTTAAGTCGTTTTGAATAGGTAGCAATCTAGGTTGACAATTCTCTTCTCTCCCTGTGGCACACGAACGATGAGGTTTGTTGAATAGCTTAAAAAAGTACAAAAGATACCTGAACCATAAATTCTTAGAGAAAAGTGTTTACCTGAACATGTGCGGTGTGCCTAAAATTAGCTAACGCTCAGAAATGCTTCAATGACGGCATATTCATGAAAGGATGTGCAAATTGATATGGCATAAGCATGTCGTTACGACAATCACGCTGAACATTCAAAAACAGGTACTTTGTAACATAACAGTGTAAAACGTCTATTTCTTGAAAGGGACTAGTGCATAAAAAAGAAACTAAACAGTTTAATTGAAAACTGTCTGTGGAGGGTTCTGATACAACAGATCTTGGTCAACTATTAATTTATATTTGCATAACAATGGACAACTTTTCCATGCACTAAAAATTACTAGCTCTTGTTCCGCTGCTCGGGATAACAAATTTGGATTCTTTAATGCAGTTAAAAAGTATGTTGACAAACCTGGTGGTATTCATGAATGCGCTGCAATTTGTACTCATGGTGCGAAAAGTATGATCGGTAGGGAAAACGACTTCGTTGGTCAATTATGAAAAAGCGGATAAATTGTGTAACTTTTCACTGCATTATTCATCAGGAATCACTGCGTAGGAAAAGTACTAGAATGCTGTCCTCAATGAAAGACGTAACGAAAATCGCGGACATAATGCCCTGAGGAAATCGATCACTATCTCATCGACAGTGTAAGCAATTTCTGTAAGAAGCTGATGCAGAATGCAGAGATATATTTTTTATTTCCGAAAATCGTTGTTTGAAGGTGGGAAGCTGTTTAGATTCCCCCCCCCCCCCCCCACACACACACACAAACATACACACACAGGGGAAGAACTTGCCATATTTTTAAATAAAGTTTTCATATTAGATCCTTAGAATTAGAAAACAAACGGAAGGATTCACATTTTTAAGAGGATTAGCATTTTTAACAGATTTTACATACCACATAAATACACTCCTGGAAATTGAAATAAGAACACCGTGAATTCATTGTCCCAGGAAGGGGAAACTTTATTGACACACTCCTGGGGTCAGATACATCACATGATCACACTGACAGAACCACAGGCACATAGACACAGGCAACAGAGCATGCACAATGTCGGCACTAGTACAGTGTATATCCACCTTTCGCAGCAATGCAGGCTGCTATTCTCCCATGGAGACGATCGTAGAGATGCTGGATGTAGTCCTGTGGAACGGCTTGCCATGCCATTTCCACCTGGCGCCTCAGCTGGACCAGCGTTCGTGCTGGACGTGCAGACCGCGTGAGACGACGCTTCATCCAGTCTCAAACATGCTCAATGGGGGACAGATCCGGAGATCTTGCTGGCCAGGGTAGTTGACTTACACCTTCTAGAGCACGTTGGGTGGCACGGGATACATGCGGACGTGCATTGTCCTGTTGGAACAGCAAGTTCCCTTGCCGGTCTAGGAATGGTAGAACGATGGGTTCGATGACGGTTTGGATGTACCGTGCACTATTCAGTGTCCCCTCGACGATCACCAGTGGTGTACGGCCAGTGTAGGAGATCGCTCCCCACACCATGATGCCGGGTGTTGGCCCTGTGTGCCTCGGTCGTATGCAGTCCTGATTGTGGCGCTCACCTGCACGGCGCCAAACACGCATACGACCATCATTGGCACCAAGGCAGAAGTGACTCTCATCGCTGAAGACGACACGTCTCCATTCGTCCCTCCATTCACGCCTGTCGCGACACCACTGGAGGCGGGCTGCACGATGTTGGGGCGTGAGCGGAAGACGGCCTAACGGTGTGCGGGACCGTAGCCCAGCTTCATGGAGACGGTTGCGAATGGTCCTCGCCGATACCCCAGGAGCAACAGTGTCCCTAATTTGCTGGGAAGTGGCGGTGCGGTCCCCTACGGCACTGCGTAGGATCCTACGGTCTTGGCGTGCATCCGTGCGTCGCTGCGGTCCGGTCCCAGGTCGACGGGCACGTGCACCTTCCGCCGACCACTGGCGACAACATCGATGTACTGTGGAGACCTCACGCCCCACGTGTTGAGCAATTCGGCGGTACGTCCACCCGGCCTCCCGCATGCCCACTATACGCCCTCGCTCAAAGTCCATCAACTGCACATACGGTTCACGTCCACGCTGTCGCGGCATGCTACCAGTGTTAAAGACTGCGATGGAGCTCCGTATGCCACGGCAAACTGGCTGACACTGACGGCGGCGGTACACAAATGCTGCGCAGCTAGCGCCATTCGACGGCCAACACCGCGGTTCCTGGTGTGTCCGCTGTGCCGTGCGTGTGATCATTGCTTGTACAGCCCTCTCGCAGTGTCCGGAGCAAGTATGGTGGGTCTGACACACCGGTGTCAATGTGTTCTTTTTTCCATTTCCAGGAGTGTATAATGTTCACGTGAACAATGATGATTTTGGACTTTTATGTCCAACAGAACAGGTACTTCTCGTGTATATACAGGGTGGTCCATTGATAGTGACCGGGCCAAATATCTCACGAAGTAAGCGCCAAACGAAAAAACTACAAAGAACGAAACTTGTCTAGCTGGAAGGGGGAAACCAGATGGCGCTATGGTTGGCCCACTAGATGGCGCTGCCATAGGTCAAACGGACATCCGCTGCGAGTTTTTAAATAGGAACCCTCACTTTTTATTACATATTCGTGTAGTACGTAAAGAAATATGGATCTTTTAGTTGGACCACTGTTTTCGTTGTGTTTCCATCTGCCACACACACAGCCTATCTTGTTCACTTTCCGGACTTAGACTCCGCTTTCTTGGCCAACTGCGTCAGGAAAGCAACAGTTCGATTCACTTTTAGCAATGAATATACACGACCAAAAGTGCTGGAAGTAGAACGCTTCCTCCGTGATGAGGCAAAGACACCACCACAGGACATACTGGGAATATACCTTTCCATTCTCAGTGGTGTCGTTTATGTCAAGGTTTTCGACAATGCGGCATGTGACAGGATCTTGAAATCTGCTCAATATGGCTTCCACTTCTGTCACGCTGAAAGAAACTTCGGTGCGGTCACGGTGGCGTCATGCGGGCTTGGGCGTGCGTACCGTACGCTTCTTTGAGTTGCCTTGCGAGCTGCCGGCCTAAGAAGTCATACCGGCCTTCCGGCCCAACGCAGTTGACCTTTCGGCACATCGCAGTGTGCTTGGGGCAGTGCAGTACGTACCCCGTTTCAAACCGGGTGCGTCAGATCACAATTGGTGGTCGTTTTCACGTGCCATCTCATTTAAACATTAGTGCTGTGGCGCGACCGTTACATACGATGGTTAACCCAAGACCTGCTGTGGGTACTCATTCCAGTTTAGGTTATTCATAATTGTACTCTCAAAGTATGTACTTGATTTTATAGCCTATAGAATTGTGTGTTTTATCGTCATAATTTAGAGTCAATTGCAACTTTTTGCACCATACAGATATTTCATATAAATCATATTGCAATTCGATTGTCTCCAATAGAGGGCCTACAGTACTTCCTCGGGGAATGCCAGATATTACTTCTGTTTCACTCGGTGACTTTCCGTCAGTTACGACGCTCTGTGACCTTTCTCATAGGAAATCACGAACCCAGTCACACACCTGGCACGACACTCCGTAAGCACGCAGTTTAATTGGAAGTCGCGAGGAACGTTGTCAAAAGCCTCCTCGAAAGCTAAAAATATGGAATCGATTTGATGTCCCCCGTCGGTAGCACTTATTACTTCGTAAGAATAAAGAACTAGCTATGTTTCACAAGAACGATATTTTCTGGAATCGTCTTGGCTGTTTGTCAATAAATCGTTTTCTTCGAGGTGATTCATGTGTTCGAGCACAGTATACGTTCCAAAATCCTACTGAAAATTGACAGTGATATGGGTCAGTAATTCGGCGGATTACTCCTGATTGCTTACTTGAGTACTGATGTGACTTGGGCAACGTTCGAGTCTTTGGATAAGGATCTTCCTACGAGCGAGCAGTTGTATATGACTGCAAAATATGGAGCTATTATATCAGCAAACTGTGAAAGCAGCCAGGCTGGTATACAATCTGGACCGAAATCCTGGCGTTTCTGAAGTGTATTAAGCTGCTCCCCTACATCGAGGATGTCTGCTTCTAAGTTAGTCTACTCATGTTGGAAGTTATTCTTGATTCTAATTCTGGAGTATTTACTTCGTGTCCTTTTGTGAAGCAATTCTGGAAAACTGTGTTTCGTAACTCTGCTTTAGTGCCACTGTCGTCAGTAATGGTTCAAATGGCTCTGAGCACTATGGAACTTAACTTCTGAGGTCGTCAGTCCCATAGAACATAGAACTACTTAAACCTAACTAACCTACGGACATCACACACATCCGTGCCCGAGGCAGGATTCGAACCTGCGACCGTAGCGGTCGCACGGTTCCAAACTGTAGCGCCTAGAACCGATCGGCCACTTCGGCAGGCTCGTCAGTAATATCACGATTCTTATCGCGCAGTGAAATTGTTGATTGCGTCTTGCCAGCGGTGTATTCGAATATCGGGAATAGTTGGTATAGTCGAAAACTTTTGTACATTAGAAGAAGGGAGTGCTTCGAGAAACTAGGAATCCTGAGTAGTGAAGGACGAGTGTGGGGTGGAGGTGCATTTGGAGGTAATTTTTGTAAGTTTTCCTTGAATAACTCAAAAACCGTGACCCCCAGCGGAAACGTCTTCCAATAAAAACCGTAACAGTTTTAATTTTCCTACAAAAAGGTCCTGCGTATTTTCTCTGCGCATAGTGAGAAAGAAAATATGAAAATCTCTTGAGTGGTTTATGAATCCCAACAATAACATTGAGGGCTGCATAAAACGACAACTGTAGGGGCAGCTGTACGGTTTGGTCTTCCGAATATTGGTGGGAGTATGGAAAGTATGTTCCTGTCTTCAGCAATTCTAACAGTTCATAAGTTATTTTGTGTACCCTTCAGATCTTGGTATTATCTATGACAGATATCTTTGAATTATGCCTACTTTACTCATAGGATTCTTGTGAAAACAGCTGATGAAGGTACACTCCTGGAAATGAAAAAAAGAACACATTGACACCGGTGTGTCAGACCCACCATACTTGCTCCGGACACTGCGAGAGTGCTGTACAAGCAATGATCACACGCACGGCACAGCGGACACACCAGGAACCGAGGTGTTGGCCGTCGAATGGCGCTAGCTGCGCAGCATTTGTGCACCGCCGCAGTCAGTGTCAGCCAGTTTGCCGTGGCATACGGAGCTCCATCGCAGTCTTTAACACTGGTAGCATGCCGCGACAGCGTGGACGTGAACCGTATGTGCAGTTGACGGACTTTGAGCGAGGGCGTATAGTGGGCATGCGGGAGGCCGCGTGGACGTACCGCCGAATTGCTCAACACGTGGGGCGTGAGGTCTCCACAGTACATCGATGTTGTCGCCAGTGGTCGGCGGAAGGTGCACGTGCCCGTCGACCTGGGACCGGACCGCAGCGACGCACGGATGCACGCCAAGACCGTAGGATCCTACGCAGTGCCGTAGGGGACCGCACCGCCACTTCCCAGCAAATTAGGGACACTGTTGCTCCTGGGGTATCGGCGAGGACCATTCGCAACCGTCTCCATGAAGCTGGGCTACGGTCCCGCACACCGTTAGGCCGTCTTCCGCTCACGCCCCAACATCGTGCAGCCCGCCTCCAGTGGTGTCGCGACAGGCGTGAATGGAGGGACGAATGGAGACGTGTCGTCTTCAGCGATGAGAGTCGCTTCTGCCTTGGTGCCAATGATGGTCGTATGCGTGTCTGGCGCCGTGCAGGTGAGCGCCACAATCAGGACTGCATACGACCGAGGCACACAGGGCCAACACCCGGCATCATGGTGTGGGGAGCGATCTCCTACACTGGCCGTACACCACTGGTGATCGTCGAGGGGACACTGAATAGTGCACGGTACATCCAAACCGTCATCGAACCCATCGTTCTACCATTCCTAGACCGGCAAGGGAACTTGCTGTTCCAACAGGACAATGCACATCCGCATGTATCCCGTGCCACCCAACGTGCTCTAGAAGGTGTAAGTCAACTACCCTGGCCAGCAAGATCTCCGGATCTGTCCCCCATTGAGCATGTTTGGGACTGGATGAAGCGTCGTCTCACGCGGTCTGCACGTCCAGCACGAACGCTGGTCCAACTGAGGCGCCAGGTGGAAATGGCATGGCAAGCCGTTCCACAGGACTACATCCAGCATCTCTACAATCGTCTCCATGGGAGAATAGCAGCCTGCATTGCTGCGAAAGGTGGATATACACTGTACTAGTGCCGACATTGTGCATGCTCTGTTGCCTGTGTCTATGTGCCTGTGGTTCTGTCAGTGTGATCATGTGATGTATCTGACCCCAGGAATGTGTCAATAAAGTTTCCCCTTCCTGGGACAATGAATTCACGGTGTTCTTATTTCAATTTCCAGGAGTGTAGTATTATCTCCATGTTATATATAACCAAGTTAAGTGAACTTGCAGCTTTTATAGCTGCGATTAGTTCTTTCCGTGGTCTTGTGCTCTCGGTGAATTCTTTATTAGATATTCGACCAGTACACGTAGCATTCTGCGGTCGACTAACATTTCAAATGCCTTTACATGATTCATTTCCGCACATCCTACAAGAGATGAACTAAATGTAACATGAAAATATTTGCTGTCTCGCCTTGAGATTTATGTTTTGTTACAAAAACGTTATACCTTTCTGTGTAATACGGCTTTCTGTTTACATACTTTGATCTAATTTTCCCATAACCATAATATATAAGTGCCTAAGCTCTTTTATCTGTTCACTAGGAGCATTTATTACATCCATATCGTATTCATTGATGGCTATTGTGCTTGATGTTGTCATCGTTCATTGTAGCACTTCGCATCAGATACCTCTACCCGCAAAAGTTCTCCGTTACTATAATATGCTTGTCTGTCAGTCGCACATGACATCAAAATGGAATCTGCAGACGCATCAACAGTTAACAGAAACATAAACTGTTCAGTAGTATAATCATAGTAGGGGAAACAACCTTTTCTTCCACAAAATGATAACACTGTGCAAGGTTCATTGGTAAGTGTTATCTAATAGAAGTATCTCTCGACAGAAATGACCTATGGGGTAGTAGCGGAGAGGCTCGCCGAAACTCGTTGCCTTAGACGTAACTTGGGAGAAGCGCTAAAGCTCTAACCCAGGGGAGACACAACGGACAGCAAGTTGCTTGGAAGAGGGGTGCCGAGGTCCCACCAACAGTCCGGCCACAGTTACTCTGCCAACTTCGGCAATCCGTCTCTGCCTTAATCCTTTTCTCGTTACTAAGTCACCGTAACAGATTGTGGACAGCTACAAAGAGGTTAAGTTTGACACATAAGCCTCCTGCACAGCATCACAGACTTTTCATTGCTGAGAATCTCTCAGTACTTCCCCGATTTTCAGATGTAGCGATAATGCGTGGTCAACAGAATAACCGTACCCCCACAGAAACCTACTTCCTTAGTCTTAAAAGGAAAAATTGCAGTAAGCAGAAATTCTAAAGTTGCATTAAAAAAATCTCCATCGGCAGACAGTCACATCACACAATACTTTGGAGTCCACTTGGACCTAAAGCTCAGCTTTAGACAACACATTTAGACAATCACGCACAAAGCAAGAATCATTATGCACAAAACTGATTGCCCCTCAACAGCTAACTACAAAGTACGGCTGCATGCGGGGAGGCCTTATGATGATGCCATTTTCGTATCCATCATTTTTTTCGCAATAAATGTCTGGCAACACTAATATCAGTGGGCGCTGAATAGGTAAAACCTGAGACGTGCACACAGTGGTGTGCTCCTTAGACTCAAAGAAGCCTTGGCATCACGCGAACCCGAGCTCTACTGGTGATCCGCGGAATCTACTGAGATGTCGTGCAGCCTTCTACTGATTGTGTAAAGGGGATCAGGCGAAAGTCCAACAAATTGTAACACTTACGGTGCTGGTCATGTACGTAACTGCCATCACCTGCAGACTGGCTTAAACATGTGCTTTTGTGAAAGTTAGAACTCGTGTGTACAAATATAGAGTTGGAATATCAAAACATTTTCAGGTTTAATGGTCTTCTTATTTTAAACATACATATTCTGGCATCGCTAGGGTTAAATCTAAATTCACACATAAGACTTCAATGTAATAGTAATTGTCGCAAAAGAAAACTGAAGACGAGTTCTGGTACTCATATATACACCCCGGTAAGCAAACCCGTGATATTTCTGCTCAAATTTCATTTACAACCCGTTTAAATCTAAAGAAACACAAGAACAAAGCAAAATTTATCGTACATAATGGGGTTTACTGTGGTACAAATTGAAGAGATACATAGTCCAGCGTTGCACTCATTGGAAGCATATGCTCGGATTGGTTTCCTGAGTTACCCGCAGGAAAATCCTTCACAACAACACAATCTGTGAAAATAATACAATAAACGTGTAATCCGAATCGTCACGAAATGTTTCGTTCCCATCGCCTGCAGTCTCGCCAAGGACTTTGCAAATCATTTGCTGCAGATGTTTCTCCCCTTCACTGTAAATTCTGAACACACAATCAACACAAAAGCACATAAAACAACACAGAACAGAGATAAGGTGAACATCAGCTAACGACTACTTAAAAGGAGACGATAACAAAGCTTGAAAAACAACTAATTTTTCTGGTGATACTGCTGCTACCATCTAGCAAAAACTACAAAGTCTGCAAATATGATAGACGTTTGCTGGAGCCGTAAATATACGTTTGACTCCGTGGAAAATCATCATAACTGAAGCTAGGTAATATTATTCAAATTCGCCGAAATGTTATGTCAGCCTTCCGCTAAGTGTTAAACCAAAGAATAACAACTACAGCCCAGTTCCTGAACTGCAAAATGAGAACATGGGAGAACGACTGGGACAACAAACAGTGAAACTGTCAAATGAGTCCACTCACTTTCCCATGGATTCGCCACGCAAACCCCAGTCAAGGCATGATACATTACCTAATCCGACACTTCCGATGTCGAATTTACCCTTACGGATTCAACAGGAAAGACAATGACATTCGTCAGTGTGATCATACAAGAACACATAACCATAATATTTTTAACTGTAAAGCCTATAATGCAATTGGGGAACCACTACACGCACTTTTAAGAAATTACCAATGACGAACAGTTATTGACAATGTTGCTAACACCATCTTCCGATATTAAAAGACAAAGTTGCCAGGGTACGATAGTTACAAAAGCCCTCCCGCACCGCACAGCATCACCATAGAACGTAAGTAACAAAGTCGAGCGAGTCCATCGAGTATTGTGGAGAATCTGAATGCGAGTGTTGCGTTACAGAATGTGTATGAGCAACCTGCATTACACCGCCTCACAAAGAAGAACCCGCAGTACAAAATTAGCACTCGGTCGCCGTGTGATACAGTCTCACGTCGGTGATGATGGCGAGCAAGGAAGTGTGTATCGGAGAGACGAGGAGGAAGGGTGAGGAGGGGGGGGGGGTGCTAACACATGACGTGTAATAAAGTAGGCTCGTGTACAGTCACGATGCGATGATTTACCGAGACGGTTTTCAGACATTTTATTGAAAAAAAAAAAGAGATTGTTATGGGTGAGGTAGAACGGTTATTTTCTCTGACATAATTCCAGATCGCGCGCCCGCACGTACACACACACGCGCACACACACACACACACACACACACACACACACACACACACACACACACATACACACACAACATCGGCCGATGTATAGATATAGTACAATTCTCTGCGAGAGGTACACTGAAGAACCAAAGAAACTGGCACACCTGCCTAATATCGTATGGGGCCCCCGTGAGCACGCAGAAGTACCACAACACGACGTGGCATGGACTCGACTAATGTCTGAAGTAGTGCTGGAGGAAACTGACACCATTAATCCTGTAGGGCTGTCCATATATTCGTAAGAGTACGAGGGGATGGGGGTCTCTTCTGAACAGCACCTTGCAAGGCATTCCAGATATGCTCAATAATGTTCATATCTGGGGAGTTTGGTGGCCAGTGAAAGTATTTAAACTCAGAAGAGTGTTCCTGGAGCCGCTCTGTATCAATTCTGAACGTGTGGTGTGTCGCATTGTCCTGATGGAATTGCCCAAGTCCGTCGGAATGCACATTGGACAAGAATAGATTCAGGTGATCCGACAGGATGCTTACGTACGTGTCACCTGTTATAGTCGTATCTAGACGTATCTGAGTTCCCATATCATTCCAACTGCACACGCCAACACCATTACAGACCCTCCAGCAGCTTGAACAGCCCCCTGCTGAAGTTCAGAGTCCATGGATTCATGAGGTTGCCCAATACCCGTACAAGTCCATCCGCTCGATACACTTTGAAACGAGACTCGTCCGACAAGGCAACATGTTTCTAGTTATCAACAGTCCAATGTCGTTATTGACGGACCCAGGCAAAGCGTCAAGCTTTATGTCATGCGGTCATCAAGGGTACACGAGTGGGCATTCGGCTCCGAAAGCTTATATCGATGATGTTTCGTTGAATGGTTCACACGCTGACACTTGTTGATGACCCAACATTGAAATCTGCAGCAATTTGCGGAAGGGTTGCACTTCTGTCACGTTGAACAATTCTTTTCAGTCGTCGTTTGTCCAATTCTTGCGGGATCTTTTTTCGGCCACAGCGATGCCGGAGATTTGTTGTTTTCCCAGATTGCTGAGGTAACGGTACGCTCATGAATTATTCGTACGGGAAATTATCCATTTAATCGCTACCTCGGAGATGCTGTGCTCCGACTATATCATCAAGTTGAAACTCAGATCTTGGTAACCTGCCATTGTAGCAGCAGTAACCGATCTAACAACTGCGCCAGACACTTGTTGTCTTATATAGGCGTTGCCGGGCGCAGCGCCGTGTTCTACATGTTTACATATCACTGTATTTGATTAAGCATGCCTATACCAGTTTCTTTGGAGCTTCCGTGTAGAACGATTACCAAAGTGCGGTGTGGTGGTGTTTGCGTTTAGTGGTGTTACCAGGCCTCGTAGGGTAAGTAAGGAACGCGAACAGTGTCATATGTTGTGTGATTGCCGTAAAAGGACCAATGGCTCTGATCACTATGCGACTTAACTTCTGATGTCATCAGTTGCCTACAACATAGAACTAATTAAACCTAACTAACCTAAGGACATCACTCACATCCATGCCCGAGGCAGGATTCGAACCTGCGACCGTAGCGGTCGCTCGGCTCCAGACTGTACCGCCTAGAACCGGACTGCCACTCCGGCCGGCGTAAAAGGACACAGAGATGCCCTGTTCTCATATGAGACAGAGTTTCAACACATAAAAGAGTTTGAAAGCCTAAACATTGTGGGTCTTCATTTGGCCGGGTGGTCGAATGGTGCAGTATCCTGATTTGGAGGCCATTCAGATGTGACAGTAGCCTGATGCTGGACGGCATGATAACGTGATGGCAGGCATATTCCTGGTGAAGGCTCTGGTCAACCACGTCTGACCACCACAGGGAAGGCTTCCGTGTTGTGCACCAAGCACATCGTAACCCATCACATCTGCACGTGCCGTCAGAAGTGTAATGGGCTCCCTGCAATATTATGTGTCATCCCACACCATCGATTGGAGATTAGTAGCCGGAGGACTAGGGAATTACTGTAGCACGCGTAGGCTGCCGTTATTGCTACAGCGCAAATGGCTACGTTTGGAGAGGTGGAATGACATCTACATCTACATCTACATTCATACTCCGCAAGCCACCCAACGGTGTGTGGCGGAGGGCACTTTACGTGCCACTGTCATTACCTCCCTTTCCTGTTCCAGTCGCGTATGGTTCGCGGGAAGAACGACTGTCTGAAAGCCTCCGTGCGCGCTCTAATCTCTCTAATTTTACATTCGTGATCTCCTCGGGAGGTATAAGTAGGGGGAAGCAATATACTCGATACCTCATCCAGAAACGCACCCTCTCGAAACCTGGCGAGCAAGCTACACCGCGATGCAGAGCGCCTCTCTTGCAGAGTCTGCCACTTGAGTTTATTAAACATCTCCGTAACGCTATCACGGTTACCAAATAACCCTGTGACGAAACGCGCCGCTCTTCTTTGGATCTTCTCTATCTCCTCCGTCAACCCGATCTGGTACGGATCCCACACTGATGAGCAATACTCAAGTATAGGTCGAACGAGTGTTTTGTAAGCCACCTCCTTTGTTGCTGGACTACATTTTCTAAGCACTCTCCCAATGAATCTCAACCTGGTACCCGCCTTACCAACAATTAATTTTATATGATCATTCCACTTCAAATCGTTCCGCACGCATACTCCCAGATATTTTACAGAAGTAACTGCTACCAGTGTTTGTTCCGCTATCATATAATCATACAATAAAGGATCCTTATTTCTATGTATTCGCAATACATTACATTTGTCTATGTTAAGGGACAGTTGCCACTCCCTGCACCAAGTGCCTATCCGCTGCAGGTCTTCCTGCATTTCGCTACAATTTTCTAATGCTGCAACTTCTCTGTATACTACAGCATCATCCGCGAAAAGCCGCATGGAACTTCCGACACTATCTACTAGGTCATTTATATATATTGTGAAAAGCAATGGTCCAATAACACTCCCCTGTGGCACGCCAGAGGTTACCTTAACGTCTGTAGACGTCTCTCCATTGATAACAACATGCTGTGTTCTGTTTGCTAAAAAATCTTCAATCCAGCCACACAGCTGGTCTGATATTCCGTAGGCTCTTACTTTGTTTATCAGGCGACAGTGCGGAACTGTATCGAACGCCTTCCGGAAGTCAAGAAAAATAACATCTACCTGTGAGCCTGTATCTAATATTTTCTGGGTCTCATGAACAAATAACGCGAGTTGGGTCTCACACGATCGCTGATTCCGGAATCCATGTTGATTCCTACATAGTAGATTCTGGGTTTCCAAAAACGACATGATACTCGAGCAAAAAACATGTTCTAAAATTCTACAACAGATCGACGTCAGAGATATAGGTCTATAGTTTTGCGCATCTGCTCGACGACCCTTCTTGAAGACTGGGACTACCTGTGCTCTTTTCCAATCATTTGGAACCCTCCGTTCCTCTAGAGACTTGCGGTACACGGCTGGGACCAATGGACTGCTAATAAATTTAGTTGCATTGTCTTTAGCGATGTATCGAGCTTCAGACACTACTCCGGATGACCATCTTCGGCGGGAACGCCAGTGACCTGTGGAGAGGTCCCATTCTTCCAATGTTTTGGAGAGGCACAAAGATGTTACTGCTGGCATTGTGGAATGTGGACCTGTGGGGTTTGATTTCAGGTCACAGATGATAGTGATTCAGGGAACTCGGATAGCACAATAGTACTCATGTGTTATGTATCATGCAATAGTATCGTGGTACCATTGTTCATTGTCCGCCTCCGGAGATGAGTGGTCAGCGCGGCTGACTGCCATGTGGAGGACCAGGGTTCGATTCCCGGTAATAAGGATTTTTCCTTGTTGGGAGGACTCGCACGGGTGAACTCAGCCTCGTGACGCCAACTGAGGAGCTACTCGACCGATTAGTAGCGGTTCCGAGGTCAAGAAACCCGACAACGAACGGGAAGACCGGTGTGTTGACCCCATGCCCCTCCATACCGCATCGGATGACGTCATTGACAATGGATGACACGGTGGTTTGTCGGGCCTGGTTGATCCAGCCTGTCTAAAGGCAGAAAGCGGAAATTTACCATTTTTCATCAGAACTATATTCATCCACACATGGCGCGCGCGTCTATGAACTTCCTGCGTAACGTTGAGGTACGCCCGTGTACAGCAAGATTCACCGACCTATACCCTATGGAACACATGTGCTACCAGCTCCGAAGTTAGCTCCGTCCGAATTCCAGTATCCGGGATATCAAGAACCATTTACAATAATTTTTCGGCAGCTTCCCTCTGGGAAGGGTACAAAGGTTTTATGGCACCCTCGCAACCGAATCTGTGGACGCATTCAGACCAGAGTGACGGCCGACGAGCATACCTCAGGTACTGCCCAACGCATCTGTGCAAAGCTTCATCGGACTGTAGCTGTGGTTTCCATTTCACACCCCATCGGACCTTACTTTTCGAGTCTACATATATGCACTTACTAGCAAAGCTCCTAGAATAAGCTCCTATAAGGGGAGGAGAAAACGAAATGAAACTTCACAGACTGAGACTGTATGTCATGTTATTTAAGTGATTTCACTATAGAGTCAAAATTGCAAAGAACTTAGCGGTATGAGTCTCATTTTCACTGTGAGACTGCAGCCACTCTGGTCTGAATGCGTCCACTGATTCGGTTGGGAGGGTGTCATAAAACCTTTGTACCCTTCAAAGAGGGAAGCTGCCCAAAACTATTGTCAATGGTTCTTGAAATCCGTAAAATGGCTCTTACTATTAAGGGGTCATTCATAAGAACCTTTGGGTTTTCAGTAGACGACTGTGCACAAACTACAGAAAACTGAGACACATCCCTGGACAGAACATGTCTCCAAGTTTCCATGTGTCTCACATGCCTTGGCATAGACGCAGAGCGCGCTTCTAGGTGGCAAGGATCAGTGTGCAGGTTTCTAGGCTGTCCCCGACAGATCACTAGGTGAATACCAGGCTGGTACCCAATTTTCACCCAATTTACGTTATTCTCATACATTTCTAAAATCGCACGCTCGTTTTTCCATGTGTCCTTGGCATAGATGCAGAGCGCGCTACTAGGTGGCACGCACATCGTAACGTAACGTAAACGTAAACACCAATTGCAGATTAGGCCCTCAGCCTCTGCCGACTACTACCTGAATTGAAGTAGGAGGAGCGTTCTATGGTTGTGGGATATGTGGTCAGCATATCGCCAATCGCTCCATACGTTATTGCAGTAGATGAATCTGGTTGATTTCGCTGCTTTTTTATTCAGGAATTCCTCATTTGTCCTCACCAGACAACCTCACCTCAAAAAAGCCGAGGAACCGAAAACCGAACCTTGGTGCGCCAACACCGAAGGCACTAACGCTAATCATTAGGATACACAGGCGATCCGCGTATCACAACATGCTGAAAAATCATACGCTCCGTATTGTCGCATCGATTTAGTTAGCGCCTACAACAGGCAACCAAGTAGACAGTTGTCCACAGCGGGTTACTGCCGTTGTGCCATCCCAGGCGATTTAAGTGAAATGAACACACGTCTTGACGTCCGATGCGTGAAAAACATTGCCCGTACTGAGACCTGTCATGTCAGTCAAAAACTTGGAGAGATGCCGTGCCACTGATGTGCGTCCATTTTCTGTGTGTCCAGTACTTTTTGTAGTCATCTTCTGAAACACAGGACCTACTTATGAATAACTCTGTATTGTCTGTCTTGTACTCATTTCTCTTTTGAAACTTTAATTTCAATATTTTAGTCAGTACATATCCGTACAGTCTCTCAAGTAATATTGTTACTGATACACAATATTGGTTTACCATTATTTAATCATTATTATTGTTATTATTATTTATATTGTTTGTTACTGTTATTACTTTTAATTACTTTATATGTTATTATTATTATTATTATTTACGTTATTTGTTATTATTAATACTATGCTCAGTTACAACATTTTAATGAATTGATGTATGCAAGAACCATAAAAAATGTTAACAACATGTTATATAAGTAGAGAGTGTAGGTCTAAACGAACATGGAGAAGAGAAAATCGGAAGTTTTTTGAAATTCATAGGCTATGCATGCATCTTAGACAAGTGAGATAGTCTACATTGATAGATGCTCGTGGGAAGTACCCACGAAATTCGTGTGAAGCCATTTTCAGATGACTATACAAATTTCTTCACGCAGACGGAGAGAAAAATCACGTTAATTACTATACGTATAATTCTACAAAACAATAGCACGTCCTCCGTTTATGAGCCAGTTAGATGCACTCATAACATTCAAATATTCGATACTAGCGACGAGGTTAACTGAACTTTTAACCATGAGACTTTTGTCCATTTGATGTCGCGTAGCCTAACAATTGTTCCGTAACCGTAGAACCCAACTTTCCGTCTATATGCTTTGAAATAACGTAAATCACTTAAATGAGGAGCGCAGAGGAGTTTCTTGTAGGCAGAATCAAAAGAACATTCCATCATGTTATGAGATAAACATTTCATGGCTCTGGAGTAATAAAATATAGACCTTAACCATTCCGTTAAGATCAGGAATTTTAAGTGGCTATCTCCAATGTGAAAATGCTGCTTCTGGTTTCCACATCTCTTCAACTGACTCCTCTGTATGCAACTGTCACCATGTTAGATAGTAATGGCTGGTGAACTAAAAATCAAACTCCCGATAAACATAAAAATCTTTTCTTGCACAGAGTGTTTAAAGGACTCCTGCACCACTTGCCTCATCGCTCGATCTACACTTTGTCCTTCACACATCCGCAACGAAACATCTTTTGTACTTGCTCTGAGTCTGCATCGAGAACCACCAAGCGAAAAGATAGCTTTTTCGCTCCTCAGTGTTAAGCAAACTTCAGGGTAACTCTCTTCAATTAAGGAAAGGAACACTGCTGTTATTTGATGGCAAAGCGCTGAAGTTTTAATGAAACGTACCTCGTAGTTTTACAGGTTTGCAAACAATGCAGACGTAGATAAAACTACAAGACAATCTCGCATTTCCTCAGGCAATAGCTGAAAGCTTCGTGAAAGTATCCTCATGTTTTCCAACACCGTCTTTCTGAGTCGTATTTGGACAGAGGAAAACCGCAAGTTTTCTCGCGCTAATGTGCACGAGGCCAAAGTTTCAAGGTGAGGAGGAGGTAGGAGGATGTCTAGGTCAGTAATCTATACTGTCTTTTAGTGCAACGGGAAGCTACCTATGTTTCGAACTATTAATCGCTCTATTTATTCTTAATAGTAAACATCCTGTAGCACTTACTGGAACCAGCACATGGCAAATTTTGTTTAATTTTCCTACGTGGTCAGAAGGGGTATTACATGAAACATTTGTTTACTCTGTGTTAACAGCAAAAAGTGGGCTATTACCTAAGAGGCTAGGACTGAGATTATATTTGGGAAATCCGAATGCATGTACGTATTTTCATTCCCAAAATTTACCGGTGATTCCTGTTGTGCTACTCAAGCTGCAGCGCAAGAAAACTGAATATTCTAAGATTAGAGCCGAATAGTAGTTGCGATGTTGATTTTTATCGTCACCAGAAGATAAGGAGTAGGAAATTCGACAGGAAATCAGTCTTGTACTCGATTCATAACACGTGAACAGTTATTCAGTGAAACACACATATAAATCCAGTATTTGTGTGTGTCGTACAACGGTATCATAAGGAGTAATAACAATAAAACATATTGCTGATATTGGCTTTTGTCTTTCTAGGCCATGGTGATTAAACAGCAGTTGTAAAACAGAAAACACGTTAGTAAACATATATTATTAATGTTTGCTTGATTTTTACTCTTAAATATTAAATTATTCTATAAAGCGGCTACGGAAGACTCAATTATCACGAATCGTAATAAATTTCAATTTCAATTATGGTTCAATTTGAGTAATAAAAATATCATACTTCTTCCTGGAAGTCGTTGCTTCGGAATGCTATGCACAGAGAAATGTACCTGCTGGATCAGAAAGAAGAAGTTATTGCTAGTGGATTTGTAGAAAGTACATTCGTGGCATTGGTTCAGAGAGATAAATGAAAGCAACGAAAAGCCTTATTCAAGAGAAAGCGCCATATCAGGATCTGAATTTATCTAAGCCTCGACTTCGATATTGCTCCGCTACACTGAAACTGAATGCATAATATGCAGTGTAGTGCAGTATAAAAATAGATAAGTAAGTAAATAAATAAAAAATAAATCTGATCACGCAACAGCAGTCACCGCTTACCCAAAGCGATTGCAAACTGCTTTTCTATGAAGAGCGCGTTGAGACCCACTACTGGGAATCCTCCATAAATTTATTAGGGTAAAGGTAAGACCGAGGCACTTGAATAGATGCCACGCATGGTAGGCGCCCCTCCGAAGGATTTTCATGTCGAAACACATTCGGGCGAAACAGCATTACTAGCTTATCCTTTACCAAGAATCAGATAAGAACTGCTGCCTGAATTTCTACCACCAACACTGCCCGTTAAACATACTGAGAAATATACTCGACAACCGACTGCAAACTTCGAGATCTCTGAGACTATAATTTTGTCTTATTAGTAACTATTTTTGACGTAAAGTATACTCAAGTAACTAACATCCAGATTCAAATTGGTCACAAATATTACAGGATGAGCAAGGTGAAAGTGCTGACAGGAACCACAGATCTATGTCTCCTCTTGTAAATGATTCATAATGCTTTCAGAAAGTTTCCAATCACTGATCGCAATTACCGCCCCCAGTCAGTGTTATATCAGATATTTCTCTCCAACATTAACTGACTTGCGAAATGTTGAAGAGATTGTTTATTTTTGCAGATACGTAATGAAGATTTAGATTCTACTGTGATTGTTTTTATTCAGTTAAAACTTAGAATTTTTCTGATCAGAGCTAAAAGAAAAATAAGAGTAAAGTCGAATGCATTGTCAGCATGTTGCTGATGTTGCTACCAGATTTTATACTGTAGGCGAGGAAGATTTAGGCACTTTGTATCTCATATTTAATGGAAACCCCTCACGAAGAGAACAGTCCCTTGCGACTGAATAAGAGCAGAAGGCACTACCGTTTATAACAAGGCTAAAGGAACTGGTGAACTGAATTTCGGACCAATGTCTCCCACGTCACTTTTCTCGAGAAAAAGAAACTTTTCAAAGGGAACTAACAGTAGTCCAGGACATACCACTAGGGTGAAGCAAAGCTCGCCACAGTCACATTTTATGTCTTGCAAGTAGAAGATCATTGCTGTCGACGCTGTGCTATATTGGTGGCTGATATCCACGATTCGAATAAGCTTAGTGTTTTACTATATGTGTGACTGCGTGATATCTCATTATAGAGAGCGCCGGGCGAGCTAAATTAATTGGTTGCTGCCTCTGAGACTCGTGAGCGAACAGTTGTGGTAAAAGGAGACGAGGGCGTGAAAGGTTTCAGCATTGTCGCGTCTCAAAGTGTGCATGCTCTACTGGGTAGGCAAACTGATTCCAAGTTCAGACAAGTATTGTGTTCCAACTCAAGCAGTCCAAGAAACTCGGGGCAATTGTGCAGGTAACTTTGTGTAGCCACGAGTACGAGTTTGCGGCCGAGCGATGTGAAAGTTTCCAACCAAGGCGAGAAAACCCCTAATGTGGAAGGAATAGGGACTGCGTTTGCCACTAGCCTGCTCCAGGACAAGTGTTTTAGCGCAGGCAGAGGTAGTTCCTACCATTCTATCCTGTTGTATGTAGCAGATGTAAGGAAACAAATCGGAAGGTAATTTTATCGTAAAATGCCTGTGGTTTAACAAACGAAAGCTTGAATATATCTAACACCGTGCAAACCTGTACGTGAGACTGGTGATCCTCAGAAATTTAGGATAGTAACATTTACATGTGAATAAGCTACTCGATTATATGAAACGCCTACAGATCGATTTCATGTAGTATGGAAAAGCAGCTCATAATTACAGGACAAACGCATTCAGTAGTGACAGAGCTATATAAATTATTGTTACGATAATTTTAAGAACAGTTAGTAGTGATAAATCCTAAAACAGGAAAAGAGACGAGAGAGCAGAGAAATAAATCGATTCACGGAGAAGACAGGAACTGGTTAAGGGAAAAAAGCATCAATAGAAAATAAAAATTAACGACGAGTGTGGAGATAAAAGGGAAGGGTGGAAGTGATAATTCCAGGGGAAATGGAGACAGAGTGTAAAGAGTAGGAGGTAGAAGAGAAAAACAGGGAACGGAAAGAAAATAGGTAATTGTAAGCAGAAAAAACTAGGAGGAAAGCTTGAAAAATGGCTACAAATGAAACATGGGACGAGAAGCACAGAAGTAGGAAAAACAGTGGGAGATGGACCGTAAGCTGCTTAGCAGATACTTGATTCAATAACGTAAACTGGAGAAAGAGACTTTTAAAAGATAAGTACAACAGCAAGTATCGTTAGGAAGAAGTAGCTGGGAAAAGAGCAAGAGAATTAACTGAGTAAAACAGGGAAAAGGTTCGATATTATCGCAAACGTAGAAAAAAGGAAGCTAAGGGAACTTGAGCACCAACTCCCAGACCTAGAAACTGAATTTCGAAAACACATCGCGAAGTCAGTACTGTGATCTCCACAATCTGCCGGCCGCGGTGGTCTCGCGGTTCTAGGCGCGCAGTCCGGACCCGCGCGACTGCTACGGTCGCAGGTTCGAATCCTGCCTCGGGCATGGATGTGTGTGATGTCCTTAGGTTAGTTAGGTTTAAGTAGTTCTAAGTTCTAGGGAACTGATGACCACAGCTGTTAAGTCCCATAGTGCTCAGAGCCATTTGAACCATTTGAACCATCTCCACAATCTCGGAAATTCAGAGCAAAAATAGTGGCATCTTAACGCGGTGGAAATTTATCATTCAGTTTTCGTTCTGGGTTGCAACAGGGCAAATCAGTGATCAAGAGTGAATTAACATAGGGGTTCCAAACGTATCACTAGGTGTGGTGCCAGTGGATGGGCTACGATGGCAAGAGTATAGGCGCTAGAGGAAACCCTTAGCAACGAGCAGTCATTATAATGCTAAAATCCAGATTCAAAGAGGAAGTGAGGTATCACCTCATTCGTGCTGGAATCTCCTGTTGTCGTTTTGTCCGTGTTAGCAAATTCAGTTTTGGGTTTTGTAAACTCCGCCTTTAGCAAAACATAACGCATTTCTTTTTTATTCATCCACGCGTGTTTCGACGTCCCTGTGTCATCTTCTGTGGGTCTCCCTTTACTTCTAGAATTACACTGCCTTTGGAAATTGATTTTCACAGATCGGCTTTTTTTTGTTGCGCTTTTACCGTTTTTGACAGTATGTCATATTTTCCGTCCAGTTCTGCAACTCTGATGGATTTCTCTTTCTACTGATATTGTTTGAAGTGTATTCCATTACTTTTTTATATTTCGCTCTTACTTCTCACCTGTAAAAATCAATTTTCGCAAGCAGTGTAATTCAAGAATGTAAATCTAGGCCTACAGAAATGATACATAAGTGTCGAAATATATCTGGATAAATAAAAAGGAAATACATTGTTTTGCCGAGCTTAAAAGGCCAAAAACGAAGTCAAGAAACAGGATAGAGCTGTAACGCACTTCGGATGATATCCCCTAAATGACCAATTACAGAAATTATTCCTGACGAATCGAAAGTTTTATAGTCACTAAAATACCAACAACGAATGTTCTAGTGGGCTATAGGAGTTAGCCAACAGGTATTCTGTAAAATACGTATTCCGATCAACGTTGAGAAGTGGTTATATTAGTAATTAAATGACTTTGCAATACTGGTAGCTGAGGGGCTGGCTGATCAGCGTTAAAGAGAGCTTAGATTTCGTTAAATGAGTAACTGAAGCAAGGCGACGCCGAGATTTCGTTTCACGGAATCGAAATGGAGATAGAAATCTGGAAGCGTCGAAATTAGTGTAGTAGAACGATACGGGTTATTATAAATAGGAAAAAAGCGAAAGAAATGAACCTTCGAAAAAATAGTATTCACGTTGAGTAGTAGAAGCAGTAGCTGTAATTGTAGTCATCCATGAATCACTTTTACAAGGATAATGGACATGTTGTGGAATTACGGTTTAAGAATTCTTATACTTGGAAGTACACTCTGTAAGTCACCTTGCGGCGTGTTGTTGATAGTACTTCTAATAACACTATCATCCACCCCCCTCCTCCTCCCCTTGCTGTCCCATTCTCAAATTTACGCACTCACAGGTGAGCACTGATACGGACGGGAAATTAGTCGGTCGTAACCGTGTAGTAGGAACCATCCGGTATTTGCCTCAAATAATTTACGGAAACCCTAAATGAGGATGTCTGGTTGGATATTTGAGGCTCCATCTGTTTAAAACAGTTCATCTACATCTACATGGATACTCTACAAATCACACTGAAGTGCCTGGCAGAGGGTTCATCGATCCGCCTTTACAATAATTCTCTATTATTCCACTCTCGAACTGCCCGCGGAAAAAACGGACACCTACATCTGATTTCCCTTCTTTTATTACGATGATCGTTTCTCCGTATGTAGGTTGAAATGAACAAATATTTTCACATTCGGAGGAGTAACGTGGTGACTGAGGTTTCGTGAGAAGATTTTGCCGCAAAGAAAAACGCCTTTGTTTTAATGGTGAGCATCCCAAATCCTGCATCATGTCCGTGACACTCTCTTTCCTATTTCGCTGTAATACATAACGTACATCTCTTCGTTGAACTTTCTCAATATAGTCCATTAATCCTATGTGGTAAGGATCCAAACCCGCGTAGCAGTACTCCAATAGAGGACGGACAAGCACATTCTAGCAGTCTCTTCAGTAGATCTGTTACATTTTATAAGTGTTCTGCCAATAAAACGCAATCTTTGGTTTGCCTTTCCCTCAACGTTTTCTGTATGTTCTTTCCAGTTTAAGTTTTTCGTAACTGTAATTTGTAGGTATTTTGTCGAATTTACGGCCTTTATATGAGATAGATTTATCGTGTAACCGAAGTTTACCACGCATGTGGATTACCTCACACTTTTCATTATTTAGGGCCAATTGCCAATTTTCGCACCATTCAATAGTCTTTCCTAAATCATTTTGTAATTTGTTTTGATCTTCTGCTGACTTTACTCGACGATAAACAACAGCATCATCTGCAAACAACATATTGTCTCCTAAATCGTTTATATAGATACGGAACAGCAGAGGGCCTATAGCCCTACCTTGAGGGACGCCACAATTCACCTCTGTTTTACTCGATGACTTTCCATCAGTTACTACGAAATGTGACCTCTCTTCAGGAAATCACGAATCTAATCACATAATGGAGACGATATTCCATAAGCACGCAATTTCACTACAACACGTTTGTGTGGTACAGTGTCAAAAGCCGTTTTGGAAATTTAGAAATACGGAATCAATTTGAAATCCCTTGTCAACAGCACACAACACTTTGTGTGTGTAAAGAGCTGGTTGTGTTTTACAAGAACGACGATTTCTAAATCCATGTTGACTGTGCGTCAATAGACCGTTCCCTTCGAAGTAATTCACAATGTTCGAACACAATATATGTTCCAAAATCCTGCTGCATATCGACGTCAATGATATGGGCCTGCAATTTAGTGGATTACTCGCATTGCCTTTCTTCAACATTGGTGTGACCTCTGCATCTTTCCAGTCTTTGGGCACGTATCTTTCGTCAAACGAGCGGTTGTTAAGTATGGAACTATTGCATCAGGATGCTCTTAAAGCAATCTAATTGGTACACTGTCTGGACCAGAAGACTTGGTTTTATTGGGGTATTTATGTTGCTTCACTACTCCGAAGATATCTACTTCTGAGTTATTCATGTTGACAGCTGTTCTTGATTCGAATTCTGGAATATTTATTTAGTCTTCTTTGGGCAAAGAATTTCGAAAGGCTGTGTTTAGTAACACTGCTTTCACAGTACTGTCGTCGATAGTATTTCCATTTCTATCGCGCAGAGAAAGCATTGTCTGTGTCTTGCCGCTAGCATACTTTATATGCGACCAGAATCTCTTAGGATTTTCTCCTAGATTTTGAGACATAGTTTCGTTGTGGAAACTATTGTAAGCAGCTCGCATTGATGTCCCCGCTAAATTACGAGCTTCTGTAAAAGATCACCAATCCTGGAAATTTTGCGTTCGTTTAAATTTGGTAAGCCTTTCTCGTTCTTCCTGCAACAGTGTTTTGACGCGTTTTGTGTACCACGGGGTATCAACTCCGTCTTTTGTTAATTCATTTGGTATAAATCTCTAAATTGCTGTCGATACAATTTCTATGAACTTATGCCACATCTGGTCTACACCTAAGTTATTGATTTGGAAGAATGGAGGTTGTCATTCAGGAAAGCGTCCGCCGGCCGGAGTGGCCGAGCGGTTCTAGGCGCTACAGTCTGGAACCGCGCGACCACTACGGTCGCAGGTTCGAATCCTGCCTCGGGCATGGATGTGTGTGATGTCCTTAGGTTAGTTAGGTTTAGGTAGTTCTAAAGGACTGATCACCTCAGAAGTTAAGTTCCATAGTGCTCAGAGCCATTTGAACCATTTGAGCCAGGAAAGCGTCAAGTGAATTTTGATCTGTTGTTTGGTTCATCCCTAGTTCTGTTTCTTTATATATTTTTTTCACATAAGGTTTTTCGTAATGTAAAAAGGTAGTTGTACATTGTTAGTGCATTTCTTAACAACAATCACTTTGCACGCACTAAAAATGGTTTAATGGCTCTGAGCACTGTGGGACTTCAATTCTGAGGTCATCAGTCCCCTTGAACTTAGAACTACTTAAACCTAATTATCCTAAGGACATAACACACATCCATGCCCGAGGCAGGATTCGAACCTGCGACCGTTGCGGTCATCGACCATACAGAGACTATCTGGTGTTATCATGACTACGATATTCGATTGTCATTTTCTGTACCGTAATTTTCTATTTGATGTTCTGAAAAATTAAGTCAGCATCCCTCAATAGTAGCCGGCCGGAGTGGCCGAGCGGTTCAGGCGCTACAGTCTGGAACCGCGCGACAGCTACGGTCGCAGGTTCGAATCCTGCCTCGGGCACGGATGTGTGTGATGTCCTTAGGTTAGTTAGGTTTAAGTGGTTCTATGTTCTAGAGGACTGATGACCTCAAAAGTTAAGTCCCATAGTGCTCAGAGCCATTTGAACCATTTGAACCTCAATAGTAAGTTTTATATTGAGTTCAGGATGTTGTCAGTATTATCTAATGCAGATCTTTGCTGTAAGATTATCCTGAATATAAGAAACAAAACACTGTAGTGCGTAAGTATATTGTGTAATGACAGACGTGCTTCATTATTATTTACTTGTGTTACATATCCTAGCAAATCCCAACTCAGTGTTATCTAAGTAATTCTTCACAATATGGAATGTATTATTGAACTGGCACTTAACTTTTAAAATAAGCTTTTGTTAGTAATCTCTTTCATGTTATTTGTCTATTTATTGTATAGTTTTAGTTACTGGTGGATTCGCTGTTTTGAGTTTTATGTTTATTCTGTGTTAGTGAATGTAAGTTCGACTCATATCTTGTTCCATGGCCATGGGCAGAGCTGTTTATCCAGTAATTGTCAAGTTTATTTTCTAGGTACATAACTGATGAATAAATCTACTCTGATGATGGTGTTAATATTCCCCAGGATATGAACAGGCCTTTACTGTGAGTCGGATTACTATTCCTGATTCTTTTGCTGTACATTGTGAAAAATTGATGTGCAAGGTGAACACAGAGGAGGCCAACACTCCCCTTCCCACACCTTTCTGCAGGAGTACGCTTGGAAACAGAGCTTCAAAAATGGCTCTGAGCACTATGGGACTCAACTTCTGAGGTCATAAGTCCCCTAGAACTTAGAACTACTTAAACCTAACCAACCTAAGGACATCACACACATCCATGCCCGAGGCAGGATTCGAACCTGCGACCGTAACGGTCGCGCGGCTCCAGGCTGTAGGGCCAAGAACCGCCCGACCACCCCGGCCGGCGGCGACAGAACTTCCATGGGAGTAAACGACACGTGGAAAGAATCAATGACACGTGGAGCCTGTGGGGGCGTAGCGGCGGTGATTACACCTGCACCAGCGGCTGGTTGACACGTGGAGATTTTCCCGCACTGCCTCACAGGTACACTCACAAAAACAAACAATACCCTTAGAAGGACGAGGTGACAGTACAACTGACGATTTCCGGTTGGAGACAGAACCAGACGTCGTCTGACAGTCTGTGCAGAAGGAGTAAGTTTCTACCACTACTCAATAACAGTAACAATGGGAATCAAAAGGAGTGCAGCTGATACCCAATAATCTCAGAATTGCGATTATTTTTGTTGCTTACTTTTGGTAGTTCCGTTTCATAATTTTCTTTTGTATGTCATTAATATACATTAACTAGACTAATACATCTTCTATCATGTCGAAATCAAGTGAACGACCCTGCACGGATGTTCGAGAGGAAATAACCTTTAGATGAGAATGGTGAACCTGGGCGATTAAGGATTAGAAAATTTACAACTGGCACTAAGAATTTACTGCCGTTAAAATCCAGATCTTCATAATGGATAGCGAATGCTCAGCAGAAATAAATGTCAAATTAGATGTTCCATAAAGAAAGCATAATAGGCCCGATAATTTTCTAAGGAGCACTCAAATGAAAGCGAGACAGACGGGGAATAAGTGAATAAACTGTTTATTATTTCAAACGTTATCGCCACAACTGAAGTGTTCCAGGCACAGATCATTCCCACAAGAAAACATAAGAATAAAGTTCTGTATCCCTTTATTAACAAACTGTTTTTTCTCAACTTAACACGAAATGGTTCAAATGGCTCTGAACACTATGGGACTTAACATCGGAGGTCATCAGTCCCCTAGAACTTAGAACTACTTAAACGTAACTAACCTAAGGACATCACACACATCCATTCCCAAGGTAGGATTCGAACCTGCGACCATAGTAGTCGCGCATTTCCGGACTGAAGCGCATAGAACCGCTGGGCTATTGCGGCCGGCGACTTAACACAAATGGTCTCCTCTAACTGATACTGAAGCTCAAAAAGACTAAGTGCAGGGATGTCAATAATCTGCTACACCATTTAGAGTAACCGGAAAGTTCACCGAACGCTTGACAACACAATCCTATTACTGCAGTACCAAAAGATATTCTCTGTGGCAAACGCTCCCACTGGGAGGAATATGTCTGAACAGAATGAAATTTTAGGTTCCGGCGGGACCGGTATAATTTCAAAGTCCCTTCATTCTCACCGAAGCAGTCTGACAGTAACGAATGACACCAACAGTTTCCGCTAGCACGCCGCCGAACGTAGCGCCATATGGAGACGAAGGCGGTGTGCGGTCGGAAGCGGTGCTGGGTCCGTGGCAGATGACATCACTTGGCAACCTGCGACGGAACTGCCTGGAACGGGACCGGCGTAGTCCTATATACGCACAAGGCGGAGATATAATTCATTTGATTGGCTGCGTCTGACAAGGCGGATGCAGCAAAACGTCCACAGCAGGAGCGACCCGTTTCGCGGTTGAACGCGCCACCTGTTCTTTGTGTCTGGTGTACGCAAAGGCCCTCAGCGGGGCCGGTCGGGGTGGTCGTGCGGTTCTAGCGCTACAGTCCTGAACCGCATGACCGCTACGGTCGCAGGTTCGAATCCTGCCTCGGGCATGGATGTGTGTGATGTCCTTAGGTTAGTTAGGTTTAATGGTTCAAATGGCTCTGAGCACTATGGGACTCAACTGCTGTGGTCATTAGTCCCCTAGAACTTAGAACAACTTAAACCTAACTAACCTAAGGACATCACACACATCCATGCCCGAGGCAGGATTCGAACCCGCGACCGTAGCAGTCGCACGGTTCCTGACGGAGCGCCTAGAACCGCGAGACCACCGCGGCCGGCAGTTAGGTTTAAGTAGTTCTAAGTTCTAAGGGACTGATGACCTTAGAAGTTGAGTCCCATAGTGCTCAGAGCCATTTGAAGCCTCAGAGGGCCGGGCTGCAAATTTCTTGGCTCACCGGACTGCAATGGTTCTGTGGCAGGAGCTGCGCTTGCTGCAGCCCGCCTGGCAGAGGTGCGTCGCAGGGTGGCGTTGTTGCCTGGTAACTTCCGCGACGCGCCAATAACTACACTGCAGCGCCGAAGAAACTGGTATAGGGATGCGTATTCAAATACAGAGATATGTAAACAGGCAGAAAACGGCGCTGCGCTCGGCAACGCCTATATAATACAACATGTCACTGGCGCAGTTGTCAGCTGCAATGGCAGGTTATCAAGAGTTAAGTGAGTTTCAACGTGGTGTTATAGTCGGCGCACGAGCGATGTCACGCAGCATCTCCGAGTAGCGATGAAGTGGGGATTTTCCCGTACGACCATTTCACGAGTGTACCTTGAATATCTGGAATCCAGTAAAACATCAAATCTCCGACATCGCGGAGGCCGGAAAAGAAGCCTGCAAGAACAACACCAAAGACGACTGAAGAGAATCGTTCATTGTGACACAAGTGCAACCCTTCAGCAAACTAACGCAGATTTCAGTGCTGGGCCATCAACAAGTGCCAGGGTTCGAACCATTCAGCGAAACATCATCAATATGGGCTTTCGGAGCCAAAGACCCACTCGTGTACCCTTGATGACTGCACGACACAACGCTTTGCGCCTCATCTGGGCCCGTCAACGCCGAAACTGGGCTATTAATTAGTGGAAACATGTTGCCTGATCGGACGAGTCGCGTTTCAAATGGTATCGTGTGGATGGACTTGTACAGATATGGAGACAACCTTTCATAGACCATGCATGTCAGCAGGGGACTGTTCATGCTGGTGGAGACTCTGTAATGGTGTGAGGCGTGTGCAGTTGGATTAATATTGACCCATGATACGTCTAGATATGACTCTGACAAGTGACACGTACGTAAGCATCCTGTCTAATCAACTGCATCCATTCATGCCCATTGTGCATTCCGACGGACTTGGCCAATTCCAGCAGGACCCCACACGTGCAGAATTGCTACTGAGTGACTCAAGGAACACTCTTCTGAGTTTAAACACTTCCGCTGCCCACCAAACTCCCCAGAGATCTCCACCCCCTCGTACTCTTAAGCATCTATGGTTAGCCCTGCAAGGTTCGTGGTGTCAATTCCCTTTAGCACTACTTCAGACATTAGTCGAGTCCATGCCACGTCACGTTTCGGCACTTCCGCGTGCTCGCGGGGGCCCTATACGATATTAGGCAGGTGTACCATTTTCTTAGGCTCTTTAGTGTATTAACACTTTTACCCCACTGTGAGACAAGACGTGAAAAAGTGTTTGCGATGGCCTACGGAACCATGATTTTACTCAGGTGTGGGCCTCTCTGTCAGAAGCAAGTGGATAGACACAAATGTCTTTCTTAAACGCTTAAAAAACATGTAAATCGCATGGGGAGAGATCGGGACTGTATGGAGACTCTGTAATGGTGTGAGGCGTGTGCAGTTGGATTAATATTGACCCATGATACGTCTAGATATGACTCTGACAAGTGACACGTACGTAAGCATCCTGTCTAATCAACTGCATCCATTCATGCCCATTGTGCATTCCGACGGACTTGGCCAATTCCAGCAGGACCCCACACGTGCAGAATTGCTACTGAGTGACTCAAGGAACACTCTTCTGAGTTTAAACACTTCCGCTGCCCACCAAACTCCCCAGAGATCTCCACCCCCTCGTACTCTTAAGCATCTATGGTTAGCCCTGCAAGGTTCGTGGTGTCAATTCCCTTTAGCACTACTTCAGACATTAGTCGAGTCCATGCCACGTCACGTTTCGGCACTTCCGCGTGCTCGCGGGGGCCCTATACGATATTAGGCAGGTGTACCATTTTCTTAGGCTCTTTAGTGTATTAACACTTTTACCCCACTGTGAGACAAGACGTGAAAAAGTGTTTGCGATGGCCTACGGAACCATGATTTTACTCAGGTGTGGGCCTCTCTGTCAGAAGCAAGTGGATAGACACAAATGTCTTTCTTAAACGCTTAAAAAACATGTAAATCGCATGGGGAGAGATCGGGACTGTATGGGGATATGTAAGGACTTCCCATCGAAAGGTTTACAACGTGATCGAAACAACGTGACAAGTTATGACGAACTTTTTCTTTGACTGAAAGGGTCCGTTGCTCGTTGGCTTTATGGTACATGGCGCCACGAGTAACGGTCAACGGTACGTGGATCCTTTGCAAAATCTGAAGGGCGCCATCGAGTTCAAACGCCTAGAAATGTTCACGGGTGGCATCATTATGCTGCAGGATTATGCCCACCCACATCTTGCCTATGTTTTTTCGAGGACGCTGCAAAAGTTCCGCTGGAAAGCCCTTATACATTATACGTATTGTCCCGATCTCTCCCCATGTTATTTGCATATTATTAGAGCCCAGAAGAAAGACATTTGCGGCCATAGATTTTCTTCGGTGTAAGAGGTGTACTCCTCGGTATAATCATTGTTTCGTAGATAACCGAAAACTTTTTCCACGTCGGCAACAGTTAGTGCAAGACAACAACTTTGTGTTACCAATTAACTACTTCAGCTCCATCAAATCATCGGCGCAAGAAGACAACTAAGTAAACATCCTAAAACATATTGTTGTGCCCGTCTTTGTCTAAAGACAGTGAAGTGGAAACACACAGTGTTGGTAACATGGACCAAATGTGCGTACATTGCTCTGCAAGGTTGTCTGCAGAGGAGTTAGGTGACAGTTCTCCTACGATGTGTTGCCATATGGGAATGATTAACTTAGAGCCCCTTGCAGCTTGTGCAGAGCTCCAAAACTTCAGAGAGCATAAGAATGACTATATTAAGAACTCCATTACTACATTAGCTATCGGTGCGTGATCAGGACAGAATGCGAATAAATCGCTCGGATCGATTAGTCATTGTTAGTATTACAGTAATCGTGAATGAAGAAAATGCAACTATAAACATCACTAATTATACAACAGTGAAATATAGTGACATAGCGAGTTTTAAGAAGGAGAAACGCTGGTAGACTGCTTCAGCGACGAGTTGCACTGCGAAAAAGGGTGCGTGTGGACTCCAGTGTAGGTACTGTTGTTGTTTTACGAGATTTGTCTTCAGCCTTTTTTGATGATAGAGAAGGGATTACATTTACCGAAATTGTGGAATAGTTCATTTTAGTGTCGGTAATCCATAAGACATGAAACGAAGATCAAGTTTGTATGTTGGTGAAGGCTGAAGAAAGGGTTTGATTTGTTGGGGGGATTCTGGGAAAGTACAGTACATCCATTATGCGTACCGCATACAAGAAATTAGCACGAAACATTCTAGTATTTGTGGAACTTGTAAAGCAAGCAGACAAACACGTGAATGAACAACTCAGACGTGACGAGAATACAAGCTTTCTACAGAAGAATTCAGAAAACTGAATAGGTATATCACATAAATAGTGAAGAGGCACTGAACAGAATGACAGATAAAAGAAATTTATCGCGTAACGTCGCTAAAAGAAGAGACTGGTTAATAAGACCCCTTCCGAAGCATCAAGGAAACGTTAATTGTTAATGGAGGGAAGCGTGGCGTTAGAAACTGTAGAGGGAGACCAAGGCTTGAATTCAATAAGCAAGCTCAAATTGGCGCAACTGCATTTGCGGGCGCTGCGGGCGCCGATACAAGCTCTGCCGGAAGCCAAGCCAATCCTGGTGGCCTATCAGGTCTGTCGGCTGCTCTTTAAAGCCAGCAGCGCCCCACCCCCCCCCCCCCCTTCCCTCAGTCCATCTTGCGATTTCTCCGCGTTACGGTGTAGATCTAGCTGAACGTCGTTGTCTTGGTTCTGAATTCGATCTTGGTTTGCCCTCACGATTTGTTATTCTGTCGTGTCCTCTCCGTTGTTTGTCGTTCTCTCGTATTGTCCACCTGTTGTTCTCCGGCAACTCGCTGTTGACGCTCTCGGCAAGTGGGCCGGCCACTACTGATTCTGAAGTCATTTCTGGACTTGTCCGCTTCCGGTCGTTATACAAATGGATGTAGGTTGATGAAGTTATGCAAAGATATAGAGCTCGCACAGAATAGTGTTACTTGGGGAGCTGCATATAATTAGACTGTGAACTAAAGACTGATACAACGACAACGAGGAAAACCCAAAGTAGGACTGAAAGCGGACGCAAAAGTTAATGAAAGCTGCACTGCTAGCATCGCAAGAGGTCGGGGTAGCTCATATACAATTATACTCGAAGAATGTAAATAGGCTAGTACATACGCGATGGCGTTCTCGCAAAAACTAATTAAATTTAAAGAATTAGTATTAGAGAGAGTCAGTGGAAAAATTCTACGCACTTCGAGGTATATCTTGCTTAGAAGTCATGTGAATATTATAAGAGATGACAAAACACGTACCGAGGCACACAGACAGCCATTACTCCTCCGGACATACGCCAAGTTAATAAGACACGTATTTTCTAATAATGCTACAAAATATCTTGAGCCACGTACAGTACAGTACTTTGCAGTGTCCGCAGCTCGTTGTCGTGCGGTAGCGTTCTCGGTTCCCGCGCCCGGGTTCCCGGGTTCGATTCCCGGCGGGGTCGGGGATTTTCTCTGCCTCGTGATGACTGGGTGTTGTGTGATGTCCTTAGGTTAGTTAGGTTTAAGTAGTTCTAAGTTCTAGGGGACTGATGACCACAGATGTTAAGTCCCATAGTGCTCAGAGCCATTTGAACCATTTTTAGCCATCTATACCGTGCTACATGGTGTCGCGGTAGCAAAGATAGACCTCGCCATGAACGTCGGGAGTGAAGTTGCGCATCAGGCAGCCTATTGCGCACAGTTTGAGTCGTAGCACGACGTCCTGTGGCTGCACGAAAAGCATTATTCAACATGGTGGCGTTGCTGTCAGGGTTCCTCCGAGCCATAATCCGTAGGTAGCCGTAATCCACTGCAGTAGTAGCCTTTGGGCGGCCCTGAGCGAGGAATGTCATCGGCAGTTCCTGTCTCTCTGTATCTCCTCCATGGCCGAAGAGGCGGTTCAAATGGCTCTGAGCACTATGGGACTCAACATCTTAGGTCATAAGTCCCCTAGAACTTAGAACTACTTAAACCTAACTAACCTAAGGACATCACACACACCCATGCCCGAGGCAGGATTCGAACCTGCGACCGTAGCAGTCCCGCGGTTCCGGACTGCAGCGGCAGAACCGCACGGCCACCGCGGCCGGCGCCCGAAGAGGCGCCTGGACACTTCCCTCATTGAGAGCCCTTCGCCGGCGGCGGTGGCCGAGTGGTTCTAGGCGCTTCAAACCGCACTGCTTCGCAGGTTCGGATCCTGCCTTGGGCATGGATGTGTGTGATGTCCTTAGGTTAGTTAGGTTTAAGTAGTTCTGGAGTTCTAGGGGACTGATGACCTCCGATGTTAAGTCCCATAGTGCTCAGAGCCGTTTGAACCATTTTTTGAAAGCCCTTCCTGGCACAAAGTAACAAAGCGGACCCGATCGAAGCGCGGTATTGACCGTCTAGGCATGGTCGAACTACAGGCAACACGAACCGTGTACCTCCTTCCTGGTGGAATGACTGGAACTGATCGGCTGTCGGATCCCCTCCGTCTAATAGAAGCTACTCATGCATGGTTGTTTACATCTTTGGGCGAGTTCAGTGACATCTCTGAACAGTCAAAGGGACTGTGTTTGTGATACAATATTCACAATCAACGTCTATCTCCAGGAGTTCTGAGAACCGGGATGAAGCAAAACTTTTTTTGAGGCATGTAAAAAGGACTCAGGGAGTATTGTATTGTCAGTAGAGAACCATTAACAGCAGAATGGGTCGGTCTAGAGAGCTCAGTGACTTCGAATGCGGACTAATCATTGGATGTCACCTGAGTAACAAACACATGGCGGCCATTTCACCGCATCTAAAGCTGCGCGTGTTGACTGTTGGTAATGTGATTGTGTTTATGATTGCGGAGGGTGAATGTAAGAAATTGCATAGGAGTAGCGGATGGAATCACTCGTGAGTTCTAAAGAGCTATCAGAAGTCCTTCTAGCGTAATAATTGTGGTTAGGCAGTTAAAAGAATGAGCTAAAATGGTCGAGATGCTACGCTTCAGATTGCGTAAAGAGCGACGCCACTGGATAGTGGATGACTGGAAACGAATGATTTAGAGTGATGAATCACGCTATACCTGTGTTAAACCCATGGAAGGGTTTGGGTTTGGCGAATGCCTGTAAAACTATACGTCGAAGGGGATGAACGGATTGAACAGCATTGTGCACTGCGCGCAGTAGAGGAACTGCCTGAAGATGATAGCTGTATGTATCAGCATGATACTGTCATAAAGCAGCATTTGCAAGGCAATGGTTTCTAGACAATAGCATTCCTGAAATAGACTGGATTGCCCAGAGTCTTGATCACAACCCAGTCGAACTCCTCTGGGATGGGTTGAAACGTCGATTTCGCCCCAGACCCCAGTTCTTACTTCCTCTGACCTCACCTCTTCAGGAAGAATGAGCTTCCATTCTTCGACAGATATCTCATTGAAAGTGTCCACAGCAGAGTTCAAGCCGCTATAAAGGTGAAGGCTGAACACACCTCATACTAATGTCCACAAATTAGTGCTATGATTCATTTGATCAGAATATATATCTCCGAGGGGGCCCTGAAAAGTAGCCGGCCGAAGTGGCCGAGCGTTTCTAGGCGCTTCAGTCTGGAACCGCGCGACCGCTACGGTCGCAGGTTCGAATCCTGCCTCGGGCATGGATGTGTGTGATGTCCTTAGGTTAGTTAGGTTTAAGTAGTTCTAAGTTCTAGGAGACTGATGACCTAAGATGTTAAGTCCCATAGTGCTCAGCGCCATTTGAACCATTTGAACCATCTTTATTCTTCATGGCCACATATTTATTTCTCAACATAGTCACACTGACAACGAACACATTTCCCCCAACGGGAGATCACTTTGTTGATAACGTCACTGTAGAGTGATCTACTTTGTTGACGGCGTCACAAGCTGCCCTCTGCTTACAGCGCTTCGTCAGTATCAAAGTGCAGTCCACGGCAGATGACCGAGCGAGGTGGCGCAGTGGTTAGCACACTGGACTCGCATTCGGGAGGACGACGGTTCAATCCCGTCTCCGGCCATCCTGATTTAGGTTTTCCGTGATTTCCCTAAATCGTTTCAGGCAAATGCCGGGATGGTTCCTTTGAAAGGGCACGGCCGATTTCCTTCCCAATCCTTCCCTAACCCGAGCTTGCGCTCCGTCTCTAATGACCTCGTTGTCGACGGGACGTTAAACACTAACCAACACCATCCACGACAGATGAAAATCGGATGGGGCCGAGGCGGGACTGTCTGGAGGATGTTCGCTGACGGTGAACCCAATGTGTCAGATTGTTACAGTTATCGTAGCGCTGGTGAGTGGTCTAGCATTGTCATGCTGAAGAGGATGGTGCTCCATGTGTGGACGAACTGTTCTGCTGTTACAAACTCGGTTACAGTACGCTTTTTCTCACGCATTGACGTAGTTAGGATACGCATCGCCATGTTACATACTACAATTCGAAGCGCTCTAACGGCAGAGTGGGCAAGTCGATCGAGTAACGGCAGAGGAGCACAGTGAATGACTGTCATTAATTATCCGTCATATTCCACTAAAGAAAAGTACATAGGTAGGGCAGCTGACCCTTCGCTTCCCTTTGATCCCGGTTCAAATGGTTCAAATGGCTCTGAGCACTATGGGACTGAACTTCTGAGGTCATTAGTCCCCTAGAACTTAGAACTAGTTAAACCTAACTAACCTAAGGACATCACAAACATCCATGCCCGAGGCAGGATTCGAACCTGCGACCGTAGCGGTCTTGCGGTTCCAGACTGCAGCGCCTTTAACCGCACGGCCACTTCGGCCGGCCCTTTTGATCCCGATTATCCATGTTTTACATTAGCAAGAAGTAACTGCGCCAGCGAAACCAGCAAAGAAAATCGATGTAGATTAATTTGGCACAATGATTTTTTATATTATTACTGAACCATCAGCTATGTTGCGATTAATCGACGTAAATTTATAATCACACATGTTAGATAGTAGTTTCAGTCACAAAATTATAAGCGATATACCATTTGAAACAACGCACCAGTGCACAACCGACAATTTAATTAACATGTTTTGGTTTAATTGAACTAAATAATGAATTATGTACTGAAAAACAGTGACATGGGACTATTAGAATGTAAAATGATAGGGGACCACTTCAGGCTACCTATGAGAAAGCAGATTCGAGGGAGCTTTGGCAAGAGCTGCACTGCAGATCCAGAGAGCGGACTGACGTCGTGATATGGCCTCTAGTTTTACAGCGTAGAATTTTATGCCGGAGAGGATGGTGTTGAATTTATATCGATAAAGGAGAATATTTATTGTTGGTTTACATATGAACGGTTTACAAACGTGTCAATGAGAAATGAGACGAATTTATATTTAACTGAAGCGTTATCGAGTTATTGGGTATTGGTTTATTCATGCCACTGCATTTAAAGCAATATGGGACTAAAACAAAAGTGTTCAAGTTAACAAAGAGTTGTCATGAAAGTAATTTACACCCTATAACTGGTACTAAAAATATTAAGCGCCTATCATGTCGTAAGAGAGTGAGCCAAAGGTTTTCGTTGCAGACCACACATTTCCCTATACGATGCCCAAGCACGAAAATGTGTGTTAATAAGGGGCAGCAGCGTCGTAAAGTGTAAACAGAAACGGGCTTTTTGTGTAAGATATAGGTCGTCAAACTGTGGCGGTCAGAATCAAGTACTGGTGCCGTCCGCGGATCTCAGTGGGTTTTTTATAGTAATGCTTGCTTCAAGCAATTAAGAGCAGAATCCAAAATCGACAACTCCTTAAGAGAGATTCTTCTTCCTTAGTACCAAAGAAAAACATTTCCATGGAGAAATATTTCAAGATGCGCTTAATTGTAATTGATTGGTACATTCGGCCATGAGCTAAGGAAAGTTTGCCACATACGCAGGGCACAGAGCGATAAGGACACAACGGCAGTAGCGGATCTTAACCACATCGTATTGGCGTGTTCCCAATACACGACGACACAATCGGACTTGCACGCGGGCTGTTCAGAAAGTAAGGTCGGATGAGTTGCGAAATGGAAGCTAGAGTCACAGTCCGATGAAACATTGCATACATGTTTCGGGCAGTGTCTCTAGTATGCCCGTCGGCCGCATCACGTCACTCTTTGCAGTTCTGAGCGCACAGTGAGCGCATAAAGACGACAAGAAAGTAGAGCCTCCGGCCAAATATGAGCACCTGGTGAGAGATTTCGCCTGATCTCATACAGTACACATAACGTGACTGCCATGCGTTTCCTCTTTCATGACAATTTTCGGCCGCACTCTGCAGGGGCAATGAAGATGCTCCTGCAGCGATTTCAGTGGGAAGTGTTTGATCACCCACAATACAGCCCGTAATTCGTTCCTCCAGAGTTTCAGCTCTGTTCACATGAACCGCTGACTATAGAGACAACATAGTGGCACAGACAACGAACTGAAGTCCAGCCTAGAAATTGGTGGGAGGCACTGGGGGCTGCCTTTTATGACGACGGTGATGGAAGGTTGGTAGAATGCTAAGACAAATGCTTAAGTAGGAGCGGCGACTACGTAGAGAAGTAGCTGAATGGTGTAGCTAACTGTTGCAAATGAAACGTTTTTGATTTTCGCAGTGGTTTCGATTTCCCTCGTATAAGAAATTGGTTGTGAGAGGTTACACCCTCCCCACCAGTGTACCTGTTTTATTCCACCGTTTTGATAAATATAACTTGCTCACCAACTATTTGAAAACAACCGGCATCTAAAACTTCCGGGCAGATTAAAAATGTGTGCCAGACCGAGACTCGAACTCGGGACCTTTGCCTTTCGCGGGCAAGTGCTCTGCCAACTGAGCTACCCAAGCACGACTCACGCCCCGTCCTCACAGCTTTACTTCGGCCAGTACCTCGTCTCCTACCTTCCAAGCTCAGTTGCCAGAGCACTTGCCAGCGACAGGCAAAGGTCCCGAGTTCGAGTCTCGGTCCGGCACACAGTTTTAATCTGCCAGCAAGTTTCATATCAGCGCACACTCCACTGCAGAGTGAAAATATCAAACCGGCATCTAAATTTAATTTATGAGTTGCCGAGGTCATTTTCACAAGGCATCAGCCCGGTTCGTAATCGGGTGCATAATTTTGTGTTTTAGTTTGCATAAAGACCCCTATTTGTACATAAAAATTTCATCATTGCTCTCTTGTGTATTTTATGTCACTTTATTACTGGCACTGTTCTACAGACCGTTGGTTTACTGCGTCAGTTTGAGTTTTTCTTTTTTTTTAAGTACTTCTATCTGTATGCTACATCCTCTCATGGTTATATGATGTTATTTGCAATTTTGTTCTTCAGCTGTTGTTGTACTTATTGTATTCAAAATGGTTCAAATGGCTCTGAGCACTATGGGACTCAACTGCTGTGGTCATCAGTCCCCTAGAACTTAGAACTACTTAAACCTAACTAACCTATGGACATCACACACATCCATGCCCGAGGCAGGATTCGAACCTGCGACCGCAGCAGTCGCACGGTTCCGGACTGCGCGCCTAGAACCGCGAGACCACCGCGGCCGGCACTTATTGTATGACGTGCGTCTTTGTCCTTTCATGTTTTGTCTTTTACTATAATAGCATATGCATGTTTGTCATAATGTTGCTGTATAGTGCTGTTTGTAATTCTGCTCCAGCGTCGTTGTCTAATTGAGCTTTTGTTTTACTTTGAGAGTGTGTTTCTACGCTCACTTTGTAATTTTGTACTATTCTGATTTTTTGCGAGTGTGTTTCTTTGGCACATTGTAACCGTTGTTGAGCTGGCTGCAGTAGCCGAGTGGTTCTAGGTGCTTTAATCTGGAACGGCGCGACCGCTACGATCGCAGGTTCGAATCCTGCCTCGGGCATGGATGTGTGTGATGTCCTTCGGTTCGGTAGGTTTAAGTAATTCTAAGTTCTAGGGGACTGATGACTTCACCTGTTGGCCGGCCGAAGTGGCCGTGCGGTTAAAGGCGCTGCAGTCTGGAACCGCAAGACCGCTACGGTCGCAGGTTCGAATCCTGCCTCGGGCATGGATGTTTGTGATGTCCTTAGGTTAGTTAGGTTTAACTAGTTCTAAGTTCTAGGGGACTAATGACCTTAGCAGTTGAGTCCCATAGTGCTCAGAGCCATTTGAACTTCACCTGTTAAGTCCCATAGTACTCAGAGACATTTGAACCACTTTTAACCCAAAGCCAAAATAAAGAAACAGCAGAGCGGTACGTAGCGCAGACACTGCGGGTTTCATAGAAGTGAGAAAAGGAATATTATGTATGTGGTGTCACCGCTAGACACCACACTTGCTAGGTGGTAACTTAAATCGGCCGCGGTCCTGTAGTACATGTCGGACCCGCGTGTCGCCACTGTGTAATCGCAATCCTAGCGCCACCACATGGCAGGTCACAAGACACGGACATGACCTCGCCCCAGTTGTACGGACGACATAGCTTGCGACCAGACCTACCAAGTCTTCCTCTCATTTGCCGAGAGACTGATAGAATAGCCTTCAGCTTATTCCATAGCTACTACCTAGCAAGGCGCCATTTGTATCAGTGCTTATAGCTTACTACTATTCAAGAGATGTATTCCAACAAGAGAATAAAGTTAAGTATATTATTCCAGCTACGTACTGTTCTTCTTATTCATTAATAAGTCTCATGTTCCAGTACTTCACGCCCGTCTGCGTTAGTTTAGCGTGCACTTTCAGCCACTTCGATCTACAAGGTGTTGGCCCAGCTGCCGACACATCACATGGCGACGAGAGAAAGTGTTTTTTCTGCTTTGGACTGATTGTTCTTTTTCCCTTTTTGTGCTCTGATTTGCTTGTGTCATGGCTTCGCCACAATCTCCAGATGTACTGTCCGAATTTTTTCGCTTGCAGAATCAGCAGACGCAGGCGTTATTGGAAGCCCTTGGACAGCTCGTCCAGGGTCAACGTGCGCTGCAAACCGATGCGGCAGCCGCCGCTTCATCGTTACCGCAGCCACACAACGCTGTCGCACCGCCATTTAGGCCCTTTGAGGCCACGTGCGAAACCTGGACTGAGTGGGCCAGCCAGTTCCAGTTTCACCTAGCAGCATACAGAATTCAAGGTAAAGAGCGGCAGCCGTTTTTGCTTTCTTGTGTCGGTGTGTCTACCTACCGTGTGATAGTGAAATTGTTTCCCCGACGCGACGTAGCAACTCTGTCCTACGAAGAAATTTTGTCTGCTTTAGATGCCTATTTCAAAGAAACAGTCAATGTAGTTGCAAAACGGTATACGTTCTTTCGTACAAAACGTACGGCCGGTCAGACTAATAGGGAGTGGGTAGCAACTTTGCAAGGACTTACTAGGGAGTGTGCATTTGAATGTGACTGTGGCCTCCCATATTCAGATACTATGGTGCGTGATGCAATTGCACAGAACGTTTCTGATGTTCGCATACGGGAACAGATTTTGAAACTCGTAAATCCCTCCCTTCAACAAGTGATAGACATATTGGATAGGCAAGACACACTTGACTTTGCTCAGGACTCATTTGAAACTTCGCCAGCAGTGTGTCACATTAATCAGCCCGCCGGGCCCGCTGCACGGGACGCTAAGCGGCCCTCGCGCCCGTCGCAGCCTCGCTCGCAAACACGTGCGCCGCGTAAGCAAGCAACTGCAGTGAAATCATGCCCGCGGTGTGCAACTAGACATTCGCGTGAAAATTGCCCGTCACGCCAAGCTATTTGCTTTTACTGTCAAAAGAAGGGACATGTTCAAAGTGTTTGCCAGAAAAAGCTTAGATCAGACAATCGCAATAATTCCAGGCCTTTTGCTTCGCGCCGGAATCGCACCCAGGACAATCAGGCTCGTGGACCTTCGCCCATGGACATTAATGTAGTTCATTCCCACCCGTCCAGTGACACTTTAGCTAACAGTGACTGTGTTCGTCCCACCCAAAGTGTGTGTCGACGTCGCAGGAAATCCCGTAAAGTCGCAAGTGCTTCTGTACCTGTATCAGTTCAAATTGCACGAGACAGTCGCTCTTGTCGTCAGCAGGACAATAAACTTTTTGTGGACTTAGACTTTGCAGGCAAAGTGATACCATTCCAGCTCGATACCGGAGCTGCAGTTTCGTTGCTCAATCACGACACGTACAAACAACTGGGCAAACCGCCGTTGCGTGCCGCAAATGTTAAGTTAACTAGTTACTCAGGACAGCAGATCCCTGTGTTAGGACAGTGCAGCCTTCTTGCAACATACAAGGGACAAACAAAACTTGTCTCATTTTACGTTCTTCGTTCTTCTAGTGCAGTGAACTTGTTTGGTTTAGATTTGTTTCAATTGTTTAATTTGTCTATAGTCAATCAGGTCCTATCAGTGAATCAGTCTGAGCCTTCCGCCAGTGTTTCTAGTCTTTGTGAAGAATTTGCAGACATTTTTGCACCAGGCCTTGGTTGCGCTAAGAACTATGCTGCACATTTGGAATTGAAAGACAACGCGCAACCGAAATTTTTCAGAGCGCGCAATGTTCCCCACGCATTGCGTGATGAGGTCGCAAGAACATTGCACGATTTAGAATCTCAAGGTGTAATTGAACGTGTGCAGGCTTCTCTTTGGGCCTCACCCTTAGTAATTTTGCCAAAACCTTCCGGAAAACTGAGACTTTGTGTGGACTTCAAGGCCACTGTGAATCCACAACTTGTGACTGCAACTTTTCCTTTGCCCCGCCCGGAAGATCTTTTTGACAAACTGTGCCCGGGAAAATATTTTTCAAAATTGGACCTAGCAGATGCGTACTTGCAGATACCTGTGGACGAAGACTCCCAGCGCGTCTTGGTGGTAAACACGCATTTTGGCTTGTATCGCTTCAAAAGACTGCCATTCGGGTGTGCATCCGCCCCTGCATTGTTTCAGCAATATTTACAAACTATTTGTGCGTCGGTCCCTACTGCTGCGAACTATCTGGACGATATTGTGATCTCAGGACAGACAGAAGCAGAACATTTGCAAAATCTCCGAACATTATTTCAGGTCTTGCGTCAGAATGGTCTTCGCTTGAGAAAGGACAAATGTGTGTTCTTTGCTCGGGACTTACCCTACCTGGGGCATGTCATAAATGCCCAAGGTATACATCCGAGTCCAGAGCACCTCCGTGCCATACAGGACTTACCTGCTCCGCAGAATTTGAAACAGCTACAGAGTGTGTTGGGTAAAATAAATTATTATCATAAATTTTTGCGCAATGCTTCTTCCATTTCAGCTCCGCTTCATCGCTTACGCCGTAAAGGTGTTCCGTTCGTCTGGACGACGGAATGCGAACGCGCCTTTCGCCAGTTGAAATCGGCGTTACTTTCAAATACTTGCCTTACGCCATTCGATCCCCGAAAACCCCTTTTGTTGATGGTAGATGCATCGGATTTCGGGATCGGTGCTGTGCTTGCGCACAAAGATGGCTCGCATGATCGCCCTATTGCCTTTGCGTCCAAATTGCTCTCATCTGCGCAAAGAAATTATTCACAGATAGAGAAAGAAGCTTTAGCTCTCGTGTTTGGTGTTACCAAGTTCCATGACTTCTTGTATGGTCGTCACTTTACCATCATCACAGACCACAAACCGTTGACATCGCTTTTTCATCCGCACAAGCCTGTACCTCCACGTACAGCGCAGAAATTCATTCGCTGGTCACTTTTTCTCTCGCAGTACCGCTACGATATTTTGTATCGGTCCACTGCTAAGCACGGAAACGCTGATGCGTTGTCCCGTTTGCCTGTTGCTGAGGATAAAGCATTCGATTCTTCCGAACTTGCTTGCATGTTCATTGATTCGGAAGCCGATGACGTGGTCGCATCGTTTCCGATTGATTTTCGTCGTGTAGCTACAGCCACAGCTGCTGACCCTGTCCTTGCTACTGTTTTGCGTTTTGTTGCTACGCAATGGCCCTTGTCAAAGTCACGGATCGAGGATCCTTTGGTTCGCCGTTTTTTTGCTCACAAGGAGAGACTTTTTGTACGACGTGGTGTTTTGTTGTTGCGTTCTGATAATGATCAATCCCGAGTCGTGGTCCCACGTTCGTTGCAGTCCTCTGTCTTAAAGCTTCTTCACCATGGACATTGGGGTATAGTGCGTACGAAACAACTTGCTCGTCAGCACTGTACTTGGTTCGGAATCGATGCTGCGATTACGAATATGTGCTCCTCTTGTGTGGCGTGTGCCGAACAACACTCCGCACCGCCGCGGAAGTTCTTTGCATGGCCGAAAGCCACTTCCCCTTGGCAACGCTTGCACATCGATTTTGCTGGTCCATTCTGGAATGCTCGATGGTTGGTTGTGGTCGATGCTTTCAGTAATTTTCCTTTTGTTGTCCGGATGTCTTCCACGACGTCTTCTGCCACAATCCAAGCCTTGTCTGCTATCTTTTGCATTGAAGGTCTTCCGCAGACTATTGTTTCCGACAATGGCCCACAATTCATGTCCGCAGACTTTCAGTCATTCTGCAAGGCCAATGGTATTCAACATCTGACATCCGCGCCGTTTTCGCCTCAGTCCAACGGTGCCGCGGAACGATTGGTCCGGACTTTCAAGTCACAGATGTTGAAATTGAAAGAATCGCATTCTTGGGAGGACGCTTTGTTACTCTTTTTGTCATCGTATCGCTCTCAGCCCCGCGATGGTCGCTCGCCGGCTGAATTGCTCCATGGTCGATCTCATCGCACCCTGATGTCTTTGCTGCATCCGCCACATCAGGTTCCTGTGCAGCGGCAGACTCCTGTTTTTGCTCCTGGCGACGTTGTCTCTTATCGCAACTATCGCGGTTCACAGCGTTGGCTCGCAGGGCGCATTCTTCGCTGCCTCGGCCGCGCGATGTATTTGGTTTTGGGGGCCTCTGGTGAGGTGCGTCGGCATCTCAATCAGCTGCGCCTCTGTCGTCGCCTGGGTTCTGCCGCTCCCCGTCTGCTTTCAGCGACGGAGCCGTCAGGTCAGCGCCCTGGGGACCCATCTACTGGCTCGCCTCATCCCCAGGTGTTACCGACGCTGCCTTCCATTTTGCCCCATGGCGTCGCGCCGCCGCCGCCGCAGCAGCCGCCGCAGCCGCCGCCGGCGCCGCCCGCAGTGGACGCGTCGCTGCAACCGCCTGGCGCCTCCCTGGGTCACGCGCCGCCGCTCGCTTCCCGTGACCAGCCGTCCTCCGCCATGGACCTCTTGCCCGCTCCGGACCAGATGTCGTCTTCGCCCGTCGGGTGCTCCGACCACATGGAGGTCGACCCTTCTGTCTCATTACGTGCGCATACACCTCATGTTGACGTGCACCCTGGACTAGGTTTGCAGGCGTTTCCTAGCTCCCCTCGGACCGAATGGCCGGGTGCGGGTGGCACGGCCTCGCCTGTTGTTAGGCTCCCCACCTCCTCGCATACGTCAACATGGGGTCCTCCCCACGGCGGGCGGAAGCCTTATCTCACGACCGTTCGCCGATTTGCGGGGGAGGAATGTGGTGTCACCGCTAGACACCACACTTGCTAGGTGGTAACTTAAATCGGCCGCGGTCCTGTAGTACATGTCGGACCCGCGTGTCGCCACTGTGTAATCGCAATCCTAGCGCCACCACATGGCAGGTCACAAGACACGGACATGACCTCGCCCCAGTTGTACGGACGACATAGCTTGCGACCAGACCTACCAAGTCTTCCTCTCATTTGCCGAGAGACTGATAGAATAGCCTTCAGCTTATTCCATAGCTACTACCTAGCAAGGCGCCATTTGTATCAGTGCTTATAGCTTACTACTATTCAAGAGATGTATTCCAACAAGAGAATAAAGTTAAGTATATTATTCCAGCTACGTACTGTTCTTCTTATTCATTAATAAGTCTCATGTTCCAGTACTTCACGCCCGTCTGCGTTAGTTTAGCGTGCACTTTCAGCCACTTCGATCTACAAGGTGTTGGCCCAGCTGCCGACACATCAATGTACCTCTTTATTCCAGTGCTGACATCTCACAAGCGTACGCAACTAGTGCCGATCAGCTGCTGTGGTATAAATGTCAAATGTAAGTAACATTAATACGTGAATGCCCATTATACAGGGTGTTACAAAATGGTACGGCCAAACTTTTAGGAAACATTTCTCACACACAAATAAAGAAAATATGTTATGTGGACATGTGTCCGGAAACGCTTAATTTCCTTGTTAGAACTCATTTTCATTTCGTCAGTATGTACTGTACTTCCTCGATTAACGGGCAGTTGGCCCAATTGAAGGAAGGTAATGTTGACTTCGGTGCTTGTGTTGACATGCGACTCATTACTCTACAGTGCTAGCATCAAGCACATCAGTACGTAGCATCAACAGGTTAGTGTTCATCACGAACGTGGTTTTGCAGTCAGTGCAATGTTTACAAATGCGGAGTTGGCAGATGTCCATTTGATGTGTGGATTAGCACGGGACAATAGCCGTGGCGCGGTACGTTTGTATCGAGACAGATTTCCAGAACAAAGGTGTCCCGACAGGGAGACGTTCGAAGCAATTTATCGGCGTCTTATAGGGAGCACGGAATATTCCAGCCTATGACTCGCGACTGGGGAAGACCTATAACGACGAGGACACCTGCAATCGACGAGGCAATTCTCCGTGCATTTGACGATAACCCTAATATCAGCGTCAGAGAAGTTGGTGCTGTACAAAGTAACGTTGACCACGTCACTGTATGGAGAGTGCTACGGGAGAACCAGTTGTTTCCGTACCATGTACAGCGTGTGCAGGCACTATCAGCAGCTGATTGGCCTCCACGAGTACACTTCTGCGAATGGTTCATCCAACAACGTGTCACTCCTCATTTCAGTGCAAATGTTCTCTTTTCGGATGAGGCTTCATTCCAACGTGATCAAATTGTAAATTTTCACAATCAACATGTGTGGGCTGACGAGAATCAGCACGCAATTATGCAATCACGTCATCAACACAGATTTTCTGTGAGCGCTTGGGCAGATATTGTTGGTGATGTGTCGATTGGGCCCCATGTTCTTCCAGCTACGCTCAATGAAGCACGTTATCATGATTTTATACGGGATACTCTACCTGTGCTGCTAGAGTATGTGCCTTAACAAGTACGATACAACATGTGGTTCATGCACGATGGAGCTCCTGCACATTTCAGTCGAAGTGTTCGTACGCTTCTCAACAACAGATTCAGTGACCGATGGATTGGTAGAGGCGGACCAATTCCATTTCCTCCACGCTCTCCTGATATCAACCCTCTTGACTTTCATTTATGGGGCCATTTGAAAGGTCTTGTCTACGCAACCACGGAACCAAATGTAGTGACTCTTCGTGCTCGTATTGTGGACGGCTGTGATACAATACGCCATTCTCCAGGGCTGCATCAGCGCATCAGGGATTCCATGCGACGGAGGGTGGATACATGTATCCTCGCTAACGGAGGACATTTTGAACATTTCCTGTAGCAAAGTGTTTGAAGTCACGCTGGTACGTTCTGTTGCTGTGTGTTTCCATTCCATGATTAATCTGATTTGAAGAGAAGTAATAAAATGAGCTCTAACATGGAAAGTAAGCGTTTCCGGACACATGTCCATATAACATATTTTCTTCTTTTGTGTGTGAGGAATGTTTCCTGAAAGTTTGGCCGTACGTTTTTGTAACACCCTGCAGAGACGGACTTCTTCAAATGGGTAGGAAGTAATACGAAATCGAATTAAGCGACTAAAAGAAAAATTACATTAAAACATTTAGTTAACATATTTGATCGTGTTTCATGTTGCAGTTACTGTTATTAATCAATAGAACAGCCAACGGCCTTGCCGCAGTGGTAACACCGGTTTCCGTCAGATCAATAAAGTGAAGGGCTGTCGTTCTTGGTTAGCACTTGGGAGGGTGACCATCCGGTCTGCCGAGCGCTGTTTACAACCGGGGTGCACTCAGCCCATGTGAGGCAAACTGAGGAGCTATTTGATTGTGATGTAGCGGCTCCGGTCTCGTAAACTGACATACGGCATGGAGAGCGCTGTGCTCATCTCATGTCCCTCCATATCCGCATCCAGTGACGCCTGCATGAGGATGACACGGCGGCCGGTCGGTACCACTGGGCCTTCGTGGCCTGTTCGGGTGGAGTTTAGTTTTTAGTTAATATAAAATACTACCTTATGTAGGCAACCAATTAATAGTAAGATCTGCAGGTGAAGATGTAAAGTGGTCAGGACGGGATAATTGGCCATTCTATAATTTTTATCGTGAACAGCGAGAAGTGGTCCGACTAGTTCTAATTATCCCCTGACTAGTATGAAGGATAACAATTTTTACAGTGTCAGTGTTTTTTGCCCTAAAGATGTAGTTCAGTGTGATACTTTCTTCTGTGTATCGCTAATGCCGACATGACCGTCCGCTTTCATCGTAGTGCTAAACGGTTTTCGAACCCAACTTGGCTGTCCATTCCTCTTACACACACTAATACATGTTTATCTATTGTTCAAATGGTTCAATGGCTCTGAGCACTATGGGACTTGTAAGTAGGCTGTTTAGGTTTTGATGTTGGTAGCGCCACGTAGTGCTCTATATGAAAATCACTGACTGTGCTGTATGAAGTCTGTGGCTGGCTGGCATTCTTGGAAAAGTCCCTATTGTAATGTTGGGCAGTTGGATGTGAACAGAGCGTAGCGTTGCGCAGTTGGAGGTGAGCCGCCAGCAGTGGTGGATGTGGGGGGAGAGATGGCAAAATTTTGAGAGCGGACGATCTGGACGCGTGTCCATCAGAATGAGTAAATTTGTAATACTGTATTTCATGAACTGATATATATATATATATATATATATATATATATATATATATATATATATATATATATTATGACTTTTGAACGCTATTAAGGTAAAGACATTGTTTGTTCTCTATCAAAATCTTTCATTTGCTAACTATGCTTATCAGTAGTTAGTGCCTTCAGTAGTTAGAATCTTTTATTTAGCTGGCAGTATTGGCGCTCGCTGTATTGCAGTAGTTCGAGTAACGAAGATTTTCGTGAGGTAAGTGATTCATGAAAGATATAGATTATTGTTAGGCAGGGCCATTCTTTTGTAGGGATTATTGAAAGTCAGATTGCGTTGCGCTAAAAAATATTGTGTGTCAGTTTAGTATTGATCAGAATAAGTAAAGAGTACGTTCAGTTCTGCTCAGCTGTTTGAAAATCAAATAACGTAAGAGGTTTATCAGCACAGTAATTCATAATTTTTTCTAAGGGGAAGTTTTAGACTTAACATATGGCGTCATCGGTCCCCTAGACTTACAACTACTTAAACCTAACTAACTTAAGGACAGCATACACATCCATGTCCGAGGCAGGATTCGAACCTGCGACCGTAGCAGCCTAGAACCACTCGGTCACAGCGGCCGGCTATCTATTGTTCCGAGGAGCAGCGCAAACATTTGACTCAGCGACCCCTACGATCATCACTTGCCGACGGGTAGCTGAGTCAAAGGTTTACGGATACCAGTCACTGCTTGCTGGCCCGTATTTTGACTGGACCAGAGGGACATGAAGATGGCGTGATATAGCGCCGAAACTATTTGCTCAAATAAAATAACAACTACATATGTAGACAGTTGAAAGGTGTTTTGAGTCGACCTTCTGTACTGAACAGGGGAGGTCCCGCAACACTATATAAAGACGGATACAAATTAAATATCCGCACAAATTTCCCACTCAGAGCTTTGTTTATTTGTGGATAACTCCGTTTCAGGTACACAGTTTCATCTGGTATGTTAAAACGTTATAATATTCTAAATGTGTAAGTGGTAAGCTATCAATAACCGTGATTTGATGAAAACTGAATTTCTCTTTGATTGGCCACTTCAGCGCCCCCTCTCCTCCCCCACCCCCTCCCCCCTGCCTCTCACACCCACCGACACAGTACTTCCTATGCAGCCCGAAGTGTCACGCTACAATTTCAGTATTGGCTCTGGAGCAAAAATGTTTGACGACCACTGGTGTAAGAGCTCAGCTGCGAGAAGATCGGTCAGTCTGCGGCAGTCGCAGGACACAACACAGACAGCTACACACACTTCGGGATCGGGTGAACGTCGATCGCGAACGGCATCGCTCGTATCCTTTGCCCCCCGAACCGGAATAGGTGATTCCTATTCTCCGGGAGGCGCGTGTCTTCGACGGTCGACAATCCTATTCGACGTCAGGCGGGAGAGGGAGGCGTCAGGGGAGAGAGAAATCTATCCGAGTCTACCGCGCACTTCGGGGATTCTTCCATCAGGGGGGTGCAGGAAAGGGGGTGGCTGTTGCACTGCCCACCTAGCTCAAAAACAGAGAGTCGGTCATTTATTGACGACGGCGTTCCGTCCGAGCAAACGGACAGCGAAGCGTGGGGCGGCATAATATTTCATGAGGCGGGGTTGCGTGGGGTGGTATCGGCTTGGCGCGGCGCTGCGCGGCGCGGCTTGGCGCGTTGCGGGGTGGGGGCGGTGGTCTTGCGGGGGCGGGGTGGGGGTGGTGCGCAGAGCGCGCGCGCACACGGCCCGCCAGCCCCGGCCGCGGCCGCCGCCGCTGCAGTCCCGGTCCGGTCGCCGGCAGCCGCGCTGCTCGCCTCATTCTGCCGGCAGACGCCGAGACGCCCGGACGCATCTGCCGCTGCCGCTGCCGCTGCAAAGGTAAACCCCGCGCTGGCGCCGCGCCGCGCCACGCCGCGCAGCCCGCCTCGGCCGCCCGCCGTCCGCCCGCGTATGACTACTGAGAGCACGCGGCCGGACTTGGGGCGGCGTGTCGGCTGCTGCGGCCGCGGCGGCGGGATGACATTTGGCTCGGCGTGGGCGGCGCGTTGCCCGGCGGCAGCCCCGCCCGGCGTGACGCCGCTGGCCGCCGGCCGCTGGCCGCTGGCCGCTCACCTGTGCTCCGCCGGCCACACCGCTCTCCCTCTCGCGCTGCCCCTTTTCTTTTCCTTGCTGAGCGCACACTGGGCCGACTGCTAGAATCGATAACATTTTTGAGGAGTCTTGCTCCAGCAGGTGTTCGCTCCACTGGCCTGGATACTGGACGCGGGGGCATAACCTGCGTAATCGTGGCGTTTCGCCTTATCGATTTGTTATAGTATGACCGTTCTTCCGTTAAGATTACCTCGGAATCTCCAACATTTTACACTCGCCGTTTAGCATCGAATGACATTTACTCCTACTACGGGTACTGCCGTTTAATCTCTAGCGTAATTGCAGAACGTAGAACGTAAATACTGTTACCGTGATCTTGTCCAACAATATTCCGCAAACACAGTGCTGCCGATGATGACGAGATAAAATAAGTGCTTTGCACGCTGTCGTCCGTTTTCATCGTAGTGCTAAAAGTTTTTCGAACCCAACTTGTCTGTCCATTCCACTTACACACAGTAATACATGTTTATCTATTGTTCCGAGGAGTAGCCCAAACAGTTGTCGATTACTGTCTCGGTGGTAGTCCAGTTCTTGAGCCAGGAAAACTATTGCCAGTAAACACAGCTTTCGTGTTCGTAATGAGCACGAGAAATTGTTGTGAACGCTACTGAGGAGACTTTTTTAGTGAGTAGCAAGACGATACAAATGATAAAAAGCCCAGTATGCGTTATATTATCTTATCTTTACCATCCCACACCCACCTAAACCTCTTTACTTGTATTCATTTAAATACTGTTACATGAGACGTAGGTATACGTAATATACATATGTTATTTATTATTCACGTAAGATGCTATTTCTTGGTAAGATACTTCACTATGCACTGCTTCGCTATAGCTGGCCATCAGTTAAAGTTTCGTTGTAGATTACACATTGAATCTTTGATAAAAACGCATATTACTAATACAAAATTCTCTATGAACATAAAACAATCCTGTATTGAACAAGTAAAATTACTGTCCTTCCAGAAAAACAGATGCATGCTGCTGTTGTATATTAATTTTATGAATAACTCAATTTAAGAGTACTAATAATTTTATTGGGGAAATAAACGAAAACATGTGACATCCAGGACCCCTCTCTAATGTCAAACAGTTCCACCTTCTCCGAACTTTACAACATTAAAAAAAGTCGTACAGATGCAAAAAAAAAAAGAAAGAAAACGGGGCTACCAGCAAACATTAACAATAACTGGACAAATTTGTCTCCATGACGAATATTCCATTGTGCAATTAACTATCAACGCTTTTGAAACATACTTCTAGATTAAAACTGTGTGTCCGCCCGGGCTCGAACCCGGAATGTTGCAAATTTGTAAGCGCGAGTCGTGAGTCTAGCCAGTACAACACAGTCGCTGAGAGTAATTCCACGAAAGGCAAGGTTCCTCGTGTGGCGCACAGTTCCGACGTGCGACACAATTTCATCATCACTCGTTATCACCATTTTGCGAGTTGAAATTATTCCGGCATTCTTTAACCCACTTGGATCAGAAATAAAATATTTGCACTTTGAGTCGGTTATCTTTCATTTTTTCACCGCCTCTGTTCCTCCTTGCTATAGTAAAGGAGAAGTTTTCAAACTGTACTACAACTACCTTTCACTCTATTCACTGTTTACATACTGATTTCATTCGTCTTAGTACGAATTTGAGGATCGCTTGGTACCCCGCAACTGGTGTACCTCTTACAAACCGTCAGTGGAAGTCAAGAGTATACTTGGTTCAAATGGCTCTGAGCACTATGGGACTTAACTTCTGAGAAGTTAGAACTGCTTAAACCTAACTAACCTAAGGACATCACACACATCCATGCCCGAGGCAGGATTCGAACCTGGGACCGTAGCGGTCGTGCGATTCCTGACTGTAGCGCCTAGAACCGGTCAGCCACTCCGGCCGGCAAGAGTATTCTTTGCGCAGCGCTATGGATAGCCGCCAAAACACACACGCACACATCGCACGATGGCCCCAACGAACATTTTCCTGTCATCATACGACAGACCCGAAATATGCCAATGGTCCCCATGATTACGCATGCAGTTTGAAAACAAATTGCAGCGAATGGATTTGTAAATTTTGGCTTTGTCCCAAATAAGAATAGGCTTTACTAGAAAATTCCTTATTTTTCAGTTATTTTTGTCGAGTAGAAATGCGTGATGCGAGCATCTGATCGTGCTCGTGTGTGGTCGACTCATTAGATCGGCCATCACTGTTTGTGCTCTCTTGAATGAAAACGCTGTTTGATATCTTACTCAAATTATTTGATTATCACTCTCTGCTTGCAATAGTTATAGCGAAATGTTTGTATAATTTGTGGTTATCATTTACCCTTACACAGCAAAATTGCGAAGTGAGCCGCAGGTCACTCACAGAAAGGCTCAGCTCTGAGAATGCCTGCACCTCATCTTCACGCCCAGGGAAAGAAAGGAGAAATGCAAGAATTGAAAACAAGGTCAATTAAATAGATGTCTATTTGTGATACAGCAGCTCCTTGATGGAAGGGAGATGCGGATTTGGCGTCCCGTCAACAACGAAGTCATTAAAGACGGAGCACAGAAATGTTGGTAAGGAAATCGTCCGTATGTTTTTCAAAGGGACAGTTCTGGTATTTACGATAAGCTATTTAGGCAAATGAGGCAAAACCTAAATCTGAATGATGGCAAGAGATCTGGACCACCGTCCTTCCGAATACAAATAAAAGTTGGTGGAAGTGCAACGGTACATCAGACGCTTATAGAATTTCACGATGCACATACATCTAACAGTTGTTTTAGATTGGAGATTTTGCAGATTGTCGACGACTTATTGAATGGTCTTCGCACTAGTGTATAACTTATTAATGTTTGTGCAGACCGAAAAATACAGTTATGGGTTCGGGTTGACAATTAACTCTGATGATGAATTAGAACAGCCGACCAAGAAAAAGACAAAATATCAGTTAAAATACTTCTCGTGGACTATAATTTCGTATTAACTTAACTTATGATAGAAGATACCTTCTCCTATTATTCCATACAATCATCACCGATATCTATGCATTTTTCGGGCTTGAGTGCGTGTTTCTACTTTATTTTCGTCTCCATTATCAACAATGTTATCACCGAATTTTTAGACTCATAGTCGATTTTAAAGTTTTTTATGTCCAGCACTCTTTCATAGAGTATGCAAAACGTAATGGGGCGAAAAAGGATAAAGAATATAAAATACGCAAGTTATCAAGGAGTGCTGGCGGAATAAATAAAGGAGCTGCAGAAGATGTTGAAGAGTATTGTGGAAAGAGCAAGGAGTATGGAAAGAAGACAAATAGGGGAAAGACAAAAGTGACGAGTATAAGCAAGAATAAAGCTCTAGTTAACTTATTCCTAGACGGGAAAAAGATAAAACAATACAGTCCTTCCTATACCAGGTAAGTTTAATGAGATGGAATGAAAACTGTAAAGTAGAAAGAAGGCGGAGGATATCTATAGGGAAGAGAACATCTGAAAGGGTGAAGCAGTTTCTAACATTTCGAAGAATTGCAATGGATACGAGAAAAAGATTTCCTAAACGTTATACATGGAGTGTAATGTTATACATCAGCGAACCACTGACAGTTAAAAAGAAAGATGAATGATATTTAGAAAGTTTTGAAATGTGTCTATGAAGACGAATGCTTAAGGTGAAGAGGACTGACAAACTTAGGAATAAAGAAAACAGGGGAAAAATATGATTATTATAAGTGATGAGAAGAGAAAAGTATAATGGCTGATATTTCCCGCAACAGAGAATTATAGAGGGAAATGTGGAAGAACTGCGAGGAACAGGTAAGAAAAGAATTGTAATGATGGATAACATTAGAAGAAGAAGAACATACAAACAGGTGAAGAAAGAAGTTCATAAGAGGGCACGATGGACAGACTCCAGTTGAAACCTGTCATAAGAGAGATACACTAAAGAAGGAGACTGTTTCATCTGTTGAAATTAATGGTCGTTCGCCTCGGTAACTTCACTGTCAGCACGGCATATTGCTAACAGCTCGAGGACTGGCCGTTATGTTGCCCTTAAGTTCGTATCGTCATACTCGACAGTCGACTGTTGAGACAGTTGCACGCGCACGTCCCGAAAGCCAATAAATTACAAGCAAAACAGAGGACACACTTGTTGCGTGATGTCCTGCAAGATGGATTCGGTAAGACAAGCGTTGTGCAGTAAACTAACTCCTCCCGACAGTATTTATCACTATTCTTTTTAAAAAAACCAGTGCAGTTTTTTGTAACGTCTCTTATCAGACGTCAGAATTGATAATCGTCGTCGTATAAACTTACTATTATTGTTCAGAACGAAACTGTATTTTCCTAGTTACAATAAAATGGTTCAAATGGCTCTGAGCACTATGGGACTTAACTTCTGAGGTCATCAGTCCCCTAGAACTTAGAACTACTGTAACCTAACTAGCCTAAGGACATCACACACATCCATGCCCGAGACAGGATTCGAACCTGCGACCGTAGCGGTTGCGCGGTTCCAGACCGTAGCGCCTAGAACCGCTCGGCCACTAATGCCGGCAGTGACAATGAATTTGTTTCTCAATACCAGTAAAATTATCTTCCTGCTCACGTCATTAGAAAAAGTGAGACATTCTTAAGTAATTCTACCAACTCCTTATTTAACCGACAATAATGCGTAACAATTCTCAAATGTTAAAAAACCGCCAAATTATGGAGTCTTTACAGTCTGTAATTGCATCAAAATACGTTCACAATGACGTATTACATGCAGTTCGCAGCTAACGATTCAGATGTCGCACAACCACGTCGCGAGCCCTAGAATAATCTTTACATGAGCTACTTTCTTGTAAAATACGTTTCTTAAATAACGTGAATCTGAAAGAAAATGTAATACAAAAGATATCACTTCGTAGTTCTGTGAAATATTAAAATAATTTTTAAACAGCAGTCTGAAATACGTGTTAGACGTAAATGAAAACAGATCGTGAACAGAACAAAAACTTGCGTTGACGGGTAAACGATGTAGCTGATGTGTTTCATATGGCATTTCACCCGATCTATGGCGGTATGGGAGGACATCAAAAGGGCTTCTTCAAGGGAATAAAATTGTGCGTATTCAGCCGTCAGAGTATCGAAGGGTCGCCAACTCAAAGGCGGAATTCCGTTATCAAAAACAGTCAAATAGTAAACTGAAATATCTAACTCTACGATTTTAGGAGACCATAATATTAACATTAATCTACAAAGGCCCGTGATATGCGAGTTATTTTAGAACCTACCCGGGTTTTAAACTTTCTTGAGTAGCATTGATATCTGTAAATTCAAAACTGAATCTCAGTTTTACAGAGCTCAAGTCTAGGGTACGATTATCAGTTCATGCCTAGGATAATTATTGTTTTCTTAGTTTGAATTACTCGCATCGCGTGAAATAACGAACATTTATTTCCTTGATGAGCAGCATATTGAAGAAATATTCAAAATTAATGGAATACTAAGACTGAAATCGGAAAGCTGTAGAGTACACAAAGAGGAAATATTTATCAGTCAACGTTTACGTTGCTCTAAGTTCCTTGGGCGCAGTGTAACTTGATATGAGCGTTCTGTCTTTTCTATACCAGTTACTTAGCGATTTTCATCAAACGTCTAGATGAACGTAACGCGGAATTTAAATTTCTCTCACTAACTACAGACAATAATGTAAAAAATGAAATCTACGTATAGAAACCAATGTGAGGCTGCGAAAAACCGTTGGACTCTGCATAAGGAGCAGAGAGGTTCCACTGCTAGCTCCCTAAACAATTTTTATATTTTTTTCTGAATATTAAATTGTCCTCGGTTAATACCAGAATGATCTTCGCGTAAGAACAGGGTGGATCGTTTCCTACAATTACTGCCAAACTGAGTTCGTCATTGAAGGCTAGTCTTCAGAGAGGCGATAAATCATATAAAAAATAAAGATGTATTTATGAGCAAATTATGTCTATATTGATAAAAGTGAATTACACGCTAACCTGAGCTGAAAACATGGACTGTTGTCCTTACATGAATTCGCTACGTAAGCTCATCTGAAGTTCACGTGAAAAATGTCGAAGAATGTCTGTCTCTGTCGCTGTCCGGCTAGTGCGCCTGATGGGTTACCGAAGAGGCCTGGGTTCGATTCCCGGTCCGGTCGGAGATTTTCCGCTCGGGGACTCGTTGTTGTGTTGTCCTTATCTTCGTATCGTCATACTTCATGTTTCACTATTGAGATATCTGTACGAGAAGGTCTCGAAAGCCAATTAAAAATAATCAAAGCGTTGCCGGCCGTTGTGGCCAAGCGGTTCTAGGCGCTTCAGTCCGGAACCGCGCTGCGGCTACGGTCGCAGGTTCGAATCCTGCCTCGGGCATGGATGTGTGTGATGTCCTTAGGTTTAAGTAGTTCTAAGTCTAGGAGACTGGTGACCGTAGATGTTAAGTCCTATAGTGCTTAGAACCAATCAAAGCGTTAGTATATTTTCAACAAAAACAGATAGCTGTGCGCATAGTTTCAACACAACGGCGGACGATGCATGCACTTACATCGCCGAACATTGCGGAAACGAATGTTTCAGTTTAATTTCTTAACGATGCGCTCAATCGTACCTGGTGTATTTTGCCCTAGTTTTTTGTATGGAAATCTGTTATAAGAGATTTACTAGCGATGGGTAGTTCACTGTCAGAAATTTTGTTATATTAACGTGAGTAATACTGTTGACTTGCAGATTTTAATTTTAAAAGACATTCCTTTTTTTATTTTGATATTGTAGAAACCGAAAGTTGGTTGTACCTAGTTAACTTTGCTACTGAAATTCGGATAACCTAAAAAATTGCTTTTTGAATTTACATCAGACGTCAGAGATTTGTAACTACGATTTCAAAACATTGCTCAGCGCATCGTACCTTTTTCAGATGTTCTACAGAAGAAGGAAGATTACTGATTAGTAGCAAGTTCTTGGTTGGAATAAATTTTTTTTGTTTTGGGAACTAGCATCCATTTGACGAAATGAGAGAAAATATTTTGAATCAGTAAATGACACATCCGCGCTGCAGCGAAGACTGTGATGAATTAAACTTAAATCCTCATCTTGACAGTTCCTCAGATATACTTTTTAAATCATACAATCTCCTTGTATACAACCGCATCATCAACGAACAGCCAGAGAATCTATTGACTTCATTCGTCATATCATTTATGTAGTCTGTCCCAGGATGAAAGGTTAATATTCAAGGAGTGACAGATTTTGCCATGTAAAGTAAATACGTTTTTAAATTTTATTATCATTATAAAATGATTTCCTTATCAATTTTACGAATTATTATGTGTTTCTCAGGTTGAACATCTATAGCAGTACATGATAAATGTTCAAGAATTCACAACCAATTTGTAGTTTTGGGCGTCTATAATAAATAGCCATTGAACCCTCGTTTACAGGGCCATTCTGTACAATTCTGCAGTCATCCAACGTAATACACTAAGACAATGTACTATAACTGTTAAACGATGTTATGTCTCGAGATACTGGTAGCCAGTTAATGGCAATACAATGATCAATCAACCCTGAGAGAAAATCCATCTATGATGATGTCTCACACGTGCGGTAAAATGTAGGGTGGGATGGAAGGGGCTGTTTCACGCTTTTCCTTGAGGTCAACGGAATTCCTCTAGGTTTTCAACCAAATTATCATAAAAAGAATTGCAAGTAATTAAGCCCTCTCATTCGAGCTTCCAAAATAGGATGACAGCTGAACATATCACTTTCCACCACCAGCCACTCATCGATTGAAAAATGAACTATAAAATAAGGCCGGCCGGTGTGGCCGAGCGGTTCTAGGTGCTTCAGACTGGAACCGCGCGACCGGTACGGTCGCAGGTTCGAATCCTGCCTCGGGCATGGATGTGTGTAATGTCCTTAGCTTAGTTAGGTTTAAGTAGTTCTAAGTCTAGGGGACTGATGATCTCAGATGTTAAGTCCCATACTGGTCAGAGCCATTTGAACCATTTTTTGAAAATATGTTTCCACTGCATCATGCGACTACCCAGCAGCCATAGAAGGTCACTACGTTCTTTATTTGGAAAATAGGGTACGGAGGAAAGGTAGAAACTGGGTCCCATATTCCAACAGCCCACTTTCGTGGCAGAAGTCACAAACGTACGCTTGTGCCGTTGGGTTGGATTCGAAAGTAGCCAGCTCGTGTCCTGGTTGTAGAAGAAATCGTCACCGCCAATATTTGGACGGCAAGTGAAGGAGAAAAATGGTTCAAATGGCTTTGAGCACTGTGGGACTTAACATCTGTGGTCATCAGTCCCCTAGAACTTAGAACTACATAAACCTAACTAACCTAAGGACACCACACACATCCATGCCCGAGACAGGATTCGAACCTGCGACCGTAGTGGTCGCGCGGTTCCATACTGAAGCGCCTAGAATCGCTCGGCTACACAGGCTGTCGGAAAAGTAAATGCCCTCGAAGTTTCAACAACAAAGCAAGTAAGGTACTGCGAAACGCAGACGATTGCATCGGACATTCGAAATTCGCTGTAGCCCTGCTGAAGAACTAAAGCCTGAATAAAGCCAAGCGTATGGAGTACGGACAGTTATGGGAGAAGTGTCCAATGAACTGAAGAATACTAAGGCTTTCTGGTTCTATATAAACTCAGTCAATGGATCCAAATCATGTACGAGGGCTATTCCGAAAGTAAGGTCCGATAGGTCGCGAAATGGAAACCACGGTAAAAATCAAAAATGTTTTATTTGCAACAGTTAGATACACCTTGCAGCTACTTATCTCCATAGTCGCCGACCCGACTTAGACGTGTATCGTAGCGTTGTACCAACTTTCCCATACCCTCGCTATAGAAGGCAGCCGCCAGTGCTCTCCGCCAATTCTCTACGCTGGCCTACGGCTCGTTGTCTTGTGCCGAAATGTTGTCTTCATAACCAGCGGTTCATGTGACCTGAGCTGAAACTCAGAGGGAGACAATTACGGGCTGTATTGTGGGTAATCTCACATTTCCATTTGAAAACGATGCAGGAGCATCTTCATTGCCCCTGCAGAATGCGGCTGAGAATTGTCTTGAAGACGAAACAGCACGACAGTTATGTAATGTTAGCTGCATAGCTTCAGGGGAAATTTCTCACCAGGCCCCCGTACTTGGCGGCAGACACTATTTTCTAGACATCTTTACGCACTCACTGCGAGCTCAGAAATGAGAAGAGCGACGTGATGCTAACTGGAGTTATACTAGAGACACTACCCAACACATCTGTGCAAAGCTTTATCGGATTTTCATAGTCGTTTCCATTTCGTGACCGATCGGACCTTACTTTCGGAATAGCCCTCGTATCATGAACCTGTTTTACTGGTATCGCAACGAAAGACGACATAACAAGGGCCAACTTCTTATTTCTACCGAAATTGTTTCTCTTTGTAATATGGTACGACAGTTCTCTCTTTGATTCTCCGTCCGGTAGCAAAAATATAGAGGTAAGTGACTGCAGACTCAAAGTCGCAAAAAGAGAGAAGGCCACAGCACATCTGCTGCGTTTTATCTCAAACGCGTGGAAGAACTGGACCATCCTGTAGCAGTAGCGTATTAGAGAAGTTTCGGGCAACCGAGAATTCCACGTGTTTGTGAAAAGAAATAGGTCGTTTCAGTGTTTAAAAACACCTGTGTACAAATAAAGAGAACCACAGACCTATATGACTAACGTCAGTTTGTTACTGAATTATGGAACCTGAATTGTGCACACGTTTTAACCCTAACTACACCACTAGAAAGTCAACACGGATTCCGGTAGTTGTGGTCGTGTCCAACTAGACTCCCTCTTTCCGTTCGCAAGGCAAAGAGGGCTAACATCCGGGAAGCTTCCAATAGATCTCTACAGTGCGTCTAGTAACAATAATGCGTACTTAAGGAATATCAGAGCAAAATAGCACATTTTTATGTTAAATTATTTTTTCAACCTCAATAAAACTTAAACCATTTCATCTGCATCTAAATCTAGACGATAATCTGCAATTTACCATTAAATGCCTAGCAGTGGTTTCATAGAATCACCTTCAACCTATTTCTCTGTCCTTCCACTCTCATAAAGCGCGCGGGAGAAACGAACACTTAAATCTTTCCGTGTGATCTCTCATTTCTCTGATTTTATTGTGACAACTATTTCTTCCTATATAGATAGGCGCCAACAAAATATTTTCACACTCTAAGGAGAAAGTTGGTGACTGAAATTTCATGAGTATATCCTGCTGCAACGAAAAACGCGTTTATTTTAATGATTGGCACCCGAATTCGCTTATAATATCTGTGGCACTCTCTCGCGTATTTCATGATAATACAAAACGAGCTGCCCTTCTTTGAATTTTTCGATGTTCTCCGTCAATTCTGTCTTACTTGTATCCCGTACCATTCAGCAGTACTACATAAGAGGGCGGACAAGTGTAGTGTAAGTAGTCTCTTTAGTAGACCTGTTTCATTTTCTAAGTGTTCTGCCAATAAATCGTAGTCTTTGGTTTGCTTTCCCTACAACATTATCTATGTGATCGTTCCAGTTAAGTTATTCATAGTTGTAATCCGAAAGTATTTCGTTGAGTTTACAGCCTTTAGATTTGCGTGATTTATTGTGTAACCGAAATTTAGCGGAGCGCTTTTAATACTCAAGTGGATGACTTCTCACTTTTCATTATTTGTAGTCAATTGCCACTTTTCGCACCATACAGATATATTGTCTAGAACATTCTGCAGTTGGGTTCGATAACCTGGTGACTTCACAAGACGGTGAATGACAATATCATCTGCAAGCAATCGAAGAGAGCTGGTCATATTGTCTCTTAAATGGTATATGTAGATCAGGAACAGCAGAGGGCCTATAACACTTCCTTGGGAGACGTCAGATGTTACTTTGGTTTTACTCGATGACTTTCCGTCAGTCACTACGAACTGTGATCTTTCTGGCAGGAAGCCACGAACCCAGTTGCACGACTGAGACGACACTCCATGTTGTTGTTGTTGTTGTTGTTGTGGTCTTCGTTTCAAAGACTGGTCTGATGCAGCTCTCCATGCTACTCTATCCTGTGCAAGCTGCTTCATCTCCGAGTAACTCCTGCAACCTACATCCTTCTGAATGTCTTTAGTGTATTCATCTCTTGGTCTCCACGCTTCCCCTCAATACTAAATTGGTGATCCCTTGATGACTCAGAACGTGTCCAACCAACCGATCCCTTCTTCTAGTCAAGTTCTTCCACAAATTCCTCTTCTCCCCAATTCTATTCAGCACTTCCTCATTAGGTACGTGACCTATCCATCCAATCTTCAGCATTCTTCTGCAGCACCACATTGCAAAAGCTCCTGTCCTCTTCTTATCTACACTGCTCATCATCCATGTTTCACTTCCATACATGGCTACACTCTACACAAATACTTTCAGAAAATACTTCGTGACACTTAATTCTACACTCGGGGTTAATAAATTTCTCTTCTTCAGAAACGCTTCCCTTACCGTCGCCAGACTGCATTTTATATCCTCTCTACTACGACCATCATCAGTTATTTTGCTGCCCAAATAGCAAAACTCATCTACCAATTTAAGTGTCTCATTTCCTAATCTAATTCTCTCAGCATCACCTGATTTAATTCGACTACATTCTATTATCCTCGTTTCCTGTTTGTTAATGTTCATCTTATACATTAGCACACAGTTGGATTAGAAGTCGCCTGTAAGGAACTGTGTCAAAATCCCTCTGGGAACTTGAAAATATAGAATCAATTTGACAACGATATTTCGTTATTTCATAGTCATTAATTCCTTCCTCTTAAGTTCACATAATCGAAACAATGGGTCCTTTTTGTCGCTAAGAGGAAAGCTGAGTCCTGTCTTTTGCCATGCTGCTCTCATCACAAATGGGCTGCTTGACTGCTCGGAATATCTCCAGGCGAAGACGTATAGCACAGTATTATTGAAATGTTCGCCTCTGCTGCTCGTGACAAAGGGGTGACTGAAATTTACCCTTATTACTATGCCATGAACGCGGAATTAACATGTTACACCGAGTTTTCCCGGAAGGACTCAAAAATTTCGATCCATGAGGCAAAAATTACTCGACGGGAATGCAGGTGTCCGTGATGAAGATCTGAAGCCCTGCTGAATGCGAGAGCATTAGTGTACCTGTAAGTACATTATTAACGCAGAATAGAGCATCTGTTGCACATAACGTAGCGAAAGCTTGCGTAGCATTTCATCTCACACATCCCTTTGTAGGCTTAGCAGCGTCATTTCCTGTATGAATTATTGACATATTCCACAGGGCTTGGTGCGTGAACGATTTCCACTTCCTGTTTTTCCATGAAATTGGTTTTCTGGTACTCTGTGAGGGCATTACACCATCACACGATCACCTCACCGATGCTTGTGCCCTCTCGCTTCCCTCTCTTCCCATCTCTCTCTTTCTCTGTGTTTTTCGCTTCTCTTGCCTCTCCATGATTGCCTTTCACATGCATCGCATTCCACTTCCTGTGATAAAAACCACACGCTTAACAGCTTTGTGGCTCGGTGAAATATTTTGTACTTTCCGCAGTGTCTCGAATGCTCAATTTCGTTGTTTCAGTTTCCATTACTGCTCATGGTAACTTGCTAAATATGAGATAAATTTTTCTTGTATCTGCTTAATCGAAGACCCTCGCCGTTACTCAGTTCGGATATGACCCGCAGACCTGATAGATTGCTCAAGTTTTTCTAAGGTAACACAGCTCTGTTTAGGCGGTGTTCCGCAACCTTCAAAGAAAATAATAAGGAATGCTTAAGATACGTTCGATATACTGTCATCACAAATATATACGTTCAAATAAAATTAGAGTGGAGAACACGATACACCGCTCGAATCTCAGCTGAGCCAGTTTGAGATTCCAATCTGACAATCAGGCCATCAGCTCGCTGCGGCGTAGTCAAACGGCTCCAGGCAAAAACCATAATGCTTATTTCAACAACTCTATGGCTCTCATCTTCTGTTATCGTTTCCCAAAATAAGTAAATAGCCTTTTGTAGTGTATTTGAGTGGATACACAGATAACTGTGACCAGTCATTTACGAAATATTTGTCTCCTTCCACGAACTAGGTTTCGAGCTTTTTTATACTAATCTTCAGGTGGAGCATACAAGAATTACACTTACATTTACGTTCGAATGTGTTTCTCAGTACTCCATTAACCATGTTCATTGCCTGTCGGTCACAGAGGAGGAGGAAATTAGTGTTTAACGCCCCGTCGACAACGAGGTCATTAGAGACGGAGCACGACCTCAGATTAGGGAAGGATGGGGAAGGAAATAGGGAGGTGCCCTTCCAAAGGAACCATCCCGGCATTTGCCTGAAACAAATTTAGGGAAATCACGGAAAACCTAAAACAAGTGGCCAGACGCAGGTTTCATCCATCGTCCTCCCGAATGCGCCTCACGGTCACAGAATCAATCACTGCGAACACGGAGAACTCCGATAAATTCGCCAGCAAGAAGCGTGTGCTGTACAGGTGATGTATCACTCGTATCTTTGGAGTACACATCACTTGTACATCATATGCCGGATGCTGGTGGTTTCATTGTGGTACTGAGTACTTACAGTGATTAATTTTGTGGCCAATACGCAGTGAAAATGGTAGTTGCCAGGAAGTTATTAACAACAATTCTCCCCTCACTACTACAAGCTGATACCCAGATACAGATACAAACATAATTATGGAACTTCTACATGCTCCATATTAAGATGAGCCTTAAAAGGCTCGAAAACTAGTTTATTGAAATGAACAAATGTTCCATAAGTGACTAGCAGCAGTTATCTGTGTTTGTATTCAGTTATAATACAGTCGCCGGCAGGGCTGGACGAGCGGTCCTAGGCGCTACAGTCTGGAACCGCGCGACCGCTACGGTCGCAGGTTCGAAGCCTGCCTCGGGCATGGATGTGTGTGATGTCCTTAGGTTAGTTAGGTTTAAGTAGTTCTAAGTTCTAGGGGACCCATGACCTCAGAAGTTAAGTCCCATAGTGCTCAGAACCATATAATACAGTCACGGTATTTATAATGGATAAGCTTAATTTTTAAGAAGTAATTTATATTTCGTCAGTAGATCGTGACTGCTGGAATTATAAAATTTTCAAATCGCGCTCTGCAGCTCTAACATCTACCTATCGGAAAGATGTTAAGGGTTAGTATTTATTTTCAGCTACAGGTATGCGTTCAATAACCCATTGTTCCGCGTAGCCGACGTGCTAAGATATGAGCTCTTGTGCTGTTGCTGGCGAGCACTGGACGCCCCCGTGATGGCGTAGGAATGCCGGAACAGATGTCTCTTTAATTTCCTGGCAAGTCTCCCGCGACTCCCGTGCTAACGCCAGGACTCAACAACTTTCCTAATTTAGCGTATAAATATCTCATGTAGCTCAGCGATAACAGGCACGTACAAGTTCACACCGAGGCTGCAGGAATTGTATACCCGGGCTGCCGTCGTTGGTGCCTTCCGTCCGGAGTTTCCCTGGAATGCTGTCTGGCTAGGGATGAGCTATCAGCGATACCCGTCAGCCCAGCGCGTCAGCTACTGCAAATCTTTCACACCATTCTGTGGCATACAGCGCTGTTTCCTACTGCCAATTTCCTCAGTGTATCTATATTAACGATACACCTTCCTCTAATAAATTCGATATCGTTGTGAATGACTTCAGTTAACATTACAAGTGTTCGATTCTGTTAACTGTTTCCTTTTTTTGCGACGTACACAACAATTTATTCAGTAGACATATTCTCATTTTTATGCTAGTATTGTTTACAGCGGTACTCTGCACGATTTCGGGTGTGTATGTGAAAGGGGGGGGGGGGCGAATAACGTGACACCATAATGGTTCAAATGGCTCTGAGCATCTGAGGTCATCAGTCCTCTAGAACTTAGAACTACTTAAATCTAACTAACCATCACATACAGCCATGCCCGAGGCAGGATTCGAACCTGCGACCATAGCGGTCGCGCGGTTCCAGACTGAAGCGCCTAGAACCGCTCGGCCACACCGGCCGGCTGACACTTGACATAAACGTTACGTTGCGTTATTTTTGTAGACGTTTTAGACATAGAATTAACTCTGTCGAATTTGACAAGCGTTATAGAATTATTTAGTTGGGTTGGAGGTTGGGTTGTTTGAGGGAGGAGCTCTCATTGGATTAGGGAAGGATGGGAAAGGAAGTCGGCCGTGCCCTTTCAAACGAAACATTCCCGGCATTTGCGTGGAGCGATTTAGGGAAATCACGGGAAACCTAAATCGGGACGGCCTGACGCGGGATTGAACCGTCGTCCTCCCGAATACCACCGTGATAACCACTGGGCCACCTCGCTCGGTGAATAATTTAGTCAAGAGAAGCGTATCTTGCGGCATCAGGGGTAGGGCACTGACTTTGCGTGATGTCACAAATGTAGACGAAGTGGATCAGAACCAAAATAGCTATACTACTACAGAAAGGTTAAATTAAAGTCGTATCGACGATGAAGTCAATAGGGACACAGCACAGCATCGGTAATAATAATGATGAGGAAGGAAACAGGCCGCGCGGGATTAGCCGAGCGGTCTCAGGCGCTGCAGTCATGGACTATGCGGCTGGTCCCGGCGGAGGTTCGAGTCCTCCCTCGGACATGGGTGTGTGTGTTTGTCCTTAGGATAATTTAGGTTAAGTAGTGTGTAAGCTTAGGGACTGACGACCTTAGCAGTTAAGTCCCATAAGATTTCACATACATTTGAACACTTGAAGGAAACAGAAGTTACTTGAAGAAATGTAACAAACAGCCACTCTGTAGCTTTATTTACGTCAAGACGTATTTTGTGCTTTCACTCATCTTCAGCCGGCCAGTGTGGCCGAGCGGTTCTAGGCGCTTCAGTCTGGAACCGCGCGACCGCAACGATCGCAGGTTCGAATCCTGCCTCGGGCATGGATGTGTGTGATGTCCTTAGTTTAGTTAGGTTTAAGTAGTTCTAAGTTCTAGGGGACCCATGACCTCAGAAGTTAAGTCCCATAGTGCTCAGAGCCATTTGAACCATTTGAACCAACTCATCTTCAGTTGTGTCATAAATACGCATCTTCGTGAGTGCAACAATTTTATAGAATGCATTATGAATGCTACTGCTGCCCTGTGTGAAACAAAATTTTATTTAACTAACTCCTTTCGTAACTTATATATTTACGTAAAATCAATACATATCTACCCTTACACTTATTCCTTAACTTGCAGTTCCTTTTCGTCATCTTTATTCGCATAGCACAAACACGTTAAGCTTTTCTGGTGCAGCGCAGAATTCGCCATCTAGCGAACTACGCGCTTAATTTTGCTACAAATTACATCTAAATTTGAGCTTTCTTTTATTTCCTGCACGTTTCGAAACAACTACTGACGTCGGTCGAGTTTATATACTTAACATTGCTGATCTCAAAACTTGATGCGTGCCTCTCAATGACCAAAAATCTCTATAAAAGAAGGGGTATTGTAATGGGTCGCGGTAGGTTATTTTACAGATAATTTTTGTTTTTCTTTCATTTAGTGACATGAAATAATTATATTTCCAATTTACATGAATGGTTATCTACGGAATGGAGTACTGGAAGGCTAGCGTTAACAGTAAATTATACTGAATGTTATTCAAGTGATGTATAATTTACATGTACGTAGTAGTATCACATATTTTACACATACTAATAGACTGGCATATTGTGCTAAAATTTTGTAATGAATAAAGCTATAAGAAAATAACTTACATTGGCTCTGAGCACTATGGGACTTAACATCTATGGTCATCAGTCCCCTAGAACTTAGAACCACTTAAACCTAACTAACCTAAGGACATCACACACAACACCCAGCCATCACGAGGCAGAGAAAATCCCTGACCCCGCCGGGAATAACTTACATTGCATACATTCACAAGATCGTCACATTTCGGAAGGAAATAGAAAATTATGTACTTATATTTCATGTTAATTCCTAATAAATTGGAAGTGATATCTGGCGGGCCGGCCGCTGTGGTTGAGCGGTTCCATGCGCTTCAGTCTCGAACCGCACGACCGCTACTGTCGCAGGTTCAAATCCTGCCTCTGGCATGGATATGTGTGATGTACTTAGGTTAGGTAGGTTTAAGTAGTTCTAAGTTCTATGGGACTGATGACCTCAGATGTTAAGTCCCATGGTGCTCAGAGCCATTTGAACCATTTTTGATATCTGGCGTTGCACAAGCGACTGTTACAGGCCCCCTGATACACCTAATCTATATAAACGATTTGGGAGAAATCTGAGCAGTATCTTAGATTGTTTGCAGATGGTTGTGTCATTTTCGGTCTAGTAAACTCATCAGAAGACACTATTACGAAAAAAACATCAGTTAAATATTGGTTACACAATAAATCATACAAATTTAAATGCTGCCAATTCAGCTAAATACCTAGGATTACAATTACGAACAACAAAAGTTGGAACATTTACATAGATAATGTTGTAGGGAAGGCAAACCAAAGACTGCGTTTTCTTGACAGAAAACTTAGAAGGTGCAACAGGTCTACTAAAAAGACTGCCTATACTACACTTGTCCGTTCTCTGCTAGAGTATTGCAGTGCGTTGTGGAATCCTTACCAGATAGGATTGGTGGAGGACATAGAAAAAAATTCAAGGAAGAGCAGTTCATATTGTATAATCGCGAAATAGGGAAGAGAGTGTCACGAATATGGTAAGGGAGGTGGGGTCGCAATTATTAAAACGAAGACTTTTCGTTGCGGTAAGATCTTTTCACGAAATTTAGATAGCCGACTTTCTCCTCTAAATACGAAATTATTTTACTCACGCTAACTTACAATGTCAGAAACGATCATCATAACAAAATAAAAGAAATCAGATCTTGTACGGTACGGAAAAATTTTAATGTTCAATTTTTCCACGCGCCGTTCGACAGTGGAACGGTAGAGAAATAGTCGGAAGATGGTTAGAAAATCCGTCTGCAAGGCACTTAAGTATTATTGAAGGGTAGTCATGTAGATGCAGATGTAGATGCGAGAACGTGGAATGCGAGAACGTGGGAAACTACATTAGGCAATGCAGCCTGGTTGCTAACATGGCTCCGTTCATGTAGGTGGTGGATGTATTCTCGCGTGAGAAGTGTTTGCATGGGATAAATGGGTATCGATATTATGCCACGGGCTCTTATCAGCGGTCGTTACGGAAACATACTTTCTGGTAGTTAGCCTATAGTACGTCCCAAGCGATGCGAACTTTCAGCAAAACAATGAACCACCTTCGCAATTCCGAATTGTATCAGAATGATTTCAAGACTACATCACAAGAATGATAATGCTTGTGTGGTTACTCAGGTCGCTTAAACTAAGCAATGTTGAACGCTTCTGGGACGTCATCACATCAGATGGGAAAAGGTTGCCTGGAACGACGAAACATGTTACACTTACTATATATGCCGGTGATCGGGTACGGGTGTAAGGAGTACCACGTGAATGATGTATCCCGCTTGTTACACGCGTAACGTTCAGGCAAGAGATGGAAGTACTCACATTTGGAGATTGTGAAATGTTGCTCATGATTCTCGCTGGAAAACGACACAGTAACCAGTATAGACCAATCTCGGTTTTCTCGTAGCTACAAATACGCGTAAAATTTTTTGACTATCATTATCATCGTCTTCGTCAGGAGTAACTAACTGTCCTGGAGGGAAACATGGCTCCCACGTGAGATAGTAACATACTGCCCAACCAGGTGCATCCGGTTGCTTGTCTAAAAGACGATATCTGCCTTCAGCAAGGTAATGTACCATCCTATTAATCTCGAAGTTTAACAGAATAATTTGATTTGCACTTCCCACAGATAATGGTGCTTGTGAACAAATCTCGGTCGACATCACGCGAGATGTCGTATCGCCCTCCACATAGGCCCGAGCAGTCTTCGTAGTCTTCGTTGATAACTGTATAGCAGTTGCGTGAACGTCGGTCAGGATGCCCCCAAGCCTCCAATCGCTTCCGGCATCTCATCGTACCCGTGCAGCGACGTGCCACTGTCATTTTAGGGAGACTTTTAACAAATGATGAATTTATTTCGACAGTAGTGCAGATACCTTCAAACGAGGATTTTTAGTGAAGCTTTTCACGGGTAGAAGAAAAATAACACGTTAAATTTGAAGACCAGATAACCAGCAAAGGTCGGTCGCTGTAACCGAGTGGTTCTAGGCGCTTCAGTAAGGAACAGCGCTGCTGCTACGGTCGCAGGTTCGAATCCTGCCTCGGGCATGGATGTGTGTGATGTCCTTAGGTTAGTTAGGCTGAAGTAGTTCTACGTCTAGGGGACTGATGACCTCATATGTTAAGTCCCATAGTGCTTAGTGCCATATGAACAATTTAAACAGCAAATCACACTGCATTATCGTGTTGCAACTGGGTAACGCATGGAACCTGCGATGTTCCGTGTCTTTTGTTTTCTATGTTAGCTCATTCCCATTGCTTTCTTACCAAACACCCTTTACTCGTATAACTAAAAAAAATCCTTTCGACTCAGGGAATTATCTTGAACAGGATCCAGTTAGTCTCGTGATACAAAATTAGAAGCTTCTTGAATAAACAAGCAACGAAGTTGACATAAATCGGAAGAGGCGTAAACAATATCGAAATGCTGAGCCACGCGCCGGCCGCGGTGGTCTCGCGGTTCTAGGCGCGCAGTCCGGAACCGTGCGACTGCTACGGTCGCAGGTTCGAATCCTGCCTCGGGCATGGATATGCGTGATGTCCTTAGGTTAGTTAGGTTTAAGTAGTTCTAAGTTCTAGGGGACTAATGACCACAGCAGTTGAGTCCCATAGTGCTCGGAGCCATTTTTTTGCTGAGCCACATTGGTTAGCTGGAGCGTCACGACAGGAAATCTTTCAAAAACATAAACACAGATAGTACGAGGGCAGTTCAATAAGTAATGCAACACATTTTTTTTCTGAAACAGGGGTTGTTTTATTCAGCATTGAAATACACCAGGTTATTCCCCAATCTTTTAGCTACACAACACTATTTTTCAACGTAATCTCCATTCAATGCTACGGCCTTACGCCACCTTCAAATGAGGGCCTGTATGCCTGCACGGTACCATTCCACTGGTCGATGTCGGAGCCAACGTCGTACTGCATCAATAACTTCTTCATCATCCGCGTAGTGCCTCCCACGGATTGCGTCCTTCATTGGGCCAAACATATGGAAATCCGACGGTGCGAGATCGGGGCTGTAGGGTGCATGAGGAAGAACAGTCCACTGAAGTTTTGTGAGCTCCTCTCGGGTGCGAAGACTTGTGTGAGGTCTTGCGTTGTCATGAAGAAGGAGAAGTTCGTTCAGATTTTTGTGCCTACGAACACGCTGAAGTCGTTTCTTCAATTTCTGAAGAGTAGCACAATACACTTCAGAGTTGATCGTTTGACCATGGGGAAGGACATCGAACAGAATAACCCCTTCAACGTCCCAGAAGACTGTAACCATGACTTTACCGGCTGAGGGTATGGCTTTAACCTTTTTCTTGGTAGGGGAGTGGGTGTGGCGCCACTCCATTGATTGCCATTTCGTTTCAGGTTCGAAGTGATGAACCCATGTTTCATCGCCTGTAACAATCTTTGACAAGAAATTGTCACCCTCAGCCACATGACGAGCAAGCAATTCTGCACAGATGGTTCTCCTTTGCTCTTTATGGTGTTCGGTTAGACAACGAGGGACCCAGCGGGAACAAACCTTTGAATATCCCAACTGGTGAACAATTGTGACAGCACTACCAACAGAGATGTCAAGTTGAGCACTGAGTTGTTTGATGGTGATCCGTCGATCATCTCGAACGAGTGTGTTCGCACGCTCCGCCATTGCAGGAGTCACAGCTGTGCACGGCCGGCCCGCACGCGGGAGATCAGACAGTCTTGCTTGACCTTGCGGCGATGATGACACACGCTTTGCCCAACGACTCACCGTGCTTTTGTCCACTGCCAGATCACCGTAGACATTCTGCAAGCGCCTATGAATATCTGAGATGCCCTGGTTTTCCGCCAAAAGAAACTCGATCACTGCCCGTTGTTTGCAACGCACATCCGTTACAGACGCCATTTTAACAGCTCCGTACAGCGCTGCCACCTGTCGGAAGTCAATGAAACTATACGAGACGAAGCGGGAATGTTTGAAAATATTCCACAAGAAATTTCCGGTTTTTTCAACCAAAATTGGCCGAGAAAAAAAATGTGTTGCATTACTTATTGAACTGCCCTCGTATAATCTGAGGAACCACAGAGACGGGATGAAATGCTAGTAACCTATTCCCACATAGGGCATTGTCAGCGGAATGTGTATCTTATTTTTATGAGAAAACAGCATAAATTTAAGTACGAGCCTGTCCTGTATTTTCACTGATTTCGAAGCGAATGTACTCTGAATATTAATACTTTTAGTTGTATCTGGATGCCAGCATAAATTTTTAGATTGGAATCAATTTTTATTTTAGTGATCAGAGAGTCACAACCGCTCTGTGGCTCCAATAGACACATTTTTTATTTTAATATTTTAAGAAATTGCATCTCCCGGAACAGCTGAAGGATATGCATGTAATTTACTTCCATATTACATTGGATTTCATGGCACTGTTTATGCCGGATGTCGGTGCTGTTGCGCAGTGTTTGCCATTGGTCTGGCCTGTTTAGTATATCTTATAAACGCCGCAAAAGTCTTCAAACGATTCTTTGTGACAAGCTTAACGCTGCCTGTGCCTGATTTACCTCAAGGCGTCCGAGGACTCTAACCTAAAAAGGTCGTCTTTGTGGTATTACCTTGTAAAGTTCCGAGGAGCATACACTATGAGTGCAACGAAATTACAGCTATGAATATTTCACTCCGAGTCTAATGTGCAGTTTTACATTATCTTGCCGTCATACGCTAAACGAAGCCAGCATTGTTTCTTTCCTATGAGAATATACTGTTTGTGGAGATATGTTGAGGGTCACTTACAGTTGTTACTCATCTCTCCTCTTATCATGCTCTTCTTTCCCACTATTTTAGCTTTCGGATGTTGGTACAGAAGGAAAACAAAAACAGAATGGTTGTAATATCTTGGGTACAATCCAAGAAAATCATCAAAACAGAAGAAAACACAACCACGTACTTCATTCAAAAGTCAAGATAATGACACACATATTTCTAAATTTTTTTCCATGTCTACCTAATAAATACAGAAACCTAAGGTGACTTTTTCAGAAATTCGGAGAAAGACGAGTTGTCTGCCCTTCCATGATCTCCTTCAGAAACGGCTTCGACAACAATGTTTCCAGGTAAAACCTTAAAAATGATGACAGACAGTTTGCGACCACAGAACAGAAGAACGTTCCTCGAAGAATATTGTGGCAATTCAGGGGTAAGCTAACAGCTAATAAGAAACGTTGCAATAAAGTATTCCATAGCTGCAAATCCCAAGCCAAAAAGCAAATAAAACAGCAATGAAACGCTATATAGACACAGTTAGTTACAAAAATGACCCCGGCTATTTTTTGATTTCACAAGATTATATGACATGAATACAGGGTTGCTTGTAACATTAAAATAACCAAGAAGTAAATTTGATAACTTAAGGAGATCGGTAGGTACTGCAGTCTGCCATCAGTGTGAAGAATTTAATAGCACCATATTTTCAGACTAAAGAGATCGACAGCGTTGTTAACTTTAAGCAACTATTTGTCTACATAAATGGCATCATACGAAAACAACGTTGCAGATTAAAAGTTAATATTTTCAACGGGGACACTCATCTGCGCTAAATCTGGCCCACCCCCAACCCCCAGCCCCTTCCCCCACCCCCGCTCCCCACTGTGGGAGTCAACTTTTTAATATGGAAGCCCCCATTTTATTACAGATTCGTATTCTACGCCAAAAATTACCTCGGAAACATTTTTTCCATTCGTGGTTGATGTCGCTGTAATCGATAAAATTCAATTTTTTCGGTTATTGCAATTAAGAACAGACGCATTCATTTCTACATTGCATTTGTCACAAAACTATTAACCTATTTGTTCTAAACAGTTGATATTTTCGTTAAAAACTGAATTTAGTTTTCCAAATTTTGATTGTACAGTGAAACTTTTACGGTTAGACATTTGAAATTTGGTAAATAAGCTAGTTTTCATGTAACATAGTTTTCCGTTCCATTGAGGTTTGATTTTGGTGAGTCGCCACATTATCGGGATGCTTGATCTCATTGAGTGTGACCAGCAGGTTGATTGATTACAGAGAATTCTTTCGTCCAACCGCCGTACCTCTCCCGCCGGCCGCTACGGAGTATAATCCTCCACAGTCATTGTAAGGAAAATAGTGGTACGCTTACCTGCCACGGATAAACACATATCGAGTGAACTCTCACGCAACTCGCCCCATCCTCAGCGCACAACCACGCGGCGGACCCCAACGCAGCTCCGGAGGCTTTATAAACACGAACGCCGAACGACTCGACACCATTCCTCTCCGAAGCCGTTTCTGGCATTTTTTAAAGTAATGGGTGTTTTATTTGTAGAAGCGAAAGTCGAAATAATTTTAATTGATGGTGAGACTGTAAGAATTTTGAACGCCACTCTCGCTCTTTATGCTGAACCTTCTGCTGAGACGACAATTTATCGAGTTGTAAACTAGTTTACTGCCGACGGAATTGTGTCGCCTACAAGAGAACTCGTAGAGTAACTATTACGCGGAACAGAAATAATCCACATGTGAGTACCCGAAAAATATCTCACTTTTCATGAATTGCTCACACAATCGTTTGGGCGATCCCAAAACGGCACAAATACCATCCATACTACATCTTCATTTCATCAGAATGATTTTCATACTCGAACAGGGTTTTCCAATCGGGAACTCATGCAGTTACAAACAGATCCGCAATTATTTTGTCGAGTAACGTTCTCCGACGAGACAACTTTTAGGAACCAAGTTTAAGTTAATCGTCATAACACGCATCATCGGAGGGTGGAAAACCAGCACAGGATGCATGAACCTGATCATAAATGTCCTCGGTCTGTTAATGTTTGGTGTGGTGTCATAGGCTACAAACTAATCGGCCCTTTATTTTTGGACGGCATACTGAACGGAGAAATATATCGTAAGTTACTGTAAAATGAGCTACCGATTCTGATGGGAGATGTATCCATCGTAGTGCGACAGAATATGTGGTTTCAACAAGATACACTCCTGGAAATTGAAATAAGAACACCGTGAATTCATTGTCCCAGGAAGGGGAAACTTTATTGACACATTCCTGGGGTCAGATACATCACATGATCACACTGACAGAACCACAGGCACATAGACACAGGCAACAGAGCATGCACAATGTCGGCACTAGTACAGTGTATATCCACCTTTCGCACCAATGCAGGCTGCTATTCTCCCATGGAGACGATCGTAGAGATGCTGGATGTAGTCCTGTGGAACGGCTTGCCATGCCATTTCCACCTGGCGCCTCAGTTGGACCAGCGTTCGTGCTGGACGTGCAGACCGCGTGAGACGACGCTTCATCCAGTCCCAAACATGCTCAATGGGGGACAGATCCGGAGATCTTGCTGGCCAGGGTAGTTCACTTACACCTTCTAGAACACGTTGGGTGGCACAGGATACATGCGGACGTGCATTGTCCTGTTGGAACAGCAAGTTCCCTTGCCGGTCTAGGAATGGTAGAACGATGGGTTCGATGACGGTTTGGATGTACCGTGCACTATTCAGTGTCCCCTCGACGATCACCAGTGGTGTACGGCCAGTGTAGGAGATCGCTCCCCACACCATGATGCCGGGTGTTGGCCCTGTGTGCCTCGGTCGTATGCAGTCCTGATTGTGGCGCTCACCTGCACGGCGCCAAACACGCATACGACCATCATTGGCACCAAGGCAGAAGCGACTCTCATCGCTGAAGACGGCACGTCTCCATTCGTCCCTCCATTCACGCCTGTCGCGACACCACTGGAGGCGGGCTGCACGATGTTGGGGCGTGAGCGGAAGACGGCCTAACGGTGTGCGGGACCGTAGCCCAGCTTCATGGAGACGGTTGCGAATGGTCCTCGCCGATACCCCAGGAGCAACAGTGTCCCTAATTTGCTGGGAAGTGGCGGTGCGGTCCCCTACGGCACTGCGTAGGATCCTACGGTCTTGGCGTGCATCCGTGCGTCGCTGCGGTCCGGTCCCAGGTCGACGGGCACGTGCACCTTCCGCCGACCACTGGCGACAACATCGATGTACTGTGGAGACCTCACGCCCCACGTGTTGAGCAATTCGGCGGTACGTCCACCCGGCCTCCCGCATGCCCACTATACGCCCTCGCTCAAAGTCCGTCAACTGCACATACAGTTCACGTCCACGCTGTCGCGGCATGCTACCAGTGTTAAAGACTGCGATGGAGCTCCGTATGCCACGGCAAACTGGCTGACACTGACGGCGGCGGTGCACAAATGCTGCGCAGCTAGCGCCATTCGACGGCCAACACCGCGGTTCCTGGTGTTTCCGCTGTGCCGTGCGTGTGATCATTGCTTGTACAGCCCTCTCGCAGTGTCCGGAGCAAGTATGGTGGGTCTGACACACCGGTGTCAATGTGTTCTTTTTTCCATTTCCAGGAGTGTAGTTATCCAACACTTTACTCCACAATAGCCCAAGAAGCCATAGTTCACGATTGTAATGGTTGAGTCGGTGCAGTTGGTCCGGTAAAGTTGCCTACCAGATTATCTACCCCGTTTTATGCAACCAGAATTCTAAATCTGGCATTCAAAAACCACACACGAGATTTTTCGTCTTCTCTCGCTTGCTATGCGCAAATTATTAGTCCTACAGAACCGTTCTGTAGAAAGCTTTCGTAAGTTATTTTTTTGAATAAATCGAAAACTGCGACTTCCAGCTCCCTCTACCGACGTCGTTTTATGCAACACGAACTCTGTATCTGGCCTTCAATAACCACGGTCGATTTTTTCATAATCTCTCGCTCGCTACGCGGAAACTACAACACCTACAGAATCTTACTGTAGGCGAGTGAGAAAGTATCACAGCGTAAAATTTAATTACATTGAATTTTCCTACAAGAGTACCCCGTTCATTTCTCTGTAGGACTAATAGCTTGCCCTTAGAGAGCGAGAAAATATGAAAATCTCATGAGTGGTTTTTGAAGACCAAGTACGAAATTGTTGGTTGTGTGAAACAACATAGGTTGGGGCAGCTGAATCTCCCCATAAATATAGAGGGTGATTCTTATTAATGTATAAAAACTCCAAAGCGAAGTAGATCACGCTGAGACAAGTAATTTAATATTAGACACATGGGGTCGCAAATGCCGAGGAATACCCCAAAAACAGGTGAGAAATGTTCAGCATGTGACGTCACCAAATGATGTACTTCATCGCACGTGCAGCGAAGGGGTGATTGATCGATGCAATACTTAAATTAGAGCAAACGGTACAAAGTGTGAATACCTTTTGGTAGTGTGAGCTGTTGTAAACGTAGAAGCTACAAATCATTGTGGCTGTAAGCAAGCAAAAGCTGTTCACATTTTGTGTTTCTTCTCTTTTGCTCTTTTGTCTCTTCTTCTTTAGTTTACAGACGTCATTTAGTAAAGAAAACATATTTCATTTATTGGTAATGACGCATTTCGGTAGTTTATACTCATTTACTTGTGACGCAATACTGTACGTTTTTGTTGTACTATGCTTTCGAATAAACCAGCAGAGGCTGCGAGACCGGTATATCAAATAATAAATCTTACCTCAATGTAAACAGCTTATTACCTAACGTAATGAAAAAAATACTGCATGCAAGACGTAAGACTCGAACCCTGAGCTTCACACGCTTAAGTCGCCCACGTGGACCTAGAGGCACACCGACGTGAGTACTTGCCTTGGGTTGGGATGATCAGGTGCAACTGACCAACAGCATCAACCACAGCACGTGCGGCGAGGTACCTCATCGAGTGACGTCCTATGTTCAACATCTGCTATCAAATTTTGGCGTATTTCCCGACATTTGCGATCCCATGTGTCTTATATTAATTTACTTGTCCCAGCGTCGTCTACGTCGTTTCGGAAGAATAACCGTGTCCATATATATGAAAGGTACTCTAAAATTTCCCTTATAAACTTCTAGGACGCGTAGAGGGGACTGAGAAGACAATATTTTGAATTCGAACCAATGTCCGCAAATGTATCGGTCCGGCTACAGCCGTTTGAAAACATGATTGCTAGACATGTATGTAACAGGGTAGTAACAGCGGATTGTGCTTACGTCGGATCGGCTGATGTCATTTGACGTCAGTCTTACCTCTCTGACCTGGTCCGAGCCTCGTTTACGTGTCTGGGTGTGTTAGAGCAACACGGTTGACTACACGTTTGCGGAATACACCAACATGATCCTTCTGTATGACGATGTTCATGGTAATGGAAGAGCTGCTCATCGCCTCTATCGAGATTGTTATTCACAACGTCCGACTCCATCGCATACCCTTTTCGCCAAAATTACACAACGGCTTTCAGAAGGGGATAGCGTCTCCGTCAGCAGGCGTGACTGTGATGCTCCAAGGATACCCCGACACCCGAATTGGAAGAGAACCTGTCAATGAGGTTTTTTTCTTTTATTTTTTTGGCTATTAGTGAGTGGAACTGTAATATAAGTGATGTACTTGGTCATACCTAGTAAATTGCTTCTAAAAGTAGTCGCGTTACTAACATTTTTCAAATGGTTGTAGCATGATCCATTTCCGGACAGGGGTCTCAATTCAGAATAGTATCTACTCAGTCCCCTCTGCAAGTCCCAGAAGTTTGTTCAAATGGCTCTGAGCACTATGGGACTTAACATCTGAAGTCATCAGTCCCCTAGAACTCAAAACTACTTAACCCTAACTAACCTAAGGACACCACACACATCCATGCCCGAGGCAGGATTCGAACCTGCGACCTTAGCGGTCGCGCGGTTCCGGACTTAAGTGCCTAGAACCGCTTGGCCACACCGGCCGGCGGTGGATTGGTTACCACCTGGAGTAATGTTGCTGTAGCTTTCACGAACCATAGTACTTGTTATTAAATTTTGTCCAGCTAGGTTGGTTGTGTGGACCAGGGATTGAAACAGAGGATGACACGCGTAAAGCTGAAATACTAAACACCTTTTTCCAAAGCTGTTTCACAGAGGAAGACCGCACTGCAGTTCCTTCTCTAAATCCTCGCACAAACGAAAAAATGGCTGACATCGAAATAAGTGTCCAAGGAATAGTAAAGCAACTGGAATCACTCAACAGAGGAAAGTCCACTGGACCTGACGGGATACCAATTCGATTCTACACAGAGTACGCGAAAGAACTTGCCCCCCTTCTAACAGCCGTGTACCGCAAGTCTCTAGAGGAACGGAGGGTTCCAAATGATTGGAAAAGAGCACAGGTAGTCCCAGTCTTCAAGAAGGGTCGTCGAGCAGATGCGCAAAACTATAGACCTATATCTCTGACGTCGATCTGTTGTAGAATTTTAGAACATGTTTTTTGCTCGAGTATCATGTCGTTTTTGGAAACCCAGAATCTACTATGTAGGAATCAACATGGATTCCGGAAACAGCGATCGTGTGAGACCCAACTCGCTTTATTTGTTCATGAGACCCAGAAAATATTAGATACAGGCTCCCAGGTAGATGCTATTTTTCTTGACTTCCGGAAGGCGTTCGATACAGTTCCACACTATCGCCTGATAAACAAAGTAAGAGCCTACGGAATATCAGACCAGCTGTGTGGCTGGATTGGAGAGTTTTTAGCAAACAGAACACAGCATGTTGTTATCAATGGAGAGACGTCTACAGACGTTAAAGTAACCTCTGGCGTGCCACAGGGGAGTGTTATGGGACCATTGCTTTTCACAATATATATAAATGACCTAGTAGATAGTGTCGGAAGTTCCATGCGGCTTTTCGCGGATGATGCTGTAGTATACAGAGAAGTTGCAGCATTAGAAAATTGTAGCGAAATACAGGAAGATCTGCAGCGGATAGGCACTTGGTGCACGGAGTGGCAACTGTCCCTTAACATAGACAAATGTAATGTATTGCGATTACATAGAAAGAAGGATCCGTTATTGTATGATTATATGATAGCGGAACAAACACTGGTAGCAGTTACTTCTGTAAAATATCTGGGAGTATGCGTGCGGAACGATTTGAAGTGGAATGATCATATAAAATTAATTGTTGGTAAGGCGGGTACCAGGTTGAGATTCATTGGGAGAGTGCTTAGAAAATGTAGTCCATCAACAAAGGAGGTGGCTTACAAAACACTCGTTCGACCTATACTTGAGTATTGCTCATCAGTGTGGGATCCGTACCAGATCGGGTTGACGGAGGAGATAGAGAAGATCCAAAGAAGAGCGGCGCGTTTCGTCACAGGGTTATTTGGTAAGCGTGATAGCGTTACGGAGATGTTTAGCAATCTCAAGTAACAGACTCTGCAAGAGAGGCGCTCTGCATCGCGGTGTAGCTTGGTGTCCAGGTTTCGAGAGGGTGCGTTTCTGGATGAGGTATCGAATATATTGCTTCCCCCTACTTATACCTCCCGAGGAGATCACGAATGCAAAATTAGAGAGATTCGAGCGCGCACGGAGGCTTTCCGGCAGTCGTTCTTCCCGCGAACAATACGAGACTGGAAAAAGAAAGGGAGGTAAATGACAGTGGCACGTAAAGTGCCCTACGCCACACACCGTTGGGTGGCTTGCGGAGTATAAATGTAGATGTAGATGTAGATGTAAATGTTAGTTCCTGGAGCAGTTGCTACAGCCGGTCCTACCAGATGAGCAGTCGCTGACCAAGTTGCTGGTGGTTTCCACAACAACAGACGCCGCTTGGGTTTTAAGACGAGAATTCTTCCGCCTTCTCTGCCGGTGAGATCTTCATCTTCATTTGCCATCAAAGGCGATGATCACCTGTACCCTGGTAAGGGGTCCCTACAAGGTACTACCAGCCTTGCCAGCTGGACCAAGGTTTTTTTACGAGGTGTTACTCCTCGTCCTCCTCGTTTCTCAACCGGACTTGGGACCGGCTTTGATTGAGTATATATATAACGAAGAGAGCAGGGACATGTGAAAACGAAAATTTGCAAATTACGTTCGTAGATTTTCCATTTGCAGAAGATTAAATAATAGTAAATGACAATAATAGTGATAATAATGTATAACTCTACTATAAGTATCAGTTGCCAAATTAGTCCACCATTGTCGTGCAGTGAAGAACACTTTATTTCTAGCGATCAGAAGTAATATTTGAAATTATACTGACAAATGCGATTGAGGTGATAACGTGGTGAGACTGGACGATAATTCGGCATGCAGACAGGTAATCTATTCGTCCGACGATCCACTTTCAGGTTTTCCTCAGTTTTCCTGAATTTCTCAAGGAAAATGCCGAGATAGTTCTATTGAAAATGACACGACCATTTTCGTTGCCCATCCTTCCTTAATGCCAGCTTCTACTCCGTTTCTAATGAGCTCGGTGCAAACGGGACGTTAAACCATAATCTCCCTTTCCTTTACTTTTCCCATACATCTAAACATACTAGAATATGGCCAGAAATTCAACAATGATAACAGGTTGTGCTTATTTATTCGCCCTGCCATAAGGTTCTCTGGCAAATCTAGTTACAGCTGATCAGTAAAAGTCGTTGCAGTTACCTAAAATAACAGGAAATTCATCGGAGGCGATGACTAAAATAAAAATGATTGAGTTTCAGAATTCAACAACTCGTACGTTATTAGCTACTGTACATCATACCATTGCATGTAAAATTATAATGAAGATAATGATAATAATGAAGATGATACTACTACTACTACTACTACTACTACTAATAATAATAATAATAATAATACTGACAATAATGAAACTTCCTGGCAGATTAAAGCTGTGTGCCCAACCGGGACTCTAAACCTGGACTTCTGCATTTCGTGGGCTGTTTAAGTTTCAGATCAGCGCACACTCCTCTGCAGAGTGAAAAATGCATTCTGGGAAGAGTCCCATAGGCTGTCGCTAAGCCATTTCTCAGTCATAATTTCTCATCCAGGAGTGTTAGTCCCACAATGTATGCTGGAGAGTTTGTATGACGTTTGGAAGGTGGAAGATAAGATACTGACAGAAGTAAATCTCTTCTTCAAAACCCTAACTGTAACCTGTGCCACGACATATATCCGACCTCATCACTCCATCACATGGGAAAAAAAGAAAAGAAAAAAAAGTCCTTAGAGCACCTGTCCACGGAAGGCAAAGGCCCCAGGTTCGTGAACCGGTCCGGTACACAGTTTTAATCCGCCAGAAGTTTTCAGATCAGCAGGCACTACGCCACAGAGTAAAAATTCTTCAAAATAACAATAATTTATTATTGTTGTTATTAATTTTGTTATCATTCTCGTTAGTTTTCACGACGTAGATTACGTTACTGGATAAAGTCAAGTCTACTCCAGGCTACTTCCAGTCACCTTAGGAGCTGGTCAGCTGACTTAGTAGTGACTTAAGTGGTTTTACAAAATTTTACACCAGATATGGCCTGTTACCACCATTTACTTTATTTTTATTTATTTGGAAGTGATATTTTTATTTGTTTCAGAGCAGTATTACATTTTACTATAACATTGGACTCGAGACAGAGCGTTCTTCAAGTTTTGTGTTATTGATTCCAGGCCACTAATGATGACACGTGTGAAAAAAGATTTTAAATTCAGCATTCGACTGATCTCGATGCTCCGATCTTTATATTTCAGTTACTTCTGAGCCTCTTTATCGTTACTGTTTCCATCTCAGAACAATGATACATCAGTTAAGTGGGATGTTCTTTTATGTGGCTTATGTACAATAACGCCACGCTTCTTAGATGCAACCGTTTAGTAGGTGGTCATTTGTTGATCGTACAGGTTCGCCTTCGGCATTTGTTCATACCATTTGTTAGTTTTTTTTGAGTTTCGAATAGCCCTTTAACAGGCTATGATAAATCAACATTGTTTCTACGTATTTATTTGGAACTGGAGTTTCCTTTCGGTCCACAGTTCTTCCATTGTTCAAGAATGTTGTTCATGCTGTTCTTCTGGCCACAATCTTCCAGTTCCTGATTTTTCTCCTGGCTTGAGAGCCTGCCTTTTTTATTGCTAATCTAAAAAGTAGTTTCTGTTTCTCATTGTGTTCATGCCGACTCTCGCATTTTCGATGTCTCATCTTTCCTCTCTCAACCACGACATTTTGGATTTGTAATTGTTTAGTAAGTCAGACGTTTTTTTAGTTATTTCGTCATTATTCATCCTGCATATATGTCCATAAAGTTTTAATCACCTTATACTCAGTACATCAGTTACCTTTTCAGCTTTCAGATGCAGTACTGTATCAGAGTTTAATCTGTATAATGATTCACTGCTGCTTTCGGGACCTCGTATTTTTCTTAGGATTCTTGCTTTCAACTTTCTCCTAACTTCTTGATCGATCCCTAGGCAGTCAATTTAAGTCTGCACTTCATGGAGTGTTTCTGATATGACTACTGTTGCTACAACCATGGAAATACTATATATAATACCTGTTGATACTGTTCATTGTTGAAATAGGTCAGTAAACGTCTTGTAATTGCTGCTTGCTGAAGTAGCTGATGTTACCGAAAGTCTTCAACTCGCAGAGCAAATGAACCATACTGTACTGTTTTAACGCGGAGCCTATCCTCCGGGCGCTCATGGCTGTGTGCTACCTCTCGCTTACTTCATACAGATATGTAACGATGTCGCGGCCGATAATCCGCCTGCTCTACTTTCAGAGATATTAATGGTACCCTCAGGCACCTCAGTATTTTGCGGGCCACCTCAAGTTTTGTTGTTTATGACATGTTTTCGAAGCACCTATTGTGTGACTATTTCCAACAAGTTGATCTAACTGGAGCGTAAGAAGCTGGAGGGAACTTTTAACTACGTAAAGCCACTCGAAGTGCATTTATTTGTTCACTAAAACAGGCGAGAAAATATACGATTATTTAAACTCTGTGCTGAATTGAAGCTCCATGATGGAAGTTGCAGTCTCTTAAAAAAATATTCCACAGTGTCAAATACTTTTTAAGGGCGGAATAAATCTCTTATTACAAATGAAATATGTATTAGTAACAATATATTATCCATCAAAACTACACACTAACGTAGGCGCCGGCCGCTGTGTCCGAGCAGTTATAAGCGCTTCAGTCGGGAGCCGTGCTTCTGCTGCGGTCGCGGGTTCGAATCCTGCCTCGGGCATGTATGTGTGTGGTGTCCTTACGTAAGCTAGGTTTAAGTAGGTCTAAGTCTATGGGACAGAAGAGCTCAGATGCTAAGTCCCATAGTGTTCAGAGCCATTTGAACCATTTGAACTAACGTAGACACATACTATACCTTTTGTGTAACTGTTCTGCTAAATGTCAGGAAATATTCTAGACGCACACAATGCATCAACCACAGTATCCGAGTCGCTAGCACACACCTGTGCGGTGGTGCTCGCGTTGGAATTACGGCTGTTCGAGTCCTGATGGTGGAAAATTTTCACTATCAGTATCTGACCAGAAAGGGGGTAGTGATATCAGGTGTTCCCCAGGGAAGCGTCCTAGGACCTCTGCTGTTCATGATCTATATAAATGACCTGGGTGACAATCTGAGAAGTTCTCTTAGGTTGTTCGCAGATGATGCTGTAATTTACCGTCTAGTAGGTCATCCGAAGACCATTATCAGTTGCAAAGCGATTTAGAAAAGATTGCTGTATGGTGTGGCAGGTGGCAGTTGACGCTAAATAACGAAAAGTGTAAGGTGATCCCCATGAGTTCCAAAAGAAATTCGTTGGAATTCGATTACTCGATAAATAGTACAATTCTCAAGGCTGTCAATTCAACTAAGTACCTGGGTGTTAAAATTACGAACATAGATAATATTGTAGGGAAGGCGAGCCAAAGTTTGCGTTTCATTGGCAGGACACTTAAAAGATGCAACAAGTCCACTAAAGAGACAGCTTACACTACACTCGTTTTGTATTATCACGTAATAGGGGCGAGAGTGTGGCAGATGTGATACGCGAGTTGGGATGGAAGTCATTAAAGCGAAGACGTTTTTCGTCGCGGCAAGATCTATTTACGAAATTTCAGTCACCAACTTTGTCTTCCGAATGCGAAAATATTTTGTTGAGCCCAATCTACATAGGTAGAAATGATCATCAAAATAAAATAAGAGAAATCAGAGCTCGAACAGAAAGGTTTATGTGTTCGTTTTATCCGCGCGCTGTTCGGGAGTGGAATGGTAGAGAGATAGTATGATTCTGGTTCGATGAATCCTGTGCCAAGCACTTAAATGTGTATTGCACAGTAATCATGTAGATGTAGATGATGACTTTCCCGTGTAACGTGGGACTAATCTCACACAACAGGAACAAACTTACCAAGAAATTGTCGGTCCAAAATAAATACTTTTTCCCAGTCCTTAAATGCTCTTCTTGCATTACTGTCAGAGGAAAACGAAACGACTGTCATTTTGCTGGTAATTATATTTTCTAGGATTTATGGTACTATGTCATCAAATTCTTCATTAATAAATCTTTCAAATAAAATTAAAAAAAGCAGCCCAAAAATGCATGTTCTTTTGTTATTTGTCTACACCCATCTTAAACAGTTAAGCTAGATCTCACTCGTTATCGAGCCGGCCGTTGTGGCCGAGCGGTTCTAGGCGCCTCAGTCCGGAACCGCGCTGCTGCTACGATCGCAGGTTCGAATCCTGCCACGGGCATGGATGTGTGTGATGTCCTTAAGTTAGTTCCTCGTGTTGACTGGGTGTTGTGTGATGTCCTTAGGTTAGTTAGGTTTACGTCGTTCTAAGTTCTAGGGGACTGATGACCACAGCAGTTAAGTCCCATAGTGCTCAGAGCCATTTGAACCATTTGAACCTTAAGTTAGTTAGGTTTAAGTAGGTCTAAGTCTAGGGGACTGATGACCTCAGATGTTTAGTCCCATAGTGCTTAGAGCCATTTGACCATTTTGAACTCGTCATCACCTACCTACATCTGGATAACACTTAAAATTACACAGATCTAATGTACCATAGTTGACTAGACGTGATAACATTTTTTAGGCGGTGTCGAACCGTATCTACCCATTTTTTGTAGAATGAGTAGAATGAAATTGCCACAGTTTATGAGTAAAACAATGTTACACTCATTAATATGTATTGTTGTTACAGACAAATAGCAATAAATGTATTTATTGGCAAAAAAATAAGTTTATAACTTTACTTTTAAAAAAATCTTGTGAGGGAGTTGAGCAATATGCTTGGAGAACAAACACTAGAGATATACACTGCGCAACAGAATTTTTCAAAGCCCGTAATTGTCTTACATTAAGACACATATCTTCGAAAATTGGCTCAATCGTGCCTACAACCTTTCTCCGTAATGATACAAAAGCGAGGCGTCCTGTGACGTCACTCTCGGGCTTGGCGACGCTTCAAACAGCAAGGTGTCGACAAAAATCTAGAGCTCAGAAGTTGATTTGACGTGTCAAGTGGGTTAATGGTGTACCATTGGTTCAGAATATCACCAAAATTCTGTCCAATGCCAACGTGGACGTGTCACACGATGTAAAAGTCGTCACGGCCCCTCTTACCCACATTTCACCCCTTCTTTTGACGCCTCTGCGTTGGAGATCAGAACCGTCACGTCGAGCGTTGAAATCACGCGGTTTTGCTATGAATGGCCGAAGAAATCATTTCAGACACACCGCCGCTCGGAATCGACACGAGAAAGCCTCATAGGGCAGCCTGAAGGTAGTCAATGAAACCACCCTGTCCCTCTGGGCGTTGATTTCCACACATTCGGTGGCAGAAAACGACAGTTTGCAGTGTGACAAACAACCGAAGGGCACTGTTGATAATCTTTGATACTACAGACGTCTCCCTGACGCTTCAAACCTTCTCTAAGGACATCGTGGGGTAGCAACGCTATTGAGCGTGATTTCACTTATTTGGTGAGCAGGGCAGTCCTCTGGTGTACAGGGTAGAGCCACTAGTGTCCGTTAAAAACCATTCGACAAAATCTGAATCTGATCCGAAGCAGCAAAGGTGTCTCATGCTTTTTCAGTGCTCCTATTTCACACCCTCCTGTGGCGTCATCATGAAGGGATACGGATATTAAAACCTGCGTAAATAAAACGGCAGAGAGAACCTCAAAGACCCCCCCCCCCTTTCCCTCAGTTCAGTAATAACCTCGGTGGTACCTGCACTTATTGAGAATGTTAAAAGTTTACCTTTGCAGAGAGAACTTTTGAAGCACTGCGAGGCGCCTGTAGACAAGCTACTACTTGATGCACCTCTGGTGCCAGTTTCCTTCCTAATAGGCGCCTGCAGCAAGGAAACTACTTCATAGGTTTTCTCTGGAAATGTACTTTTATAAAACTCTCAATAAATGTTGGGGGAGAGGAGCTCTACCACCGATGTTATTGCCCAACTGGCAGGGGGCGTGGGTTAGAGCGACTCTTTGGCATTTATTTACACCTGTGTCAATGTCGCACCCCTCCATGACCCGGCCACAGGAAGGCATGAAGCAGAAGCATCGAAATTGCATAAGAACTCTTTGCTTCATCGGATCACGTTCAAAATTTTTCTAACGGTTTTAAACGGTCCGTAGTACACCAGAGCAAAAATTGCTGTCGCACTGAATTTCAGAGGGGTGGGTTCGCATCAATGGGATTGCTATCTCACGATGTCCTTAGAGAGAGGTTGAAGCGTCAGGGAGATATCAGTAGTCTCAAAGACTGTCAATAACGTCCTTCTGTTGTTCATGGTACTGCAAATTGTCGTTTTCCACCTCGACATGTGTGGGAACAAACGTCCCAACGAAAGAGGTGATTTCGTTGACGACATCTGTGCTATCCCCTGAGACTTCTCGGGTCGATTCTCAGCGGCGGTGGGTCTCAAATGATTTCCTCGGCCACTCATAAGAAAAGCGAGCGATTTCAACGCTGATCGTCACGGTTCTAACCTCCATCCCAGAGGCGACAAAAGAAGGGGTGAAATGTGGGTAAGACGGGGTCAGAAACGTCAACGGCGGCGTTGGGCAGAATTTTGGTGAAATTTTGTGCCAACAGTACATCATTAACCCACTTTGTACGTCACATGAACTTCTGAGCTCTGGATTTTTTGTCTTATTTAGCGACACTTTGCAGTTTGAAGCGACGTTGTGCCTGAGGCTGACGTCGCTGGGTTCAAATGGTTCAAATGGCTCTGAGAACTATGGGATTTAACATCTGAGGTCATCAGTCCCCTAGAACTTAGATCTACTTAAATCTAACTAACCTAAGGACATCACACAAATCCGTGTCCGAGGCAGTATTCGAACCTGCGACCGTAGCGGTCACGCGATTCCAGACTGAAGCGCCTAGAACCGCTCGGCCGCGGCTGCCGGCACGTCGCTGGGAATCACGCTTTTGCACCATCAGGAAGGAAGGTTGCAGGCCACTTTCAGCCATATTTCAAGCTTATGCGTCCTAATGGAAGACAATTATTGGGTTTTGAAGAAGTGACCCCTTAATTTTGTTGCGCAGTGTAGTTTCACCACAATTCTACGACGTCTATAAACCTATATTCTGTGCCACAAATTTTATTTTCGCGGATAAACCAACAATTGTAGAGAGAAATGTTGAAAAGACTATAAAAGGTAATATCTTATAATGCACTTCTTCTCGAAGTGCAGAACGGATAAACCTGTTATGACTAGGCAGAGAAATAAGGACGACGCTTTATGAACGCTGGTACATAGAATTAGGTGATGGTTGCTGTACTGAGAAAACCTTAAAATTAAGTACAGTGACTACTCAATTAATGATACTTTCGTTTCACTTTCTTGCCTGCTTAATCTCCAGAAATGGACGTTTCGCAGTAAGGCGTATCTATGTGCCTTAAGGATAGTGAAAATAGTCAGCTTAACTATTCTGTTTTGGATCATATCGTAAAAATCAATGTCGTGGTGACGAGATAATTTATTGAAATGGATAACCGATTTCGGCTTTGTAGCCATCATCACACCTAAAATGACAGCAGTGACAAGTAGGCGCGTAGTCAGTACATGTAATTCTGTACCAAGTGAGTATCGTTTGCTTCAAAATGGTTGAAATGGCTCTGAGCACTATGGGACTCAACATCTGAGGTCATCAGTCCCCTAGAACTTAGGATTACGTAGACCTAACTAACCTAAGGACAAATGGTTGGTTCAAATGGCTCTGAGCACTATGGGACTCAACTGCTATGGTCTTAAGTCCCCTAGAACTTAGAACTACTTAAACCTAACTAACCTAAGGACAGCACACAACACCCAGCCATCGCGAGGCAGAGAAAATCCCTGACCCCGCCGGGAATCGAACCCGGGAACCCGGGCGTGGGAAGCGAGAACGCTACCGCACGACCACGAGATGCGGGCACCTAAGGACATCATACACATCCATGCCTGAGGCAGGATTCGAACCTGCGACCGTAACGGTCACGTGGTTCCATACTGAAGCGCCTAGAACCGCTCGGCCATATCGACCCGCCATATGCTTCATATCAGTGGGAGAAGAAAATAAAATAATGATGATAGAGGGTACAATTTGGGTACTTTATAGCTTACAATATATTGTTACAACCGTAATGATTAAAGTTTCCCAACAAATAAGTATCAGCTCAGAAATAAATACAGAACTTAATCATATATTCGTGGCGTTTACAGAACACTTCCGATAAATGAAGAATTGGGAATGACTACATTTCCCGCTCTCTGTAGACGTTGGATCTACACTAAAGTTATCACACGATCACACAGAATGTAGACTGCTACTGTCAATTATGGATAATCTTGGTGACTGATGAACAGGTCCTTTCTTCAATTCCTGTATGTTGCACTCATGTGGTGTCAAATGATGTTTTTCTAAAATTGGTTGGAGCCACATCACATTTAAATTCCCTTAAAAGCACTGTTGTGAAGCAAATAAGTCACCACTTGTTACAGAAAACGTATATTCCTGTATTCAGCACAGGATCTATAAAAAAACTACGTTAAATATCCTCCCAACATTCTCATCTAACCGTTGGTGACAGCTACGAACAAATTTAGCGTGAGCGTTGACGCCTTCACCAAAACTGACTTTTATGACTTTTGCAACGTACTCCTTTGGCGACGTATGATTCGTTGGTACACAGTGTGGACAAGGTAAAACTACTCTTCACCTAAAATATCCGTAACATCCATTTAACAAACTCCAGACTCATAAAGACGCTTTGTAACGGCTGGTTGTGCTCCTTTTGTAGGTCATGATCTTCTTATTCAGGATGTTTCAAATAATCTTCCTGTAGTCATTTTGAGAACAGCGTAAAATACGCGGGCTCTGTGTAAGGTATTGGTTACTGGAGAATCCCCTCATTGAATTACAGTGAGCGTATCGTTCGTCTCCAACTACTCTCATACCGATTAACGGGGAAAGAATTGTGTGTACTTTCTCATCATTGCCTGTCCATTGCAAATGCCACGATCTTGAAACATGTCCCGATAATCTCTTCTGGTTCAAATGGTTCAAATGGCTCTGAGCACTATGGGACTTAACTTCTGAGGTTATCAGTCCCCTAGAACTCAGAACTACTTAAACCTAACTAACCTAAGGACATCACACACATCCATACCCGAGGCAGGATTCGAACCTGTGACCTTAACGGTCGCGCGGTTCCAGACTGTAGCGCCTAGGCAAGCCGGAGTGGTCGAGGGGTTCTAGGCGCCTCGGGCATGGATGTGTGTGATGTCCTTAGGTTACTTAGGTTTAAGTAGTTCTAAGTTCTAGGGGACTGATGACCTCAGATGTTAAGTCCCATAGTGCTCAGAGCCATTTTGAACCAAAGGTATGTAAATATACATAATTGATTTTAATTCAGGAAGAAAGTCAAATTAGCCAACATACCAGCTCTAAAAGCGACAAATGCTTGAGGCGTAGTTTGGGTAGCTTTATGTGTGCCGCTTGTGTATGTGCTTATAATGAGGTCGTAAACGAGCATAATATTTTCGGTAGTGTGTGGCCATCAGTGTAGCCGTGGCGCCGAATAATACAGCTGAGTTACCCAACATATATTCGCATATGTCCAGCTTAAACAAACATGTGTTACTGTGTACTGTGTTTTTGTGATGTAACAAGCATCTGTCAGTGGTATATACTATATGGACATGGTCATTTGTACAAAGTGCTTTATGCCGGCCGAAGTGGCCGTGCGGTTAAAGGCGCTGCAGTCTGGAACCGCGAGACCGCTACGGTCGCAGGTTCGAATCCTGCCTCGGGCATGGATGTTTGTGATGTCCTTAGGTTAGTTAGGTTTAACTAGTTCTAAGTTCTAGGGGACTAATGACCTCAGCAGTTGAGTCCCATAGTGCTCAGAGCCATTTGAACAAAGTGCTTTATGTTTTCGAATACAGTAATTTAGTTATGACAGACCTTTTATAATGGGCTCATTTTTATCCACATGACAACTTGGCGTGAGGTCCAGCGTAAAAATGAGTACAATTCATAACAAAAAGATTTTTAAGACCTGAAAATGACACCAAAGTCTGTCAAAACCGATCGTCTTAAATAAAGAAATATTTATGCGCTCTAGGCAAGTTGAATGTTTCTAGCAAGTAGACAGATCGCTTCTTTCGGGTTCTCAAAATGGGAAAATCCTGTCTTTTCTGTGAAAAATAAGGAATGGGCCTGAGGAAAGATTCACAGATTCTAAAAACTTAAACCCCTCTATGAAAGTGTTCCAAAATTCTTTTGAGGTTAAGATGCAAGAGGCCATGTTACATCTACAGTTAAAGTCGACTGAACTTAAAAGTAATGAAAGCCCTAAAACAGCCTACCATAGTTGCCAGCAGAATGGAATTATAGAATTTTATATAAGAAAATATCAAAACCTGTCACTATCCCATTGTACCAAGGTAGCACTTCAACAAGTGTCCTCATTTGGCAACTGATATACCTACGAGCAGTTGCTTCACGAATGAAAAGTGTAAAATCTAAAACAAGATCTTCGGTATCTGAGCGAAATTTTCGGAATTTCGACACGGAATATATCTCCAAGTATGGAGGAAGTGTGCAAGCAAAGCAAATGTTATCTGTCTTATTAAATTTTCGTGTTATTCATTTTATTTTTCATTAATTATAAGTTTCATTGACAGTTTGTAATATTATAAAATAAAACATTTTGTCTGCCTACCAAGAAAAACTGTGTTTTATTTCCTTTGGTTTAGCTCCTTTAAAAATATTTTTCCATCTGGACTGCCACAATGATGAAAGTTAATAATTGAGCCCACTTCGAAATCTAGTATGTCATCCCTGCCTGCCCTAAAGTAGTCTTTTCACACACTGTATATGGTACCATCTACTCTTCCCCCCTTCCCCCCCCCCCCCTTTGCCCATAGATAGAAGCGCGATTAAGTCGTCGCCTCTGGGATTCAGTTCAGGGAGACGAACCTGCTTGGATCGAAGCCACCTCGCGGATATTAGCGATAAGGGCTTATGACACAGTCACGTTTTTAGGTGGTTTCTCACATATGACCAGATAAATCTCGGGCTGGTGCCCACATCCCACGAAACGCAAACGTTTATAAAAAGTTCTCATACTCGAACACGAGATTTACTCCAGACGGAGACAGTGGGGTGCACGAATTCCATCCAGGGAGGCAGTGGTTTCGTCAGGATGAACAAAGTATTACTAATGGTGCCACGACTCACATACAAATGTGGGAAGTCAAAGAAGAAGAAGATAAAGTACCATCGATAACTCACTTAAAAATGAAGGATAGAAAACGTAAGAGACAAATTTCAAGGAACTATGGTTTTACATTGCTTCTTCATTGGAGGAATGCAAGGAGAGTTCAGTAATAACTTAATTTTGCTAAAGAATGAATAGCAATGGAACAACACCTGGTGTAATACAGAATATTTGCATCACACAGCTTTCCAAATTAGATTTAACTGATAAGATGCCACTAGAAGATGTGTTGAAGGACCTAAGAAGAAATGGATTGAGAACTTAAAGCCTCTATCATAAAGTACAGAAGAAGTTGTTGAAAGTTCAAGATGTGCTAATTTCTGAAAGAAATAACACAAATAAACTGTCGCAGAATAATAGTTTCGCTATTCATCGTAAACAGTATGTCAAGAGTCCAAGCAACGCTGGTTTTAGTGATCTGTCTGGGCTTATAACTGTGACTGTAAGTTTCACTATTCATCGCTAACAGGATGTCAAAAGTCCAACCGATCCTAGTGTTATGGATCTGCTTGGATTTATAGCTGTGATTAGGAAGATACGGTATGTCGACCGTTTATTCAGGTCCAGTTATGGCATAATATCTGAGCCATCACATTTTGAAGCTGGATCAACTCCAAAGCCGTGGTCTATCACAAAATCCTGCAGAGTTATTTTTACTCTCGTGGTGACTTACATACAGTTAGAATAATTAAAAATGTTATGGAAGTAATGTATTTAATAGATACAATTTTTTCATGCTAGTGTTCGGTGGTTTGTCAAAATATGTATTTATTTAATATTCCTCTTTACCCAATCCAGAGGAATGCAATTTTTAACAAAAAAATCCATTCTGTTGTTTTAATTGTCTTCTAAACGTGTAGCATCGACTCAGTTTCCATCATAATTTGTTTAGTTATCAATTTATGCAAATTACCATACATCAATCTTAGCACAGAGTAAATAAAAAATTAAAGATATGGTGAACATTAGACATGTGATCACGTGGATCAAATTTGGCCGATCAAGTTGCTGCCCCAAAGACTTCGCGTTAATAGTCTACACACGGCGCTGCAATATATGTCCCTCATAAGATCCATTGTATCGTTATAACTACGTGATACGTAAATACTCATTGAAACTTATGAAAAATTTTCAGGGAAACATACTGAGTTAGTTAATATTAAGCACTCGAGAATGTACGGAAGCAAGTGCTGTTTCTTCCGTGACATATCATTACAGTACTTCACGACTCATGACTACTGTTTCCACTGATGAGGGTGAAGTCATTCATACGCTCTTACTTCTCTGATGAGGCAGTATACACCATACAGACCATATGCTGACTCAGCTGGAACGTTTTTACTCTGGTCTTACACTAAAGGATGCTTTCCTGTACACATATACACAGCCTGACAAGAGAAGGGAAGCACGCAAGAGTCACGGTCGGATGTCTATGTAAATTCAAACACATACACACAATTGACGGATATGTAAATGTTCAGAGTTACAATTCTCGTTGACAGGTTGAATGGCCACTAGAGTACCACAGCGTTGTTCATATTTAATGGGGATGTGAACAGAGTCAGACGTTGAGTGACCACTGTGGACATCGAGATGTCGTGTACCTGTGAGAGACAGCGTTATCAGCACCTGACAAAGTTTCAAAGGCGTCTCATTATGAATGTTCATTAGCCAAGCTGGTCGAATCACGAAGTTACTGATTTGTGGGGCATTCGGATGTGATATTGGACCGATGCTGGGCGGCATGGGAACTTGGTGGCAGGCGTCGTCATGGCTCTGATCGTCAACGTCTGACCACCACAAGGGAGGATCGTCGTGTTGTGCACCAGTCACTTCGTAACCTCTTGACCTAGAATTTAGCATGGAAGACGAACTACGTTCTTGTTGCACTTCGTAGTTCTGTTGTGATCATTGTAATTTTTTTATTTATCCCCTTAACAATAAAAGGTTCACCCGTTATGTAAATCTTACATTAAAAGGAGACCATACATTTTCTTCTTCGTCAGCTGGAACTGAGAACTGTAACGAAAACTCCCACATATCAGTTCAGCTTGTGACATCGCGTATACAGGGTGTTTGGGGAGGAAAGGTCAATATTTTAAATAGTGATAGTATAAGTAATTCTGAACAAAAAATGTTAAATGAACATAGGTCCCCAAATGCTTCGTTAGGGAGGTAATGCTTGATTTTTCGCTCACACCAAGGAACGCCTTCTGCTTGCGCGTTTATGGATTGTTTCTTCGTCTAGCACGGTTCTTTCTGACCAAGGCTCACACTGCTTTGCAAAACTAAGAAATTTTTGATGTTAAGCACAATGTAACTCTACTACTGTTTATTTATGTCTTTCTGGCTAGAAATATTATACATAAATATATTATATAGCTTTGCCCGCTGTCATTGCGTCCTGCATCCTCAAAGGGGCGTTCATCAGAGAACGTCTTCTTCGTAATACACGTCGGTGGATAACTGAAGAATGAGAACAAGTCAATGACCTTCCCTCTAGTAGGCCATTGTAGTGTTCAGACACGTCACACGTATGCTGCTTCCGCGACTCGTAAAAACCTTTGGATTGGTGGTGATTAACATCATAGCGAACGCTTTTACGCCTCCATACGGGCTATTATTTGCCTAATTTTATCTTTGCAATCTCTGCGGGATAGATACGCAACGGGTTGAATAATTTTAACTGTTTTTGTCCTGAAAGACGCAACTGAAAGTTCTCTTCGTCGATTGTCAAGAGATTTATGGCCTGTGAACATCTCACCGAGAGCAGATCGTGGGTGCCCGATGCACGAGTCTCTCCATCTCCCACCTCGTGCACATAGTATCCCACGTGCCACTGTGTCAAGGCTGCACCACGATTACCTCGATTCGAGGGATCTTGCTGCTGTCATAGTCAATTACAGTCATCGACAAGGTGTTTATGACAGGAGTTACTGTCGATTACTGCACACTGTAGCGGTGGATACATAGGTCACAGGGCACTGTGATTAGCGCGAGACGAGCAACACCGTCAGTGGACGCTCGAAGTATTGAAAATTGTCGTCTGGACAGATGTATGCTATCAAATGATTCAAAAGGCTCTGAGCACTATGGGACTTTAAAACAGCTAAGGTCATCAGTCACCCTAGAACTTAGAACTACTTAAACCTAACTAACCTAAAGACAACACACATCCATACCCGAGGCCGGATTCGAACCTGCGACTGTAGCCGTCGCGCGGTTCCAGACTGAAGAGCCTAGAACCGCTCGGCCTCACCGGCCGGCCTATGCTATCAGTGGTAGGACACGAGCATGTTTGTATCACAAGCAAGTGACGATACGATATGCTAACCAACAGCAGCGCTCAAGTGTCTAAAAAAAAAAAAAAAAAAAAAAAAAACAAGGAATTATCCTAATGGCATCAGGGTCTGTAGATATTACGTTCATGTACAGACAAACAAATGACTACAGTTTCAGAAGAATTGGATTAATTACTATAGAGAAAGAGCTTCAGAAATGGAGTAAGTCAATAACGCGTTGGTTCACCTCTGGTCCTTATGCAAGCAGTTATTCGGCATGGCATTGATTGACAGAGTTTTGGTTGTCATCCTGAGGAATACAGTGCCGAATTCTGTCCATCTGGCACAGTACATCGTCAAAATGCCGAGATGATGGGAGAGCCCTGCCCATAATGCTCCAAACGTTCTCGGTTGGAGAGAGGTCCGTCAACCTCGCTGGCCATGGCAGGGCCTGGCACGGAAGAAGACAAGCAACATAAACTCTCACCATGTGCGGCAGGCATTATCTTGCTGAAATGTAAGCTCAGGATGCCTTGCCATGAAGGACAACAAAACGGGGCGTAGAATATTGTCAACGTACCGCTGTGCTGTAACGGTGCCACGGATGAAAGTCACTGGGTTCATGCTATAAAAATAAATGGCATTGTAGATCATAGCTCTTGGCTGTCAGGCCATAAGGCGGAAGACAATAAGGCTGGTATCTCACTGCTGTCCAGAGCATCTCTAGACATGTCTTCGGTCTGGAATCTATTGGCTGGGGTAGAATTGTGTTCAGTGTTGTGTTCTACTTTGAACCTAGCCGCGATGACTAGCGACGACGTGCCTGGAGACGCTCTGGATAGCTGTAGGGTACTAACCTAATTGTCGCCCGCCATACGGGTCGACAACCAGCAGTGATTTTCTGGGGTGCCATTTCTTTTACAGCATGACCCCCTTCGTTGTCATCAGCGGCACCCTTACACCACAGAGGTTGTTGTTGTTGTTGTTGTTGTTGTTGTTGTTGTGGTCTTCAGTCCTGAGACTGGTTTGATGCAGCTCTCCATGCTACTCTAACCTGTGCAAGCTTCTTCATCTCCCAGTACCTACTGCAACCTACATCCTTCTGAATCTGCTTAGTGTATTGATCTCTTGGTCTCCCTCTACGATTTTTACCCTCCACGCTGCCCTCCAATACTAAATTGGTGATCCCCTGATGCCTCAGAACATGTCCTACCAACCGGTCCCTTCTTCTGGTCAAGTTGAGCCACAAACTTCTCTTCTCCCCAATCCTATTCAGTACTTCCTCATTAGTTATGTGATCTACCCATCTAATCTTAAGCATTCTTCTGTAGCACCACATTTCGAAAGCTTCTATTCTCTTCTTGTCCAAACTATTTATCGTCCATGTTTCTCTTCCATACATGGCTACACTCCATACAAATACTTTCAGAAATGACTTCCTGACACTTAAATCTATACTCGATGTTAACAAATTTCTCTTCTTCAGAAACGCGTTCCTTGCCATTGCCAGTCTACATTTTATATCCTCTCTACTTCGACCATCATCAGTTATTTTGCTACCCAAATAGCAAAACTCCTTTACTACTTTAAGTGTCTCATTTCCTAATCTAATTCCCTCACCATCACCCGACTTAATTCGACTACATTCCATTATCCTCGTTTTGCTTTTGTTGATGTTCATCTTATATCCTCCTTTCAAGACACTGTCCATTCCATTCAACTGCTCTTCCAAGTCCTTTGCTGTCTCTGACAGAATTACAATGTCATCGGCGAACCTCAAAGTTTTTATTTCTTCTCCATGGATTTTAATAACTACTCAGAATTTTTCTTTTGTTTCCTTTACTGCTTGCTCAATATACAGATTGAATAACATCGGGGGGAGGCCACAACCATGTCTTACTCCCTTCCCAACCACTGCTTCCCTTTCATGTCCCTCGACTCTTATAACTGCCATCTGGTTTCTGTACAAATTGTAAATAGCCTTTCGCTCCCTGTATTTTACCCCTGCCACCTTTAGAATTTGAAAGAGAGTATTCCAGTCAACATTGTCAAAAGCTTTCTCTAAGTCGACAAATGCTAGAAACGTAGGTTTGCCTTTCCTTAATCTTTCTTCTAAGATAAGTCGTAAGGTCAGTATTGCCTCACGTGTTCCAGTGTTTCTACGGAATCCAAACTGATCTTCCCCGAGGTTGGCTTCTATTAGTTTTTCCATTCGTCTGTAAAGAATTCGTGTTAGTATTTTGCAGCTGTGACTTATTAAACTGATAGTTCGGTAATTTTCACATCTGTCAGCACCTGCTTTCTTTGGGATTGGAATTATTATATTCTTCTTGAAGTCTGAGGGTATTTCGCCTGTCTCATACATCTTGCTCACCAGATGATAGAGTTTTGTCAGGACTGGCTCTCCCAAGGCCGTCAGTAGTTCCAATGGAATGTTGTCTACTCCGGGGGCCTTGTTTCGACTCAGGTCTTTCAGTGCTCTGTCAAACTCTTCACGCAGTATCGTATCTCACATTTCATCTTCATCTACATCCTCTTCCATTTCCATAATATTGTCCTCAACTACATCGCCCTTGTATCGACCCTCTATATACTCCTTCCACCTTTCTGCTTTCCCTTCCTTGCTTAGAACTGGGTTTCAATCTGAGCTCTTGATGTTCATACAAGTCGTTCTCTTATCTCCAAAGGTCTCTTTAATTTTCCTGTAGGCAGTATCTATCTTACCCCTAGTGAGATAAGCCTCTACATCCTTACATTTCTCCTCTAGCCTTCCCTGCTTAGCCATTTTGCACTTCCTGTCGATCTCATTTTTGAGACGTTTGTATTCCTTTTTGCCTGCTTCATTTACTGCATTTTTATATTTTCTCCTTTCATCAATTAAATTCAATATTTCTTCTGTTACCCAAGGATTTCTACTAGACCTCGTCTTTTACCTACTTGATCCTCTGCTGCCTTCACTACTTCATCCCTCAAAGCTACCCATTCTTCTTCTACTGTATTTCTTTCCCCCATTCCTGTCAATTGTTCCCTTATGCTCTCCCTGAAACTCTGTACAACCTCTGGTTCTTTCAGTTTATCCAGGTCCCATCTCAGAGAGGTACGTTGACAATATTCTACGCTCCGTTTTGTTGCCTTTCATGGCAAGTCATGTAAAGCTTACATTTCAGTAAGATAATGCCCGCCCACACACGGTGGTTGTTTTTATTGCTTGTCTACTGCTTTCCAAACCCAAAATAGGCCAGTAAGGTTGCCCGATCCCTGCCCAGTTGAAAACATCAGGAGTTTTATGAGAAGGGTCTTCCAACCATCTCCAGATTTTGACGATCTAACATGCCAGTTGGGCAGAATTTGACACCTTATCTCTCAGGACGACAGCCAACAACTCTGTCAATTAATGCCAAGCCGAATAACTGCTTCCCTAAGGGCCACAGGTGGACAAATGCGTTACAGACTTGCCCAGATTGTGGAGCTCTTGCTCTTAAATAAAATCACTCTATTTTTCTGAAATTGTTATCATTTGCTTGTCTGTACTTTTACATTGCATCTACGGACCCCCAGCTAATTCGAATAATTCCTTCGTAGTGCGTCATTATTTTATATTTCTGATATGGTTCAGCCGTTCCTTTGTCTACAGCACGCAGTGGGGACCTGTACTTTCAGCAAGACAGTGCAGCAACTAACCGCTTCAGGACTGTGACAGCATAGTTTGACGGAAATTCCGTGGACTTGTGGGTGCTGGTTAGGCCACCCAGGCCACCCGACCGCAGTTCTATTGAGCACCCTTGGGACGCCATCGTGCGTCTTGGACGCAGCTGCGATCATTGTCCGTGAGCCGCATGCGGCGGTTGCGCGGTTGCGGATCAGGATGGCTTCCCCATGCTTCCGATATCTTATAGACTGCATGCTAAAACCAGTCGCTGCTTTTATGGGGATGGGAAGAAGTGCTAGGCGCTGCTAATTGAAAGTCTCTAATTCAAGGGCTCATGGATGTAGTGTTCCTCTTGAAATGTTGTTGTCTTCAGTCCTGAGAGTGGTTTGATGCAGCTCCCCATGCTACTCTATCCTGTGCAAGCTTCTTCATCTCCCAGTACTTACTGCAACCTACATCCTTCTGAATCTGCTTAGTGTATTCATCTCTTGGTCTCCCACTACGATTTTTACCCTCCGCGCTGGCCTCCAATGCTAAATTTGTGATTCCTTAATGCCTCAGAACATGTCCTACCAACCGGTCCCTTCTTCTTGTCAAGTTGTGCCACAAATTCCTCTTCTCTCCAATTCTATTCAATACCTCCTCATTGGTTATGTGATCTACCCATCTTCTGTAGCACCACATTTCGAAAGCTTCTATTCTCTTCTTGTCCAAACTATTTATCGTCCATGTTTCACTTCCATACATGGCTACACTCCGTACAAATACTTTCAGAAACGACTTCCTGACACTTAAATCTATACTCGATGATAACAAATTTCTCTTCTTCAGAAACGCTTTCCTTGCCATTGCCAGTCTACATTTTATATCCTCTCTACTTCGACCATCATCAGTTATTTTGCTCCCCAAATAGCAAAACTCCTTTACTACTTTAAGTGTCTCATTTCCTAATCTAATACCCTCAGCATCACCCGACTTAATTCGACTACATTCCATTATCCTCGTTTTGCTTTTTTTGATGTTCATCTTATATCCTCCTTTGAAGACACTGTTCATTCCGTTCAACTGCTCTTCCAAGTATTGTCTCTGACAGTATTACAATGTCATTGGCGAACCTTAAAGTTTTTATTTCTTCTCCATGGATTTTAATACCTACTCGAAATTTTTCTTTTGTTTCCTTTACTGCTTGCTCAATGTACAGATTGAATAACATCGGGGAGAGGCTACAACCCTGCCTCACTCCCTTCCCAACCACTGCTTCCCTTTCATGTCCCTCGACTCTTATAACTGCCATCTGGTTTCTGTACAAATTGTAAATAGCCTTTCGCTCCCTGTATTATATCCCTGCCACATTTAGAATTTGAATTAGAGTATTCCAGTCAACATTGTCAAAAGCTTTCTCTAAGTCTACAAATGCTAGAAACGTAGGTTTGCCTTTCCTTAATCTTTCTTCTAAGGTAAGTCGTAAGGTCAGTATTGCCTCACGTGTTCCAAAATTTCTACGGAATCCAAACTGATCTCCCCCGAGGTCGGCTTCTACCAGTTTTTCCAATAGTCTGTAAAGAATTCGCGTTAGTATTTTGCAGCCGTGGCTTATTAAACTGATAGTTCGGTAATTTTGAGATCTGTCAACACCTGATTTCTTTGGATTGGAGTTATTGTATTCTTCTTGAAGTCTGAGGGTATTTCGCCTGTCTCATACATCTTGCTCACCAGATGATAGAGTTTTGTCAGGAATGGCTCTCCCAAGGCCGTCAATAGTTCTAATGGAATGTTGTCTACTCCCGGGGCCTTGTTTCGACTCAGGTCTTTCAGTTCTCTGTCAAACTCTTCACGCAGTATCATATCTCCCATTTCATCTTCATCTACATCCTCTTCCATTTCCATAATATTGTCCTCAACTACATCGCCCTTGTATAGACCCTCTATATACTCCTTCCACCTTTCTGCTTTCCCTTCTTTGCTTAGAATTGGGTTTCCATCAAAGCTCTTGATATTCATGCAAGTGGTTATCTTTTCTCCAAAGGTCTCTTTAATTTTCCTGTAGGCAATATCTATCTTACCTCTTGTGGGATAAGCATGTACATCCTTACATTTGTCCTCTAGCCATCTCTGCTTAGCCATTTTGCACTTCCTGTCGATCTCATTTGTGAGACGTTTGTATTCCTTTTTGCCTGTTTCTTTTACTGCATTTTTATATTGTCTCCTTTCATCAATTAAATTCAATATTTCTTCTGTTACCCATGGATTTCTACTAGCCTCACTTTTTACCTACTTGACCCTCTGCTGCCTTCACCACTTCATCCCTCAGAGCTACCCATTCTTCTTCTACTGTATTTCTTTTCCCCCATTCCTGACAATTGTTCCCTTATGTTCTCCCTGAAACTCTGTACAGACTCTGGTTTAGTCAGTTTATCCAGGTCCCATCTCTTTAAATTCCCACCTTTTTGCGGTTTCTTCAGTTTTAATCTACAGTTCATAACCAATAGATTGGGTCAGAGTCCACATCTGGCCCTGGAAATGACTTACAATTTAAATCCTGGTTCCTAAATCTCTGTCTTACCCTTATATAATCTATGTGATACCTTATAGTAGCTCCAGGATTCTTCCATGTATACAGCCTCTTGAAATAAACAAGTCTAAATACCCCCTGTTTGTTTTAATCCGTTCAGTGAAGCATACACTGTTATAGTGTGTGAACGGACGTTGCATGTCGGTTATGCCAGTAGTTGCACGCTCCAGTCCTTTTATAGAAGCCACGCCCTGAATGGCGAAACTAATCATGGAAGAGGAACCCCTAACTGAGGCCGTATGATGTCTGAAAGTGTGGAAGCTCACTGTGAAATTATTACGATTTTTAATTAAGTTCCTCACCGAAAAAAACTTGCGTCCGTGGAGGTTTGTTTCACTCCCTTTTCTTTAGAAAAAAGATAACGCCTGTGACAAGATTCTCACAACAGCTAATTTCAGGATTTACATACAATAGGACGACGAAAATTCACGTGAATTTCCGTTTCAGCTCAACATGAAAATGGGGAGCCCGAAATTTTATTATTTATCTCACTCTCGTCCCGGCAAGAGAACGACTGAAGATATTCATACGCTAAAATTAATAAGTTTTTATGAAAAGGATATTGTTAAAGGTCACACGTGGAGAACGCCGACCCTATTATTTATCTCACTCTTGTCTCGCAGCTAAAATTTATAAGTTTTTATGAAAAGGATATTGTTAAAGGTCACACGTGGAGAACGCCGACCCTATTATTCATCTCACTCTTGTCCCGGAGCTTAAATTTACAAGTTTTTATGTAAAGGATATTGTTAAAGGTCACACGTGGAGAACGCCGACAATATTATTTATCTCACTCTTGTCTCGGAGCTAAAATTTACAAGTTTTTATGAAAAGGATATTTTTAAGGGTCACACGTGGAGAACACCGTGAGCGTCACTTCCGGTTTGCTGTTGTAAGCAAGGGGGCGTATCACACGGTTATGCAGAAAATAAAAAGAAAATAACAAACAGAGCTCCGAAGGTATCACTTTTCCGAATAATATTTTTAACTGACGTCCCATGAATCTTTCTTTTCAAATTGTAACGAAAATACAACCTAGAAGCGGTACCGAAAGCTTTCTGAACAATATTTCCTGTCCTATTTCGAAAATCATAAATTCAGCTTCATGGAGAAGGAGGTGAGTAATTTTCTTGCTTACAAAATTTCAATGCTAGGTTAAAATTTTTTCCAGAAGCTTAACAGAAAGTATTTGTGTCACTGTTCTGATTATCAGCATGTCTCCTCCCTAAAACAGAAGGTACCATCCCGTTACTTTTCAACTTAGAATTGGGTGAAACAAAAGATAAGGAACGAAAACTGAATTTATCAGAAATATTTCACTTCCCGAGAAGTGACAGAAAACAAGCTTGTTCCAACGGTCAGTAGCAGAAAATTGAATAATGTTCTTTGGATGCAACTCTAACGAAAGCGAAGGATGTTGTCGACTTATAGCAAAGATTGTTATCCGCGGTAGTAATTTTTGTTTCAATCGACCATTTTTCTACAGGTAATGTAAATCATAATAGTAGATTCTCACGTAACTTCTTGGTGGAACTATTTCATATTTAAGCTGGAGCAGGTATTCAATTCTAAATAATATATATAAAGTAGAAGGCAGTTTAATAAACGCAGAAGAAACCCAACTGGCTCCCCTCTGCGTGAAATCCTAGACGGTATATGTGAGAGCACTCAGGTATATGGAATGTACTTCGATTTCCGATAAGCCGGATTGCTTTGAGAGTTTTTTCCCTGTGGAAATCATTGTGCCTTTCTCAATGGAAATACGAAATTAGAATCGTATGTAATATCAGCTGAACGTCTGGCACATGTCGTAGGTAACATTTCGCACTCCTAACACAGGCCTCGACGAACAGTCTCGGCATTTCTGTTAGTTTTAATACAAAGGATTTTCATAGCGCAATCGTCGTATAATGCAAACAACTTTGCACATAATTAATAATCAGACGCCTCGGGAAAGCAATGTTAGTTATTAAAACGACGCGTAATAACTAATTAAAGGGGTAGAGACCGCTCCACACGCACGTCATCATCATCAGTTATCTGCTATATTCGCAGGTCCTTCGTCTCTCCATTTTCTGCGATCCATTGCTTCCTTCTTAAGGCTGCTGTATGTTGTGACGTCCATCATGTCATCCAGTACTGGAATCTCTTCCTTCCTCGCTTCCTTTTCCCTTCTGCATAACCTTCTTAACCTGTTTTTATCGGTCCGTCATTCTTTCTTAATATATGCCCAATCCAATTTCTTTTTCTTCTCTTTATTACATCTAGTAACTGTCTTTTCTCTCCCACTCTTCTCAGTACCTCTTCATTTTTTACTCTGTCCATCCAACTTATTCTTACCATCTTCCGCCATGTCCAGATCTCAAAAGCCTCCAGCCTTTCTCTGTCTTTTTTCCCCATAGTCCATGTTTCAGTGCCATATAGAAGAACACTCCATACAAGACATTTTATGAGTCTCTTTCTGAGTTCTCTGTCCAGACCGCTGCAGAAGATTCTCCTTTTCTTATAAAACGCCTCTTTTGCCATTGCTATCCTTGTTTTAATTTCTGTGGTGCACTTCCAGTCGGTGTCTATCCTGCTTCCAAGATACTTAAAATTTTGCACCTGTTCTAGTGTTTCTCCATTCAGCATAATTTTTATTTCCTTATTTCCTCCTAGTGCCAATACTTTTGTTTTATTTGTGTTTAATTTTCATTCCATATTTTTTCCGTTAGTTGCAATGGTGTCCACCAAATCCTGTAATTCTTTTTCCCCCGTGGCTAGAAGGACCATGTCATCAGCAAATCTCAAACACCCTACTCTTCTTCCTCCAATTTCTACTCCTTTGTCATCTAATGAGCATTGGTCAATCATATTTTCCAAGTAGAGGTTGAAAAGAGTAGGTGATAAACAGCATCCTTGTCTTACTCCTTTTCCTAGTCTGATCCAGTTTGTACTTTCTCCTCTCACTTTAACTGAAACTTTTTGATTAAGATATAATGAGTTTATAAGTCTTCTGGTTTTCCAGTCCACTCTCTTTTCCCTCATTAGAGTCACCAGCTTGTCCCCAACCACATTGTCAAATGCCTTTTCAAGATCGACGAAGCACATATATAGGTCTCTTCCTTTTTCAATAAACCTTTCTCCCAAGATTCGTAGGAGCCCTATTGCATCTCTGGTGCTCGTATTCCGTCTAAAGCCAAACTGCTCCTCGCCAAGATTCTCCTCCATTACTTTTTCAAGTCTTTTATTAATTATTCTTAACATCACTTTGGCTGCATGTGAAATGAGGCTGAGTGTCCTGTGCTTGCTGCATTTCTTGGTTTCTTGTTTTTTCGGTAATGGAATCATTACTGTTGTCAGAAAGTCCTCAGGCCATTCACCACTGTCATATATTTTATTACATAACCTCAATATTTCTCTTATTGTATCGTGGTTCAAGAATTTTAGTATTTCTCCGGGTATTGTATCTGTACCTACCGCTTTGCCATTTTTCATTGCTGCTATGGCAGACTTTACTTCTTCCATTATGATGGTCGGTCCTTTCTCGTCATCACTTACACACGCACATACGCAGCGTCAAACATACATTGTCCAGTCACATTATTGTAACCACCTGTCAGAAGCCTGGAAGTGGGCTCTAAGGATAGATGCCTAGTTGTGTTGAAACATTATGCCTTCCAGAATGACGAGAACACCCAGTCAATGCCACTAAAACATTCGCCAGACCGTAACGCTGCCTCCTCCGACCTGGACGCTTCCGACGCTTGTTGCACGGGTGTTTGCTTTCAGACGCTTCGCGCCGTACACGCCAACGGCCATCTGTCCGATGGCGCATAAAACGTGATTCATCTGAAAAGACCACCTGTCGGCACTCAGTGGACGTACAGTTGCGGTACTGGCGTGGAACTTCCAGCCTTCGTCGCCGAAGACCAGCACGCAGTATGGGCGCGTGAACCAGGCGCCTGGGAACCGCGCGACCGCTACGGTGGCAGGTTCGAATCCTGCTTCGGGCATGGATGTGTGTGATGTCCTTAGGTTCATCTACATCTACATCCACATGACTACTCTGCAATTCACATTTAAGTACTTGGCAGAGGGTTCATCGAACCACAATCATACTATCTCTCTACCACTCCGCTCCCGAAGAGCGCGCGGGAAAAACGAACACCTAAACCTTTCTGTTCGAGCTCTGATTTCTCTTATTTTATTGTGATGAGCATTCCTACCTATGTAGATTGGGCTCAACAAAATATTTTCGCATTCGGAAGAGAAAGTTGGTGACTGAAATTTCGTAAATAGATCTCGCCGCGACGAAAAACCTCTTTGCTTTAATGACTTCCATCCCAATTCGCGTATCATATCTGCCACACTCTCTCCCCTATTACGTGATAATACAAAACGAGCTGCCCTTTTTTGCACCCTTTCGATGTCCTCCGTCAATCCCACCTGGTAAGGATCCCACACCGCGCAGCAATATTCTAACAGAGGACAAACGAGTGTAGTGTAAGCTGTCTCTTTAGTGGACTTGTTGCATCTTCTAAGTGTCCTGCCAATGAAACGCAACCTTTGGCTCGCCTTCCCCACAGTATTATCTATGTGGTCTTTCCAACTGAAGTTGTTCGTAATTTTTACACCCAGGTACTTAGTTGAATTGACAGCCTTGAGAATTGTACTATTTATCGAGTAATCGAATTCCAACGAATTTCTTTTGGAACTCATGTGGATCACCTCACACTTTTCGTTATTTAGCGTCAACTGCCACCTGCCACACCATACAGCAATCTTTTCTAAATCGCTTTGCAACTGATACTGGTCTTCGGATGACCTTACTAGATGGTAAGTTACAGCATCATCTGCGAACAACCTAAGAGAACTTCTCAGATTGTCACCCAGGTCATTTATATAGATCAGGAACAGCAGAGGTCCCAGGACGCTTCACTGGGGAACACCTGATATCACTTCAGTTTTACTCGATAATTTGCCGTCTATTTCCTGACAGGAAATCACGAATCCAGTCGTACAACTGAGACGATACCCCATAGGCCCGCAGCTTGATTAGATGTCGCTTGTGAGGAACGGTGTCAAAAGCTTTCCGGAATTCTAGAAATACGGAATCAACTTGAGATCCCCTGTCGATACGGCCATTACTTCGTGCGAATAAAGAGCTAGCTGCGTTGCACAAGAACGATGTTTTCTGAAACCATGATGATTACGTATCAATAGATCGTTCCCTTCGAGGTGATTCATAATGTTTGAATACAGTATATGCTCCAAAACCCTACTGCAAACGGACGTCAATGATCTAGGTCTGTAGTTCGATGGATTACTCCTACTACCCTTCTTAAACACTGGTGCGACCTGCGCAATTTTCCAATCTGTAGGTACAGATCTATCGGTGAGCGAGCGGTTGTATATGATTGCTAAGTAGGGAGCTATTGTATCAGCGTAATCTGAAAGGAACCTAATCGGTATACAATCTGGACCTGAATACTTGCACCGTATATAGCGATTTGAGTTGCTTCGCAACCCCTAAGATATCTACTTCTAAGAAACTCATGCTAGCAGCTGTTCGTGTTTCAAATTCTGGAATATTCCATTCGTCTTCCCTGGTGAAGGAATTTCGGAAAACTGCGTTCAATAACTCCGCTTTAGCGGCACAGTCGTCGGTAACAGTACCATCGGCACTGCGCAGCGAAGGTATTGACTGCGTCTTGCCGCTTGTGTACGTTACATACGACCAGAATTTCTTCGGATTTTCTACCAAATTTCGAGACAATGTTTCGTTGTGGAACCTATTAAAGTTAGTTAGGTTTAAGTAGTTCTAAGTTCTAGGGGACTGATGACCTAAGATGTTAAGTCCCGTAGTGCACAGAGCCATTTGAACCAGGCGCCTGCTGCAGAAGCCCATACGCAGCAACGGTCGTTGAGGAGATACTTTTGGTAGCCCCTTGGTTCATCTGGCAGTCAGTTGATCAACAGTTGCACGTCTGTTCGCCCGTACACATCTTCGCAGCTGTCGTTCACACCTGTCAGATACAGGCCGTGGTGCATCGCTACTGCCTCGGTGTCGGTTTCGGGTTGCTAATTTTGCCATGCCCCGTCAACATTTTACAGCCTCAGCCGTTTCGGAAATGCTTCCATGCTTGGTCCTAAAGCCAATAATCGTGCATTTTTGGACGTCGCCTGCCTCTGTGGCCGAGCGGTTCTAGGCGCTTCAGTCCGGGACCGCGCAGCTGCTACGGTCGCAGGTTCGAATCCTGCCTCGGGCATGGATGTGTGTGATGTCCTTAGGTTAGTTAGGCTTAAGTAGTTCTAAATCTAGGGGACTGATGACCTCGGATGTTATGTCCCATAGTGCTCAGAGCCATTTGAACCAATTTTGGACGTCAGATAAAGCGCTCCGTTTCCGCATTACGACAACGACTGCACTGTTTCCCGCGTCCCCCAACACACTTTTTCTACCCTCCACTGCTAATGCTGCCCCTGCCGACTGTAAACATTTATTGCACACTGACGACGAACAGAGGTGGTGGCTACAGTAATGTGACTGGACCTTGTAGAACAAATCTTACTAGACAGATTACCATCTTCATCCAAATTAAACTAGAATATTTTCCACGTAATGGGAACGGCCTTGCCGCAGTGGTAACGTCGGTTTTCGTCAGATCTCCGAAGTTAAGCGTTGTCGAGCTTTGCTAGAACTTGGATGGGTCACTGTCAGGGTCTTCCAAGTGCTGTTGCCACCAATTGGGTGCACTAGCTTTTGTGAGGTCAATTTAGAAGTAACTTGATTGAGGAATAGCGACACTGATCACGAAAACTGACAACGGCCGGGAGAGAGATGTCCTGACCACATGCCCCTCGTATCCGCATGCAGTGACCCCTAAGGGCCGAGGATGACACGGCGGCCGGTCGGCAACGCTGAAGGCCTGTTATGACGGAGCTGGTATTTTTATTTCAGCTGAAATGACCATATTGAAAGACTTTTGCCTCAGTAAAGCATCAGTCTTCTAGTATCTAAAGAATAAGTTAAACATGTCATTAACACAAATGTTATATGAACGCCATAGACTTGTTTTTTGTTAGGCATAGTCTTATTTCATATGGTACGCAATTGCCTTCCTCCGAACTTTGAACTGACTTACACAGCCGATTATAGGGGGACGTACAGTTTAACATGGTCTCCGAACCACGCTGCAAGTCGCCGTTAATAATTCTGCAGTATCTCTTACTGTAAACTCCGTACATAGTAATTTTTTGCAAGATATGTAAGAAAAACTGCACGCTGGAGAGTAGGCTGCAATGCGGTCTGGAGTTATACGTTAACGGGCTGAGAAAGTATGGCCACTGCCCACGTGGGAATGAGCGCCACGTTGCGGGTACGTAACACGGTAAGAAATGAATATCGAAAACAGGAATATTCCACTAACACAAGAGACTCTGACAAAAGGCAGATTGCTATGGTCTGGCGTCTTGGATCGAGCATTTCTGAAACAGGGAAGCTGTTTGTCTGTTTGCCAGATGCCGTCGTGTGTATCTACGGAAAGTAGAAGACACGAGTAGGTGCAAGGTGGTGGACGTACACGTATCACAGAAAGTTGTAACGCAGGACAGTCGGTGATTTGAGGCAGATCTGACGACAGACACAAATATTTCGGAGCACACACTGTCGAATGTGGGGCTCCACAGCAGACGATCCCCACGTCTTGTCACTTCGACCCAACAACGTCGTCTACTACCACTGCAGTGGGACTGGGATCATTGGGAATGGACCGTGGATCGACAGACATGTGTCGCCGGGCAGATGATGACCCTTGGTACCCCAGATCGATGGTCGTGTCCTGACAGGCCGTCATCCATACGGACGGCTGCCCGAAACATGCACTGCGCCACGGACACTTGCCGGTGGACGCAATATTGTGCTATAGGAACATATACCTAGGATACTATGGGACCTGCGGTAGTAATGGAAGGCACTATGATAGCTTTACTACTTGACCACTATAGCGGACCACCTGCATCCTTTCATGATTGATGACCTCCCCAACAGCGATTGCATCTTCCAGCGTGATAAATGTCTATTTAACAAGGCCATAATTGTGCTACTGCGCTTCTAAGAGCATGATAGTGAACCCATTTTATTATCTTGGACATAAAATTCGACAGATCTGAATCCAGTGGAACACATCAGGGACGATACCGGATGCCAGATCGACGCCCACAAACCGTGGAACAGTAGTTTATACAACTGCTTCAACGGTCTGCGAGTTTACGTCAGGAGGTGCGTTCAGTTCTGCTAGGTATTACAGCGTTTTCCCGTTCCATTCACGTATTGAGCGGAGGAGGTGTTATTGCTTAAACGCCTCTGTGCACGCTGCAGTCAGTCTAATTTTGTCTTCGCGATGCCTGTGGTAGTGATACGTAGGGGGTTGTCGTATATTCCTAGATTCATCACTTAAAGTTGGTTCTAGAAAATTTCTAAGTACTCTTTCGTCGGATACTTCGCAACCGTCTTCAATCTCAGTTTCTTTCAGCATCTTCGTGACTCTCTCTCGTGGGTCAAACAAACGTGTGACCAATTGTGCTGCCCTTTTTACATCTGTTCAGTATCCCCTGTAGTCTTATTTGGTACGGATCCCACACACTTGAGCAATATTCTAGAACAGGTCGCTCGAGTGATCTGCGTGCAGTGTCCTTTGTAGACTGGTTCAAAAATGGTTGAAATGGCTCTAAGCACTATGGGACTTAACATCTGAGGTCATCAGTCCCATAGACTTAGAACTACTTAAACCTAACTAACCTAAGGGCATCACGCACAGCCATGCCCGAGGCAGGATTCGAAGCTGTGACCATAGCAGCAGCGCGGTTCCGGACTGAAGCGCCTACAACCGCTCGGCCACAGCGGCCGGCTGTAGACTGGTCGTTGCATGTCCATAGTATCCTATCAATGAACCGCAGTCTGCCATTTCCAAAAGTGCGACTGAGACTACATGATCTTTCCAGTTCATATGCCAACGAATTCTTACACACTGTTATCTGTATAAGTTGACCGATTCCAGTTGGGACTCACTGACATTGTAGTCATATGATACTAAGATTTTTCGGTGTGTATTTCTGAACACTTAAAGCGAGTAACCAGTCTTTGCACCATCATGAACCCTTATCAAGATTTGACAGGATATTTGTGCAGGTTATTTCGGATAGTACATCATCACTGATAAATACGAGGGTTGGAACTTTAATAGTGGCAACTATTTATTTATAACAAACAAATCTGTAACAGCTTGCACTGTACGTACTTGAGCAATGTTATCACTTCTGTCTCTAAGCTGATCGTAGGCTGTGTTCTAAAAATGAACAGGACCTGACCATCATTTTGCAGGACAATGCTCAAGTACGTACAATGCAAGCTGTTACAGATTTGTTTGACTGATGGGGCTGCTAAGTGCTATACCACCTACTGCACTTCCCTGACTTAAGCCCTCGTGAGTTCAGCTCGATATCTAAACCGAAGGGAACACTTCACGGCATTCGCTTCAGAACTGCTACAAATTCGAAGGGCAATAGATTGCGCCGCTCGAACTGTCAACACAACTAGCACTGGTAAGAGTATCCTACGACTTCCACATCGCTGGTAACGGGTTATACACAATGCTGGTGACTACTTTGAAGGTCAGTAAAACTTTGAAACACGTATCTGTTTTGTACGAGCTGTAAATAATTAGTTGTCACTATTAAAGTTCCAAGCCTCGTACAATTTCTGCGAAAAGTATGAGGTCACTATTCATATTGTATGTTGTGTGTTCAAAATGGTTCAATGGCTCTGAGCACTATGGGAGTTAACTTCTAAGCTCAACAGTCCCCTAGAACTTAGAACTACTTAAACCTAACTAATCTAAGGACATCACACACATCCATGCCCGAGGTAGGATTCGAACCTGCGACCGTAGCAGTCGCGCGGTTCCACACTGTAGCGCCTAGAACCGCTCGGCCACCCAGGCCGGCTATGTTGCGCGTAAAATTATTAATATAAGATATAAGATATGAACAGCAGAGGTTCCAACACATTTCCCTGGGCATATCTGGAGTTACATATAAATTTGTTGATGCCTCGCTATCAAAGATAACATGCTGTGTTCTCCCCACCAATAAATGCTCAGCCCGGTCACAAATTTCTCTTAGTATGCCATATGATCGTACTTCGACACTAAGGGCATTTGTGGTACTGAGTCAAAACCTCGAGTGACCTGCGTGCAGTGTCCTTTGTAGACTGGTTCAAAAATGGTTCAAATGGCTCTAAGCACTATGGGACTTAACATCTGAGGTCATCAGTCCCCTAGACTTAGAACTACTTAAACCTAACTAACCTTTCGGAAGTCAAGAAACACTGTATCTATCTGACTGACTTGAGGCATGGCTTTCAGGATGTCATGTAAGAAAAGCGCGGGTTGAATTTCATCTGATAAATATTTTCGGAATCCATGCTTGCTGAAATGGAGATGGTCACTCTGTTCGAGACACGTCATACATCTGAGCACGAAATACACTCCTGGAAATTGAAATAAGAACACCGTGAATTCATTGTCCCTGGAAGGGGAAACTTTATTGACACATTCCTGGGGTCAGATACATCACATGATCACACTGACAGAACCACAGGCACATAGACACAGGCAACAGAGCATGCACAATGTCGGCACTAGTACAGTGTATATCCACCTTTCGCAGCAATGCAGGCTGCTATTCTCCTATGGAGACGATCGTAGAGATGCTGGATGTAGTCCTGTGGAACGGCTTGCCATGCCATTTCCACCTGGCGCCTCAGTTGGACCAGCGTTCGTGCTGGACGTGCAGACCGCGTGAGACGACGCTTCATCCAGTCCCAAACATGCTCAATGGGGGACAGATCCGGAGATCTTGCTGGCCAGGGTAGTTGACTTACACCTTCTAGAGCACGTTGGGTGGCACGGGATACATGCGGACGTGCATTGTCCTGTTGGAACAGCAAGTTCCCTTGCCGGTCTAGGAATGGTAGAACGATGGGTTCGATGACGGTTTGGATGTACCGTGCACTATTCAGTGTCCCCTCGACGATCACCAGTGGTGTACGGCCAGTGTAGGAGATCGCTCCCCACACCATGATGCCGGGTGTTGGCCCTGTGTGCCTCGGTCGTATGCAGTCCTGATTGTGGCGCTCACCTGCACGGCGCCAAACACGCATACGACCATCATTGGCACCAAGGCAGAAGCGACTCTCATCGCTGAAGACGACACGTCTCCATTCGTCCCTCCATTCACGCCTGTCGCGACACCACTGGAGGCGGGCTGCACGATGTTGGGGCGTGAGCGGAAGACGGCCTAACGGTGTGCGGAGCCGTAGCCCAGCTTCATGGAGACGGTTGCGAATGGTCCTCGCCGATACCCCATGAGCAACAGTGTCCCTAATTAGCTGGGAAGTGGCGGTGCGGTCCCCTACGGCACTGCGTAGGATCCTACGGTCTTGGCGTGCATCCGTGCGTCGCTGCGGTCCGGTCCCAGGTCGACGGGCACGTGCACCTTCCGCCGACCACTGGCGACAACATCGATGTACTGTGGAGACCTCACGCCCCACGTGTTGAGCAATTCGGCGGTACGTCCACCCGGCCTCCCGCATGCCCACTATACGCCCTCGCTCAAAGTCCGTCAACTGCACATACGGTTCACGTCCACGCTGTCGCGGCATGCTACCAGTGTTAAAGACTGCGATGGAGCTCCGTATGCCACGGCAAACTGGCTGACACTGACGGCGGCGGTGCACAAATGCTGCGCAGCTAGCGCCATTCGACGGCCAACACCGCGGTTCCTGGTGTGTCCGCTGTGCCGTGCGTATGATCATTGCTTGTACAGCCCTCTCGCAGTGTCCGGAGCAAGTATGGTGGGTCTGACACACCGGTGTCAATGTGTTCTTTTTTCCATTTCCAGGAGTGTATGTTACATGATTTTGCTCCATATGGATGTAATGAATATTGGACGGTAGTTTAGTTGTGCCCTACTGCTGCCCTTCTTGTAGATGGCTGTGATCTGTGATTTCTTTAAACTACTGAGCACAGATATTTCGTTGGAGGGAAGTTAAGTATATTGTGGTTAAAATAGAGGTTAGTTGTGAATTCGGTACGAAAAATATAAATTTTCTACTTGCTTGATTTTCTCTTGTACTTTGGTAATCATTGTCACTACAACTGCCTCATGGTCACTGATACCAGTTTCTAGGACATCCTCAAAGCGGTCAGCTTTATTTGCTGCTGTTAGATCCAATATACTTCCATCGTCAGAGTGGTTCCATAGTAGACAAAAGTGAACAAAAGTGGTTTACCACCAGCCAACCCCGTAAGAGAAGTTTAATATATTTTCTTATTCCTTTTTTAAATGATGGCATTTTCAGCATTTTCTGTGAAGAACATTTCTCTGTTCATTAACGAGGGTCAGTTCCGCGTCCGTCTTGTAAATATTATCCGGATTAGTTTTCTTTTGATCACTCTGTATTTTCTAGTAACTGTATGAATACAAACGCCGCAAACGATAAGTTCACTATTTTTACTGCAGTAAAGTTACCAAAACGCTTTATCATCTCATACTGTACATGCAGATCATTTGAAATGTAATGAATCGGTAAAAACACGTTTTGACTTGAGAAACACTTTGCACACACAACAAGTATCTGAACAAATATCATGATTGGCGGCGGCTTACGAATGCTTATTAGGCATTCACGCACAACGTCGTGGCGCGCTGGTAAGGCACTGAATTAGTATTCGGAGGGACTGTTCAGACTTAGATTTTCCATGATTTACCTAGATCGCTCAAGGTGAATTGCAAGATGGTTGCTTCCTCATCATTTCCCAACAGACTTTGAGTTCCGTCTCTAATGACCTCGTCGTCGACGCAACGTTGATTTTTTATCATTCATTAGTTTCCAAGCACTGTTTTGATGTGAACTGTCAGCTGCTTCATGTTACACGCATTTTCTCACTTCGTGAGCGGCGGAGTGATTTACTAAGAGCATGAAAAGTTCTCCATGGGTGTCCTTGTGATATGCAGAAGTGATGAACCTTTCATCAGTGGCTTAAGTACAAATTAGTGCTTGTGACAAAGAAACCGTACTATATCAGCATAAGTTAAGAGAAAATGTCGAGGTGTTCGTTGCTAAGCAAATGTTCCCAAGTCTCGAAGTTTGACAGGTCTGCGAAGTTTAATGTGGCGTAATGTCCATTGTAGCCGATCAAGCGGTGAAACAGGTGAAGAAGTTACTGTTCTGAATTGAACGTATTCCCTAATCGGGTCTCTTGTGTGTTTTCCTCAGCGGACGTGAAGAACTCTGGAAATGTTGTTTCAGTTCCCAGAAGGACGTTTGCTTACAAAATTCGAACCGCCATCTTACTTTCAGACAATCCACTCTTTGTTTGTTCTGTGCAGGCAGCATCTCAACCAGTTTTCATGAGAGACAATGTGTAGCCCATTACTGAAGCATCTTTTGACAGCAATGTAGGTTGGGAAGTCCATGATAGGATTAGTGGTGCGCGACGGCGCGTTGCTGTGATTCAGAAGCCTTCAAAGCGCGCGCTCATCCTACCAAAAGACTACACCGTGCCGTGGCTTACCCGTTGTCAGAGTCTGAGAAGATCGCGCAATAAACACTTTTCCTGACTTACAAAATATGAATATTAATAAAATATTCAATGTATTTATCAAATTAATCGAGACTTATCTTTCTAATTTCGCAAGATCTCAGACATAGTGGCGCACACCTACGTTAAAACGAAAATCGTTGTCATTAGGAGACCACATCTAAATAAACTTTCGTAATCTTACAGCTGAGAGTTACATGATACAGAACTAGATTATTTCCAATCTACCGGATACCCTTTAATCACAAACGAACTATACTACCTTAATGGTCAATTTATCTTACTTGGTCGATGAAACGGCTAATTTAGGGTTCTTTAGAAGGTTACTCAATTTACTGAATAGAAAAGTCACCTCGCGTAGACCATTGGTGGTATATTTAACTTTCTAAATTGACTTACACGATAACGCTTATCGGACCGGAAGATCAGTCTTACATAGAACTTACTGTGAGAAGCCGTCAAACAAAGTATAAATGTGAAAGAAAGTGCCAAGATGTCTCTTCGATATCAGAGGGGTCAATATGATCGCTTGAGTGTCTGTCAATGGAAATAAAGGTAGAGTCGCCAGGAAATGCGTTTGAAAAAGTCTAGTATTTCTGCTCCGGAAGGGAAGCGAATAAGAAGGAAAGCTGTGTTTGGAAGCTTCCGACAGAAAAGGGTCGTATGCAGGGATGAGCTTTTTAATAAGCCAGGAAGCTGCGTAGCCATTTACCTCCTCTAGTAAGATGATGCTGTTGCCTCTTAAGAACATCGCTAGCCTTGCTTACACCTATACATCTCGTAAAATAGATTCGAGTGAGGCTGGAATCCAAACACAGTCTATTAATGAACTTTCTTCCTTATTCAGGTTACCTTGCATTCAGAAGGCTGTTGCACGCAGCGACTGTTATAGTGACTTGTAAATAATAGATTCACCTATTAGTCGTCCTTTTTAAATTTTATTGGCAAATCTAGATTTCAGCTAGAAACTAGCCATTCACAATGCACTATCAATTTCGATTAATGCATGTAATGCCTGTTGGTCGGGCTTTATCCACAGTTCATTGAATACTCAATGAACTGTGGATGAAGCATGACCAATAGACATTATATGCATTGATCAAAAATGATAGTGCATTGAGAACGGCTAATTTCTAGCTGAAATCTAGATTTGCCAATAAAATTTAAAAAGGACGACTGATAGCTGAAATCTATTATTTACAAGTTTATTCCTTATGTTTAAAAATTTTGATACTGTGTGGATTCCAACAAAACTTTTAATTAAGGTTTTGTAATGAACGTCTGCTTTCACTCGAAGCTGCGTTTTTTGTATACATCTACATAGATACTCCGCACGCCACCTAAGGTGCGTGGTGGAGGGTACCCTGTACCACTACTTGTCATTTCCCCTCCTGTTCCACTCGCAAATAGAGCGAGGGAAAAACGACTGTCTGTACGGTTCTGTATGAGTACTAATTCCTCGTATCTTATCTTCGTGGTCCTTACGCGGGATGTATGTTGACGGGTGCAGATTCGTTCGGCAGTCAGCTTCAAATGCCGGTTCCCTAAATTTTCTCAATAGTGTTTCCCGAAGCATCTCTGAAACACTTACTTTTTGTGCGAACCCACCGGTATCAAATCTATCAGACCACCTCTAAATTGCTTCGATGTCTTCCTTCAATCACACCTGGCACTGATCCCAAACACTCGAGCAGTACTCAAGGTCAGGCCGCACCAGCGTCCTATATACGGTCTTCTGTACAGGTGAACCACTCTATCCTAAGATTCTCCCAATAAACGGAAGTCAACCATTTGCCTTCGCTACCACAGTTTTCACAATCTCATTCCACCTCACATCGTTTCGCAACGTTACGCCCAGGTATTTAAAAGACTTGACTGTGACAAGTTGGACACTAGTAATACTGTATCCGAACATTACATGTTTTCCTTCCTACGCATTCGCATTAACTTACATTTTTCCTCATTTAGGAGTAGCTACCATTCATCACACCAACTGGAAATTTTGTCTACGTCATCTTGTATCTTCCTACGGTCACTCAACTTTCATCTTACCATACAGCAGGGCTTCATCAGCAAACAAACGCAGAATGCTGCCCACCCTGTCCGCGAAATCATTTATGTCAATAGTGAACAGTTATAGTATTCTTAGCCGGCCGAAGTGGCCGCGCGGTTCTGGCGCTGCAGTCTGGAACCGCAAGACCGCTACGGTCGCAGGTTCGAATCCTGCCTCGGGCATGGATGTGTGTGATGTCCTTAGGTTAGTTAGGTTTAACTAGTTCTAAGTTCTAGGGGACTAATGACCTCAGCAGTTGAGTCCCATAGTGCTCAGAGCCATTTGAACCATTTTTTATAGTATTCTTATCATGTCCTTGAGTGTCCGCGGCTCGTTGTCTTGCGGTAGCGTTCTCGCTTCCCGCGCACGGGGACCCGGGTTCGATTCCCGACGGGGTCAGGGATGACTGGGTGTTCTGTGCATTTCATCCTCATTCACTCGCAAGTCGCCGTAGTGGCGTTAAAGAACTTGTGGAGCGGCGGCCGAACCGCCCCGCGAGGGGTCTCCCGGCCACCAATGCCATACGCTCATTATTATTATTCATGTCCTTGAGCGCATTTTGTTCTGTTCTTCAGTGAATTATATGCTTAGAACGACTTCCAGCACTTCGGTTAATATTTTACAAAAGGTAAATATGTAGCTTTGGACGTCAAGAGAGCTGTGTAGCTGTGGGAGGGTGTTGATCGAAATGCCGAAACGCTCTGTGTAGTACAGTACTTTGGAGATCAACAGTAATATGAAGCACGTACATGCTAAATTTGTTTCTATGACTGGGTATTGACAAAGCTTTGGATATCATGTCATTAATTTCAGAAATACGTGTGCGCTGGGTAAACCGACAATTGCGGCATAGTGTATCTGCTGGCCGTTGTCATACTTACACGTGTCAACAAGTTTGACAGGAAGGAATGAAGGATGAAAACACGCTGTGTGTGCCTGTTGATGTTACTGGAATATCCGTTGTATCATATTAATCCAACGTTAGCATAACACAAGCTAACGCTACAAATTGAAGTCAATAGAACTTCCACGCGCAACAGTCAACTAGCGGAAGCGAATGGCCGTAGAAAATCACTAGCCGTCGGCAGTGCTGTTCCCCGGAGCAGAGTTTCCTTTCTGTGTAACTAAGATATATTTCCTTTCATTTTTCAGAACGCCGAAACCACGCTCAAAGGTGTCTGTACAGAGACAAAATTAATCAAGAGTCAGTATGAGGCGTTATTTTTTCAGCTGTAGTGTCATCAAAGGGTATTATAAGATGCAAATACAGACAGTTACCATGAAAATACATAAAATGCCGAAGTGTCATTTCCCTGTCTTAAAACAAGCTAAAACACACCGATACAAAAAACCATGATAAGTCAGAGCCCTTAAGCAGAGACCCTAAACTACTCTAACAGTAATAATCTAAATAGTATCTTGCATATTCTAACAAGTAGTCCGTTTAGTGCATGCCTCACGTTCAAATAGAAATGGCTTAAATGGCTCTGGGCTCTATGGGACTTAACATGTGAGGTCATCAGTCCCCTAGAACGTAGAACTATTTAAACCTAACTAACCTAAGGACATGACACACATCCATGCCTGAGGCAGGATTCGAACCTGCGACCGTAGCAGTCACGCGGATCCGGACTGAAGCGCCTAGAACCGCTCAGCCACAGCGGCCGGCCACGTTCAAATACAAAGTATTACACGAAAAAAGAGGGCAGAATGATTAGGAAGCAACATTCTGTTGACAACGACGTAATTACAGAACGAACACAAGCTTGGGTTAAGGTAGAATGACGCAGAAAATCGTTTCTGTCCTATTCAAAGAAACCATGCTAAAAGTGATTTTAGGTAAACCACATAAAACTTATTGGCCGAAGAAGTATTTCAGTCGTAGCCCTCCATACAGACATAAGAAACATATATTTACTCTTCACAGTGTTACTCATTATTACTTCTGTGCTGACTCGTTACCTCTGCACGATATCCCTCTGTGGCCTGTTGGCTGAGGGGAGCGACAAAGTTATGGTGTTGGAAGATCCCTCTACCGCTTGTAGGCACCATACATCTCTGTGTCTGTGGCTTTGTACTTGAATTAGACTGAAATGAGATATTTATGCCTCCAAAAGATGGCAATACAGAAGGAACCAACAATAAGGCACTGGAATAGCGCCGAAACGAATACCACTACACTAAGTATTGTCCTATGAGTACGGGTGCATTCAGTTTTGTCAGGGAAATTACAGGCTTGCAGCGCCACGATCAGCATCCAACAGAGGCCACGTAGTACCCTGCAGGTGCAGGAGGGTGGAAATAAGTTTCATATACGGGTAGCACTCGGATACGGAGATTGCTGGAGTGGGCCTTATGGGTGCATCTGATTTACGTGTCACCAGAGAGCAAATACGTGGTGGCCGCGAGACTATTGCTCTACCCACATCCAACCTCCTGTGGGCCCAGGCATTTGGGAACAGACTCGCGTGCTGGTACTATATCAAACGTGTTTGCTACGTTTGAGATCCAAAGGTGTCAGCTGCAGCAGTTGGAGTATGTGGTAAGGCTACCAGTGGAGGATGTCCTCCAGTTCATTGTCTTTTCTGTGTATACTCAGAAGCTGCTTAAGGCAGACGTCTGATGTGGATCCTTGCATACTTTAAACACATGTCCATTAAAACGCCCTCTCTGTGTCACCGTAACATTTGTGGCTAAAGAGTGAAACTCGTTGTATGATCTATACAGTGCCGAGAGCCGAATTCCACAATGACCATCACAACAGTGGAAAGTTCTCAGTCGTGAAGACTTCTGCGAACGGTGTGGGCGTGGCTTCCAACGAAATGGAACACGTAAGGATAATGAAAACAATTTACCACTCTGGAAACGCATTTTGTATTGAGTAAACGCTCTGAGAGGTTTAGTTGCAGGCTATTTCACGGTCGACTGCAGACGGGCTTGATGAGAAGGACTGTGGGAACGCAGGCTACCGTGTTGCGTACACGTGCTGTGCCCTCACGGAGCGTTCGATCTCGTCATTAATACCTGGCCTCTAAGCATGGGACATGGCTACAGCTTTCATGATTGTTAACCCTGAAATCAAATGGCTCTGAGCGCTATGGGACTTAACATCTGAGGTCATCAGTCCCCTAGAACGTAGAACTACTTAAACCTAACTAAGGACATCACACACATCCATGCCCGAGGCAGGATTCGAACCTGCCACTGTAGCAGTCGCGCGGTTGCAGACTGAAGCGCTTAGGACCGCTCGGCCACCGCGGCCGGCGATTGTTACTCCTCAGGGGCAACAGTGAAGGAACACAAGGATCTGTGCCGTTAGGGGCAGAAGTATGACCAATTTATTGTGTGCATGTTACTTGTTGGAATACAACTCCTCTAGCAAACGTTACATTGTGCAATAAGGCATAGCGGGTAATATACAATATGTACTAGAACCAAGAGGGAACAATAAGAGTGGAAGACCAAAAACGAAGTGCTCGGATTGAAAAGGATGCAAGGCAGGGATGTAGTCTTTCGCCTCTATTGTTCAATCTAGACACCGAAGAATCAATAACGGAAATAAGAAAAAAGTTCAAGAGTGGAATTAAAATTCAAGGTAAAAGAATGTCAATGATATGATCCGCTGACGATATTGCTAGTCTCAGCGAAAGTGAAGAGGAATTACAGCATCTGCTGAATGAAATGAACAGTCGAATGAGTGCAGAATATGGAATGAGAGTAAGTGGAAGAAACACGAAAGTAATGAGAACTAGCAGAAATGAGAACAGCTAGAAACTTAATATCAGGATTGGTGATCACGAAGGGCATGAATTTAAGGAAGTCTTCTAGCTAGGCAGTAAAATAACCCATGACAGAAGGAACAAGGAGGACATCAAAAGCAGACTAGCACTGGGAATGAGAACTTTACTAGTATCGAACATAGGGCTGAATTTGAGGAAAACATTTTTGAGAATGTACGTTTGGAGCACTGCGTTGTATGGTAGTGAATCATGGACTACGAGAAAATCGGAAAAGAAGAGAATCGAAGCATTTGGGATGTGGTGCTACAGAAGAATGTTGAAAATTGGATGGAGTGATAAGAAAAGGAATGATTAGTTTCTCCGAAGAATCGGCGAGGAAAGGTATATATGGGAAACACTGACAAGGAGAAGGGACAGGATGGTAAGGAATCTGTTAAGATATCTGGGAATAACTTCCATTGAACTAGAGAGAGATGTAGAGGGTGAAAACTGTAGAGCAAATCAGAGACTGGAATACATCTAGCAAATAATTGAGGACTTAGGTTGCATGTGCTACTCTGAGATGAAGAGCTTGGCACAGGTGGAGAATTCGTGGCAGTCCGTGTCGAACCGGTGAAAGACTGCTGACTCAAGAAAAGACAAAATAATTTCACACCACTTGGTCGGTTGTTGGACATCTGCATCTGACATCCTTCGCGACATATTTTAAGACCAGATCATTTATTGTATCCTTTGCGAAGTATTTGTAGTGATGAGAAAATCTTAAAGGGTATGCAGGACACCCGCAGTAATACGGAAATGCATCACATAATGGGAGTTGAAATATTGATAAGGGCCCTTGGAGGGAAGGAAGATTGTGGTCTAATCCTTTAAGTGTCAAAATGGTATAGCCAGAACAGCAGAGAAATACGTGACTGTGTGTCCTCTTTCCGAATAGTTGTCAGTACAACTTCTCAATTTAATAGCAGTTTCCAAGTTTACCGTCAGATATGGTGTGTTAAATGTTCACATCAATGGATTAAAAGCACAAAATCAAACATGGTAGTTTCACTGGTAAGTTTGAAACAAACTGCTGGAAACTGTCAGTATCAACTTCTGTTATTAAACGTATGCACTCAGGAAAAACACGTTTACCAAAGGACTGGGGTTGACCAGTGACCATTCATATAAATCCACATTTGTATCCACTTCAGTAACAGAATCAGTTTCAAGACTTTCACAAAATGTTTAATTAAGCACGGGCTAACAGCGTACGTTACCTGCTGCAGCCACACTAGACGTTTCACCCACAGATCCACTTGACACTGTGTTATCTAGACAACCATTAGTAACTGCCGTAGTGTTTAAAACGGTACAAATAGTAGCTACATAATCTTCTTCAGAGTCCATTCCAAATTACACTACTGGCCATTAAAGTTTCTACACCACGAAGATGACGTGCTACAGACGCGAAATTTAACCGAGAGGAATAAGATGCTGTGATATGCAAATGATTAGCTTCCCAGAACATTCACACAAGGTTGGCGACGGTGGCGACACCTACAACGTGCTGACATGATGGAAAGTTTCCAAACGATTTCTCATACACAAACAGCAGTTGGCGGCGTTGCCTGGTGAAACGTTGTTGTGATGCCTCGTGTGAGCAGAATATGGAATCTGTGGGTTCGGGAGGGTGATACGGAACGCCGTGCTGGATCCCAACGGCCTCGTATCACTAGCAGTCGAGATGACAGGCATCTTATCCGCATGGCTGTAACGGACCGTGCAGCCACGTCTCGAACCCTGAGTCAACAGATGGGGACTTTTGCAACACAACAACCATCTGCACTAACAGTTCGACGACGTTTGCAGCAGCATGGACTATCAGCTCGGAGACCATGGCTGCGGTTACCCTTGACGCTGCATCACAGACAGGACCGCCTGCGATGGTGTACTCAACGACGGACCTGGGTGCACGAATGGCAAAACGTCATTTTTTCGGATGAATCCAGGTTCTGTTTACAACATCATGATGGTCGCATCCGTGTTTAGCGACATCGCGGTGAACGCACATTGGAAGCGTGTATTCTTCATCGCCATACTGGCGTATCACCTGGCGTATTGGTATGGGCTGCCATTAGTTACTTGTCTCGGTCACCTCATGTTCACATTGACGGCACTTTGAACAGTGGACGTTACATTTCAGATGTGTAACAACCCGTGGCTCTACCCTTCATTCGATCCCTGCGAAACCCTACATTTCAGCAGGATAATGCACGGCCGCATGTTGCAGCTCCTGTACGTGCCTTTCTGGATACAGAAAATGTTCGACTGCTGCCCTAGCCAGCACATTCTCCAGATCTCTCACCAATGGAAAACGTCTGGTCAATGGTTGCCGAGCAACTGGCTCGTCACAATACGCCAGTCACTACTCTTGATAAACTGTGGTATCGTGTTGAAGTTGCATGGACAGCTGTACCTGTAAACGCCATCCAAGCTCTGTTTGACTCAATGCCCAGGCGTATCAAGGCCGTTATTACGGCCAGAGGTGGTTGTTCTGAGTACTTATTTCTCAGGATCTATGCACCCAAATTGCGTGAAAATGAAATCACATGTCAGTTCTAGTATAATATATTTGTCCAATGAATACCCGTTTTTCATCTGCATTTCTTCAGCATGCACTTCTGCAACCTCTTCTCGGCAGTTCATTACAGGACCAGCCAGTACCATATCTGTCATAGAACGATGTCATGTGTAACACATCATTGTCATAGCTCTGTAATAAATAATCACGAATGCCGGTATGACCCCTCTGACTATAAAACCAACAAAAAATTAGTAAATGAGACTCCTGTTACATTGACAAATGTGCATAAACTTTTTTCGTCATGTTCTGCATTTTGAGTAACCGCCCTTACGTGCAGTCAGCGTAAATAATTGATATTCTCATAGTTGCTAGCGTTTAGAGATTATTCGTGAAATAATATTATATGCAACGGTCATTCTTCATTACAAGCAACATTTCGCAGCATGTAATGAGTAAAATTGAATGTAACTAGGAACGGAATCCACGACAATTTATTTGCTTCAATGTACGACTTGAAAGAAAGCTAGTGATAGATAAGCTTACACACGACTCCCGCATTCGTTTCATACTTAATAATGAAGAAAATGTTATCATGTATTACACGTACCGTTTTTTATATCATAAGATATCAGAAGAATAAATCCACAGGCGACAAATGCTAGGTGAACAAGAAACCAGCTCTGAAGACGAATGCCTCAAAGACCTTTGGTAAATACTCATACCACTAACTTACTTTGTAAGTAGGCTGTTTAGGTTTTCATGTTGGTAACGCCATGTAGCGCTCTATATGAAAATCACTAACTGTGCTGTGTGCAGTCTGTGGCTGGTTTGCATTGTTGGAATTTGCTATTGTAGTGTTGGGCAGTTGGCTGTTAACAGCGTGTAGCGTTGCGCAGCTGGAGGTGAGCCGCCAGCAGTGGGGGATGTGGTGAGAGAGATGGCGGAGTTTTGACAGCGGATGATCTGGATATGTGTCCATCAGAGAGAGTAAATTTGTAATACTAGATATCATGAACTGATATATATATTATGACTTTTGAACACTATTAAGGTAAATACATTGTTGGTTCTCTATCAAAATCTTTCATTTGCTAACTATGCCTATCAGTACTTAGTGCCTTCAGTAGTTAGAATCTTTTATTTAGCTGGCAGTAATGGCGTTCGCTGTATTGCAGTAGTTCGAGTAACGAAGATTTTCGTGAGGTACGTGATTCATGAAAGGTATAGATTATTGTTAGTCAGGGCCATTCTTTTGTAGGGATTTTTGAAAGTCAGATTTCGTTGCGCTAAAAATATTGTGTCAGTTTAAGCACAGTCATTTATAATTTTTCTACGGGGATGTTTCAACTTGTTCGCTAATATCTGAAGCCTAACAACATCGAAACAGAAATGTTATTTATGCTTGTCAGAGAAACTATTATGACTATATTAATTAGAATTAAATCGATTGTTTGTTGGAAATAAACTACTAAACAGCATTCAAGACCAGTGGCACCTATATCTACCAGCAACACTTGAAAGAGTTAAACCTTCCGTCGACGACGAAGTGAGTGTCAGTGGAACCCAAGCTGGAACTGGGGAATGATGGTTAGGGAAATTGACCGTGTCCTTTTCAAAGGGATCACCACGGTGTTTACCCGAAGCGATTTAGACGAAATACGAGACACCTAAATCTGTGTCGCCAGACGGAGGTTGGAATCGCCGTCTTCCGTTTGTGAGTCCAGTGACTTAAGCAATTGTCAACCTAGCTCGGGTTGGGAAACCACTGGGTCGACTGGGAAGGCACGATAGCACGTACAAGTTTAATGTTGGAAGACAGTATGAAATGGATTTCGTAACTGTATATGCTTGACAACAATTCCCAGCGCCACAGTTTCTGAGCCGTCTTCTTTGCCCATGACCCTCTGGGCCTGAATGTGACGAAGTAGGCTCCCGTTTTTCGGTAGTACATTAAAGGGATCATAAACATCCGCAACGTGTGGAATAAAGCACAAGTACTTTACGTACGACTAGTAAAACTTAAACGACTATATATAATACTTGAGTGGTGTTACTTGCATATTAATGAAGAAAATAGATTTCCTGTCCGCAATCATTGTGAATATTTTGTGAATAATACCATTTGGATCGCTTAATAAAATTTCTTTTTTTTATACTCCGCTTCGGTCACTGCCACCATCAAATATCTGCACTTAAGGTTAAAGATGTGAGCAAAAAAGCAACAAAAAATGTGAAATGAAAAAGCAAAAAATATTTTAATAACTTCACTCAGCAGAAAGCTTAGAACGTGATAAGCGAGGTTACGTGTTAGTATTAGTTACAAGTTTTTAATGTTGACAATAAACGTTGTTTAGCAAGTTCTTAGTTTTTTGCAGAGTGAAATTTTTAAAATTTTGTAACTTTTTAATTTTTGAGCTATTTAGATGGTGTTATTCACAAAATGTATTAAGAGCAGTTGGTAAAGTAAGGCGCGCAAGTTTCACATATGCTCTTGCTTTTTGACTCTCTCTCTCTCTCCGTTGATAATAATATTGTCGGAGCAGTTCTCACACGCCTCTACGTTTTCTGCAAATTTTTCAGTAAAACGAGGGAATGTGGCGGTTGCGCTCTGGACGCTACGTCGCAATCCGGTAACACGTCAAAATGCGTTTCAGTTCCCTTTACCCGTTTGCTTTCGTCACCTAGTGGCAACTGAAAATACATTTTCACCAGATTCGACCTCATTTTTGCCTGATAAACAGTTTGCCACACCGCAGAAGGAGCTGAGTGTAGATTATTGCTCGTGAATTAATAGCGTTTTTAAAATCACCTCATAACCGTCAAGTCCCCGTGGAGCTCCTAGCAACATATTCAATTATATGAACTCGATAACCCCAAGAAGAAACATGCGCTTCAAGTTCACCCTCACAACGTTCATGTCGGTATACCAGATGAGTCGGGAGAGAGGAAGGAAATGAAACACTGAAATCATATCTTAATTTAGAATTACTTTGCTGAGTCTAAGGTGGGTAAAACGAGTTCTGCGATTTTGTTGTCCTGTTAGCTGATCGAGAATCTAAAAGCATTAAATATATCTAAAACAAACATGCTGTGCTTTACTTACCAATAGTAGTAACTTCATTGAAAAATGACTCTTTATAAGGCTCTTTTGACTTATCTAGTTTATAAGAAACGACGGTTTAGTGCTACGAGAGGAGACGAGCATACATTGTCCAGTTTATGAGAGAAAGCAACACATTTGAATCCAAATGAAAATCGATAGACAAATATTTAATCTGCATATTAATCACGAGCCCATGCGGCAAGTCTATCGCCGAAATCCATACTGTATGTAATCTACGCTCCATGTACGTAAGGCAAACATACATTCGAAATTTCCATTTTTTCACAGAACTGTTTCTTTACAAGCACACTGCAAAAAAAAACTACCTGGCAAACTTTTGAACAAGCATTGTCTTCACTAAAGAAAATGACGGAGCTTATAACAATAGTAATATCGTGTTTCAAGACCACCACCTAGTAGGAGTCTTTAAAAATGTAAGAGGCGATCACTTTAAAAAAGAAAGCTGGGTATGCAGCATTGACAGGAGTTCAAAGACGAGCGTGATGTCTAGCTTCACTAAATAATTTATAACGCTGTCCGCAGCTCGTGGTCTAGAGGTTAGTGTCACTGCCTGTAGAGCGTGGGGTCCTGTGATCGATACCTGAAGTGGTTTAAGATTTTCATTGCTTGGGAAATGGATGTTCGGCGTCATGCAAGTTCCTAAAGTGGAATCACATAAATAGGGAGGAAAGGTATCGTTGCTTGCGGAGGTTGGATAAACTTCGCAGCAGTAGAGTAAGATTGGAATATGCATTATCGTTTTTATTGAAGTGTCGAAATCATAGTGTTGTTCCAACGTTTACTAAGGTTGTGCATCATATTAACTCTCCTGCCGCCATATGCATTAAGCAATGTGCTGGTTTAGCTCTTGTTCGTGAAAGGATCCACCATACTCGCCGTCAATTAGGTTTTGTTTCTAAGGAATTATTTCAGCTTCATTTAATGATGGCGTCTAATGTTTCTGAATTTTCTTGGGATTGGGTGGACGGTGCCTCTTGGTCGCAGTCTGACTGGGAATTTCAATCTGTAACTGCTCGTCATTCGGCGAAGTTTGAACGTTTCCTTGGCTCAGAGCCTAATTCTAATTTTAATTCTCGACGTTCTGTGATCAATCTAACGGGGAAAACATTTGACGACGCAGCTTTGTCTGTGCTGGGGAAAGGTTTGAATTTCGCACCGACGCCTAAGAGTTTGCCAGTCGTTGATTTTATTAGTTCTATTGAACAAGCTGTTTATAAACTACCTTCCGAGGCTGCGGAAGAGGTTAGGAGGGAAGCTTGTCGTGTGTTGACTGGGACCCGTCCACCCAAGTGTAACATTACAGCAGCTGAGGCGGCTGCTTTACGTTCACTCATAATGGATCCTGATATTGTTATTTTACCTGCGGACAAGGGAAATGCCACGGTTTTGTTGAACAAGCACGATTACATTCAAAAGATGCAGTGTCTACTTTCTGATTCGGTGTATCGCAAAATCGGTGCTGACCCTACTTAGAGTGTTGAGAGAAAGACTAATAACCTCCTGAAGAAAAGTTCTTTGTCACAGGAGACTATCAAGAGTCTTAATTCTTACTGTGCTGTACCACCTAGATTATATGGCCTCCCTAAGGTCCATAAAGAGACTGTCCCGTTGAGGCCTGTTGTTTCTAATATTGGTGCTCCGACATATCGTGTAGCTAAAAATCTTGCTAGTTTGTTGAGCCCACTAGCAGGTAGGTGTGAACACCACATTAAGAACTCTACAGATTTCTTATGGCAGGGATTGCTTTTGGATGACTCTGACATTTTAGTCAGTTTTGATGTGGTTTCTCTTTTTACCCGCGTTCCTCTCTCTGATTCGTTGCAGGTAATTGAAGTTAAGTTTGGTGTCGAGTTAACAAATTTTTTTCGACATGTGCTGACTTCCACTTACTTTTTATTCAACAGTCAGTACTACGAACTAACTGATGGAGTTGCAATGGGAAGCCCGTTGTCACCTATTGTGGCCAATTTGTCTATGGAGGACTTTGAGGAACGTGCTTTGGAGTCAGCGACCTTGAAACCTACGCGTTTTTTCAGATATGTAGACGATACTTTTGTTTCTATAATAATCTGCCAGGACGATTCGATACTTTTGTTGTCTGGCCTCATGGTAGTGAGAATTTAAACCGGCTTTTGGAACACCTGAATTCAATCCACTCGAATATTCAGTCGACTATGGAGGTGGAAAAGAATGGATGCCTTCCCTTCCTTGATGTGTTGGTCAGAAGGAAGACTGATGATACGTTGGGACATTCTGTTTATAGGAAGCCTACTCACACTGACTTGTATCTACGAGCTGATAGTTGTCACCATCCAGCTCAGCTTGAAGGAGTACTTCATACCTTGGTTCACAGGGCCCACGTTATCTCAGACCATGAAAGCTTGGCAGCTGAGCTATCACATCTCGAAGTCACCTTTCGTCAGAATGGTTACAGTGAGAGGCAGATTAAACGTGCGTTGCACTATCAGCCTTCTGTGCAGCGGGTGAGTGACGATAACTACGAAGTGGCACCTACGTCTACGGCCCTCTTGCCTTACGCAGGAAGCGTTTCCAACAGGATTGGCCGTATTTTGCGGAAATATGATGTGAAATGTGTTTTTCGACCACCTTCGAAGATTAAGGCCCTGTTGGCGTCCGTAAAAGATGATCTTGGTTTGCGTAAGGCTGGTGTCTATCGTATTCCTTGCAGTAGTGGCATGTCATATATTGGTCAGACAATCAGGACTGCGGAAGACCGGTGTACTGAACATAAGCGTCACACACGCTTCCAACAGCCGAGAAAATCCGCTATTGCAGAACATTGCCTTGACACCGGTCATCCTATGGAATACAACAACACGGAAATTCTGGCTTGCACGTCCAACTATTGCGATAGTGTTATTAAGGAAGCTGTTGAAATCAAACTATCAAGCAACCTTATAAGCAGAGATTGTGGATTTTGTTTAAATGCTGCTTGGTTGGTTGGTTGGTTTTTGGGGGAAGAGACCAAACAGGGAGGTCATCGGTCTCATCGGATTAGGGAAGGAAGTCGGCCGTGCCCTTTCAGAGGAACCATCCCGGCATTTGCCTGGAGCGATTTAGGGAAATCACGGAAAACCTAAATCAGGATGGCCGGACGCGGGATTGAACCGTCGTCCTCCCGAATGCGAGTCCAGTGTGCTAACCACTGCGCCAGCTCGCTCGGACAATGCTGCTTGGAATCCGGCTCTGTCTCTCGTCAAAAAACAGAGGGGCAGAATTAGTGCTACCTCACCTATTGATTAATAGTCACTATCGATATTTCTGATGTTGGTTACCTTTGTTTGTGTTGACACTTGCTCTGTGTGTGGTGTCTTCCTTGTTTCTCCTCTGTGAACCGAAGTATTAAATTCCCTTGCACATTGCTTCCTCCTTGCATTTGTGCCTTGAGAATGGCAGGGTGTGCTCCTGTCGAAATATCGGCGGTGGTCGACGACGTCACCCGGCAGCAAACCCGTAAGTTATTTGTAATCATTTATTTTCTGTACATGTACATCCCATCTACAGATATCCATCCCATTAAGATAATTTCCTTTTTTCCCTTAGAGTGAACATTGCCTTTATCTGTGTGTAGCAGGCCGGCCGCGGTGGCCGTGCGGTTCTAGGCGCTTCAGTCCGGAACCGCGTGACTGCTACGGTCGCAGGATTTGTGTGATGTGGTTAGGTTAGTTAGGTTTAAGCAGTTCTAAGTTCTAGGGGACTGATGACCTAAGATGTTAAGTCCCATAGTGCTCAGAGCCATTTTTTTGTGTGTAGCATCAGCTGGTAGTATTTGCAGCAGGCAATAAGCATCTGCATCGCACTCTGCATTTCGTAACAAGTTTTAACACTGTCGTATACCTGTCCTAATTCTGAGACATTTACGAATAGTCTCATAGGGCTAGAGGCTAATTCAAAATGGTTCAAATGGCTCTGAGCACTATGGGATTCAACTGCTGTGGTCATTAGTCCCCTAGAACTTAGAACTACTTAAACCTAACTAACCTAAGGACATCACACACATCCATGCCCGAGGCAGGATTCGAACCTGCGACCGTAGCAGTCTCACGGTTCCGGACTGCGCGCCTAGAACCGCGAGACAACCGCGGCCGGCTGAGGCTTATTCATCACAGCATTTAAATACAAGCTCTTAAGACAGAATATACACTCCTGGAAATTGAAATAAGAACACCGTGAATTCATTGTCCCAGGAAGGGGAAACTTTATTGACACATTCCTGGGGTCAGATACATCACATGATCACACTGACAGAACCACAGGCACATAGACACAGGCAACAGAGCATGCACAATGTCGGCACTAGTACAGTGTATATCCACCTTTCGCAGCAATGCAGGCTGCTATTCTCCCATGGAGACGATCGTAGAGATGCTGGATGTAGTCCTGTGGAACGGCTTGCCATGCCATTTCCACCTGGCGCCTCAGTTGGACCAGCGTTCGTGCTGGACGTGCAGACCGCGTGAGACGACGCTTCATCCAGTCCCAAACATGCTCAATGGGGGACAGATCCGGAGATCTTGCTGGCCAGGGTAGTTGACTTACACCTTCTAGAGCACGTTGGGTGGCACGGGATACATGCGGACGTGCATTGTCCTGTTGGAACAGCAAGTTCCCTTGCCAGTCTAGGAATGGTAGAACGATGGGTTCGACGACGGTTTGGATGTACCGTGCACTATTCAGTGTCCCCTCGACGATCACCAGTGGTGTACGGCCAGTGTAGGAGATCGCTCCCCACACCATGATGCCGGGTGTTGGCCCTGTGTGCCTCGGTCGTATGCAGTCCTGATTGTGGCGCTCACCTGCACGGCGCCAAACACGCATACGACCATCATTGGCACCAAGGCAGAAGCGACTCTCATCGCTGAAGACGACACGTCTCCATTCGTCCCTCCATTCACGCCTGTCGCGACACCACTGGAGGCGGGCTGCACGATGTTGGGGCGGTAGCGGAAGACGGCCTAACGGTGTGCAGGACCGTAGCCCAGCTTCATGGAGACGGTTGCGAATGGTCCTCGCCGATACCCCAGGAGCAACAGTGTCCCTAATTTGCTGCGAAGTGGCGGTGCGGTCCCCTACGGCACTGCGTAGGATCCTACGGTCTTGGCGTGCATCCGTGCGTCGCTGCGGTCCGGTCCCAGGTCGACGGGCACGTGCACCTTCCGCCGACCACTGGCGACAACATCGATGTACTGTGGAGACCTCACGCCCCACGTGTTGAGCAATTCGGCGGTACGTCCACCCGGCCTCCCGCATGCCCACTATACGCCCTCGCTCAAAGTCCGTCAACTGCACATACGGTTCACGTCCACGCTGTCGCGGCATGCTACCAGTGTTAAAGACTGCGATGGAGCTCCGTATGCCACGGCAAACTGGCTGACACTGACGGCGGCGGTGCACAAATGCTGTGCAGCTAGTGCCATTCGACGGCCAACACCGCGGTTCCTGGTGTGTCCGCTGTGCCGTGCGTGTGATTATTGCTTGTACAGCCCTCTCGCAGTGTCCGGAGCAAGTATGGTGGGTCTGACACACCGGTGTCAATGTGTTCTTTTTTCCATTTCCAGGAGTGTATGTCAACCCCATAAAAGAGCACAAGGGTTGCTCTGGAGCGCTGCAGATATTGCATAACTGGTACCAAGCGGTCATGGGGCCCTCCAGCATTGATGTAAATCATAGTAGTGAAGTAATATGTATGTGGCAGTTGGTCGTATTGCACCAGCTAAGAAAGAAGGGTCGATGTGGAGACGTCAAAGAGTGACAGGAAGAAGGAGTTATCGTGTTTGATCGTGCCCGTGGTCAGACTGTGGGTGGAGTTGCCCAGTTTGTCCGTGTATGATTTGGACTGTCACATGCATCTACAAGGACTAGTGTACCACTCTCAGCCACGTAATACGGCTTAAGAACAGCCATCGCGGAAATATCCTCAGCGATAGGGACCAGTCACGGATGTAAAACCTTGTCAGTGACAATTGGTTTCGTAGCGGACACGATTGCTATTGTCAGTGAATGCGCTTCCTTTTCTGTCACAGGGATACGTAAAGCAGCGCGTCTTCAGTGGGACAAACAACACAGGAATTGCAGAGTAGGTGAATGTAGTTTTGGGCGTGCGCTCTCACGAGTGGCGATTTGGCCTCTTTTCAAATGGTGCAAGCGTCAAGTACACGGATGGCCCAACGGTGCGTTCAACCCACAGTGCGCGGAGGTTCTCCTCTTATGCTCCAAGGGGGTCATTCCTACCATGACGTGGGACTTCTTATTCAGCTTACAATTACCATCAACTAGGACTTGCTTTTTCTCAACAATCTCTGTGACCGAGTATTACCCGTTCATATACTTCTTCATAATCACTATTCTATGGACACTCCCATCTTCCAAGATGTCAAGTACAGTGTTCAACAAATCGAAGCTGAAGAGTTTCCTCATGGGTCACTCCTTCTATTCTGTAGAGGAGTTCCTTGAATAATTAAGCTGATTCCTATGTTATACACTCCTGGAAATGGAAAAAAGAACACATTGACACCGGTGTGTCAGACCCACCATACTTGCTCCGCACACTGCGAGAGGACTGTACAAGCAATGATCACACGCACGGCACAGCGGACACACCAGGAACCGCGGTGTTGGCCGTCGAATGGCGCTAGCTGCGCAGCATTTGTGCACCGCCGCCGTCAGTGTCAGCCAGTTTGCCGTGGCATACGGAGCTCCATCGCAGTCTTTAACACTGGTAGCATGCCGCGACAGCGTGGACGTGAACCGTATGTGCAGTTGACGGACTTTGAGCGAGGGCGCATAGTGGGCATGCGGGAGGCCGGGTGGACGTACCGCCGAATTGCTCAACACGTGGGGCGTGAGGTCTCCACAGTACATCGATGTTGTCGCCAGTGGTCGGCGGAAGGTGCACGTGCCCGTCGACCTGGGACCGGACCGCAGCGACGCACGGATGCACGCCAAGACCGTAGGATCCTACGCAGTGCCGTAGGGGACCGCACCGCCACTTCCCAGCAAATTAGGGACACTGTTGCTCCTGGGGTATCGGCGAGGACCATTCGCAACCGTCTCCATGAAGCTGGGCTACGGTCCCGCACACCGTTAGGCCGTCTTCCGCTCACGCGCCAATATCGTGCAGCCCACCTCCAGTGGTGTCGCGACAGGCGTGAATGGAGGGACGAATGGAGACGTGTCGTCTTCAGCGATGAGAGTCGCTTCTGGCTTGGTGCCAATGACGGTCGTATGCGTGTTTGGCGCCGTGCAGGTGAGCGCCACAATCAGGACTGCATACGACCGAGGCACACAGGGCCAACACCCGGCATCATGGTGTGGGGAGCGATCTCCTACACTGGCCGTACACCACTGGTGATCGTCGAGGGGACACTGAATAGTGCACGGTACATCCAAACCGTCATCGAACCCATCGTTCTACCATTCCTAGACCGGCAAGGGAACTTGCTGTTCCAACAGGACAATGCACGTCCGCATGTATCCCGTGCCACCCAACGTGCTCTAGAAGGTGTAAGTCAACTACCCTGGCCAGCAAGATCTCCGGATCTGTCCCCCATTGAGCATGTTTGGGACTGGATGAAGCGTCGTCTCACGCGGTCTGCACGTCCAGCACGAACGCTGGTCCAACTGAGGCGCCAGGTGGAAATGGCATGGCAAGCCGTTCCACAGGACTACATCCAGCATCTCTACGATCGTATCCATGGGAGAATAGCAGCCTGCATTGCTGCGAAAGGTGGATATACACTGTACTAGTGCCGACATTGTGCATGCTCTGTTGCCTGTGTCTATGTGCCTGTGGTTCTGTCAGTGTGATCATGTGATGTATCTGACCCCAGGAATGTGTCAATAAAGTTTCCCCTTCCTGGGACAATGAATTCACGGTGTTCTTATTTCAATTTCCAGGAGTGTATTATTATCTGCATTTACGTAAAATAATGGTTTTTTTGGTTCATAAACATTTTATTTTGCCTATAATTACTTTTATGCTGTAATTTCATGTATCGACAAGTTTCACAACCTTGGAGATTTGCTCCTCAATTTGGTCCTGCGGAACTAGAAGTGTAAAATAAAATAAAAATGTTGCTTCCGCAATGCCTTCCTATGTCCAGATACATAACTACTCTGATATCTTATATGTACGAAATTTTGATTAACAAGCGGCTGTACGGAACTCTATTGTAGGCTTTCTGTAAGTCAAGGAACGCAGCGTGAACCTGAGCTTCATTATCTACTGTCGTCAGGATTTCATGGACGACCAGAGGAATTCTAGTTTTACATGAGCGGTCTTGCGGAAACTATGTTCATTCGTACATGGGTATTACTCGGTGTCCAGAAAAGTCATAATGCGTGAGCACAATTCTTGCTGTATAATTCTGCGAGATACTGAGGTCGGTGCGACAGGCCTATGATCCGTGCGTCAGTCTTATAACTATTCTCATATATTTGATCGACCCGCAACAACTGACAGTAACGTACAGATACATTGTATTACATTAAGTACACTCCTCATTGACATACATTGTACCGAAAGAAGTTAGCCCAGCAGCTAATATCATATACACTGATGAGTCAAAACGTTATAATTATCTACTTAATGGCATGCTGGTCCAGCTTTGGATCGGAATACAGCAGCAATGCTGCCTCATATGAATTCAAGTCAATGGTACGTTAAATCTGGTATGTAGCACCAGATGTCTACACAGAGCTCACAAAATTTACGTAAACCATAAACCGGTTTTGGGCAAAGATCTGCCGCACGATATCGTCTCATATGTGTAACAGCTGATTCAGATTAGGCGTGGCTCCCCTTCGCCGGAGGTTCGAGTCCTCCCTCGGGCATGGGTGTGTGTGTTGTACTTAGCGTAAGTCAGTTTAAGTTAGATTAAGTAGTGCGTAAGCTTAGGGACCGATGATCTCACCAGTTTTTTTTCCCATAAGACCTTACCAAAATTTCCAATTTTTTTTTTCAGATTAGGCAAATTTGGTGGCCAATACATCAAAGAGAGTTCAGTAACCTCTGTAGCATGATTCCGTCCTCGTGGCACAGATAATCATCCAGCAGAAAGATGCGATCGCCGTCTGGGAACAGGGTACAGGTGATGTGCAGTAATGTTCACGCAACCCACGGCTCGCATGGAGCTTTCGAATACTACTACAGGTCCCATGGAAACCCACTTGAGTGTTAGCCATGCCATACAACTGCCTCCGTCGACTTGCGTCCATTGCACAGTACATGTTTTGAACAGCCGTTCGCATGGATGACGATGTATTCGGTGCACGGCCACCGACATGGTGTAACAAGAAGCATGTATCAACCGACTATGGGACACATTTATATCTACATCTACATACATACTCCGCAATCCACCATACGGTGCAGGGCGGAGGGTACCTCGTACCACAACTAGCATCTACTCTCCCTGTTCCACTCCCAAACAGAACGAGGGAAAAATGACTGCCTATATGCCTCTGTACGAGCCCCAATGTCTCTTATCTTATCTTTGTGGTCTTTTCGCGAAATATAAGTTGGCGGCAGTAAAATTGTACTGCAGTCAGCCTCAAATGATGGTTCTCTAAACCACAGCATCATCAGCAAACAGCCGCACATTGCTATCCACCCTATCCAAAAGATCATTTATGTAGATAGAAAACAACAGCGGACCTACCACACTTCCCTGGGGCACTCCAGATCATACCCTCACCTCCGATGAACACTTACCATCGAGGACAACGTACTGGGTTCTATTACTTAAGAAGTCTTCGAACCACTCACATACATGGGAACCAATCCCATTTGCTCGTACCTTAGGAGTCTGCAGTGGGGCACCGAGTCAAACGCTTTCCGGAAGCCAAGGAATATGGCATCCGTCTGATACCCTCCATCCATGGATCGCAAGACATCATGTGAAAAAAGGGCGAGTTGCGTTTCGCAGGAGCGATGCTTTCTAAAGCCGTGCTGATGCATGGACAGCAACTTCTCTGTCTCAGCCGGCCGGAGTGGCCGAGCGGTTCTAGGCGCTGCAGTCTGGAACCGCGCGACAGCTACGGTCGCAGGTTCGAATCCTGCCTCGAGTATGGATGTGTGTGACGTCCTTAGGTTAGTTAGGTTTAAGCAGTTCTAAGTTCTAGGGGACTGATGACCTCAGCTGTTAAGTCCCATAGTGCTCAGAGCCATTTGAACCATTTCTCTGTCTCAAGGAAATTCATTATATTCGAACTGAGATTATGTTCGACAATCCTGCAACAAACCGATGTTAAGGATATTGGTCTGTAATTTTGAGGACCCGTCCTTCTACCCTTCTTATATACAGGCGTCACCTGCGAATTTTTTCCAGGACTACGTTGGGCAAGAGATTCGTGATAAATGCAAGCTAAGTAAGGAGCCAATGCAGTAGAGTACTCTCTGTAAAACCGAATTGGAATCCCATCAGGACCTGGCGATTTATTTATTTTCAACCCATTCAGCTGCTTCACAACCCCAGGGTTGTCTATCATTCCACGGTCCAGTATCGATGCAATCATAACTTACGATTTCGTTGAGTCAACATGGGAATAAGTAGCGGTCTTCTTCTGCAGGGCCCCGTAGTCAACAGAATGTCCTGGACAATCCACTCTAGAACACTCGTGCCTGAACCAACATTCTACTGTGTCGTCAGATATGCCACAGATCGCCATCTGGCCCTGTCCTGTCCTGAAATACCAATTGCACTACTTCTATTTATGAGGAATAAAAACGTTTAAAAGTCTTAACTGGTCACACACGTCGCAAGAACCTGCTTAAAAAATGTCGAGGATCGTCTGTGAGGGCAGAAAATAGGAATGATATTGAGCCACACCACGTATCTATCAGACAGATATCGTGTAGATAAATTTAGGCTAATAACGGCTCACACTCAAGAGTAAACGTAATTATTCGTAACTCGCTCCTACCGTGAACTAAACGAGAAAGAAACACGATATATGTACAGTAAACAGTAATCTCTACCGTGCAGTCTGCACGTATTTCCAGAATACAAAGACACTGTAGCTTAAAATGTTATAAATACGAAAGTGTGTTCATTTGATTCCTTTCCACAATTTGAAGAACATTGCGTGAATTAGGGAAAATATTTTTCTTTGAAAATGTTGTTTATTTTTTGACTTTTAAACTTTGTCATATCTGTGAAATCCTTTTATTGACTGATATCTTCCACGTACTACGATTCAACATAACGAACACAAGGCTTACACAATCCTGACTGTGTTTAGTCCATACTTCCATACTATAATATTACGCGTGCGAAAGTAACTCTTAAGTTTTAATGGCTAAACCACTACACCAATTTCGACAAAATTTGCTGTGGAGGTAGCTTGAACCCTGGGGAAGAACACAGGTTACCTTATTAAGCAAAAAGGAAATGTCGACACTTAAAGGTGACAAGCAGGGGATACAACACATTTTTTATCAGTGAACATAAAGTGTGTTAAAAATTACTAAATTTGTTGCGTTATGTACAAACTGCATAATGTGTAGCTGCTTCAACATCACGACGCATAGATGCGCACCTGCCCACGCCCGTCCCCATGCACCGCCTGACAGCAACGCTGTATGTAAGCCACGTCGTCTTGCTTCGGGGTAGTTGGAGGAGGTGGGGCGCATCTTTGCAACATGCTACGCTTACCCGATCAGGCTGACACGTGCGAACGTGAGAGCAGCTGACGCTACTGCACACACTATAGCTTACTTACTTTAACACCACTCACAACAAAACTATTGATATGCGAGTGTAGCCGCGAGTAACAGCTAGTATACAGGGTGTTACAAAAAGGTACGGCCAAACTTTCTGGAAACATTCCTCACACCCAAAGAAAGAAAATATGTTATGTGGACATGTGTCCGGAAACGCTTAATTTCCATGTTAGAGCTCATTTTAGTTTCATCAGTATGTACTGTACTTCCTCGATTAACCGTCAGTTGGCCCAATTGAAGGAAGGTAATGTTGATTTCGGTGCTTGTGTTGACATGCGACTCATTGCTCTACAGTACTAGCATCAAGCACATCAGTAGGTAGCATCAACAGGTTAGTGTTCATCACGAACGTGGTTTTGCAGTCAGTGCAATGTTTACAAATGAGGAGTTGGCAGATGCCCATTTGATGTATGAATTAGCACGGGGCAATAGCCGTGGCGCGGTACGTTTGTATCGAGACAGATTTCCAGAACGAAGGTGCCCTGACAGGAAGACGTTGGAAGCAATTTATCGGCGTCTTAGGGAGCACGGAACATTCCAGCCTATGACTCACGACTGCGGAAGACCTAGAACGACGAGGACTCCTGCAATGGACGAGGCAATTCTTCGTGCAGTTGACGATAACCCTAATGTCAGCGTCAGAGAAGTTGCTGCTGTACAAGGTAACGTCGACCACGTCACTGTATGGAGAGTGCTACGGGAGAACCAGTTGTTTCCGTACCATGTACAGCGTGTGCAGGCACTATCAGCAGCTGATTGGCCTCCACGGGTACACTTCTGCGAATGGTTCATCCAACAATGTGTCAATCCCCATTTCAGTGCAAATGTTCTCTCTATGGATGAGGCTTCATTCCAACGTGATCAAATTGTTAATTTTCACAATCAACATGTGTGGGCTGACGAGAATCCGCACGCAATTGTGCAATCACGTCATCAACACAGATTTTCTGTGAACGTTTGGGCATGCATAGTTGGTGATATGTTGATTGGGCCCCATGTTCTTCCACCTACGCTCAATGGAGCACGTTATCATGATGTCATACGGGATACTCTACCTCTGCTGCTAGAATATGTGCCTTTACAAGTACGACACAACACGTGGTTCATGCACGATGGAACTCCTGCACATTTCAGTCGAAGTGTTCGTACGCTTCTCAACAACAGATTCGGTGACCGATGGATTGGTAGAGGCGGACCAATTCCATGGCCTCCACGCTCTCCTGATCTCAACCCTCTTGACTTTCATTTATGGGGGCATTTGAAAACTCTTGTCTACGCAACCCCGGTACCAAATGTAGAGACTCTTCGAGGTAGTATTGTGGTCGGCTGTGATACAATACGCCATTCTCCAGGGCTGCACCAGCTCATCAGGATTCCATGCGACGGAGGGTGGATGCATGTATCCTCGCTAACGGAGGACATTTTGAACATTTCCTGTAACAAAGTGTTTGAAGTCACGCTAGTACGTTCTGTTGCTGTGTGTTTCCATTCCATGATTAATGTGATTTGAAGAGAAGTAATAAAATGAGCTGTAACATGGAAAGTAAGCGTTTCCGGACACATGCCCACGTAACATATTTTCTTTCTTTGTGTGTGAGGAATGTTTCCTGAAAGTTTGGCCGTACCTTTTTGTAACATCCTGTATAAATATGGCAGAGACGGAAATTCACAAGACCACCTGAGATGGACACATTATTTATCTGACGTTGACAGCACTTTCTCTGATTGTAACGGTAAAGGAATCTAGGCACTTACAGACAGTCGAAAAACTAAAACTGTAATGTCATTAAAGACATGAAGCCCTCTCAATTTTTCTGTATCCAGCAGCTGACGTATATAGAGATGCCCGAGAAAAATATTCCCATCTTTTGCGATTCCAAATAGAAGATAATTTTTTACAAAACGCGAGAGTTTTCATCACTGCACAGTGTGAACAAATGATGTTTGAGAAAGGCGCACACGGAAGGGTTGCTGCGAGACGGGCATACTGAAACACACAATTACGATTTGTTTCGTGAGTCAGTGATGGCTGGAACAATGAAAGAAATGCGGAGCGCGATGCCTTTGTTCGGCCACGACGAAGTTTCCGTACGACTGAAGACACTTGTCAGCGGCGCTCCCGAGCCGCTGTCGATTTCCGATTGGGCGCCCTGAAGCGGCAGCGGTGGCCAGCCTTCCACCAGCTTCCCACGCCGACGGAGGTCACGCCTCCCCGCCTCTCGCTGCTTCACTAACCGGACGCTCCTCACTTACAGAATGCCTTATTCAGGCAAGGCAGCCTCGTTTCATTCCTTTAGTCACGAAGTACCTGATTCAGACATCAAAATCGCCTATGGTTTTTTCTCATGACGAAAACCATAAATTGTGACTCTTTCTCGACAGGAACAGTGGGTTAATAAAGATGAACATCTGCACTACTGCCAATATAGGTGACTTCTTGAGCATTGACATTTGTCTTTTACATTAAATGCACCTCTACAATCCGGAAGCAACCTAACGGTGTGTGGGTAAGAGTCCTATTTGTACCACTGTTCAAATGTACAAATGTGTGTGAATTCCTAAGGGCCCAAACTGCTGAGGTCATCGGTCCCTAAACTTACACACTACATAAACAAACTTATGCTAAGAACAACACCCACACCCATGATCGAGGGAGGACTCGAACCTCCGGCGGGAGGGGCCGCTCAATCCGTGACATGGCACCTCAAACCGTGCGGCCACTCCGCGCGGCTATACCACTGTCGCTTTCCCTTTTCTGTTTCAGTCGCGAATAGTTCACAGGCAGAACTATTGCTATTAAGCGTCCGTGTGAGATCTAATTTCTTTAATTTTCTCTTCATGGTCTTTTCGCTAGATATATGTAGGAGGAAGCAGTATATGGTGGTTGATTCTCCCGGGAATGTACGCTCTCGGAACTTTAACAATAAATTCACAACGCGATATAGAACCCCTCTCTTGCAGCGTCTGCCACTGTAGTTGGCTGACCTCCGTGACTCTTTCGGACTTACTAAAAGAGCCAGTAACGAAACGGACTGTTCTTCTTTGGATATCCTCTTTATCTCTATCAATCCTGTGTGGTACGATTCCCAGACTTACGAACAATATTCAAGTACTGGCAGCATGAGGCTTTCGCAAGCTACCTCCGTTGTGGGTAGACTACATTTCGTGAGGCTTCTTCAAATCAGACTCAGTCTCGAATATGCCGTACCTGCAAATAGTTTAATGTCATAGTTCCATTTTAAATCGCTATCTACGCATACACCTAGATATTTTATAGATGTGTCTGCATTCAGCCGGCCGCGGTGGCCGTGCGGTTCTGGCGCTGCAGTCCGGAACCGCGGGACTGCTACGGTCGCAGGTTCGAATCCTGCCTCGGGCATGGGTGTGTGTGATGTCCTTAGGTTAGTTAGGTTTAAGTATTTCTAAGTTCTAGGGGACTTATGACCTAAGATGTTGAGTCCCATAGTGCTCAGAGCCATTTGAACCATTTTTTTGTCTGCATTCGTATACTCGTACAATAAGGAGTCTGTCTGCTTTCTTATGCGCAGTACGATACATTTGATTTTCCTCTGCAGGTCTTCCTACATTTCGCTATAATTTTCTAGCTTTCAGCCACCTCTGTATACGACTACATCAGCATCATCCGCGGAAAACCTCATGGAATTTTCGGCGTTTGCCACTAGGTGCTTCATAAACCTCGAGACAAAAAACAACGCACCTCGAAGAAATTATCCGAGTTGGGCAGAAAGCGGTAGATGTGATGTACATATACAGACCAACAAATGATTACGATGACAGATAAAATGGATGGTTTATTCAAGAGAAAGAGTTTCACAATTTGAGCAAGTCAGTAATGCGTCAGTCCGCCTCTGGTTCTTACGAAAGCAGTTATTCGGCTTTGCATTGATTGACAGACTTTTTGGATGTCACCCTGCGAGATATCGTGCCAAATTCTGTCCAATTAGAGCGTTAGATCGTCAGATTCCCGTGCCAGTTGGAGGGCCCTACCCATATAGCGCTCCAAACGTGCTCAGTTGGAGAGAGATCCTGCGACCTTTCTGGCCGAGGTAGGGTTTAGCAAGCACAAAGTCAAGCAGTAGAAACTCTCACCGTGTGGGGACGGCATTATTTTTCTGAAACGTAAGCCCTGAATGGCTTACCATCAAGGGCAATGAAATGGGGTGTACAAAATCGCTGACGTGCCGCTGTGTTGTAAGAGTGCCGCGAATGACAACCAAAGGGCTCGTATGAAAGGAAATTGCAACTGCTGGCTGTCGGGGATATGGCGGGCTACAGTGATGTAGGTATTCCACTGCTGTCAGGGCGTCTCCAGACACGTATTCGGCCTGAAATATCATTGACTGGAGTAGAATTTTCTTCAGTGATGCCAGCTGGAGTGGCCGAGCGATTCTAGGCGCTACAGTCTGGAACCGCGCGACCGCTACGGTCGCTGGTTCGAGTCCTGCCTCGGGCATGGATGTGTGTGATGTCCTTAGGTTAGTTAGGTTTAAGTAGTTCTACGTTCTAGGGGACTTATGACCTCAGATGTTAAGTCCCATAGTGCTCAGAGCCATTTGAACCATTTTTTTCTTCAGTGATGAGTCCCGCTTCGAATTGAGCCCCGATGACCAGCAAAGAGGTATCTGTAGACGTCCTGGACAGCAGTGGATTACCAACCGGACTGTCACCCACCATATGGCCCGAGAAGCCTGAGTGACGTCATAGGGTGCCGTTTCCTTTCATAACGGGTTCCCTTTGGTTGTCATCCGCAGCATCATTACAGCACAGCGGTACGTCGACGATACTCTACGGCCCGTTTTGTTGCCCTTCATTTCAACCCATCTTGGTTGCGAGCCCACTCACGAAGAGAGATTCTGATGCTTGTCTTCTTACCAAATCCTATCTTGGCAAGCAAGGTCGCCGGATCACTCCCCAATTGTGAATGTTTGGAGCACTACGGTCATGGGCTCCAACGAGCTCGGGATTTTGACGATCAGACCCGCCGACTGGGCGGAATTTGGCATGATATCTCTGAGGTGCGCATCCAACAACTCTATTAATCTGTGCCAAGCCGAATAACTGCTTGCGTAAGAGGCACGTGTGGACCAACGCGTTATTGCCTTGCTCAATTTCTGAACCTCTTTCTCTTAAATAAATCATCAACTTCTTTTCAAATTTCAGTCATTTGTTTGTCTGTACATCTACATCACATTTACCGATTTCCGTCCCATGCGGATAGTTCCTTGGAGATACGCCGCTTTTTTCTTAGAGTGTCTTTATATTGTGAAAAATAATTTTCCGATAACACTCCCTTGTGGTACGCTCGAAGTAACTTCAAAATCTGAAGATTTCTCTCCATTCAGAATGACATGTTGTGTCGTGTTTGCCAGAAACTCTTAAATCCAGTCATACAGCTGATCTGCTAAGCCGCACGTTCGTACTTTATTAGGCGCCAATTCGGAACTGTACTGAACTCCTTCTGGAATAAAATATTCACTCTGCAGCGGAGTGTGCGCTGATATACAACTTCCTGACAGAATAAAATTGTGTGCCGGACCTAGACTTGAACTCGGGACCTCTGCCCTTAGCAAAAGAGTTTCTGTGAAGTTTCGAAGGTAGGAGACGAGGTGCTGGCAGAACTGAAGCTGTGAGGAAGGGTCGCGAGTCGTGCTTGGGTAGCTCAGATGGTAGAGCACCTGCCCGCGAAAGGCAAAGGTCCCGAGTTCGAGTCTCAGTCCGGCACACAATTTTAATCTGCCAGGAAGTTTCCTTTTGGAAGTCAAGCAACACTGCATCAATCTGATCGCCTGCACCTTCTGCTTTCTGGGTCTCGTGGACGAACAGAGCGAGCTGGGTTTCACAAGATCGTCGTTTTCAGAACCCATGTGGATTCCTACAGAGAAGATTTTTTAGTGTTCTGAAATGCCAAAACATACCAGCATAAAACATGTTCCAAAATATTACACCAGATCGGCGTCAGAGACATAAATCAATAGATTTGTACGTCTGTTCAACGACCCTTCTTGGAAACGGGAATGACCCGACCTTCCTTCAAATCATCAGATACGCTTCGCTCCTGTAGCGACCTAAAGCACACTGCTGCTAGAAGAGGAGAATTTAGGACCGAATTGATATCCCGTCAGGTCCAGTGGCCTTTCCTTTATTGAGCGATTGCACTTGTTTTCCTGTCCCATGCTAAGTTATTTCGAAATCTTTCATTTCGACGTTCGTGCGATGGTTTAAAGGAGGAACTACAGTGTGATCTCACTCAGTGAAACTGTTTTGGAAAAAGACGTTTAGTAGTTCGGCCTTCTCTGTGTCGTTATCCGTTTCGGTGTCACTACGGTCACAGAGTGGCTGGAGAGGTGGCTTCGGTCCGTTTACAAAAGTACCGGAAGATCAAAATTTCTTAGGATATTCTGTTATATCGGTAGACATAATTGTATCTTCTAATTCATCCAACGCTTCACACTTGGCTCTCCTTATGCTTATTTTGCCTTTGTTCAGTTTTTGTTTTATGAAACTTAACGCACAAATAATCTAGGAGTGCGGTGGACAGAATAACATTTAATACATACGAGGGCTATTCGGAAAATAAGTTACGATCTGTCGCGAGCCGGAGACCACAGTCAAAGTAAAAAAATGTTCAATTTGCAACAGTTTTATACACCTTCCAGCTACTTCTCTACAAAGTCACCGTTCGGGCTGAGACATTTGTCACAGCATTGTACCAACTTTCCGATACCCTCGTCACAGAAAGCAGTCGCCTCTGCTTTCTGCCAATCCTCTATGCTGACCTGCAGCTTGTTGTCTGCGCCAAAATGTTGTCTTCATAGTCAGATATTCGTGCGAGCAGAGATGAACACCAGAGAGAGCCAAGTCTGGGCCCTATGGTGGGTGATCAAACACTTCTCATCGAAGTTTCTTGACTTCCGCAAGGCGTTCGATACAGTTCCCCACAGTCGTTTAGTGAACAAAGTAAGAACATATGGACCATCAGACCAATTGAGTGATTGGATTGAAGAGTTCCTAGATAACAGAACGCAGCATGTCATTCTCAATGGAGAGAAGTCTTCCGAAGTAAGAGTGATTTCGGGTGTGCCGCAGGGGAGTGTCATAGGACCGTTGCTATTCACAATATACATAAATGATGTTGTGGATGACATCGGAAGTTCACTGAGGCTTTTTGCAGATGATGCTGTGGTGTATCTAGAGGTTGTAACAATGGAAAATTGTACTGAAATGCAGGAGGATCTGCAACGAATTGACGCATGGTGCAGGGAATGGCAATTGAATCTCAATGTAGACAAGTGTAATGTGCTGCGAATACATAGAAAGATAGAGCCCTTATCATTTAGCTACAAAATAGCAGGTCAGCAACTGGAAGCAGTTAATTGGTTCAAATGGTTCCAATGGCTCTGAGCACTATGGGACTTAACATCTTAGGTCACCAGTCCCCTAGAACTTAGAACTACTGAAACCTAACTAACCTAAGGACATCACACACATCCATGCCCGAGGCAGGATTCGAACCTGCGACCGCAGCAGCCCCGCGGTTCCGGACTGCAGCGCTAGAGCCGCACGGCCACCGCGGCCGGCGGAAGCAGTTAATTCCATAAATTATCTGGGAGTACGCATTAGGAGTGATTTAAAATGGAATGATCATATAAAGTTGATCGTCGGTAAAGCAGATGCCAGACTGGGATTCATTGGAAGAATCCTAAGGAAATGCAATACGAAAACAAAGAAAGTAGATTACAGTGCGCTTGTTCGCCCACTGCTTGAATACTGCTCAGCAGTGTGGGATCCGTACCAGGTAGGGTTGATAGTAGAGAAGATCCTACGGAGAGCAGCGCGCTTCGTTACAGGATCATTTAGTAATCGCGAAAGCGTTCCGAAGATGATAGATAAACTACAGTGGAAGACTCTGCAGTAGAGACGCTCAGTAGCTCGGTACGGGCTTTTGTTAAAGTTTCGAGAACATACCTTTACCGAAGAGTCAAGCAGTATATTGCTCCCTCCTACGTATATCTCGCGAAGAGACCAAGAGGATAAAATCATAGAGATTAGAGCCCACACAGAGGCATACCGACAATCCTTCTTTCCACGAACAATACGAGACTGGAATAGAAGGGAGAACCGATAGAGGTACTAAAGGTACCCTCCGCCACACACCGTCAGGTTGCTTGTGGAGTATGGATGTAGATGTAGAAACGCTACAGTAGTGTGCTCACTGTCCCTGCAATGTGCGGACGAGAATTCTCACGAATAAGGAAATGAATGACAATTTTTTTTTTTCGGGTGGCATGAAATGAAGCGGGAGGCACTATATTCTAGGCATCTTTACGTGCTCACTGTGCGCTCTGAACTGAAAGGAGCGGCGTGACGCGGTCGACGGGCAGAGTACAGACACTGTCAAACACGTCTATTGCAAGCTTCATTGGATTTTAACCTTGGTTTCTATTTCGAGATCGATCGGACCTTAGTTTCTGATTAGCTCTCGTATGATCATTCTCTTTTCCCTACAATTCATTAACGTGGTAAACTCAGTGGTAGATGCCTCCTTACTACAAAATAGGCTATAATTGTGTATGGAGAAGATGATACTAGGTCGAGGAAAATTTGGAAGATGTATATATTCTTGTAATCGCCAAAGGACGTCAATTAAAGATGAAATTAGGGTCCATGAAATTAAAAAAGCGCTGTTAAATGTAGCTACGTACATTGTAAGTGATTGTATTTGGAAATTTGTGGTAAGGTCTTATGGGACCAAAATGCTGAGGTCATCGGTCACTAAGCTTACACACTACTTAATCCAACTTCAACTTAAACGAACTTACTGTAAGGAAAACACGCACACCCATGCCCGAGGAAGAACTCGATCCTCCGTCAGGGGGGAGGGGGGGGGGGGGGGGCGTGGACCGTGCAAGGCGCCCTAGATCGCCGGCTACCCCGCGCAGCTAAGTGATTGTATAGTAGGCCTCTAGATGAGCAGTGTATTTTACAAAACATAGAATTTTGATGACATACTGAAGAGCAAAAACCTTTTCATGTGCCTGTCTTTCAAGAATTCCAAGCGATGATAAAATTATGAGATTATTCTTAAGTTCTTATGAGGAAGTTTTCTAAATGCTTAGGAAAACTGTAACTGACTGGGCCTGGGTACCACACTGGTATTTACCTTGTGCGATGTGGGAAACCGCCTAAAAACCACATCCAGGCTGGCTGGCATACCAACCCTCGTCGTTAACCATCCGGGCGGATTCAGTCTGGGGACAGCGGAACCTCCCGTCTTGGAAGGGGCGCTTTAATACGCATAGCCGTCCGGGCTGGTGAAGAAAATGTTACCCGAATGATGCTGACATTTTCAATGGGCATTTTTCCGGTAAAAATTTACTCCAGATGCATCATTTCTAGTTTTATTTTTAACGTCTGGTGTATGGCACTGATGTAGCATCCACTACGCAGACAACAAGAAGGGAGACGTTTCGTTGCAGAAATGTGGTGACGCAAATGTCTGGCACAATGTCCAAAACTAAACGCCTATATTGTTCCCAAGCAACGAATGTGACCTCCCGCCCGCCGTTAGAGATAAGGTAGCTTGTGGGAAGATCCAGTGGTTTCACGATGCCCACACAGAAGATGCCTGAGCCAGCAATTTTACAGAAGACGAATGCACATTAGCCTAATTACGCTACTACTATTTCTCGTCACACATTCCCCTCCACGTTCATGACCTCACTGCACACACATATTTAGCAAATGTGATCATTTTACGTCCATATGCAAAGTAACTGCTATGAAAACAGAGGTGGCGACACGACTTAGAGTTATCGCGTAGGCCACTGTAAAATACACTAGCTGATAAAGAAAGACTGAAACTGATTTATCACACTACTGTCCTGTTCGTTACATAACTGTTGTCGGTATTTTCTAGAAGGGCTAGATTTTATCCAAACCAGCGTCAAAATATTTGTTTATCACCGACAAGCGTATATCAAAAGTCTGCTTCATCTTTTGACACTACGACCTGAGGAACAAGGACGATGCAAGAGGACGAGTTTCTGTTTAAAGTAGGTTTCACGTCATTTCGCTATATTACCTGACTGCTGTTAATCTCGCTATTGGATGCCCGGACCCCACACTCCCTAAATGATTTATGAAGAACGTAAGGGTGGTTTGTTCATCAACAACGTGTGCGACTTTATTGTTTCTTGGCCTGGGAGCGATTCAGGTAGCCCACCAAAACGCAAGCAAATGGACTTTGTACAGACGGCTCTAAGGACCTAAATGGGTGACGTAGTGAAATCCTATACTCATGACAATGAAAATGTTGGACGCTACAATTACCGTATCTCATCCTCTTTCTGCTCTACAGTCATGGTCGCAGATTTGATCTACTGGGTGTAAAAATCCTGGGTATATAAATCAGTCAAGTTATTGGAAAATATAGAAACACTTTCTTTATGTGACAGAAATGGCACAGATGCATCGTTTCGCCAAAGGGGGCCTTGAAGGTTTTGACGTTGGTTTTCCCTTAGGATCACAGTTGCTATCACTGCTTCGTATGCTACACGTTGATCCTGAAATCTTATATGGAACGCAGTTACATCTCAGTGCTAGGATGGGTAAGCTTTCATTACCTCTAGCAGTGTCCACGTCCCTATATGAACAAATACGTTATTATTGTTAACGTTATATTGTTTACACGGAAGTTTCTACTGATGTTTACATTTTCTTGCTGGCTGATTGCACTCTAACTGAGTTAGCTAACACACATATTATTTATGAGGAGGCATGATGAAACAGTCGAGCTGCGAGGCACCAGAACGGAGGACGATTTACACGGAGGAAGTTACCAAATCATTTCACATTTCAAATTCTTGACGGTCGGCTTCGTGAAACAGTATCCCTTAGACCATATAGACCGGAAATTGGTAGACATCGCAGTGAGGGAAAAGTTCATTTTGAGGAAGCTATGTTATAGCGAACTGAGGACAACTCCAATACCAACACACGATCCATACCCAAGGAAATGAGTACCTCCACAGACATTGTGTGGAATGTCCTGCACAAAACTGACATGCATGTATTCAAGTATCATAAAATACAAGATCTGTCAGCCGCTGACCTTCCAGAGCCTGAAGGTCTGTCAATGGTAGCTACAATAAACATAAACGTCAGTGACTTTAACATCCATGTTTCGTTTGCTGATGACGCAGCCTTCACAACAGAAGGTGCATTCAACAGCCACAATCTAGGGGTTGTAAAAATTTTCAGCTAACCTGTGTGTTTCATCAACAACAGAGATTTACCATAAATATCGGGGCTGGTATTGTTCACGACCATCTGATTGGGCCGTATCCTTTGCCTAACACGCTCGGTAGGAAATTACGTATCTTTCTCCGTGAAGTATACCACAAATGTTGGAGAACGTTTCTACAGCAGTCAGGCGACGATTATGATTTCAGTGTGACGAGGCCTCATCACACTTTGCCGTTGACGTCAGAGAATATTTAGACAATATTTCACCTAGTTGTTGGATTGGTACTGGTGGTCAGTGTGGCCATCACGTTATCCCGACCTCACTCCTTCCTTTGTGTGGGGAGATGAAGCGTTTTCTGTACTAGATCACGACATAATACTCCAGAAGAGCTGGCTGCCCGTTTGGATCAAGCTGCAGCCATTCTTCGTGAAGCACCTGGTAGTTCTGAGAGTGTTAGATAAATATTAGCATGCAGATATCAGTTGTGTATTACTGTAAATGTACGACAATTTCAGCAATATCTCCAAAACGATATTCATTACACGGCTGTTTGAAAACCACCTCTGAACGTCACTAGCTGGCCGTGGTGGCCGAGCGGTTCTAGGCGCTTCAGTCCGGAACCACGCGACTGCTACGGTCGCAGGTTCGAATCCTGCCTCGGCTATGGATGTGTATGATGTCCTTAGGTTAGTTAGGTTTAAGTAGTTCTAAGTTCTAGGGGACTGATGACCTCAGATGTTAAGTTCCATAGTGCTCAGAGCCATTTGAACAAAACAAATCTCTGGCTTGTACGGAGCTGAGTTAATGCAGCGTCTGTAGCGATTATGTCTTCGACAGAACCCTAATTTACGTGTTTCATTTCTTCGTTCCTTTACTGATCAGTCCGTAAAGCCACGAGTGCTAGTATTCCGCTTCCAGGATTGGGGGAGACATGCTAGCCCCGAATTGATTCCGATAGAAGGATTAACGACGAGGGTAAGTGTGCGGGCCAACCAGGATGTATGTGGTTTTTAAGCGGTTTCTCACATTCGACTAGCATCAGTGGTTCACCCTGGTCAGGTTCAGTGGTTACACCTGAGTGCAAGCAGACAATAGCTAATAACCCCCATCCCCCCCACCTGCCGTCTGTTGCCCAACCCCTCCCCCACAATATCACTAACTGTAGCACATAACTAAGCTAACGAATGAAAGATATTTCTTGGAACACTTTTATTTTTCAAATGATGAAAGATGAATAGTATTTAGTTTGCGGCTGTATGTGGAGGGGAGGGTGGTGGTGGTGGGGAGAGGGGTTGTTAGAATGAATGACAGAGGAATTCGTGCTACATCGAACTGCTGCCAACAATTCCTTTTCATATAGGAAAGCTAACGATCCACAGTGAGGATAGACACTTGTCACGAAACATACTTTTCCTGCTTTACTTCTCTCCACTGCGGTACTTGCTTGACCAGCTCACTGCAACCGCATTTAAATTGGAAATTTGTTGTAAGGTCTTATGGGAGCAAACTGCGGAGGTCATCGGTCCCTAAGCGTACACACTAGTTAAAATAACTAGTTAAACTAATTTATGCTAAGGACAGCACACACACGCCCATGCCCTCCGACGGAGGGAGCCGCGTGAACTGTGACAAGTGGCCCTAGACCGCACGGCTACCCCACGCAACGGCATTTAAAATCAAGCAAGTTCAGATATGTGCACTATACTTACTGTTCGTAAATCACTTGATTGTTGCTCTCCTTACTTCTTAACTTCTTAAGTGGGAGCAGTTGGAAGACATCAGGCTGTTAATGATTTGTGTCATATCACTCTAATAATAATAGCAATAATAATGATAATAATAACTTCATGCTGTTAATGCTTTATGTCTAATAATTCTAATAATAATAACAATAATAATAATAATAACACTGTTTACCACATTATAATAGCCCGTATGTAGTTGCTGTGTCGTGGTGTCAATTAAGTCATTCATCTATTTCTAAGCAAGTAATGAAGCAGTTTATGGGCTACTGCAGGTACAATCTATAACTTGGAGAAGACGTTTTCTTGACATATTTAGCATTTGTTTCGTATCTGTCTCACTTTTATCATCATAAATGTACTGGACAAAGCCGGCCGCGGTGGTCTCGCGGTTCTAGGCGCGCAGTCCGGAACCGTGCGACTGCTACGGTCGCAGGTTCGAATCCTGCCTCGGGCATGGATGTGTGTGATGTCCTTAGGTTAGTTAGGTTTAAGTAGTTCTAAGTTCTAGGGGACTAATGACCACAGCAGTTGAGTCCCATAGTGCTCAGAGCCATTTGAACCGTTTTACTGGACAAAGCACAATACATGTGTGTAATTAGTGGACTATGTGAGAAACCTGTAACCTCCACGGCATTAATGCTACTAATTGAGAAGAAGTAATTGTTGATAACTTATACAATCAATATTAGAGCCTTACAAAATTGTGTAATACTAATAATTTTAAAAACAATTTGGTTTCGTGACTGAAACAGAATCGAATCGTTTAGTTCTTACCTCTCAGAAATTTTACCCCTCAGGGGGTAATTCGGCTGGCACCCAACATTCGTTTCAAACGATTCGCTAAAATTCCTGCAACTTTATCACATTTTCACTCGGAATAACGAAAGAATGCAGGCAGATGGGGTACACAAATCTCGTCCCGGTGGGAAAGGGTAGCGGCAGGATGGTGAGCCGGTCAACCTCCACCAATAGCATTGGCAGATCTAGATTAACAAGCCGACCCCGTCATGATACTGGAGAAAGGCCAGGAGAAAGAAGAAGAAGAATTTTTCGTTCGTTCTTTTTTTCTGCTGCTAGACGTTAACACGAATAAAGTTTCTTTGATTGTCCGGAAGATCACTCCAAAGTGTTTAAAATCAGTGTTTCGAAATTTTTGTACCAATTGATACATAAATATTTATGATATTCTCTGTATGAAACAAATACACGAAGTGAAGCGTTTTGTGAATTTCTGATGGAAATAATGTTGTTTTGAAACCAGCTACCAAGGTTGTATCTTGAAGAAAGATGCATTGTGTGAGATGGCGAAGCGATGCGTCTTCTCCGAGTATTTGGAACCCAAAACCACAATTTAAGATCATGCTTCCCATAAACCAACCTGCCTTCTTGAAACGAAGGTTACTGTGCCGTGGCCATGGAGCTCTCAAACAGGAAACAAGGACAAAGACATGTCCAAGATATTGATTTGCATAACTGAGATAATTTCATTCATCGCTTTCATAGTTTTTTTTTTCACTTGGCCCAAGTGTGATATTGTTCTGTAGTTACGGAACATAATTATGTTCTACTTAATTCTTCGCCGTAGTATCTTGGGGGGGGGGGGGTGAATATATCGAAGTACTCGAAATTTCAGATACGATGATTTCTATGACCTACGTCTTTGTATACAGCATAAGAAATATTTGTTAAAAGAATGTACCAATGTCTGATACACTGCAGTTTGTAGAAATGTTGTATCGGACCACTGTATATTCGGAATTTCAGTAGCTAACTTCTTCTTTGCTCTTTTTTAATATGTAATGATATGAATTGTCTTTGACAATTGTTTGTTTGTGGATCCAGAAGGTGCAGAATATACTCCTACAAGTACAAGGACATTGGTATTCTTAGCAAAATTCGTACATAATAGTGTTACGTTTTAGTTGTAGCTCTACTTGTGAAATATAATTTACTTGTATTATTTGTGGTGTTATTAGGTACTGTTATCAGTTTTTCGCAGATGTAAAAGTTTCTTGTATTTAATGGAAAGGCCTCCTAATTGTAGCCCAAAAAATATTAAATATGCTTGTGTACACGAAGTATACAACGTAGTTAGTAGTAACCAAATGTGTGCAGTTCGTTTTACCAAGTCCGTTCTCGACTGCTCAGAAACAAAGGTTCATCAAAATTCAGGACAGATCCATGAATGCGTACTAAGATCAAAAATTAGTATCTGCTGGTGGAGTGCAGCCTCCATAACGGATTATAAGACGTAAATAAAGTTCAGCAGTCACCGGTAACGGAGTATGCGATTCTAGTATTTTGAAAGAAGCTTGTATTACTGGGGTATGCTATTGGTTAAGTAGAATGTAGCTGTTAAGTAAGAAAGAAGCAATTAAAGAATCGTCACAGCTTCTCGTTTAGAGATCACGGAGGTTCAGGTTCGCAATATGAACGCAAAATCACGAATCTACAGCCTTCGATTTAAATGCTAATGTCTAACAAGCCTTGGGCTTGGTGAAAGACCACGAAACGAAATTCTGGACTTGAGAATAGGGATCAAATCTTCGTTGAAAAGATTCTCCACGCTATTATTCCCACTTATAATTCCCTTCTTGCTGTGCAAACAATCTGACGAAGAGAGCTGCTCTTATCAACAGTAAGAGAATCAAGACTATTTTCCGGTGAGCCGAAATTAGATTCCTGGGCGCGAGCGCGCCACTTGTTGACTGCTTGCCGGCTCCGTTATTACCGCAATTAATTTCCCTGTGAAAGAGCGTGTGGGTAAACTTCCAAGGGAACGCTGTCTAGTTCCCCCTTTTCCATAAATTCTGCAAAAGACCAAAGACAAATAATTTCTTTCATCTAACGAAAGTTACGCGGAGACTTGATGTATGCCGTGCCAACAGATGGAAGTAGGACACTCTATATTTTTGACATCTCACAAAGTAATTTTTTTCTGGAAACTATAAGGCTCCCGCTATCAGACGTCAAAAACTGATGAAACGCCAGTTCCTTGAATTCCCTTCGTCCGCGTTCCAGGTAGTTCCGTAAATTGCAAACACCGGTATTGCTATTTTTTTTTTTTTTATTTTCGTTCTGGCAAATGGTTGGTTCAAATGGCTCTGAGCACTATGGGACTTAACATCTGTGGTCATCAGTCTCCTAGAACTTCGAACTACTTAAACCTAACTAACCTAAGGACATCACACACATCCATGGCCGAGGCAGGATTCGAACCTGCGACCGTAGTAGTCGCGCGATTCTGGGAAATGGTACAATGAAAACTCTAGGAATAATTTTGTATAAAAGGTCCCGGTTTTTGAGTTGTAAAAAGAGTATGTGTAGCCTTCTGTTTAGAGAGCTATCAAGGCTTTTCGTTTTAAAATGGAATTAATAAAACTGCAGCATTTCACAGAAACGTAATCGCAGTTTAATCCAGTGCCTGCTCCGATGTAAAATTCACCACGTTAATACCCATGAATCTGAGACTTTATTGAAATCCCGCAAAGTTAACACTCCTGTTTCGTTGCAGAGACATTTCCGTGAATTATTAGTTTTCACGTCATTCGAAAGATAGAGAATTTACATATTAGAAAAGTACGAGTACAAAGAACTCATCTGAGAACTCTAAGTTATCCTGCCGAAGAATTCAAGAACAGTATAATAATTGCAATCCCAAAGAAATCAGGTGTTGACAGATGTGAAAATTACCGAACTGTCAGTTTAATAAGTCACAGCTGCAAAATACTAATGCGAATTCCTTACAGACGAATGGAAAAACTAGTAGAAGCCGACCTCGGGGAAGATCAGTTTGGATTCCGTAGAAATATTGGAACACGTGAGGCAATACGGACCCTACGACTTATCTTAGAAGCTAGATTAAGGAAAGGCAAACCTACGTTTCTAGCATTTGTAGCCTTAGAGAAAGCTTTTGACAATGTTGACTGGAATACTCTCTTTCAAATTCTGAAGGTGGCAGGGGTAAAATACATGGAGCGAAAGGCTATTTACAATTTGTACAGAAACCAGATAGCAGTTATAAGAGTCGAGGGGTATGGAAGGGAGGCAGTGGTTGGGAAGGGAGTGAGACAGAGTTGTAGCCTCTCCCCGGTGCTATTCAATCTGTATATAGAGCAAGCAATTAAGGAAACAAAAGAAAAGTTCGAAGTACATATTAAAATCCATGGAGAAGAAAAAAAACCTTTGAGGTTCGCCTATGACATTGCATTTCTGTCAGAGACAGCAAAGGACTTGGAAGAGCAGTTTAACGGAATGGATAGTGTCTTGAAGGGAGGATATAAGATGAACATCAACAAAAGCAAAACGAGGATAATGGAATGTAGTCGAATTAAGTCGGGTGATGCTGAGGGAATTATATTAGGAAACGAGACACTTAAAGTAGTAAAGGAGTTTTGCTATTTGGGGAGCAACATAACTGATGATGGTCGAAGTGGAGAGCATATAAAATGTAGACTGGCAATGGTAAGGAAAGCGTTTCTGAAGAAGATAAATTTGCTAACATCGAGTATAGATTTAAGTGTCAGGGAGTCGTTTCTGAAAGTATTTGTATGGAGTGTAGCCATGTATGGAAGTGAAACATGGACGATAAATAGTTTAGACAAGAAGAGAATAGATGCTTTCGAAATGCGGTGCTACAGAAGAATGCTGAAGATTCGATGGGTAGATCACATAACTAATGAGGAGGTATTGAATATGATTGGGGAGAAGAGAAGTTTATGGCACAACTTGAGTAGAAGAAGGGATCGGTTGGTAGGATATGTTCTGAGGCATGAAGGAATCACCAATTTAGTATTGGAGGGCAGCGTGGAGGGTAAAAATCGTAGAGGGAGACCAAGAGATGAATACACCAAGCAGATTCAGAAGGATGTAGGTTACAGAAGGTACTGGGAGATGAAGAAGCTTGCACAGGATAGAGTAGCATGGAGAGCTGAATCAAACCAGTCTCAGGACTGAAGACCACAACAACAACAAGGATTGATGGAAGCAAGTCAATTCCCGCCTTCGCCTTAACAAAGCAACTAATTCTTTTCAACTTCTAGTGATTTACTATGGGAAGCTGTTACGTAAATTTTATAAGGATCGCTTTTCGTTTTTGGCTTCATATCGGAAGAGTAATTTCTATCCCCTGAGTAAACATGAAAGATTTGGTAATGAATTCCCAGAAAATAATAACGTTTGTGAAGAAATATAAGACAGGGTACAACAGAACTGATTAGTTACCCGTTGCTAGATTCGAGATTAAGACATTGCTAGAGATATTTCCAAATACAAATCTTTCATACCATTTTAGGTGAATACGTGATACAGATATGTGAAAGGAAACAAATATTATGTTTTGAAAAGTTTATACGAAAACATGTTCATTCTGTAAGACAGTCTTGATTATAAGCACATGGTACCAGAATAAAATAAAAAATTTATGTAATTGTGCAAAGTCTTGCATGGTGACGTCCCTCTGCTTAACCCACTACTGTCTGGTGAGTCTCTTCCGCAGCGAAACTAGTCCTTATTTTTTTTTCAGTGATTTTCCAGAGATAGACTTTAAATTTCTCTGAAATTATCGAAGTGCATAAATCAGAAAACTGCGTAAGTAAATCGTTGAATGTTAGTTTCTGCAGATCATGAGCTGAACTGCTTGGGATTTATATAGTGATATACAGTAAATGCAAAGATGCTCAATCATACAGAACTTTGAGGAAAAAATATGTACATGGAACAACACAACGCAAATATTCGTGTTATTCCGCAGTTGAAGGATGTATGGCATATACAGCACCAATGGAGTAAATTTTTTGATGATAACCTACATTACACAGAATAAAATCGGGAACTCAATGGGAAATTAAAATAAGAAAATTTAATTCTTGATTAACTCAATCCCGAATAGTTATACACACAGTTCATAAATTAAACGATGACTTCTTACTTCATAATATCCGTTCTATACGACAAGTTCCTCTTCTGAGGTATGAAAATAAAAACATCACACCTGGCTCACTACGTCCTGAATAGTGAGACACATCGTATTTCAATTAAATAGTCACTTTTATCGCCATGTTCTCCATTAATTTGGGAGAATTTTTGTCTGTGGGGACTGTCGTTATTAAAGCATTTTTCTGGAAAGGAGAAAGATGTTATTAATTTTTTTTCGATGCACTAACCACACACATGACCCAAATGTCTCCAGCTGCCTCTGCTGCCTGTAAGCCTGTATTAAATCCAAAGAGAACAAATCCAAAGAGAACGTCTAACAAAATGTTAGACGTATTACATTTCACATTGAGCTGTCTATGCCTAAGCCACGATTCTCATAATCTTCAGACGTGTAACATTCTATAAGTTATATGAATGCGTGGTGGCTGTACTTTCGGATATGTCCGAAAGAACAGACACCATATGAAATGCGCAGCTGTGATGCGTGTTATGTAAATCGAAGGTGGATGGGGGAGGAAGGTAAGGAACTATTGATGCAGATGACATTAAAAGTTCCTTCTCTTTACTTTCCTTTCTCCCCCCTCCACCTTCAGTAATTCAGCGCATGGACAACCTCAAATAAGAAATGTCGACATGCGTGACAACACATCAAACAAAATCTCCCCTAACTTATGCATCAGCCTACTTTTTTTAGGTGATTCTTTTCCGGGTAGATTAGATACGAGTATTTCAATACTCTTCACATGAGGAAAGGTCAGAACGTCCTTGCCTACATAAAAATACATGACGAAATACGGTTTAAAATATTAATGGAAGAGCGTACTCGATACCTCGGCTCTGAGTTTACACAGTTGTGGGTTTACCACTAGAAAATAAATACATGCAACACGACAGCAGTTCGAATGGAAAACAATATTTTATTATCAAATTTCCACATCACACCGTCTCGTCAGTTCGTGCAGATAGCCTTTATGTGATTTTATTTCAGTGATTTCTAAACTAAGTCGAAAGTATTCATAGGGTAAACTGATGAAAGACGGGTCAGAATTTTCACCCAGTGTGTGATATCCTTCGTTACGGCAAAATTATGAGCCAGCCATCAGTGAAGTTCGATGGTCTTTTTGAATGATTCTAGCTTCGTATGCCTAAGTTCTGATTTCAATTGGCAATTCACAGCAAATACTTTTAACAAGCACGAGCAGATCCTTTCATCTCTGGTAACGCCGTTTAAACAACGTAGGGTTGCACCACGCTTCCAAATCCACATTAAACATGGTTTCCCTTCTTTACTGACTGGAGGAGAATCGGTGTAGGCTAGACCTTGACAGAGGTGGAAGTCGTGGCTTGTATAAACTGTCATCAGTAATCCTTCCTACACTCATTCCGTATCTCGTGCTCATGTCTTAGCGCTACTGTCTTATTGTGTTTGAACTCACAGTGTTGGAAATATTGTGCTGGACGGGATTTGAATTCAGGTCTCCTCTTTGGCGTTGTTTGACCCCTATAGGACGATACAGTTCCATTCTGTCCCCTACATTCCTAACTCCTCAAAGTCTTCATTAAGGACGAGTACCCTAGCTTGAATCCTGGTGTAACACAAAATTTTTGTCATGCCACTTCAAGCTCTAGCATGCACACACCAAGCTATATGTGAAAATAATTGTGATTTTTATTGTCTCTCTGAGCATCGTCAACCATAACGGTTAGTGCCGGTTTCAACTAATAGCCAGACACAGAACTTTTCGTATATCATTTCAGGTTCAAACATGACATTCCTAGCTACTGGTGAAAAGTGTTCAATTGTTAACGTCTCTTCGTGTATAGGCAACAATGATTGTGTGAGGAGATCGGATTCAAAAGAGACAAATTCAAGATTCTAGAACGACTACAAAATTAATTTTCACCAGAGTAGCATGATATGGTTTAATTTTGGCCTTTAAGTATATATATATATAATTTAGAAGAATATAACAAGACATACCAATCAAATCAAAGTACAGGATTAAACCATTAATAACACAAAAATTCTGGACATAGCTTTTTTTGATTGAACTGAAGGGATATAATATATTTTTTGCATTAAAATAGAACATAGACCTCTTACACTTTACAGCATTTTACATCGTTCCGCTCATATCAATTATCATCAAAGAATTCTCCGATAAGTTTCCCCGCATCTTCAATTTTCTCAGCTGATAGTGACTGTGATGGTTGAATTTCCTGTTGCGTAAAGTCCCTAAGGTGTTTTGAGCTCCTGCCACTCTTCCGCACTGACTGAAAAAAAATTTTTCTGACTTTGAAATCTGTAATAGTCACAGACCTTTACTTGAACTACACTAACATCAAGTTCTCTACATTTAATGTTTATTCGTTTCATTTCACTAATTTTCTCTAGACTCTTGAAATATTTTAAAGATGCTTAACATCGTCCACTTTGCAGTCGGTACCTAACAACATAACGTTACCCACTATTCTAAACTCATTAGCCTATTCTTCTTTGGCAATAGCTGTAGGCATCTTTCCCAACTTTTTCAATATTACCGAACACTCGGTCTGCCGAAAAACAGCTATGACCACCCACTGGATACATAATTACAGTCCCTTCAATACCTATTGTTCTCAGCAGAAAATGAATGTGAGTATGCAGTACGTGGTTTTTTGTTCTGAGTAGCACATCCATCGCCAAATAATCAAATTTTCTTCCTCTTCTACAGTTCTCAAGAAGTCAAGCTATGTAATACAGCACTGGATGGCTCTGTTGCACCTCGACCAGCCTGATATTCAGTCCATACATAGAATACTGGCGATGCTTCCATATGGTCGACAGTGGAGAAATTACGTAGATTTATTTGTCTCCCAGTGCCACTTGAATTGGGCTCTTGGTAAGAGGCTGTGCTTTTAGATCAAAACATAAGGTGACTTTTACTGGTGTTTGATTTTCTTGAAGATCTTTATGAAATGCATTAGCACGCAATTTGTGCCCTATTTTTGCACCAAGTAATTTGATTTTTTGCATTTTCTCTGGTTTTGATAAGGAATCATAATTTTGCATAATACCTACGAGCATGAGATCCTGGTGTTCTAAACCCAAGGTTGAATTCTGATTAAAAAATTCGGCGAATTTTGCGAAGCTTACTTTGAGTGTAACAACTGTATCTCTGTTATACAGTCTGTACAGTTTACTTATATTAAGTGAGCTGTCTAAGTATATCCTCCTTAACTTTTGTCTATTGTAATGACTTTCATGGTCCTTAAGGTTCTTCAAAAAGTGATGCACACTTTCCTTCTTCTCTATAGACTTGCAAGACCTTCTGTCACCAACTCGCTTCTCTGAAATATGTTCACCACATTTAACCTTACGTGCTACATTTCTTAATGTTGTAGATTTTACCAAAAGCACAAACATAAAAAATTCTTGTATACATTCACAGGCTTTCCTAGTTTTGTTGGTAAGACAAATTTTAGACCGTAGGCATATAGTTGTATAATTACTGTCTGCCGACGTCGTCTTCTATTAACCGATCCAATGATAAGTTTGGAAGCAATAAAATTATCTTGAAAAACTTCATCAGGGATTGATAACAACTTATCCCTTACAAAGGAAAGTCTTAAGGTAGGAACCGTTTCAATCGAAAACGTTTGCTTCCATATGTGCAAGGAATGAACAGGTTATATCCAAAAGCTTTCCAGTACCTCTTACTTTTTTCTGATCCTCTTGCTGTTAAACCTGAGATTATCTTTCTAATACCTCTTCTGTATTCTCCAAATAACTGCTGTTCATAAGAATCCATATTAATGATGTGTGCATGAAGAATAGCCGTGTACTTTCTGCTTCTCTGCTCGCTTTTTCTACAGTTGGTGATATAAAGCATTATGGAAATGACTTTCTATGATGGTACTGTTCTGATTGGCTGAAGGTCATAGTTTTGTTTGAATGAATACAGCATTGGACAAAGTTGCTTTCTTACTGAACAGTATACTTTCAGATACCAATATCATTGTGACAAATTTATTATTGATAGTAAGCCGCGCGGGATTAGCCGAGCGGTCTAAGGCGTTAGAGTCATAGACTATGCGGCTGGTCCCGGCGGAGGTTCGAGTCCTCCCTCGGGCATGGGTGTGTGTGTTTGTCCTTAGGATAATTTAGGTTAAGTAGTGTGTAAGCTTAGGGACTGATGACCTTAGCAGTAAAGTCCCATAAGATTTCACACACATATTTGAACAAAAAACACATTTTCGATAGTAAACAAAGTACTGAGACCACAGGATAAATCTCAAATGGTGAAAACTGTTTTTAACTTACTTTTTTTTATTTTGTGGACAAAGTCTCTTTCTGGATGTGAGCTGCCGGCCGGTGTGGCCGAGCGGTTCTTGGCGCTTCAGTCTGGAAGCGCGCGACCGCTACGGTCGCAGGCTCGAATCCTGCCTCGGGCATGGGTGTGTGTGATGTCCTTAGGTTAGTTAGGTTTAAGTAGTTCTAAGTTCTAGGGGACTGATGACCTCAGATGTTAAGTCCCATAGTGCTCAGAGCCATTTGAACCATTGTTGGAATGTGAGCTCCTGCTATATGCAAGGATCAACTCCCAATCAGTACAGAACTTTTCGTCACGTTGTTTAAAATTCATACATACGCACGTCTTGCTGCTCTTGAAATAAATCGATATCTGACGTCGCCAGAAAACAAGACCGACAGGAGGTTCGGATTTCAATAGGGCAAGACTTTTTGTCCTGTGATTTCATTTTCATTCATCTCGGTGCTTTTGAAAAAAATTTAATATCTGGTATTTGATTGGGCTTACTTAACAATCGGATTACGTTCTCGGAAATTGGAAATTTGTGGTAATTCCTTTGGGACCAAATTGCTGAGGTCATCGGTTCCTAGGCTCACATACTACTTAATCTACCTTAAACTAAGGACAACACACAAATCCATGACCGAGGGAGGACTCGAACATCCGAAGGGGGGAGCCGCGCGAACCGTGAGTAGATGCCCTGGACAGCACGGCTGCCGGCCGCGGTGGTCTAGCGGTTCTAGGCGCTTCAGTCCAGAACCGCGCGACTGCTACGGTCGCAGGTTCGAATCCTGCCTCGGGCATGGATGTGTGTGATGTCCATAGGTTAGTTAGGTTTAAGTAGTTCTAAGTTCTAGGGGACTGATGACCACAGATGTTAAGTCCCATGGTGCTCAGAGCCATTTGAACCATTTTTTTGACACCACGGCTACCCCGCGCGGCTGACGTTCTCGGTTCGAATCGCTGTCCAACTCAAACTTTCGTCACGTTATTTAAAGTTTAGACATCGGCACGCATTATTACATGTGCGGAAATGTGTGGATGGGGTCTCCTGTCGGGTAGGTCGGTCGTCTGCTGCAAGTCTTTTTAGTGGACACCACTTCGGCGACTAGCAGAGAAAATCTCCGACCCGACCGGGAATCTAACCCTGCCCCTTTGCATGGCATTCCGCCTTGCTCACCACTCAGAGATCGAGGCGGATATTACCTGTGTTAGAAACCATATTTTAGGTTTTACTGGTTAGTTAACAGGGACAACACTTGCTGGATAGTAGTCCCTGGTCTCGGTCCGTTAAAAACTTCTTCTTCCTGTAATTTTAAGTTGGAAATTTCTTTCTGAAATGTCATATTGTTAATAAATTTTTGTTTACAAGCTTTAAAATCTCTGTCAATATACTTTTTAGTATTCTCGTTATCCTGGTATTAAATAACATGTCGACTGATAGCCTTACAATGAACCCCTTGAGCGCGAGATCGAAAATTCAATCTTTAGTAAGGCTGATATTAAAGTGTCGTGTTAACAATTATGATACGAAAACTAGTAGCCGCCAATGACTCATCATGTGCATCAGAAAGGCAACGGAAAATTAGTGTCTGGGAGGTGCAAAGACCAACTTTCTATGGGATGTATGCATTACACTTTACAAAATGGACGTCGTCAACATTCAAGAAATGCTCAAAGCAAACCATTAAGTGTCACCATGAACACAGAATAAAAAATTGCACGCCGCAGTGTCCACAAAAGTTCGCGCCATGAAGACTGAAGGCGAACTCCTTGGAAGTTACAAACCGTGCATGGCGTTCATCCAGATGTCCGCTCTTAAAGAATGTGTGTAAAATCATGTTGGTGTAACGGAGTGATGAGAATCGTTGGGATGCAATGGCATGCAACCGAATGTGAAACACATTTTCGTGGAGCTTATCGCGACAGTGGATATTCTTTGAGGTGCAGTTGAAGATAGTGCAACAAAATGTTTTATAGTCACGGGAAAAAATCCAGAGTTTCAGTTTGTCCAGTGATTCCAGGTGGTATGAAGTGCAATGTCACACACTTCCCAGGAGGACAGTTTGCTCTAAAGGAGTATGTTTTTTATCCGCAGACCAGGAATCAAGCGAAAGCAAGCCTTTTGACCAGCTATTGGCCAAAAGCAGTGCTCCTACCGTACACATCGTTCTCTTATGCTCTTTTTCCCACTCTTGCTTGCTGTGACGTAAATATTCCCTACTGCCCTCGCCAGATAACACACACGAGAAAGAATCATAGGGGGCAGAGGACGTCCTACCTCTCGCAGTACAGTTAATAACTTTCCAGCCAATTTACCATCCAAATTAACAGTCGGCATAATTATGTACTATTGCGTTAAGGACTCCTTTCATAAGGATTTCGTCTTCAAATCTCGATTAGTTGGAGCCGAAAACAAATTCGTTACTGAACGAAGGGATAAGTTTTTTTTTCACCTCATATACAAATTTTCTGGTCGATTCTACAGTTGGCAGTGCATCGTCAAGTTGACGTTTTGTTTGAAATTTCAATATCTTACGTCTTCCAATACTGATGCACTGATTGAAGTTACGCAACCATCCACTATTTTCCTTGAAATGACTGTAATCTATGTCGATCGAAGTTTGATGTGCATTATATAGCAGATCACTATCATCCACATCCTGTAAATTACATCTAGCACCCTTAAACCTCGCAAAAACGAGTTTGTGTAACAAGTATGCCTTCTCCTCCCTTCAATAGCCGTCGTTTCTATGTTTAGTACCCGCTCCCTGGACAACGATTGTCCTTCACTACGTTCCACAGGAGACGGGATATGTGGCTCCATGTCCAACAGGGATGATGAATTGCATGTCTCGGCACCTCAGTATCACTTTCACTTGTTATGTCCGTATCATCATCATTGTGCTCCTCATGTACCGGGTGATCAAAAAGTCAGTATAAATTTAAAAACTGAATAAATCACGGTATAATGTAGATAGAGAGGTACAAATTGACACACATGCTTGGAATGACATGGGGTTTTATTAGAACAAAAAAAAAAAATACAAAAGTTCAAAAAATGTCCGACAGATGGCGCTTCATCTGATCAGAATAGCAATAATTAGCATAACAAAGTAAGACATATCAAAGATGATGTTCTTTACAGGAAATGCTCGATGTGTCCACCATCATTCCTCAGCAACAGCTGTAGTCAAGGAATAATATTCTGAACAGCACTGTAAAGCATGCCCGGAGTTATGGTGAGGCACTGGCGTCGGATGTTGTCTTTGAGCACCCCTAGAGATGTCGGTCGATCACGATACACTTGCGACTTGAGGTAACCCCAAAGCCAATAATCGCACGGACTGAGGTCTGGGGACCTGGGAGGCCAAACATGACGAAAGTGGCGGCTGTGTACACGATCATCACCAAATGACGCGCGCAAGAGATCTTTCACGCGCCAGCAATATAGGGGGGAGCGCCATCCTGCATAAACATTGTACGTTCCGGCAGGTGTTTATCAGCCAGGCTGGGGATGGTGCGTTTCTGTAACATATCGGCATACCTCTCACCCGTCACGGTAGCAGTTACAAAACCAGAATCACGCATTTACTCGAAGAAAAAAGGCCCGATAACGGTAGATGTGGTAAATCGAACCCATACCGTGACTTTCTCGGCGTGCAATTGAGTTTCCAAGACGGTTCTAGTATTTTCGGTAGCCCAAATTCTGCAGTTATGGGCGTTGACAGACCCTCGGAGCGTGAAATGAGCTTCGTCGGTCCACAACACGTTACTCAACCAATCGTCATCTTCCGCCAATATTTGAAACCCCCACACCGCAAATGCCCTCCGCTTCACTAAGTCGCCAGGTAACAGTTCATGATGCCGATGGATTTTGTACGGATAGAATCGGAGGGTACACCTCAGTGCCAACCAAACAGTAATGTATGGAATGCTGGTGCGACGTACGACTGCACGAGCACTGACTTCCCAGTGCATAGACGAACCCGCTACAGTCTCCATTTCTTCCTGAGCTCTCTCAGCAGCATTACGCCTTGTGCTCGGTCGGCCACTACGTGGTCTATCGTCTAAACAACACATGGCTTCGAACTCCGAAATCATTCTTGCCACAGCTGCATTTGTCAACGGACGTTTACCCGTTCGAATCCCCTTCCTATGGCGATAGGATCGTAACGCTGAACTAGCACATTCCCCATTCTGATAATACAGCTTCACTAAACGCACTTTTTCAGGTAACGTCAAAATGCTGCGACGACTGGCGCATCTGATTCTCTCTCTCTCATTACAGCTCCTTTTATACACGATTGTCATGCGCAGTCACTGACGTTTTGCTGTCCAGCGCCATCTGTCGGACATTTTGTGAACTTTGTTTTTTTTGGTTCTAATAAAACCCCATGCCATTCCAAGCATATGTGTCAATTTTTACCTCTCTATCTACATTTTTCCGTGGTTTATTAAGTTTTCAAATTTATACTGACTGTTTGATCACCCGGTACATTGTCCGCACAGTCGAGCGTATACGACAGAACACATTCTACTAACTCATATTTCAGAAACGCTAACATTTCATCTATCAATTATTTTTTACTCTTCGAAATTTCTTGTATTCGTTTCTCACGAAATGTCAACTTCGACAACTGTTGTCGTAGATATACTGCAATGTTTGCTTTGTCTATAGATGCCATTTCACTGCTTTCTATCAACACCACTGGCACTGTAGTACAGGTGTGAGTTACTGGGCGACTACGTAGTTCAACTATGCTCCGTAGCCTCATGCTGTGCGCACCTTTGCATACCAGTTCCGCCCCCTGTTGCCATTATAAACCAATATTGTGGTTGCATGGTAGACAATTTTGAGGCGTCGAATACCGTTAACATACTGGCCTCTTGCGACCTCGCACTAAAGGTAGTCCTTGTTAGAGAGAAGTATTCTCTAGCGTCGCTTGAAGAAACCTTGTTGTACAGTCAGACGACTGTATTATATGAGTTGCATACAAATCAGGGGAAATGTAATTCTGGTCGTTCGGATACTTTTGAGCATAGCAGTACATCATCCGACCCGGCTGCGGGTGAAGCAAGTAGGACTGCCTAACTGAAGGTGCAGGAAGCATTTTCCGGGCCAGTTTTATCTTTCCTATCCCGTGCATGCTCGATGTATGTTAATATCCAGCAATTTGATTCACCTAATCAAGAAATCACGAGAGATTCCAAAATGACAGAGAACGTATATGATGCAGAGCTATAGGCCAATAACGTGACTTCCGTGCTTCACCTCTTATTTTTCACTTCCTGTAACCCGTTGTATGTTAATTATTTCACCGTAAAACGTTGATAAATAGGCTGCCCGTTGTAATTTACGGAACAAATACTGAAAAATCGTTTTTGCACTGTTTAAATGTATCCAAACTGACGTTACACGTTTACTGAATAGGCGGCCGCAGTGGCCGAGCGGTTCTAGGCGCTACAGTCTGGAACCGCGCGACCGATACGGTCGCAGGTTCGAATCCTGCCTCGGGCATGGATGTGTGTGATGTCCTTAGGTTAGTTAGGTTTAAGTAGTTCTAAGTTCTAGGGGACTGATGACCTCAGAAGTTAAGTCCCATAGTGCTCAGAGCCATTTGAACCATTCTATACTTAATAAATAAAATATAGTTTCTTAAGAAATAACAATATTTTGGGCAGTGAATCCTGAAGGTTTCAGCAAAAGGATCTGTAGGAAACTATCGTCTAATAATAAATTGACTTAAAGGCCCGTAAAGCCGTTTGATGCCTATCAGCGCCCATTGACTTCGAAGAACACTTTACAAGAAAATTGTTCAAATGGCTCTGAGCACTATGGGCCTTACGTGTTTGAATTTTACTGTATTTCTTGTTTGCGCTAACAAAGAACAAATTTCAATGGTATTAAATAGCTTTACAAGGAAAAGCGTGACACTGTTTTAACGAGGAATTATGTAAGAATATAACATGCTTGAGTTCGCAGTATTATCGTAACAAACCAAACAGCAGCTTTGCAAACTAAAAATACCCTATTTAAGGAAGTATAATAGCAGGTGTTCCATCGAACAGTTTCACGTATGTAGAGGTAATTTACTACACAATTCCTTCATTGTTTACTTGCAGACGACAGCAGTCGTTGGGAAATATTAGAAGCATATGTGGACGGTATGACATGAGCATCATACGTCAACTATTGCCACTTCAAACAGTTAGGATCGGGTCCAGATTCAAACACTTCTCGTATACCAATACTAAAGAATACAGGATGGTTAGAAATAGTCTGAAAAGCTTGTTTTACAGGGATCTTTGTGATGATATGTAGCACTTAAGAAAAAAATTCCATAAGATGCGCCGTTTCCGTGTTATTTATCTTTGAAGTTAGCTGATCAGATCGTACGGCGCGCAAGTTCAATCACTTGCACGCCCTAAAATGCGGTAATGTAGAGAATTCTGTGTGTTTGTGGATTACAACTTGTTGAAATACTCATTGCAAGTTAAAATGTGCCTTTTTCGGAAGTGATAAGTTTTGAAAGAGCTACGTCTTTTCGGTTTGAGAAAACCAGATGAGAACTCGTTTGACGACACCACCTCTGGCAGGCTTTTTGAATTTGGGCGTACAAAAACCTAATGTTCAATACTAAGTAAGTCGGAGACGTCGCAATGCATGCAGTTTTCTTCTTAACAATATTTCCTCTGATCAGATTCCCCTGCACACACCCTTAAAATGTTTTCAGACTGTTTCTGACAACCCTATATATATAATACTGGTATACCATGTAAGATTAATATCAGCGATTATGGCTGTTCTTGCATGTAAAAGTAAAGAATAGGCGAGGTGACTGAAAAAAGAGCAAAGGGGAAACGAGAATCCTCTACGGTATCTAGTTCAATAAATATGTAGATTCCCTTGATCCAGTCATTTCTTAAAATTTAGCTAATTAGTTCGTCGGGGTTACATAAAACAAACGTGGTTGTTAGAGATGGTTGCAATCTAATAATGAACGCTCCTGTGATATAGATAACAATGAATGCACTCAATTTTATATAATGCACACTGATCATTATGACCACTTGGTGGCGTTGCAGTCACGTGACGCGATAACAAAAGTATGTAAGCGGAGCAGACACGGACGGGGGATCATCCTAGTAAAGATATGCGCTGCAAATGGGGTAACCCTTTGAGTAAGCGACCCCTACAAAGGGCAGATTATTGTTATGCAGAGCCTGTGAACAAGTATCTGAAAAACAGCGAAACTGGTCGAATGTTCACGTGATACTTTCGTGAGCATCTACGGATAGAGGTATAAGAACAGTGAAACTATTACTAGGCGATAAATAGTTGGACTTCCGCGACTGTTCACAGAAAGTGGGGTTCGGAGGCTTCTCTGCTTTGTGAAGTAGGATAGATGGTGATGTGTAGCATCTCTGCCGAAAGAACGCAGTGCTGGAGCACGCGCAAGTGTTTCGCAGCACACCGTTCATCGTATGCAGCAGACAACCCCTACGTGCTCACATTTTGACCCAATGACATCGACATTTACGAGAACAGTGGGAACTGGATCAACGGTATTCGACCGTTGATCAATGGAAACGTGTCAGCTCTTCAGATGAATCACATTTTTGGTGCACAAGGTCGATGGTCGTCTCCACGATCGCCGTCATAGGTGCGAACGATGGCTCGAAACGTGCAACGCGCTGGTGGGAGCAGTATTATGCTATGGAAGACATTCTACTGCGCTCGCATGGGACCTGTGATAGTAATCGAAGACACTCTGACAGCTGCAAACCACCTGCAACCCTTCATGCTCTATGTCTTTCCCGACGGGGATGTCATCTTTCAGCAGTATAATTGTCCGTGTTTCGGAGCCAGAACCATGCTACTGTGATTTGAGGAACATTATAGTGAACTGATCTTGACGTCTCGGCGACCAAATTCGCCTGATGTAAATCCTACGGAACCCATTTGGGTCGCCGGTCGCTGTGACCGAGCGGTTCTAGGCGCTTCAGTCCGGAATCGCGCTGCTGCTTCGGTCGCAGGTTCGAATTCTGTCTCGGCCATGGATGTGTGTGATGTCCTTAGGTTAGTTAGGTTCAAGTAGTCCTAAGTCTATGATACTGAAGACCTCCGATGTTAAGTCCCATAGTCCTTAGAGCCATTTGAACCATTTTGAACCATTTGGGTCGCTATCGGCCGCCATCACAGCGTACGAAAATCAGCGCCGCGTTATTTGTGGGAATTACGTGATCTATACGTAGACATCTAAAGCTGCATACCTCCCCAGACCTACCAACAAACTGTCGGATCCCTGCTACGCAGAATCAGTGATGTATTTTGTTCCAAAGAGGGACAAAGAAGCTATTAAGCAGGTTGTCATAATGTTATGGCTCATCGGTGTACAGAGTCCTTAAATATTGGTTCAAATGGTTCAAATGGCTCTGAGTACTATGGGACTCAACTGCTGTGGTTATCAGTCCCCTAGAACTTAGAACTACTTAAACCTAACTAACCTAAGGACATCACACACATCCATGCCCGAGGCAGGATTCGAACCTGCGACCGTAGCAGTCACACGGTTCCGGACTGCGCGCCTAGAACCGCGAGACCACCGCGGCCGGCCCTTAAATATTCTTGTGAAGAAGGTCGTAGTCCAGTCACGCAATTTTTAAGGTTTGAGATGCTGAAGTATGCAGAATTAGAATTTCTTAGCTATATTAGAAAATTTGTGTTACCTCGCAGGGCCATAATGTATACTAAGTGACCCAAGTCTCCAGATATAGTATTGGACTCGTGCTGGATCCGATGAAATACGAATGTATTGACGTACATGCATTTTCATCATGAGGGGTATGACTGAAGAAAGAAGGAAGGTAAGAGTTTAACGATTCTTCAGCGACTAGGCAACTACAGAGGGAGAACAAGGTCTGTTTTTGGAAGGCCGGCGATGGATATCGGCCATTTATGGTCTAAAGGATCATTCCAGGCATTTACCTTAAGCTACTCGTATATAGAGAAATAAGATAAAATCTAAAGTCGGACGACGGATTGCCGTCCACTTTAATCAGAGTCCAGTGTTCTAGCACTGCCTGTGCTTTTGTAGGTGTATGTGCTACGTAACGCCCGCAGCTCGTGGTCGTGCGGTAGCGTTCTCGCTTCCCACGCCCGGGTTCCCGGGTTCGATTCCCGGCGGGGTCAGGGATTTTCTCTGCCTCGTGATGGCAGGGTGTTGTGTGATGTCCTTAGGTTAGTTAGGTTTAAGTAGTTCTAAGTTCTAGGGGACTGATGACCATAGATGTTGAGTCCCATAGTGCTCAGAGCCATTTGAACCATTTTTTTTGCTACGTGACGGCGGGAAGGTAGGTCACAGTCATCAAGTGGTCATATGGTCAAGTGAGAAAGCTTAACCTCGTTCGCTGCAATGTGTAGAGAAACACCACATGTATGTATGTCTTAAACTGGAGACCTAGAAACGACGGAGAGGCTTCGTCACGCTGTAGCTCGCAGGGGTACACAACCTAATAACAGGCCACAGCAGTCCACCCATCCCACCGCCGCTCCACACCAAACCCAGGGTTACTGTGCGATTCGGCCCCCAGTGGACCCCGCAGGAACGTCTCATACCAGAAGAGTGTAACCGCAAATATTTGCGTGGTCGAGTAATTATCATGTACGTGTACGTGGAGACACTGTTTGCGCAGCAATCGCCGACACGGTGTAACTGAGGTGGAATAAAGGGAACCAGCCTGCTTTCGCCGAGGCAGATGGAAAACCGCCTAAAAACCATCCACAGACTGGCCGGCACACCGGACCTCGCTTCTAATTCGCCGGCGGATTCGTGTCGGAGCCGGAACACCTTCCCGCTTGGGAAGCAGCGCGTTAGACCACGCCGCTAGCTGAGCGGGCTACACCACACACCATCGGTGATCTCCACTGCTCTATACTGCTAGTAATCTGTATAGCTATGGTAATATTTCAAATGTCGAAACAACATATCGCTCTTCATATATGTTTGACATTGCCTCTGTCTTTGGTAGCGACCTGAAGGTTATATTATTCTTGAAGAATCTAGTTTGCCAAGATCACAAGTAATTCTTTTTATTACTTTTACCGATTTCGACAAGTCTACCCCGTCATCATCGGATCTTGTAGCCTCAACAGATGTACATGCTCTTTGCAACACTGAAAGTCACATAGTGATGTGGCATCAAATAAAAGGCAGTGAGGAAACCAGCATATCACAAACAAAATACCGCACCATTAAAACATGCAACATGTCTTACCTGTGTGGTATTTTATTAGTGACATGCAGGTGTTCCCTGTCACATTTTATTAGACGCAACATCGCTATGTGACTTTCAGTGTTGTAAAGAACATTTACATAGAAGTTCTGATGATGACAGCGGAGACCTGTCAAAACCGGCAATAGTAATAAAGAGCGATATTGGCAAATGTGGTTCTTCAAGAATAAAGTGCGTTTCTCTTTTTCTCTTACTCTCTGAATGACCATAGCGTAGTATACTTCCTCCCTCCAAACTACTATAGTCTCACTGAAATTTCCAACCGACTTCGTACTGCTGTTGATATCACTTCTTTTCTGGAATGTTAGTTGAGACATGGTACTGACGTGACTAGACAGTCAGTGTATTCTAGGAGACTTGACAGCTGTGACATCAGACAAATAATTTTAGAATGCTTCGTCATTAATCTGCTTCTGTTTAATCTTTTCCTTTAGAGAATTATAATTTAAAAAACTTTCCCGCCAGGAATAACCGGTCAACAGGCGGCAGTGATGCAGTTTTAATTTAACACTTCAGGTTGAAGTCGGCCCACGCTCCGCTGCTAAATTAAAGCCATTTCATGCAAATGTAAGTTGGCTCGCTCGGAGTCCTCCCACCAAATCCCTTCGGGTGGGAGCTCTGTAGAGAGAGGATTTGCTACAGAACATCTGAAGAGTTTGGAGCAGACGAAAATAAAATGTAGGTCATACTGAAGCTGACTGGATTTTTAGTGTAACAGTTCTCGTCTAAAAAGATGCGAGGACAGGAGCGCAGTTTTGGCTTCTTATTTAGTTCTATATAACAGAATATTAAACACAAACAGCTATAAGAGGGCGTATTAAAGATTTTTACTTGAAACAAATGTTGTTAATCTCATTTTCACTTATATACTTCATTCGTTAATCCTAATGAAACTGAAAATTCATTTCTGAAAATTGCGAATGGAATATTAGCATTTACCGTATTGTAGATTACGAGGTTGTTGGGCACGTACCACACGCTTTAATGGCTGACGATGACGCAGAAACCCTAGTTGTTTTCCAAGAAGGAATCCACCTCAACCAGTTTAAGGAAACCACAGGGAAATCGGCTTTCTTGGATGAGGGTTTGAATCTTGCTCATTGGAAATGCAAGTCCATTGTCTTAACTTCTGCACCACTTCTCTCGATAAAGTTCATTTCAAACTGAAGCTGCACTTCTGATTAACGGCCAGAACATCAAGATACATGAAACTGAAGTTTGAACTACAAGCATCTGAAACGTTGCTTCAGGGTTCATTTTTCAGCAAAATATTATGTAGTGTTCACGCCGAAGATAGCTGAAATGAGACAATGTATCTATCAATTTCCTTCTGAATATTCAAACAGAATCTGATTTCGTTTCGTTATTAAATGTTGTGATGCGCACGAAAGATATTTTCCCAATACTTCAGTTTCGGGATAAGTCTGCTTCGTGGCGCATTTTCTCGATAGATACGAAAAAGCAAGGAGCCGAGCTTTTCAGCTACAACAAAGAACAATATACTTTCCGTTATAGCGTGTGAAAAATATAAAATCTGACTGTTCTATCTCACTTTTGATATTATTTGCGAGACAATCGGAATAATATGTTTTCTGGGTTATTCAACTCCAGCCATGAACAATAAACTGGATATTTTCCGCTACAACATGTGAAACAAATCTGAAAAACTTTGTTTCATAGTGTCAGGTCGCGTCACATGCTTCTGCTTTTTCAGCAAAGCAGCACTGAGATTACCATTTTTAAATGTTCGTGCCAGTTGCTGAAACTCAACAACGAATTCATCACTACAGAGAGCGACTGCCAACCACACTAACATAGCTATACAAGAAGTAAAGACGATATAACACAATGTTTTGACGCTATTGCGTTTTTGCCACTTTGTATCCATAAAATTATATCACAAGAAAAATTTCACTTGATTTACGAGGATAACTATTTATACAAACTTTTCAGCTTCTGCGCTACGGAGATGTTGGGCGTGAAAGCACTTCTATTGTTATTACGATGTGTTCATTCGTTCTACGCAGATCACTGAATACTTCTCTTCAGCAAGAACAGACATGGTTATCCGTGGGAAGCACAAAATCTGCTTGAATTAGGTACGCACGAGATGTAAACCGCATCGTTTGCACATCTTTTTTTATGTGGAGGGTTCGCAGATCGGAATATCGTCAGTGAGAATACCCATCTACCTAGCAATAGGAATTCATTTGCGTTGAATCGCTAACTTTATTGTCACTTTACGATAGTGACCTGATGTTTAAATATTTAATCGGTGGCTCGTTGGGAAGCACTATACCGACAGCTTGGTTTCGTGGAAATTTTCAGGAGACAGGAAACCGTGAAAAATAATCGTAATTTAATTGTGAATTGTGGATACGTCATTAGATACGGTGTACAAGCTCCGATTGGCGACTCCCAAGTTTACCACACAATCAATTATTTTTATTGGACAGGCGGCAACCGTGATAAAGTTTATTTACGGGTTTAAACAACAGTGAGACACCGTTGTGATACGGATCATCGGACCGAATTTTTTCAAAAAAGAACTGTGGATCCCAATGACTGCGCTTTTCGCAACGGTACACTGAGATGCTGCAATCTTTTGTTCACCTACTTTACCTACAGGTACCACATACCATGACATGACATCTGTTGTATGATCACTAAAATTGCCCTCTCAAGGTTTGTTGACAACTTCTGACCTCAAAGATCGGCGTCTACATTTTGCACATCTTTACTCAGAAAATCAATGTGATTACCATGGAAAAACTTATTCGTCAAAGGGCACCATATTCATAGCTCTGTACTTCGTTTTGTTGAAAATATACCCAGTGATGCAAAACTACACTACAGGCCATTAAAATTGTTACACCAAGAAGAGATCCAGATGATAAATGGGTATTCATTGGACAAATATATTATACTAGAACTGACATGTGATTACATTTTCACCCAATTTGGGTGCATAGAACCTGAGAAATCAGTACCCAGAACAACCACCTCTGGCCGTAATAACGACCTTGATACGCCTGGGCATTAAGTCAAACAGAGCTTGGATGGCGTGTACAGGTACAGCTGCCCATGCAGCTTCAACACGATACCACAGTTCGTCAAGAGTAGTGACTGGCGTATTGTGATGAGCCAGTTGCTCGGCCACCATTGACCAGACGTTTTCAATTGGTGAGAGATCTGGAGAATGTGGTGACGAGGGCAGCAGTCGAACATTTTCTGTACCCATAAAGGCCCGTACAGGACCTGCAACATGCGGTCGTGCATTATCCTGCTGAAATGTAGGGTTTCGCAGGGATCGAATGAAGGGTAGAGCCACGGGTCGTAACACATCTGAAATGTAACGTCTACTGTTCAAAGTGCCGTCAATGCGAACACGAGGTGACCGAGACGTAACCAATGGCACCCCATACCATCACGCCGGGTGATACGCCAGTATGGCGATGACGAATACGCGCTTCCTATGTGCGTTCACCGCGATGTCGCCAAACAAGGCTGCGATCATCATGATGCTGTAAACAGAACCTGGATTCATCCGAAAAAATGACGTTTTGCCATTCGTGCACCCAAGTTCGTCGTTGAGTACACCATCGCAGGCGCTCCTGTCTGTGATGCAGCATCATGGGTAACCGCAGCCACGGTCTCCGAGCTGATAGTCCATGTTGCTGCAAACGTCGTCGAACTGTTCATGCAGATGGTTGTTGTCTTGCAAACGTCCCCATCTGTTGACTCAGGGATCGATACGTAGCTGCACGTTCCGTTCCAGCTATGCGGATAAGATGCCTGTCATCTCGACTGCTAGTGATACGAGGCGGTTAGGATCCAGCATGGCGTTCCGCATTACCTTCCTGAACCCACCGATTCCATATTCTAGTAACAGTCATTGTATCTCGACCAACGCGAGCAGCAATGTCGCGATACGATAAACCGCAATAGCGATAGGCTACAATCCGACCTTTATCAAGTGGGAAACGTGATGGTACGCATTTCTCCTCCTTACACGAGGCATCACAACAACGTTTCACCAGGCAGCGCCGGTCAACTGCTGTTTGTGTACGAGAAATCTGTTGGAAACTTTCCTCATGTCAGCACGTTGTAGGTGTTGCCACCGGCGCCAACCTTGTGTGAATGCTCTGAAAACCTAATCATTTGCATATCACAGCATTGTCTTCCTGTCGGTTAAATTTCGCGTCTGTAGCTCGTCATCTTCGTGGTGTAGCAATTTTAATGGACAGTAGTGTATATGTCTCAGTTTAGAAGATAGATTGAATTAAACCTGTATATTGAAGATAAAATACGCGTAATTCTAGCTGAGATATAGGAGCGAGTAATAAAAAACCTCACCAACAAATAAGGCGAAAGCATACGCAGACGCTACAATTTTCAAACGTTCATAATTTGAGTTACTCGCTCTTAGAATGAAGAGCATTACGTTTATTTCGATTTTTCTGATTGCTTCTGTTTTTTGCCTGATTTTTTTTCGAGATTTCCACTTCTTACAGGTCACTGTGTACAAAAATGTGGACTATCCTGGGAACATTTAAGATTCTAAGTACTGATGTTATGAAATCTTTGTTGCTCAAATGTGTAATTGCCATCTAGGTAAAGTTGATTGGCGTACATGTGAATTATGATGGAGGTGTGTCCAATCGCACACCTGTGTGCTGTGTAGTGGATTTCCTGGCGGCTTTTTCGACAAAGACGCAGTCCTACGGCTTTTACGGCACCGCGGGCATCACATGTGTACATGGCCAGATCGGCACTGCAGCCATGCAAGATTCTGCGGCGCGTTGTTCCGCTTCAACTAGGAGATGGAGTGGGGGCTGACAGGCAGGGAGTGGAGTCGCCGGCGAGTGGCCGCAAAGCATTTCCTGCTCCTCCGCCGCGCGTCGCGCGCTTTCCCAGACGACCCCCCGCCGGCGCTAACCTCTTGCCGTCACGCAAATGCAGAGCACGAAATGCTGTCTCTAAATAAATATATAACTACATAAAAGTGGCGTGAGGAGCTAAGCTGTCGTCTCACTCTCGCAAGAATTCTTTCCGCGCTGTGAGACTGCAGAGTGCCTCCTTCGTATATTGGATCATTACTATCAAGTTAAAAAAAAAAAAAAAATTGCTCTGAGCACAATGGGACTTAACATCTCAGGTCATCAGTCCCCTAGAACTCCGAACTACTTAAACCTAACTAACCTAAGGACATCACACACATCCATGTCCGAGGCAGCCTTCGAACCTGCGACCGTAGCGGTCACGTGGTTCCAGACTGAAGCGCCTAGAACCGCACGGCCACACCGGCCGGCCTTGCACATGACAGTATCATGTTCCATTTTCACACTCCAATGTCACACAGAGTTTTTTTCTAAGGCTGCATGTACAGGTGACAATTACTGAAATATATGTAATAAGTATTAAATGTAGATACATGGAAGTATACATGGAAATATACACTACTGGTCATTAAAATTGCTACACCAAGAAGAAATGCAGATGATAAATGGGTATTCATTGGACAAATATATTATACTAGAACTGACATGTGATTATATTTTCACCCAATTTAGGTGCATAGATCCTGAGAAATCAGTACCCAGAACGACCACCTCTGGCCGTAATAACGGCCTTCATACGCCTGGGCATTGAGTCAAACAGAGCTTGGATGGCGTGTACAGGTACAGCTTCCCATGCAGCTTTAACACGATACCACAGTTCGTCAAGAGTAGTGACTGGCGTATTGTGACGAGCCAGTTGCTCGGCCACCATTGACCAGACGTTTTCAATTGGTGAGAGATCTGGAGAATGTGCTGGCCAGGGCATCAGTCGAACATTTTGTGTATCCAGAAAGGCCCGTACAGGACCTGCAACATGCTGTCGTCCATTATCCTGTTGAAATGTAGGCATCTCCAGGGATCGAATGAAGGGTAGAGCCACGGGTCGTAACACATCTGAAATGTAACGTCCACTGTTCAAAGTGCCGTCAGTGCGAACAAGAGGTGACCGAGACGTGTAAGCAATGGAACCCCATACCATCACGCCGGGTGATACGCCAGTACGGCGATGACGAATACACGCTTCCAACGTGCGTTCACCGCGATGTCGCCAAACACGGATGTGACCATCATGATGCTGTAAACAGAACCTGGATTCATCCTAAAACATGTCGTTCTGCCATTCGTGCACCCAGGTTCGTCGTTGAGTACACCATCGCAGGCGGTCCTGCCTGTGATGCAGCGTCAAAAATAACCGCAGCCATGGTCTCCGAGCTGATAGTCCATGCTGCTGCAAACGTCCTCAAACTGTTCGTGCAGATGGTTGTTGTCTTGCAAACGTCCCCATGTGTTGACTCAGAGATCGATACGTAGCTGCACGATCCGTTACAGCTATGCGGATAAGATGCCTGTCATCTCGACTGCTAGTGATACGAAGCCGTTGGGATCCAGCACGGAGTTCCGTATTACCCTCCTGGACCCACAGATTCCATATTCTGCTAACAGTCATTGGATCTCGACCAACGTGAGCAGCAATGTCGCGATACGATAAATGCAATCGCGATAGGCTACAATCCGACCTTTATCAAAGTCAGAAACGTGATGGTACGCATTTGTCCTCCTTACGCGAGGCATCACAACAACGTTTCACCAGGCAACGCCGGTCACCTGCTGTTTGTGTATGAGAAATCTGTTGGATACTTTCCTCATGTCAGAACGTTGGAAGTGGCGCCACCGGCGCCAACATTGTGTGAATGCTCTGAAAAGCTAATTATCTGCATATCACAGCATCTTCTTCCTATCAGTTAAATTTAGCGTCTGTAGCACGTCATCCTCGTGATGTAGCAATTTTAATGGCCAGTTGTGTAATATGGAAGTGAAACATGGTGAAAAAATAGTTTAGACAAGAAGAGAATAGAAGCCTTTGAAATGTTGTGCTGCAGACGAATGCTGAAGGTTAGATGGGTAGAGCGCGTAACTAATGAGGATTTACTCAATAGAATTGGGGAGAAGAGAAATTTGTGGTACAACCTCGCCAAAAGAAGGGATCGGTTGGTTGGTCGTATTCTGAGACATGAAGGAATCACCAATTTAGTACTGCAAGGAAGCGGGTGAAGAGACGTAGGTTGCAGTACTTACTCGGAAATGAAGAGGCTTGCACAGGATAGAGTAGCATGGAGAGCTGCATCCATCGATCTTAGGACTGAAGACTACAAAAGCAATGAATTAATTTCGTCATAACTTCTGAACGATTTGCGTTAGGACGTTCGAACTGCCACTGGGTATGGTGGGAATTAGTATGCGCATGCATGGTTTGGTTTAGTGGCGAACCCCACTTTCATTTGGATGGGTTCATCAACAAGCAAAATTTGTGCATCTGGGTTCCTGAGAATCCGCATATCGCGAACGAGAAGTCTCTTCACCCTCAACGGGTGACTGTGTGGTGTGCAGTGTCCAGTCACGGAATAATCGGTGCGATATTCCTAGATGTCTTGGTGACTATCGAACGATAAGTGAAGGTTTTCGAAGATGTTTTCGTCCCCATTGTCCAAAGTGACACTGCACAAGATGTGGTTCATGCAAGACGGGGCTCGACCCCAGAGAGGTGTTGTTGTTGTGGTCATCAGTCGTGAGACTGGTTTGATGCAGCGCTCCATGCTACCCTATCCTGTGCAAGCCTCTTCATCTCCCAGTACATACTGCAGCCTCCATCCTTCTGAATCTGCTTAGTGTATCCATCTCTTGGTCTCCCTCTACGATTTTTACTCTCCACGCTGCCCTCCAGTACTAAATTGGTGATCCCTTGATGCCTCAGAACATGTCCTACCAACCAATCCCTTCTTCTAGTCAAGTTGTGCCACAAACTCCTCTTCTCCCCAATTCTATTCAATACCTCCTCGTTAGTTATGTGATCCACCCATTTAATCTTCAGCATTCTTCTGTAGAACCACATTTCGAAAGCTTCTATTCTCTTCTTGTCTAAACTATTCGTCGTCCATGTTTCACTTCCATACATGGCCACACTCCATGCAAATACTTTCAGAAACGACTTCCTGACACTTAAATCTATACTCGATGTTAACAAATTTCTCTTCTTCAGAAATGCTTTCCTTGCCATTGCTAGTCTACATTTTATATCCTCTCTACTTCCAGCATCTAATTCAGTTATTTTGCTCCCCAAATAGCTAAACTCCTTTACTACTTTAAGTCTCTCATTTCCTAATCTAATTCCCTCAGCATTACCCGACTTAATTCGTCTACATTCCATTATCCTCGTTTTGCTTTTGTTGATGTTCATCTTATATCCTCCTTTCAAGACACTGTCCATTCCGTTCAACTGCTCTTCCAAGTCCTTTGCTGTCTCTGACAGAATTACAATGTCATCGGCGAACCTCAAAGGTTTTATTTCTTCTCCATGGATTTTAATACCTACTCCGAACTTATCTTTTGTTTCCTTTACTGCTTGCTCAATATACAGATTGAACAACATCGGGGAGAGACTACAACCCCGCCTCACTCCCTTCCCAAATACTGCTTCCCTTTCATGTCCTTCGACTCTTATAACTGCCATCTGGTTTCTGTACAAATTGCAAATAGCCTTTCGCTCCATGTATTTTACCCCTGCCACCTTCAGAATTTGAAAGAGAGTATTCCAGTCAACACTGACAAAAGCTTTCTCTAAGTCTACAAATGCTAGAAATGTAGGTTAGCCTTTCCTTAATCTTTCCTCTAAGATAAGTCGTAGAGTCAGTATTGCCTCACGTGTTCCAACATTTCTGCGGAATCCAAACTGATCTTCCCCGAGGTCCGCTTCTACCAGTTTTTCCTTTCTTCTGTATAGAATTCGCGTTAGTATTTTGCAGCTGTGACTTATTAAACTGATAGTTCGGTAATTTTCACATCTGTCAACACCTGCTTTCTTTGGGATTGGAATTACTATATTGTTCTTGAGGTCTGAGGGAATTTCGCCTGTCTCATACATCTTGCTCACCAGATGGTAAAGTCTTGTCAGGACTAGCTCTCTCAAGGCTGTCAGTAGTTGTAATGGAATGTTGTCTACTCCTGGGGCCCTGTTTCGACTTAGGTCTTTCAGTGCTCTGTCAAACTCTTCACGCAATATCATATCTCTCATTTCATCGTCATCTACCTCCTCTTCCATTTCCATAATATTTTCCTCAAGAACATCGCCCTTGTATAGACCCTCTATATACTCTTTCCACCTTTCTGCTTTCCCTTCTTTGATTAGAACTGGGTCTCCATCTGAGCTCTTGATATTCATGCAAGTGGTTCTCTTTTCTCCAAAGGTCTCTTTAATTTTCCTGTAGGCAGTATCTATCTTACCCCTCATGAGATAAGCCTCTACATCTTTACATTTGTCCTCTAGCCATGCCTGCTTAGCCATTTTGCACATCCTGTCGATCTCATTTTTGAGACGTTTGTATCCCTTTTTGCGTGCTTCACTTACTGCAGTTTTGTATTTTCTCCTTTCATCAATTAAATTCAGTATCTCTTCTGTTATCCAAGGATTTCTACTAGCCGTTGTCTTTTTACCTACTTGATCCTCTGCTGCCTTCACTATTTCATTCCTCAAAGATACCCATTCTTCTTCTACTGTATTTCTTTCCTCCATTCCTTTCAATTGTTCCCTTATGCTCTCCCTGAAGCTCTGCACAGCCTCTGGTTCTTTCAGTTTATCCAGGTTCCATCTCCTTAAATTCCCACCTTTTTGCAGTTTCTTCAGTTTTAATGTACAGTTCATAACCAATAGACTGTGGTCAGAGTCCACATCTGCCCCTGGTAATGTCTTACGATTTAAAATCTGGTTCCTAAATCTCTGTCTTACCATTATACACTCCTGGAAATTGAAATAAGAACACCGTGAATTCATTGTCCCAGGAAGGGGAAACTTTATTGACACATTCCTGGGGTCAGATACATCACATGATCACACTGACAGAAACACAGGCACATAGACACAGGCAACAGAGCATGCACAATGTCGGCACTAGTACAGTGTATATCCACCTTTCGCAGCAATGCAGGCTGCTATTCTCCCATGGAGACGATCGTAGAGATGCTGGATGTAGTCCTGTGGAACGGCTTGCCATGCCATTTCCACCTGGCGCCTCAGTTGGACCAGCGTTCGTGCTGGACGTGCAGACCGCGTGAGACGACGCTTCATCCAGTCCCAAACATGCTCAATGGGGGACAGATCCGGAGATCTTGCTGGCCAGGGTAGTTGACTTACACCTTCTAGAGCACGTTGGGTGGCACGGGATACATGCGGACGTGCATTGTCCTGTTGGAACAGCAAGTTCCCTTGCCGGTCTAGGAATGGTAGAACGATGGGTTCGATGACGGTTTGGATGTACCGTGCACTATTCAGTGTCCCCTCGACGATCACCAGTGGTGTACGGCCAGTGTAGGAGATCGCTCCCCACACCATGATGCCGGGTGTTGGCCCTGTGTGCCTCGGTCGTATGCAGTCCTGATTGTGGCGCTCACCTGCACGGCGCCAAACACGCATACGACCATCATTGGCACCAAGGCAGAAGCGACTCTCATCGCTGAAGACGACACGTCTCCATTCGTCCCTCCATTCACGCCTGTCGCGACACCACTGGAGGCGGGCTGCACGATGTTGGGGCGTGAGCGGAAGACGGCCTAACGGTGTGCGGGACCGTAGCCCAGCTTCATGGAGACGGTTGCGAATGGTCCTCGCTGATACCCCAGGAGCAACAGTGTCCCTAATTTGCTGGGAAGTGGCGGTGCGGTCCCCTACGGCACTGCGTAGGATCCTACGGTCTTGGCGTGCATCCGTGCGTCGCTGCGGTCCGGTCCCAGGTCGACGGGCACATGCACCTTCCGCCGACCACTGGCGACAACATCGATGTACTGTGGAGACCTCACGCACCACGTGTTGAGCAATTCGGCGGTACGTCCACCCGGCCTCCCGCATGCCCACTATACGCCCTCGCTCAAAGTCCGTCAACTGCACATACGGTTCACGTCCACGCTGTCGCGGCATGCTACCAGTGTTAAAGACTGCGACGGAGCTCCGTATGGCACGGCAAACTGGCTGACACTGACGGCGGCGGTGCACAAATGCTGCGCAGCTAGCGCCATTCGACGGCCAACACCGCGGTTCCTGGTGTGTCCGCTGTGCCGTGCGTGTGATCATTGCTTGTACAGCCCTCTCGCAGTGTCCGGAGCACGTATGGTGGGTCTGACACACCGGTGTCAATGTGTTCTTTTTTCCATTTCCAGGAGTGTATAATCTATCTGAAACCTTCTAGTATCTCCAGGGTTCTTCCATGTATACAACCTTCTTTCATGATTCTTGAACCAAGTGTTAGCTATGATTAAGTTATCCTCTGTGCAAAATTCTACCAGGCGGCTTCCTCTTTCATTTCTTAGCCCCAATCCATATTCACCTACTACGTTTCCTTCTCTTCCTTTTCCTACTCTCGAATTTCAGTCACCTATGACCATAAAATTTTCGTCTCCCTTCACTACCCGAATAATTTCTTTTATCTCATCATACATTTCATCAATTTCTTCATCATCTGCAGAGCTAGTTGGCATATAAACTTATACTTCCGTAGTAGGCGTGGGCTTCGAGTCTATCTTGGCCACAATAATTCATTCACTATGCTGTTTGTAGTAGCTTACCCGCACTCCTATATTTTATTCATTATTAAACCTACTCCTGCATTACCCCAGAGAGTAGTGTGTTTAATAGCCTGGAGGAGCACTTTGGGGACCGCATTCTGACTCTGGGGTTCCCAGAGGCCAGTGGCATGGGCCTCGATTGGTCACCATATCCTCCGGATCTGAACCCATACAAATCCATTTTGTGGGGCTATATTGAAGACATGGTGTACAGCAGTATCCCCAAAACCATTGCAGAGCTGGAAACAGCCATTCAGGAGGTAATCGACAGCACGGATGTTCCGACACTTCAGTGGGTCATGCAGAATTTCGCTATTCGTCTGCGCCACATCATCGCCAATGATGGCAGGCATGTTTAACATGTCATAACCTTATTCTGAATATCTGTAGTGACTTCCTGGCAGATTAAAACTGTATACCGGTTCGATACTTAAATTCGAGACTTTTTCCTTTCGGGTTCAAGTGCTCTACCATTTGAGTTACCCAAAAACGACCCCCGACTGTCCCCACAGCTTTAATTCCGCTAGTTCCTCGTCTCCTACCTTCTAAACTTCACAGAGGTTATCCTGCAGATCTTGTAGCACTCCTGAAAGAAAGGATATTGCGGAGACATGGCATAGCCACAACCTGGGGGATGTTTCCAGAAAGAAATTTTCACTTTGCAGCGTAGTGTGCGCTGATATGAAACTTCCTGGTATATTAAAACTGTGCACCATACCGAAACTCGATTTCGGAAGCTTTGTCTTTCGCGGGAAAGTGCTCTACCATATTGGGTAGCTCAGATGGTAGAGCACTTTCCCACGAAACGCAGAGTTCCCGAGTTCGGGCCTCGGTCTGGCCCACAGTTTTAATCCGACAGTAAGTTTCATATCAGCGCACACTCCACTGCAGAGTCAAATTTTAACATGTAGTGACGTTTAAATTTTGAATGAAGCGCGCACGCAGTAGTTTGCAACTAATTTACATTTTTTTCGTAAGGTTCAATAATTGTCACCCTGTAGGAATTTTGGAAAATTAAATAACTACATGATGGAGGTGCTTACAAACCATTCTATGGAAATAATGGCTTTATACTGAACATTTCTGAATAATACTTAAAAAGCAGAATGCAAAAATTTGTGGTGGATAATTCAGACAATGCTGGGAAGGAGGAAAATTTTAGTCACTTGTGAGGATAAAAAAGGAGTTACTCAGTGTTCAACTTTTGGGTCCTCTACTGTTCCTTATATATGTGAATGACCTTCCACATAACATTCAAGAAGCAGATTTGCTACTTTTTGCAGACGACACAGGTGTTATAACAAATTCTATTAGAGAGAAAGCAACAGAAGAGATTGTCAATGGTATCCTTAGCAGAATTATTAAGTCGTTCTATGCAAATGGACTTTCCCTAAATTTTGCGAAAACGCACTATATTAAATTGTGTTCAACAAACAGTAATACCAAGAAATGATGTAGCACACGAACAGGAGTCATTAAATACGGTAAAACGTTCCAATTTTTTTGTCTACTTACTAATGAACGGTTGTACTGAAGGAAGCGTATTGTTGAGCTTATCAAACAATGAAGATCAGCTACTTTTTCTCTATGAATTCTCGCTAGAATAATCAACATCATGGCGAATTTTGCATGTTTTCACTCGGCAGTGTCTTATGGAATAATTTTCTGCGGTTGCTTGTCAGAAAGCGAGCAGTAAGAATAATATGTAGTGTTCATTCACGGACATCAAGTAGGTACCTCTTAAAGATGTTAGGCATTTTAACTGCATCATCACGATACATATATACGCTACTGAAATTTACCATAAATAAGCCACCAAAATTTGAGGAGAACAGTGACATCCATACTTGCAATACCAGGGGAAAATATGACGTTTATTACACATTATAAAAACTGCCAGTGTTTCATAAAGGAGTTCAGTATGCAGCAACAAACATTTGTAATCATTAGCGAGTACCATGAAATGTCTGAGATATAGAAAAGCAAGATTTAAATCTAACCTGAAATCGTTTCTCCTGTACAACTTCTTCTATTCCACGGGCGAATATCTACTTAAAATTTGGTAACATGGACAAAAATAAAAAATCTAGTTTTTAAATGCTTTTTTCATGATTATGACAAAAAAGTCTTAATTAATGTTATCAGTTTGTCTGTTACAAAAATGTTCAATGGATCATTTGAACGATTCCTTTATCGAAGTGATACGGAACAAATCAGCTTACAGAATATGTAAACATGATTAGTGTTGACTACACTTAAAAACAAGGTAATAATCTCTCCCCCCCCCCTCTCTCTCTCTCTCTCTCTCTCTCTCTCTCTCTATATATATATATATATATATATATATATATATATATATATATATATATATATATATAATTTGGATAAAAGAATCGTTCAGATGCTCTATGGAAGCACAGATATCCTAGAACGTTGTTCAGTTCTGTGAGACCTATACAAAATTTAATCATCAGAGGTTACTACTGAACGTGTGGAATGAAGGGCAGCACGAATGGTCAAGGTTTCGTTCGATCACGCGAGAGCGTCACGGAAATGCCGCGGAACCTGAACTGGCAGATGTTTCACGATGGACGTCAATTATCCCCTGAAATTCTACTTACTATGTCTCAGGCAACGATAGTAAATGTCGAATCTAGGAATACAATACACCCTTCTACCTGCAGATTTCACGAAGGTCTTCGATTAGGCTGCTTACTCTATAAGCGATTGGAAAGGTGGTAAATACTAATAAATGATACACTGGGGAGTACCTACTTCCATGTACCTACTTCCTTTGTTCCCTTCACACATAATAAACTCGGCAGATTTTCTGTAATCTAGCACCCATTTTTACGATGAGAAACATCACAGTATCGACGCAGACATATTCTTGTGTACTGTATTGATCAACATTGTAACAACAAATTATAACTGTCAGCTTATACTGAACACATGAAAATATTTCCTTATTTGTTATTTCTTATTTAACGCTCATATAGACTGATAACTTTGCAGAACGTATTCTAGCATAGTAAGAAAGGGCGTATCAGTCAGATAATGTCTTCTTCAAGAAACATTCCTCTATTGTCGTACAATGTAAATCACAAAACCATAAAACATACGTGTGCCGACCTAAAAGTGCCTTCCTCTGGAAGCAAACTCGCTGTTTTGTCAACGTCGTGTAACGTTTAGTTCACATGGTACGTAGGCAGAAAATATAAGCGGCCTCTAACGAAGATTTACCATCATATTCTATGTAAGCATAGTTGTTAAATACATGTGGTCACAGATATTCGTCATGTTGTGCAAACATTTGTCAAATGCTGGAATCTGGAAACATTCGGGTTCAAATTATGATGGTACAAATAACGTCATGCGATCAAAGCATACATTGTGCTGCATCTTGTCACAGTCGCTGCAGTAGGCACTAGTTTTATGCGGATAAAAGAGTATTTTTGCTTAATATACGGAATGAACAATTTTTCACAGCATATTTCAAGACACAGTCCAATTCATCAGTTGTTGGATATTTCATAGGATAATACGCAAGATTAGCACACGCTTCCTATGAAATGAAAAATATTAATTCGTCATTGAATAACATAATAAAATTATTCTATTTTAAGACTGTTTACATTCAGATGTGCTCTGTGCAACAGAAATATTACGGAACTTGTGAATAAAAAACTATTTATTTCTTCCATTCGATCAAACGTAGACAGTAAGCTTTTCAACTAAAATACATACAGACTACGACAAGCTCAGTAAAATTCTCTAATAATATTAAGTTCACTTAGATATTTGTAGTAGGAGAGTGTTTTGTGCCTTGGAATAGTTTTCAAACTTTAGCCTGTAGCCAGCTCTCTAATATTTTCTTATTCCATTTAAAAATAAAGGCATTCGCTTTTTGTGTGCTGAAATCTGGTTTTTCTGCAGTCATTAATATTACTCCGGAAAAGTGAGGTTTTCCCAAATGTGAAAGAACGTTTCAACGTACTATATGGTCATGTACCTAGGAACATATCATCTACTGAAATTTAAAAGTGTGGCAACCAATAAATACCTTTCAGTAGAGTATTTAGTAGACTACCTGTTACATTACTACTCTACTAAATACCCATAACCAGAAGTGAAAGTAAATTAAGTAGAAGTATTCTGAAAAACCAGTTACTAGTTGAAAACATTTTGAAATGGAAGTACAGAAAACTAACACAAATTTGCATTTTCAAGAAACATAAAATTTTTAGGACATTAAACAAAATAAATTCATTTGAAAATATCACATATTCCAATGTAGAAGAGTTTCGTCCTTTTCAGTGTACAACTTTCGCATGTCCGACGAAGTATGGTGTAACCGACCACTCGTTATGTAATTACTTTCAAAATATATGGAATTCTACACAACAAAATTGTTTTGTAACTGAACAATTGATAGTATCTTCCAAATAGGTTAAATATATTGTACATCACTTAAATGTGTAGAACTAAAAATCACCCTCAACGTACAAAACTTTACCCTAAGCTGTTCTTTTGTGCATACAAATATTTCTATAAACAGTTCAGACTGGAGCAGAATAGAAGAGTTTGAAATGTGGTATTACAGAAGCTGAAAATTAGATACACACGTCGCTTAACTAGTGAAAAGCTGTTAAGCCGAATTGGGGAAAACTACTTAGCTATAAGAATGGAACGCTTGATAAGACGAAGTCTGAGGTATAAAGGAAATCGTCAGTTTGGTAATGTGGAAAAGACGGGGACGGGGTAGGAAATTTGTAGAGTGAGACCAAGGCTCGAATTCAGGAAACAGGTTCAGATGAATGTAGGCTGCAGTACTTACACAGAAATGAGAAGATTTGCACAGGATAAACTAGAGTGGAGAGATGTATCAAACGTGTCTTCGGATTAAATACTGCAACAACAATAAAAGCTAACATGCCATCACATGGATAATCATAAGGCTCTGGCTGATCCCTGTGCTTTGCCCGTGGCATGAGACACTTTTCAACTCTAGATATTTCGTGGGATTGAATCTTCTACATCATAATTTCGCCGTTGGCAGGTCAAATTTTCGTTCCTGTGTGTTTCGCGTCTCCCATTAATTCTAAATTTAAAGAGCAAGCTCTTGTTCATTATATCAGGCGGAAATATTTTCCAGTTCTTCTGAACATCCTGAGTCGTTATACGCACATTCATCAAATACTATGTTCGTCGTGGTCACTGAATCAGTAGTCATCAATCAAATTTTCGTATTCAACACTAGTAGTACATCGATACATTTCAGACAATTCAAATGATCCCTGTGCTTTGCCCGTGGCATGAGACACTTTTCAACTCTAGATATTTCGTGGGATTGAATCTTCTACATCATAATTTCGCCGTTGGCAGGTCAAATTTTCGTTCCTGTGTGTTTCGCGTCTCCCATTAATTCTAAATTTAAAGAGCAAGCTCTTGTTCATTATATCAGGCGGAAATATTTTCCAGTTCTTCTGAACATCCTGAGTCGTTATACGCACATTCATCAAATACTATGTTCGTCGTGGTCACTGAATCAGTAGTCATCAATCAAATTTTCGTATTCAACACTAGTAGTACATCGATACATTTCAGACAATTCAAATGAGCAGCATGTTATCTTCGTATAGTATTTTTAATGTTTGTATCCACACCAGTAATATGTCTTGGGTGGGGCTGCTTTTTTATTTCAAATTACCGTACCAGCATTAGCCTTTTTCTTTCGTATGTGAGCACCTTACCCAGTACCTGTCAAGATAAATAAACAAACAAAAATCTCGCGCATTCTTTCAAGAAATTTATTAAGACCGTCGAACAAAGCATAAGAAACATTACTGCTGCATTACATTCCGATGTATTAGGTAAAGTGTTAAGACAGCAGAGAACAGAAGTACGCCGATTTGAAATAAAAAAGTCTCACACGCGAAAATTATTTACTTACGAATCTTCTACGTATTTTTTTCTCATTTCAAATCACACTTTTACCATTCTCGCCGAAAAACTTCACGTTATAGGCAACAATATTGGGGCTGAAACTCTGGCAATGGTAACTCCTTATGTAAAGGACCATCGAAAGTTGCTAAAATATGCGGAAGGCACCGGGATGATTTGGAGAACTTCAGACAGGACCTCTGCGTTTACATAACTCCAGTCCCAGAAAGTTATTCCGTGCTCTTCTCTGTTTCCGGGAAAAGTGTGCGTTCGGCGGGTCAATGACCTGTAGGCGTGTTTGCCGGCTGCTGGGTTGGGAAACAGAGGCTGGGGCCGCAGCAGGGTCCCGCAACCCGGGAGTTGCCAACTTCTTGATCACACGTCGTATATCGTGTGGCAGACACTCGCTGCGGGGGCCATCCCGCACCAAAGTAGCTATTGAAACAGGAGTTCGTAACAGCCAAGCAATTTCTCGCTTGGCAGAAAGTGATTTCAGTTTCTTCCAATACCTTATGTCGTTCCTGCTATTCCACTCTTGCACGACTCAGAAGCAAAACAAGCCTGTAGGCAAAAACGAACGCATCGATTCGCACACGTGGGCAAAGATTTGCGTTTCCCCTCACACTCTGTCGTTCTCCTTTTCATAGCGGTTATCGTCTTTTGTGTCACGCATCCCACACGTACAGGGTGGTCAGATACAGTTTCAGAAACTTCTACGGGTGTGTCAAGGTATGCTGTTATGAGAAATAATTGTTAAGGAAAAAAATCGACACGTTGTGCCGTTTCCGAGGTAATCGTTACTAGGCGGCCACTGTGGCCGAACGGTCCTAGGCGCTTCAGTCCGGAACCGCGCTGCTGCTGCTACGGTCGCAGGTTCGAATCCTGCCTCGGGCATGGATGTGTGTGATGTCCTTAGGTTAGTTAGGTTTAAGTAGTTCTAAGTCTAGGTGACTGATGGCCTCAGATGTTAAGTCCCATAGTGGTTAGAGCCATTTGAACCATTTTAATTGGTATTGAAGTTAGCCAACTAGGCCGTTGCGCTCGAAAATTCAAACTGCACTCCAGGTGTATTTACTATCAGTTGTTCTCATAGCTTAGATGGTAGCACACGGGACTACTCAGTCTTTGGCTCGGTTCCGACCCTTAGCCCCGTCCCATGTCCAAGTTTCGTATCGCTCTTTTATTCGGTTTGAGGAAACCAAAAGAAGGACATGTTTGGCAACACTGTCTCTGGCGGGCCTCTTAAATTTGCTCGCACAATGGCGTGAATGGCTTACTTCAACGCTAAATAACTCGGAAACGGTGCAACGTATCGATTTGTTTATTAACATTTATATCTCCGCACAGCCTACCTTTCAGCACCCTTACAAGCTTTTCAGACTATTTCTGACCACTCTGTATCAGGGTCAGTCGTAAAATTTTAATCATCAACTCGAAAAAATTAAGCTGAGAGCGTGGAACTTTTGTAACACTATCTTTCCTTCTTTACATTTTCACCCTAGAATGCCACACATTTTTTGTTTGTAAAAGTTTGCATTTCGACTGTTCAGCACACGTTCCACCTCAAAAATCATGTTGTCGTAAAGCTGAAAATGGCTTCCCCACGTATTTTCTTGAACCGCGGAAAGAGGACGAAGTCACCGGGTGCCATACGAGGAGTAAATTGGGAATAAAATAAAATCTAGCATCCCAGAGAAACATCCTGTGCGGCTGTGGCCTGTACAGAAAGAGATGAGGCATTGCCGTATGGCAAAAACATCCGTTTGGACAGCTTCTCACGGTGCTTCGTATAGGTACTATCTTGTAACCTCGGCAGGAGATTTCCGTGTTGTGCTCAACGAAGTAACATGCAACATCACACTGCTTGATGACAGTTGCACTTTTGCCTTTTCCGGAAATCATGAATCCATATATTTCCACTTCTTGATTTGCTTCATAGTGGTACATGCTGCACTCGTACGTCGTAATTAGGCAGCTAAGGAGGTCGTTTAGATTGGCCTAACATGTCTGAAACATTTACGCTGATGCGGCGGGCACTCTGAATAGGAGTGACCAGTCGTTGAGTACAGTGGGTGGCCACTGTTTTTTGTTGTAAACTTTGTGCAAGATGTTGAAAAGTGCTCCATGTGTGATATTGATTCAAATGGTTCAAATCGCTCTGAGCACTATGCGACTTAACTTCTGAGGTCATCAGTCGCCTAGAACTTAGAACTACTTAAACCTAACCAACCTAAGGACATCACACACAGCCATGCCCGAGGCAGGATTCGAACCTGCGATCGCAGTGGTCGCTCGGTTCCAGACTGTAGCGCCTAGAACCGCACGGCCACTCCGGCCGGCTGTCTGATATTCATCTTTTCCACGATCGTTGAGATTGTAATATGCCGGTGTTACAGTGCCGGGTACTCGTCTTCTCCCGCGATTTACAGCCAATCAAATGGAACTATAAAGTTAGATGGTCTTCCGCCTCATTCTTTATCACTCAGACATGAGTGACCACTTTGTAAGTGTCTTCGTCACCTATAAAATGTATCATATGACGGTGCCATGTGGTTCCGGCAACTCTGACCTTTTCAAGTCTCAAACATCTATGATTTACATATTCAGACTGAAGCGGCGAATAAATATTTCCATGAAGGCCAGGATTCGAACCCCCGTCTCCCGCTCACTAGACAGATGCGCTAACCATTATACCACCACGGCACAGCTGCCTCAACCAACTGCATGGACTGCCCTAGCACGCCTCCCTCCTCAAACTAAATTCCCATTCAAGCGTCAGCCATCATAGACATGTGAGACTTGAAAAGGTGTCTGGAACCTTACCGTTTCATTTGATGAAAGCACCTATGTCTGTGTTTCAGGCAGGATCCCCCGTTTCGCTCTTATTCTTATATAGTTGAAGAGCCTCTGCAATGCTGTTTGAGTTTAGGGTGAATACCAAGTGGGCTGAGGCTTGAAAGGGAATTTGAATTGAGGGGTGAGGCGTGCTAGGGTAATCCGTGCACTTGTCCAAAGCGACTGTGCCAGGATGCCGTAGTAGTTAGTGCATCTGACTAGTGAGCACGAGACCCGAGTTCAAGTCCCAGCCTTTAGCAAACTTCCGTCCGTCGCTACATTCTGTATATATATACATCTTCACGGTTAGATGGTCTTCCGCGTCATTCTTTATCATTCAGACGTGACTGAGCACTTTGTAAGTGTCTTTGTCACCTATAAAATGTATCATATGGCGGGGCCATGTGGTTCCGGCAACTCTGTATGAATTGTTAGAGCGTTTTCCCCTTCATTTTCAGAAAACGAATTAGGGCACGATACGCCCCTCATCCTCGCTTTGGACTCTCTAGCGGCGTGAAACAGTACTATGGCATGATGTATACCAGGACTGCAGACATGTTTCTGTAAACAAACAAAACATTTATAACGTTAATTTACTTTTAAGTTGAAAACTAAATCTTCGTAACTATCCCACGTAGTGCCTTAAGCACACCGTTTTTAGTAGACGCGTGGGTATATGAAGACTTTCATATTCGATACAAATTGCAAACGAATGTTTCAGACCCAAAGCTAGAAATTAATCAATATACTGGCGAGTTTTCGTTTTGGTATCCCGACAGACACTCATGAGCGACTGGATTAGAGATGCTGTGTTGGGGAGAGAGTACCCCTGTCCTACGACGCATAGACACTCCACTTCAGAGGTATTGAAGGCAGTGCGCTTTTCACAGCTCATCGTGTCAAGGGTGTCCCGTTCGTATCTCTATTCTGGAAAAATCTCGGCTTTCAGAGGCAACCGCAATGACTGTTTATGAAAAAGGCCGGCCTCAGTGCAACAACGTACTTAATCATTCAACCCTAGAAAGTGCGGAGCAACCATAGCATCTAGCGCCCTTCCCCTCCCTCCGCCCCCCTCCAAACCCTCACAGCTGTAACTGACGTCACAACACGTCACAAGTCATACCGATAAGCATGTCCGCAGGAACACGGTCATTGGAATTATAAGAGACTTTACATATTGGTGCACACCGATCGCAGGTTACAGATACATTTGAGGGCTGTTTGCATGGAATGAAATACGGCTTCTTGTGCTCTGGAATGGTCTGTCGCCGGGAAACGAAACGTCATCCTAACGTCCGATTATATGCAACAGTTTCATTGCATACAGAAACACATTAAAGATCTGTACTTTCGACAGGATGATGCACCATTCCATTGCTGCCAAATTTTGTAAGAATTACTTGAAGAATAATCCAGAGGCATAAATGAGCTTGTGTGTCTGCCCACCTCATCAGAATTTAATTCTATTGATCAAGTTTAGATTGCCTTTGAGCGGCCGGCCTATATCCGTTGAGTTGAATGCGATTCCAGACTCAGTGCCACTGCTTGATTGCTTACTGGCGTTGTCAAATGGTTCAAATGGCTCTGAGTACTATGTGACTTAACATCTGAGGTCATCAGCCCCCTAGAACTTAGAACTACTTAAACCTAACTAACCTAAGGACATCATACACATCCATGCCCGAGGCAGGATTCGAACCTGCGACCGCAGCAGTCGCGCGGTTCCGGACTGAAGCGCCTAGAACCTCTCGGCCACCGGTACTGGCGTTGTCGGTCATTTTTTCGTTGATAGTATTTTAATCACCCAAAAATGTATTTTCTTTCAACGGCTGTGTCAGGCTTAGTGTTTTGTTGGAGTATGTCAGCTTGCTCTATCGACCTATTTCACAGCGCGACCTGTATGTCAGGGGAAATACGTGATTTTCAAGCCCTGATGTGTAGCCTACCCAGCATGATAGGCGTTTTGTGTGAGTAGGATCAGCTTGCTTTATTGAACTGTACTAAGGGGACTACACTTGCTAATGAGCAGGACGGGAACAGACTGAGATGGATAGAGGATGGAATGGATAGAATGAGGAGGGGAGGAGGAGGAGGACAAAACTGACAGAGACAGGGGAGGAGAGGGAGATGCATGAGGCATATGGAAGCTGTAGAGGGGAAGATGGAGACAGAAAGAGATAGGACGAGGAGAATATGGTCAGAGGGAGGGGGGAAGAACATGCGGCAGAGAGAGGAGGTGGAGGTTATGAACAAAGGGAGGGGCGGGGGGGAGATGAAGACAAAGGGACAGTGAGGAGGAAGAGATAGACAGATAGAGGTGGGAGAATGATGTGGTCAGGCAGAGGGAGGAAGTGGTGGACACAGAGAGGGAGAGTAGGAGGTGTGTTCAATAAATGTGTCGAAAGCATACATCTTTAAAGCATCAGGGAAAACGCTATTTATTCTAAAAATCAAAGGCTGTTTCTCACAAACAAAACATGAAGCACTTAACAATAGAAAATGTAGTTTGGTTTTGGTGCATTTCTGTATCAAAATGTAAGCGAGAGGACAATACAGTCAAGAGCAATACAGCTCTCGCTACATTTAGTCTTGACAGAATGAAAATGCGAGTGTGTTCCAACTATATTTTCGAGGCGAAACAAACGCTAAAAGCGGAGAATTCAGATGTCAAACACGAATCAGTTGCGAAACAACATCTTTCTCACGATTTAGGCACACGTGAAAAGAGAAGATTAATTTTGATTAACATGGTAGTATGGAAGTCATCTAGGGAAAGATAAAATGAAGAGCATGCGAATTTAATACACATTCATTAGCGTGGCAGCTGTAATTCGATGAGGAAATTAGTGTCAAAACATGAAATCTATTCTCGATGACTCACATAGTTTGTAAAAATTAGTGATCTTTTTACGCATCCAGATGAACAACAAAACTGCAATGTTTTACAAAACTACCGCGAGCTTTACTAACATAAAAGCAAACAGGGATTGGCTATATTTCTACGGTGCTCGAGACTCGGTCACTACGAGTCCAGTGTTAATATGAAGACGTGTGAAAAGTAATTCTTCCGAATTTTAAATAAAATAAAACTTATTAGCATTCTACATCTTTATTCTTCTTCTCTACATATTTATTTCTTAGCATAGTCACGCTGGTGACGAACACATTTCTCCCAACAAGACACCAGTTTGTTGATACCGTCGCTGTAGAATGTTCGTGTTAGTTGACGGAACTTCCAACGCTTCATCATTATCAAAGTAAAATCTTCGAAGGTGTTTTTTAAGTTGTGGAAAGAGATGAACCTCGGGACTGTGGTCGATAACAGTGAACGTAATGCGTCGGATTGTTGCAGATGTCGCAGCGCTCGTGTGTGGTCTGGCATTGTCATGCTGAAAGAGGCGGTGTTTGCTCCATGTGTGGCCGAACCATTCGAATTCGAAACTCGATTACAGGACGCTGTTTCTCACGCACTGATATAATTACCTAACGCACCAACATTTTACATACAATAATTCGGAACTTTGTAGCGGCAACGGGCTGGAAATATGTAGGTATGATGAATAAGGATGCAGAATGTTCATAACGTTTGTTTTATTTAAAAAGCTTCCAGAGTTTTTCACAAATAAAATCTGAAGCATTACTTTTCAGCATACCATCGTACATACAGACGGGTCCACGCATTAGTATACGAGCTGGTATCTACATCTACATCCATACTCCGCAAGCCACCTGACGGTGATGACAATATTACACACTTATTCAGTCGATAAGGAACTGGCAATAGGGAAGCAGTAATATCGGTTGGCTTGCATACGACTTGTATAATGTGGTCTTGTTGGAACAAAGATGATGGAATGTTTTGACATCACCGGCTAAGTTAACCAAACACAACCTGGTCGTTGGTAACAGCCACAGTTTACTGGTCGATGGTATCAATGATATTCACTCCACACCATCACCCTCAAAGCTGCAAAATGGGCTCTGAGGGTGATAGCGACGTTGAATTGTACTTCGTTTATTTTTCAACAAGCAATACAGCAGTGAAGGACAAATATGATAATTAAATTGCTACAGTGGTGACACCCTGTTGCAACAAATGCTAGCCTAAAGTTATTCATGTGGTCGGACGTCGCCAGTTAGTTACGGTTCACGAGGCATTTACATATTTATTTGTAGCTCAAAACAAAGGTTACGTGCGTTTGATCAAGGCCTAGAAACAAGTGAGAATTGTGAAACATCGACCATCCGTTGTTAACAAGTGTTTAAATTGACAGTAGTAAAATAGAGACAAGATATAAATGACCTCCATGGGAAACTTTCCATTCGGAGAAGTGGGTGCCCTGAAATAAACTTGTCTTCGATAAACTTCCATGGCGTATGTCTGTCAGTAAGGGTCGCGTTTCACCTTCACAGAGGACCGAATTCAATCGATCAGCAGTCGTTCTTCCAGCGAACTATTCGCGACTGGAACATGAAAAGGGGAAACTAATACTCAAAGTATCCTTCGCCACACACCGTAACGTGGTTTGCAGAGTACAGATGCAGATGAAGTAGATTTACGAACAGACTGACACTCCATTTATAGCACCAAAAACTAAGAGCTTAACGAATTATCGTCAACAAATTAATTACATATAGCACATGCCCTAAATTAGAGAAAAATGAGGCACAAAAATCCCTTGACGTTCTCGATGCAACCATCCTTAATGCACCTCACTCAAGCGTTTTAGGAAAACCCAGATCAATATGACGACTCCAGTACCTTAACCACTGCGAACCATTCTTGTGTTACCGAAACAAAGGATCATCAACAAATCCCAGTGTGCGTGGGTGATATGTTTTAGTGGAAAAAATGGTCATCAGTCCAATGATAACTTTATATACCAGTTTACTGTGCTACACATTAACCAAATGGCGGATGAGATAGTCTTAGGAACTAGGACATGGCCTGTTCAAAGGATAGATTCCGGTTTTTGCATAATGTGATTCAGAAAAACTAAATTTTTATGTTTTACAATACAAATTTATCTACTGATACCATTTATTTTCTAGTTTTACTCAACAGTGTGTCACAGTTGGATACAATGTTCACATGCGAGTAAAGGAATTCAGTTTTTTCAAGCTTCTTAATTGACTTCAGACCTAAATGCAGCTAGAAAAAATATTACTTATAAAGTAGATTCCTACTTAATGATAAAATAAACTAGTAACTATAAACAAAATAATTCTCAGAAAATATTAATTCTAACCCTATTGTAAAATCTATGCATAATCCACTGGTTTAATGAGTGTATTGGAATAACGTGAAGTCTCTCATTAGCCAAACGAAGACTACAATTACTTTCCCCAGATTACGTACTATCCCACACCTATCTTCAGCAAGTGGATTGTCCATGTAGGTTATAAAATATATAATCGTTTTAGAATATTCCATTGTAAGAGGGCGTTTCACCTTGAGTAGTCACGATTTTTTCATATTCCTTCGTTCTTCCCAAATTCTATTACTTTCGCCAATTACGTACTATCCCCCTAGCTCTAGCGGTGTAACCTATCTTCAACAAGTGGATTGTCCATGTAGGTTATAAAATATATAACCGTTTTCAAATATTCCATTTTAAGAAATCGTTTCACCTTGAGTAGTCACGATATTTTCATATTGCTTCGTTCTTCCCAGGCTCTCTTCATAAGTTCGCCGTGTTCTCTCTATTTTCTATTCTCTTTTCCATGTGTTTTTGTTTAAATGTATGTTTTTAATGAGGTTTCTTGACCGTTCTCGACTGCTTATGTTATCTTGTGTGATTTCCACTTCTTTAACATCGTCTTCTATTTCAGTTATCTACACGGCTGGAAAAAATAATGCAACACCCTCAAAGACGAATCATTTTATTGACAAATTATGTAACAGGTAGTTAATCACTGTGGCGATGTAACGGGTAGTACATCAGTGTGGCAGCATGCAAATGTCGTAAATGTGCAGAATGGCATCCTTAATAGGTTGTACCAAGCACCTTGCACCTTTTCTGCAATTCGGCAATGGTTCTTGCAGACTGTGAAAAACGAGTAAGATCCCGCTCCAACATGTCCCGTAACTGCTCAATTGGCGAGAGATCTGGTGATCACTCTGGCCAAGGTAGTTGTGCACTATGAAGAACACGCTGCGTCGTAGCAAAGGTATGTGGAGATGTACTGTCCTGCTCAAGAAGCAGGTAACTTCCTGTCGAAGAAATGGCAGTAGCGTGTGGTAACAGCCTATGCAACGTAGCGTGCACAGGTTACGTTACCCTGTAGAAACACCAATGTGACCGCGAGCTGTAACTGATGGTTCCCACATCATGAAACCTGGGGTAAGCCCAGTGTGTCGTCTGCGAATGCACTCCGGAATAGGCCGGACACTAGGTCTACGCCGTACGTGTGTACGTCCGTCACCGACACACAGACAGGACCTACTCTCATCGCTGAAGACAAGAGAATACGACTCCAATTTGCAATCGACACTTCCACAACACCAGGGCAGCCAAGCTTGATGGTGTGGTATCAGCGGTAGCCTGGTCAGAGGTGCATGTGTTCATAGTCTTGCTGTAAGCAAACGGTTCCCACAGTTCCTTCGTGACACATCAGATGCAATATATGCCCCTGGACAGTGTAGAATGCTCCACAGACCACTGCTAAGAACAGCGACACACCGCTAATATATTGCACCCAACACATGCAGCAACCCATCGATGCGTCCATGCAGCTTCCCGCAGGGCAACAAAGCGATCCTGTTCAAATTGCTGAAGTTATTTACTCATCGGCGGGCATGGTTGTACCCTAGAATGAATGTTCCACACACTGTTCACCTCTAAATTTAGCACTGTAACTGCTAGCAGGGTCAAAACAGTTGGCACATAGGTATCCCTCCAGAGCGCTATCTGATCGTCGATAACCGTGACTAATGAACCACCAACATACAACCCTTTCTGCCACTGAACTCGGGCTTTGATGGTATTGCTTTTTTCCCAGCAGTGTTTATTGTCTTGGTTTTGCTAGAGTTTGCTACCTCGAACACTTGCTTTGTGGGCCTGTTCTCGATCACCCTATTATGTCCGTAACATTTCTTCCTTCTTTTTTACAAGTATCCGTTATTGGCTCTGTCTGTCTGTATACCCCTCTCAACGACCTCTTTATCCAAATACCTTCAAAAGAAAACTGGTCCTAAAATTTTCCTGAGAATTTTCCTTTCCTGCTTTTCAGTCTCTCACTTTGGTCTTACTTTGAATCATCGTAGTTTCTGCAGTGTAGAGTGCTTCTGGTGGAACTACTGTGTTGCAGTGCCATAGTTTAGCACTGTCAGAGGTAGATATTGTATTGTCGTGATTCTTTGTAAGCTTATATGTTTTTTGTAATTTTGAGAATCTTTCTTAAATGGATATTTTGTTCAACCCTGATATTTGGGCCACCTAGTGAAACTTCTCCGTACGTAGTTACGATAGGGAGACTATCTGCAGGCTTCCTTTTCGTGTACTGAGTATTCCCGTAGGAGATTTGTTGGTCAGTTTTCTGGAAAATTTCGTGAAGCTTCTCCAGGGAAAGTTTGGCTTCTCCTCTATTGTTTGTTAGACTAGCGACATCGTATGCGAAAGCCAGGCGCTTCACGTTGATCCTCTGCGGTTCTTTGATTCTGACATGGAATCCCTTTATTTTATTTTCTCATATCTTCACAATTTTTTGCAGAAGACCGTTAAACAGGCTGGGGCAAAGACCATTTCTTCGGGGAAGGTCGGTGTGAATGTCAAATACTTTTGAAGTTTCTCCTGTGAATTTAACGTTGGAGGCTGTACCTGTTAATGTCTGTTGTATAACTGCTCTTCTTTCCTTGTACATTTTGAATTCATCTGAAGTGTGGAATAATGTTTGCCCACCCATCATATCATAAATCTTTTTTAAAGAATTCTGTACACAACAGGGAACAGCGAAATTCCTCAGTAATTATTCATATCTGTTTAATCTCCTTCTTTGTGAAGAGGAAGTATTAACGCACATTTACACTTTGTTTCCAAAACACTTGGTATAATTCTGTGAGCTACTTTTGTGAGATTGCTGTCATTTAATTTCCATATTTCTTCTACGATAATGTATCCTTTAGTTCTAGAGACGGTGGTTTTTAATCGGGATTGGACATTTTTTCTGAAATCTAGTTATTATACCGGAGTGTAGTAGTCGAAAAGCGAGTTAAGGTATTTGGCAAAAATTTGTCAGCTATTTTTCATGTGGGTTTCCGATGATCCATGAGGTCGGCAGAAGCACAGATTAGGTGGCTGATACCCTGCCATGCTCTCTGTAAAAGGTTGGTAAAATTTCTGATGATCTTCTTGAAAAAGTCTTATTCAATTTATTTAAGCCGGCTTATATCATACCATCGTTTTTCCCTTCGTGTCGTGTTGGACAAACCCCTGAAAGTTCCTGGCGTCTTGTTTCTTACTGAAAGTTTTACATGCTTGTACTCTCTGTTCTGTTACCTCAACACAGGCAATGTTTTCTGCTTCTTGGGGATTTTCATAATCTTACATCTACAGGTACATGAGAACCATTCGTATTAAAAATTCTTAATTAATCTCTGATATACGTTAAATCAATGTTCATTTGGGTGTACGAGCTTCAGTGTAATGTCCGTTTCATATTAGGATATGTTTTGACTGCATCCTAGTTGGGTATTAGTGGATATACTCTCTAGCAATTTAATAGCACTTCTAGCACCACCTGACATATGGAATCGTATTGAAACCATGGAATACCTTAAAAAGAATGATCAGTGTGGGGATGTGAATCCCATTTCTAGGGAAACGAGTCAAGAGTTTTAACCAACGCTCCACATCGTTTGGTTTGTTCTACTCCTCCAACGGCTTCCTCTGGCTTGTGGTTAGCTAGTCTTAGCCTAAAACTTAGCTTGGGAACCAACGGCTGAATAGTACGAGGGGCTTTCAATACGTAATGCAACACTTTTTTTTCTGAAAGCAGGTTGGTTTTACTAAAGATTCTAATGAACCATATTATACCCCACTCTTCTGTCTGCAAAATCCCATTTCTCAACATGTTCACCGTTCAATGCGACGGTGTGACGCCATCTCACTGTGGTTGCTTGTATACCTTCAAGGTACCACTCTACTGGTCGACGTCGGAGACAATGTCTTTGCTGCATCAATAACCTCCACATCATCCACGTATTGCTCTCAGCGTCGACTATCCTTCATTGGACTATACTGATGGAAGTCGAAAGTTGCGATATCCGAGCTGTTGGGTGCATGAGAAAGATTAGTGCAATAAGGTTTTGCGAGTTCTTCTCGGGTGCCCGGATTTATGTGGTGTGTTGCGTCATGCAGCAAGGTGTTTGATTTTGATCTGTCGATCACCTCGAATGAGAATGTCCGTACGTTCTAATATTTCAGGAGTCACAGCTGTGCGACCGGCTGGCATGAGGGAGATCGAACAGGTTTTCGCGACCTCGTTGCGATGACGACAGGCGCCACACCCAACGACTCACCGTGCTTTTGTTCGCTGCTAGGTGTCCGACGACATTCTGCAAGTACCTATGAATACCTGCGAAACTCAATGTCAGCTACCTTCTTGAAACTCACTTTCGCCATTTGAAGGCTACATATAGCACCGCCACCTTTTGGAACTTCTTGAAACTATATGGGCTGAAGCGAGTATATTCCATTATATCCCACAACCAACTCCGAATTTTTTCAACCGAAATTGGCAGAGAAAGAGAAATTTTTTGCATTACTTATTGAACGCTCCTCGTAGATATTTAGCGTTGACAGATGTTAAAATATGTAAGAGCTAAAAGCAAAAAAAAAGTTTAATAGATGTATATTAGGATCAAATAGTAAACATTCAGATTTCTGGTCTAACCATTCCTCACCTTTATTTTCATACTATTTCAGATACTCTACTTTGTTTTTTATTTATGCATGTGGGTCATGTGTTGACTGCTACAAATGAAGTGACGAATGATGCGGTCGCACCCCAGCGAGACGGGCAGCGCAGTGGCGGCGGCGGAAATGTCACTAGCCAGGTGTGTAAACACGCGCGGGATCCTGTAGCGACCAGCCGACGGGTCCCGGACTGATTGACGTGCGCCGCGTTAATATTCCTCGCGCGTCGGCAAACAGAGCACCGCGACCGTCCAATAGCGAGCAGCCAGTTGGCCGCAGGTGGCGCACCGCTCCGCTTCATACGACTGCTATGCCAGCTCGGAGGCAGGCTCCGCTGACGTGACACCGGCGATCCGGCAGCCGCGCTCCAAATTCGTCTGTCGATGCGGCAGTGTCACAGTAAAAAATCACTGTCAAAAATCGCTGTCACATCTCGTCTTATCCTCAATTGTCCCAATTGTAGAGAATTCTCGTTTATGATTCCAGTGGACTTCCGTCACTGCAGTTTATCACCTGAAAAACGTCTTAAGATTTCACGCCTGCGTGGTTACGCACTGCGGAAAAAAATAGTACACTCTTTTACAGGATTCCAATTCTCTTACGATGTATTGTTACAAGAGTGCACATGGAATACATGAAATGATTACATTTACAAATTACACTGAAGAGCCACAGAAACTGGTACACCTGCCTAGTATCGCATAGGACCCGCGCGAGCAAGCAGAAGTACCGCAACACGACGTATTATGGTCTCGACTAATGTCTGAAGTAGTGCTGTAGGAAACTGACACCTTGAATTCTGCAGGGCTGTCAATCCGTAAGAGTACGAGGGGATGAGATATCTTCTGAACAGCACGTTGCAAGGCATCCGAGATATGTTCAATAATGTTCATGTCTGGGGAGTTTGGTGGCCAGCGGAAGTGTTGAAACTCACAAGAGTGCTCCTGGAGCCACTCTGTAGCAATTCTGGACGTGTGGAGTGTCGCGCTGTCCTGCTGGAATTGCCGAAGTCCGTCGGAATGCACAATGGACGTGAATGGATGCCAGACACAATGCTTACGTACGTGTCACCTGTCAGAGCCGTATCTAAACGCATCAGCAGTCCCATATCACTCCAACTACACACGCCCCACACCATTACAGAGCCTCCACCAGCTTGAACAGTCCGCTGCTGAAATGCAGGGTCCATGAATTCATGAGGTTCTCTCCATACCCGTACAGTTCCATCCGCTCGATACAATTTGAAGTGAGACTTGTCTGGCCAAGCAACATGTTTCCTGCCATCAACAGTCCAATGTCGGTGTTGACGGGCCCAGGTGAGGCGGAAAGCGTTGTATCGTGTAGTCATCAAGAGCGCACCAGTGCGACTTCGGCTCCGATAGCCCATATCGATGATGTTTCGTTGAATGGTTCGCATGCTGACACTTGTTGACGGCCCAGCATTGAAATCTGCAGAAATTTGTTGAAGCTGTCACGTTGAACAATTCTCTTGAGTCGTCGTTGGTCCCATTGTTGCAGGACCTTTTTCCGGCAGCGTGCTATGTCGAAGATTTGATGTTTTACCGGATACCTGATATTCACTCGTGAAATGGTCGTACGGGAAAATCCCTGTTTCATCGCTACCTCAGAGATGCTGTGTCCCATCGTTCATGCGTCGACTTTAACGCCACCTTCAAACTCACTTACATCCTGATAACCCCCACTGTAGCAGCAGTAACCGATCTAACAAGTGCGCCAGACACTCGTTGTCTTATATAGTCGTTGCGCTGTATTCTGCCTGTTTACATACCTCTGTATTTGAAGGCGCATGCCTATACCAGTTTCTTTGGCGCTTCAGTGTAATAGCACAAGCGGTTCCGAGGTGACAGATATCGATCCACGCCTAAGCACCCACATTAGTACGTGTTGTAGCCTTGACGGGTGGCAATTCACGCACCGACTCTGTCGTCCCGTCGATCGTACAGATGGCGAATACTGTCCTGGGATACGTTATGCTGCCCTACTCGACCTGTTCACCTGTAAGAGATGTTGGTTGAGGAGTCGCATGACTCATTTCTCGTTCTCTCATATCCGATACGTGCTCTTTCTTTCTTTCTTTCGCTACCGCCTTTACCCCGCATTGTGCGCAGGGTCGGCAGGGTTAAGTACGGATTTGGCATGGTTAATTGTAAGGGGTGGCCGGATGCCCTTCCTGCCGCCACCCCATACCCCCTGGGACGGAAAAAGTGTACCGCAGCTGTCTGCGTCAAGTGTAAATCGTGAAATAGTGTGAATGTGTTTCAAATGTCTACGAGTCGTGTAACTGAGGCGGGACGTGGGAGCCAGCCCGGTATTCACCTAGGAGGATGTGGAAAACCACCTAGAAACCACATCCAGGCTGGCCAGCGCACCGGCCGTCGTCGTTAATTCGCCAGGCGGATTCGGCCGGAGCCGGCGCGCCTACCCGAGTCCAGGAAGCAGCGCGTTAGTGTTCTCGACTACCCTGGCGGGTATATCCGATACGTGCTGTATTGGAGACAAATACGGAGATAGTGATGAACAAGGAAGTTGCTGCAAGTCTTGCAAAGCACGTTCAGTTCCACAGACAGGGTGTGGGTTAGCATTATCCTGTTGGAACAATACATCACCTTCTTGTTGCAAGAACGTCAAAAGAACTTGTCTACCAATATTCTGCAGGTACCGAGCGCTGGTTAGCATCCCCTTCACTAGAGGTGAACGACAGTTGTAGCTTATCACAAAAAAATGGTTCAAATGACTCTGAGCACTATGGCACTTAACTGCTGAGGTCATCAGCCCCCTAGAACTTAGAACTACTAAAGTCTGACTAACCTAAGGACATCACACACAACCATGCCCGAGGCAGGATTCGAACCTGCGACTGTAGCGGTCGCGCGGTTCCAGACTGTAGCCCCTAGCTTATCACACCCCAGATCAGAAGGCCTAAGGTGAGGCAAGTCTGTCTTGGACGAATGCACTTTACGAGACAGAGCACACCAGGTCTACGTCGTACGTACAAACGACCATCACCTGCGTTCAGGCAGAATCTGTTTTCATCGCTGAACACCACGGCGCGTCATTCCATCTTATAAGTGATCCTCTGACAGCACCAGTCTAGCTGCGCACTAGAGGTGCACGTGTCTGTAGTCGAATTGCTTATAACCAGTTCGCAGTAGTTCGTATTGACACTTGTGTGTTCACAAGCCATCTTATCTTTGCTGTGGTAGCTGTGCGATCTGCCACTGCTGCCCTTCCAACACGACGATCTTGGGGGGCATCTATGCTGTGTGGACGTCCAGAACCTCGTCTATGAGTGTGAGAATGTTCACTAACCAATGGTAGCAGTATCGTTCCACAGCACGTCCAACTCATGTGGCAGTCTCCGAAAGGACCATTCCGCAAATCGGAAGGCCAAAACTTGACACCTTTCAAACTATCTGACTTGGCTGTAGGAAGCACGATTGCGTCTCAGTGGCACGGTTGACTGCTTGCTTCACACGACTGCATCACACTGAACATTCTGGCTGTGAGCGTTCTCTATTAAAGGGTAGAGACAGATGGCCTCTGGTGGCTACACCACTACGCTATCTGTTGGCGGACGCTGAAACTATTATCAGTACATCTACTATCCAATAGGTGGCATATGTCGCCATCGGTGCAAAAATCGACGTCGTCTTTGGTGGTGTACTAATTTTTCTTCCGTCGGTTTATATTGCGAGTGATAAAACAGTAAAACTACATGGAGCTCCAATAAACGCGCCAATGCTTCATCAGGAAAAAAGTGCGATTTGGGATCAATCTCTCTATCGTTAATAGACCGCAACAGCCAGTTGTAATACTGACGTCGAGCAACATTATCCGAAGTGTTCAGTCGACGTATAATCGTTATTTTCTAAAGCTGTAGACTGCGTTTTGGTGCACAGGCAGTACAGACATACCATTCTAAAATGTTAGATGCCACAACAATTTTGACGGAGTTCTTTCCAATGTCGATCCTAATTCGTCTATTCTATTCTCAAATAAAAGCGATACGCCATCTCCCACAATATCCCTGCAATGGGCCGGAGCGTATGCGGAGACAGCCGGCTGCCTATTAAGGTACTGGTTATTACACAAATCCAGACAATCCGCTTGCGACGTCGTGAAACGATCTGTATTTTTCGATTCAAACTTAGCTCCTCCATTTTATGTAACATTTTTTTTTCATTTGGCCAAGTTGCGATTCCTAGCATCTTTCCACATCCAAGTGCAGAGGGGGAAACACTTAATGAGGGTGACATTTCAGATAGTCTTCTGGACACGTTCCCGATGGATTTATCTTTCCTGCGATTTTCCAAAACTACTTAAATCAAACGCCAAGGTGCTTCATTTGAAAAGGCCGCGACCAATTTGCTTCCCACATCCGAGGCAGTATTCCGCCTCCGCAATGATGGGATAAGATGCCCTAATCCTCCTCCATTCTTCTTAGCTAATAGCGGAGTCAGTAGTCATGAATTTAGAGCCTAATGTGGCTAGAGAAGTGTTTACTGGTGACGAATGTCCTCCTCCGTCATTATTTAGCATGTATGCTACATCCAGATTTTGTTTTATTTTTTCTACCTTACAGACTAAAATAAACCCGCTGCACCTGATTCCAGCACATGCTTTGCACCATGTACTATCAGCTACCATTGCATCACTTGTTTTCGATTCTGCATGTTCCCAAAAAAATGGTTCAAATGGCTCTGAGCACTATGGGACTTAACATCTATGCTCATCAGTCCCATAGAACTTAGAACTACTTAAACCTAACATACCTAAGGACATCACACAACACCCAGCCATCACGAGGCAGAGAAAATCCCTGACCCCGCCGGGAATCGAACCCGGGAACCCGGGCGTGGGAAACGAGAACGCTACCGCACGACCACGAGATGCGGGCGCATGTTCCCAGTAGGCTGCAGCATCTGCATAAACAAATGGTTATCGCAATGCCAGAACGTCATCGAGAACTAAAGGTAATTTCTGAAATTGCCGCGAAAGGCAAAGGTCTCGCGTTCCGAGTCTTGGTTCGGCACACAGTTGTAATCTGCCAGGAAGCTTAATATTAGCGCACACTCCACTGCAGAGCAAATATTTCATTCTGGAAATAATATGCTAATATACCCTAAATTACCGAAAAAGTGATCGATTATTCCATAAGAACAATACAGCATTTTTTTTTCGTTGGAGCACTGTGACTACATTAGGCAGTGACCTATATTGGCATATTCCAGTATCGTGATGACTGGGTGTTGTGTGATGACCTTAGGTTAGTTAGGTTTAAGTAGTTCTAAGTTATAGGGGACTGATAACCATAGATGTTAAGTCCAAAAGTGCTCAGAGCCATTTGAACCATATTCCAATAACATTGCTTTCACAATGTTCAGGTGTTTAACATTGAGTTTCTGAGTATCGCACTTTTTTCAATTATTGCTTGAATACATCCTAAAATTTGGTGAGTCACACAATTCACTTAAACTTAGTATTTTAATCTTATGTTGATCCAGAATAATGCACTGATCACCAGTGTAAACTTCTCATTCATCAAATCTAAGCTCAGGACTGAAGAGGATAAGCGCCGAATCAGTGTGATCCAAAGAATATATTCCTCCATACCGCAAATGCCAGCACTTCTGCGCTGATGTAAAAATGAAAGTTGAAGTCGAGGCCTTGTCGTCGACTTCGTTGCTACTACGGACGTACGGACGTACGGACGTACCCCCCATGAACCATGGACCTTGCCGTTGGTGGGGAGGCTTGCGTGCCTCAGCGATACAGATGGCCGTACCGTAGGTGCAACCACAACGGAGGGGTATCTGTTGAGAGGCCAGACAAACATGTGGTTCCTGAAGAGGGGCAGCAGCCTTTTCAGTAGTTGCAGGGGCAACAGTCTGGATGATTGACTGATCTGGCCTTGTAACATTAACCAAAACGGCCTTGCTGTGCTGGTACTGCGAACGGCTGAAAGCAAGGGGAAACTACAGCCGTAATTTTTCCCGAGGACATGCAGCTCTACTGTATGATTAAATGATGATGGCGTCCTCTTGGGTAAAATATTCCGGAGGTAAAATAGTCCCCCATTCGGATCTCCGGGCGGGGACTACTCAAGAGGACGTCGTTATCAGGAGAAAGAAAACTGGCATTCTACGGATCGGAGCGTGGAATGTCAGATCCCTTAAACGGGCAGGTAGGTTAGAAAATTTAAAAAGGGAAATGGATAGATTAAAGTTAGATATAGTGGGAATTAGTGAAGTTCGGTGGCAGGAGGAACAAGACTTTTGGTCAGGTGATTACAGGGTTATAAATACAAAATCAAATAGGGGTAATGCAGGAGTAGGTTTAATAATGAATAAAAAAATAGGAGTGCGGGTTAGCTACTACAAACAGCATAGTGAACGCATTATTGTGGCCAAGATAGACACGAAGCCCATGCCTACTACAGTAGTACAAGTTTATATGCCAACTAGCTCTGCAGATGATGAAGAAATAGATGAAATGTATGACGAGATAAAAGAAATTATTCAGGTAGTGAAGGGAGACGAAAATTTAATAGTCATGGGTGACTGGAATTCGTCAGTAGGAAAAGGGAGAGAAGGAAACATAGTAGGTGAATATGGATTGGGGGGAAGGAATGAAAGAGGAAGCCGCCTTGTAGAATTTTGCACAGAGCATAACTTAATCATAGCTAACACTTGGTTCAAGAATCATGAAAGGAGGCTGTATACATGGAAGAAGCCAGGAGATACTGACAGGTTTCAGATAGATTATATAATGGTAAGACAGAGATTTAGGAACCAGGTTTTAAATTGTAAGACATTTCCTGGGGCAGATGTGGATTCTGACCACAATCTATTGGTTATGAACTGCAGATTGAAACTGAAGAAACTGCAAAAAGGTGGGAATTTAAGGAGATGGGACCTGGATAAACTGAAAGAACCAGAGGTTGTAGAGAGTTTCAGGGAGAGCATAAGGGGACAATTGACAGGAATGGGGGAAAGAAATACAGTAGAAGAAGAATGGGTAGCTCTGAGGGATGAAGTGGTGAAAGCAGCAGACGATCATGTAGGTAAAAAGACGAGGGCTAATAGAAATCCTTGGGTAACAGAAGAAATATTGAATTTAATTGATGAAAGGAGAAAATATAAAAATGCAGTAAATGAAGCAGGCAAAAAGGAATACAAACGTCTCAAAAATGAAATCGACAGGAAGTGCAAAATGGCTAAGCAGGGATGGCTAGAGGACAAATGTAAGGATGTAGAGGCTTGTCTCACTAGGGGTAAGATAGATACTGCCTACAGGAAAATTAAAGAGACCTTTGGAGAGAAGAGAACCACTTGTATGAATATCAAGAGCTCAGATGGCAACCCAGTTCTAAGCAAAGAAGGGAAGGCAGAAAGGTGGAAGGAGTATATAGAGGGTTTATACAAGGGAGATGTACTCGAGGACAATATTATGGAAATGGAAGAGGATGTAGATGAAGATGAAATGGGAGATAAGATACTGCGTGAAGAGTTTGACAGAGCACTGAAAGACCTGAGTCGAAACAAGGCCCCGGGAGTAGACAACATTCCACTAGAACTACTGATGGCCTCGGGAGAGCCAGTCATGACAAAACTCTACCATCTAGTGAACACGATGTATGAGACAGGTGAAATACCCTCAGACTTCAAGAAGAATATAATAATTCCAATCCCAAAGAAAGCAGGTGTTGACAGATGTGAAAATTACCGAACTATCAGTTTAATAAGTCACAGCTGCAAAATACTAACGCGAATTCTTTACAGACGAATGGAAAAACTGGTAGAAGCCGACCTCGGGGAAGATCAGTTTGGATTCCGTAGAAATGTTGGAACACGTGAGGCAATACTGACCTTACGACTTATCTTGGAAGAAAGATTAAGAAAAGGCAAACCTACGTTTCTAGCATTTGTAGACTTAGAGAAAGCTTTTGACAATGTTGACTGGAATACTCTCTTTCAAATTCTGAAGGTGGCAGGGGTAAAATACAGGGAGCGAAAGGCTATTTACAATTTGTACAGAAACCAGATGGCAGTTATAAGAGTCGAGGGGCATGAAAGGGAAGCAGTGGTTGGGAAAGGAGTGAGACAGGGTTGTAGCCTCTCCCCGATGTTATTCAATCTGTATATTGAGCAAGCAGTAAAGGAAACAAAAGAAAAGTTCGGAGTAGGTATTAAAATTCATGGAGAAGAAGTAAAAACTTTGAGGTTCGCCGATGACATTGTAATTCTGTCAGAGACAGCAAAGGACTTGGAAGAGCAGTTGAACGGAATGGACAATGTCTTGAAAGGAGGATATAAGATGAACATCAACAAAAGCAAAACGAGGATAATGGAATGTAGTCAAATTAAGTCGGGTGATGCTGAGGGAATTAGATTAGGAAATGAGACACTTAAAGTAGTAAAGGAGTTTTGCTATTTAGGGAGTAAAATAACCGATGATGGTCGAAGTAGAGAGGATATAAAATGTAGACTGGCAATGGCAAGGAAAGCGTTTCTCAAGAAGAGAAATTTGTTAACATCGAGTATAGATTTAGGTGTCAGGAAGTCGTTTCTGAAAGTATTTGTATGGAGTGTAGCCATGTATGGAAGTGAGACATGGACGATAACTAGTTTGGACAAGAAGAGAATAGAATCTTTCGAAATGTGGTGCTACAGAAGAATGCTGAAGATAAGGTGGGTAGATCACGTAACTAATGAGGAGGTATTGAATAGGATTGGGGAGAAGAGAAGTTTGTGGCACAATTTGACTAAAAGAAGGGATCGGTTGGTAGGACATGTCTTGAGGCATCAAGGTATCACAACTTTAGCATTGGAGGGCAGCGTGGAGGGTAAAAATCGTAGAGGGAGACCAAGAGATGAATACACTAAGCAGATTCAGAAGGATGTAGGTTGCAGTAGGTACTGGGAGATGAAGAAGCTTGCACAGGATAGAGTAGCATGGAGAGCTGCATCAAACCAGTCTCAGGACTGAAGACCACAACAACAACAAACAACGGACGTACGGCTTTGTCAGATGTGCAATGGCCTTGTTGAACGGAATATGCAGGCATTAGCCGGAAACGCAGAAAAAGTTAATCAGAAGGAAATTATGGGTCTTGTGAAATGTAGAACGTAGCGCACACTGAGGAAAGAGCTCATAAAAGTCGTTGTACAGTCTCATACTGGGCCATTTTCATCGGACAATACCTGAGACTTTGGAAAGACTCCGAAAGCTGAAACTAAGATGAGGGTATGGGGCTTGAAATGTGTTCTGGAATAAGGATCATTTACTTACTATTGTCGTCTGAATGCGTAAATGGAACACCAGTTATCTGCCACGTAAGGTAATCCCCCCCTCCCCCCTCCTTAGGAAATGCGACACTTAAAGAAGTAAAGGAGTTTTGCTATTTAGGGAGCAAAATAACTGATGATGGTCGAAGAAGAGAGGGTATAAAATGTAGACTGGCAATGGCAAGGAAAGCGTTTCTGAAGAAGAGAAATTTGTTAACATGGAGTATAGATTTAAGTGACAGGAAGTCGTTTCTGAAAGTATTTGTATGGACTGTAGCCATGTATGGAAGTGAAACATGGACGATAACTAGTTTGGACAGGAAGAGAATAGAAGCTTTCGGAACGTGGTGCTACAGCAGAATGCTGAATATTAGATGGGTAGATCATATAACTAATGAGGAGGTATTGAACAGAATTGTGGAGAACAGGAGTTTGTGACACAACTTGACTAGAAGAAGGGATCGGTTGGTAGGAAATGTTCTGAGGCATCAAAGGATCACCAGTTTAGTATTGGAGGGCAGCTTGGAGGGTAAAAAGCGTAGAGGGAGACCAAGAGATGAATACACTAAGCAGATTTAGAAGGATGTGGGTTGCAGTAGGTACTGGGAGATGAAGCTTGCACAGGATAGAGTAGCATGGAGAGCTGCATCAAACCAGTCTTAGGACTGAAGACCACAACAACAACAACAAGGTGATTTCATCTTGTTGTATTATGCTTCTTAACCTACAATATGATAGCTCATCTATTTAATTTTTCACCAACTGATAACCTCACAGTTAAAACAAAAGTGCCTGAAATTTTCAACCATTTATGCTGACAATTTCTATTATCTGAATGGTAGATATTTCTAATGTCCAGTTTTCTTTTAATTTCCTGTTCCTAGCGAGATAAATATCGTAACTCGGTTCTGTTAACTGTGTGCATGTAGTATTATACTATCGGTTAACGGGTTGAGCCGTAGCCTCACATAAACAGTTTCTTTTCAAAGTGACTGCTTATGCTCATAGCCCGATAAAGAATGGTGGTCGTCTACTAACTAACCATCTAAGATTTCCAAATCTGCTGTCTTCTTCACATATCATATCGAACCAATCAGCATGAGAAGTGTCGGTAATCTCTGGCAGAGAGCAACAAGCGAGAACGTAAAAGGTTGGGAATGTCATACGATAATAACTGCGTTCTGAGATTTTTTATTTAACGCACAGGTTTTCCTCTTTTTATAGAAATCGTCCTGGTTAGAACTTGAAGGTGGATTGTCTGATTTCAAGAAATTCTACGCTTACCAGGAGCTGCAACGACCGTAGCTCAAACTTGTGAAAGCTTCGTTCTTCCTCGTCCTCCTTCATTAAGCGTGTATTCAGTGAGTCCCAGAGCGCCTTAGACCGCGCAGCTCAGCCCATTACAGGTTACGTCAATGCAACGCGGACGATCGCGCCGCAGCGGCCGCTTTCTTTCTGTGCTCGCCTACCCCGTCATTCACAGACGGTCTGCTGCGTCCCGCTCCCATAGGGACGGGCTCAGGCTGCTGTCGAGTATGAGGAGGCACTTCGAAAAGTTCATGCTGTGTCACACTGCAGGAATGCTCTAAGAAGAGTGGAGGTGCTGGTGTGTATAGCCACCAGAATAAACGATTGGAAATTTTGTTTTGTTGGTCTTTTTACTATAAGCTCCCATCCGAGTATTTGTAAGCAACCAGTAGTAATTGGGGGATTGTCAGGAAAAATTGTCAGGTACTTCCGGAAATAACATAATATCTTCGCTTTCTTACGTTTCAGGCAATTTATCGAATAACGTGAATAGCGAAAAGGCAACGAAAAAAGCACACATATTTAATCAATATGTTAATTTTCAACGCAATTTCGCTTATAGTTTAACGATTAACACAATAAATAAAAACTGTCTCCTCCATGTTGTTGAAGTCAGTCAGAGAGAGACAGCTGAAGATGCCTAAGATGTGCACAAAGATAAGATTGTACAGAATTTATCTAGTACTTGCAGGTCCAACAGTCACACTGCTTGGCGGATATGCCAATATTATCTGAGTACCAGGCGTTGCCCTGGTGCACATTTATTCCAGCCTTCTAATAGTCTGTCTCCTTCTTCCCTCTCTCTCCGTTCGTCTCCTCCCCACCTCACTCTGTCCAACTTCCCGACCTCTTCTCTCCGTCCTTCTCCCTTCTCCCTTCTCCCTCTGCCCATCTCCTCCTCTTCCCTTTCCTGTCCATCTCACACTGCTCCCTCTGGGTCATCTCCTCCTCCTCTAACTATCTTCTTCTTCCCCTGCTCTGTCCATCTCCTGCCCTCCCCCCCTCGACTTTCTCAACGTTATCACACCGCACCTCAGTAGTATGTTGCTGGTTATTATCTCCACAGTATTTCTTTCCAGACAGTAAGTAATATGTGTACCAAATGTAATTGCAATCTATGTAGGCGTCTAGGAGAAGCTTTGCCAGCGTACCCACATGTCATATACAGGGTGGTCCATTGATAGTGACCGGGCTAAATATCTCACGAAATAAGCGTCAAACGAAAAAACTACAAAGAACGAAACTTGTCTAGCTTGAAGGGGGAAACCAGATGGCGCTACTGTTGGCCCGCTAGATGGCGCTGCCATAGGTCAATCGGATATCAACTGCATTTTTTAAAATATGAACCCCCATTTTTTATTACATATTCGTGTAGTACGTAAAGAAATATGAATGTTTTAACTGGACCACTTTTTTCGCTTTGTGATAGATGGCGCTGTAATAGTCACAAACGTATAAGTACGTGGTATCACGTAACATTCCGCCAGTGCGGACGGTATTTGCTTCGTGATACATTACCCGTGTTAAAATGGACCATTTACCAATTGCGGAAAAGGTCGATATCGTGTTGATGTATAGCTATTGTGATCAAAATGCCCAATGGGCGTGTGCTATGTATGCTGCTCGGTATCCTGGGCGACATAATCCAAGTGTCCGGATCGTTCGCCGGATAGTTACGTTATTTAAGGAAATAAAAAGTGTTCAGCCACATGTGAAACGTCAACCACGACCTGCAACAAATGATGATGCCCAAGTAGGTGTTTTAGCTTCTGTCGCGGCTAATCCGCACATCAGTAGCAGACAAATTGCGCGAGAATCGGGAATCTCAGAAACGTCGGTGTTGAGAATGCTACATCAACATCGGTTGCACCCGTACCATATTTCTGTGCACCAGGAATTGCATGGCGACGACTTGGAACGTCGTGCACAGTTCTGCCACAGAGCACAAGAGAAATTACGGGACGGAGACAGATTCTTTGCACGCGTTCTATTTAGCGACTAAGCGTCATTCGCCAACTGCGGTAACGTAAACCGGCATAATATGCACTATTGGGCAACGAAAAATCCACGATGGCTGCGACAAGTGGAACATCAGCGACCTTGGCGGGTTAATGTATGGTGCGGCATTATGGGAGGAAGGATAATTGGCCCCCATTTTATCGATGGCAATCTAAATGGGGCAATGTATACTGATTTCCTACGTAATATTCTACCGATGTTACTACGTTTCACTTCATGGCAGAATGGCGATGTACTTCCAACATGATGGATGTCCGGCAAATAGCTCGCGGTTGAAGCAGTATTGAATAGCATATTTTATGACAGGTGGATTGGTCGTCGAAGCACCATACCATGGCCCACACGTTCACCGGATCTGACGTCTCCGGATTTCTTTCTGTGGGGAAAGTTGAATGATATTTGCTATCGTGATCCACCGACAACGCCTGACAACATGCGTCAGCGCGTCGTCAATGTATGTGCGAACATAACGGAAGGCGAACTACTCACTGTTAAGAGGAATGTCGTTACACGTATTGCCAAATGCATTGAGGTTGACGGACATCATTTTGAGCATTTATTGCATTAATGTGGTATTTACAGGTAATCCACGCTGTAACAGCATGCGTTCTCAGAAATGATAAGTTCACAAAGGTACATGTATCACATTGGAACAACCGAAATAAAATGTTCAAACGTACCTACGTTCTGTATTTTAATTTAAAAAACCTACCTGTTACCAACTGTTCGTCTAAAATTGTGAGCCATATGTTTGTGACTATTACAGCGCCATCTATCACACAGCGAAAAAAGTGGTCCAACTAAAACATTCATATTTCTTTACGTACTACACGAATATGTAATAAAACATGGGTGTTCCTATTTTAAAAAACGCAGTTGATATCCGTTTGACCTATGGCAGCGCCATCTAGCGGGCCAACCATAGCGCCACCTGGTTTCCCCCTTCAAGATAGGCAAGTTTCGTTCTTCGTAGTTTTTTCGTTTGACGCTTATTTCGTGAGATATTTGGCCCGGTCACGATCAATGGACCACCCTGTGTATTTCTCACATACGCAAAATATTTCACTCATATTTGTACAGATATTTCTGCTGTTTCTCTATCGAATTTCGCCCTGTAGCTTCATTTACAAACCATTCGATGTCTGTGATGTTATATTTTCTGTACTATATGTCACACAATGATTTGTTTCTGCAAGTTAATTCAAGTACATTTAGTGGTGTATGTGAATACTGTCTGCAAAACGTGTTATGAATAGAATTATAATCAAAGAAGTAATTGATTAAAAGGCCATGCCTGATGCGCAGTGTTACTGCATGAACAGCGAAAATGTAGTAAGGGATAAACTTTTTCTCTTTTATCAGTTTGTGGGGAATGACAGAGATAGAAAGTCTCGTAAAGGTTTGAAACCATGTGTGAAGTTGGCTGCAAGTGGGTAAGTGCACCCGTTCTCAAATAATGGGTGAATATATTCTGGCTATTTGTGCGTCATGAGCTACGTTCTTTCTGACCCTCACATGCAGCCTTTTGAGAGGCAGATATTTTTTACCCTTACAGTGGTTCTTTCCAGCAGTAAGTGATATGTGTGGACCCATGGTACAGTGGACTGGAACCATCAAATGAAAATTAATAGCGAAGGTATTTTATTGCTGCAATATGAAAGAAATGCTACACAAATCCAAGCGACCATTATGATTGCCACTCAATGATGCATTGGAAAATCTTCGTAGAAGTTTATTTATTCATATTCTTGACGTAAAAAATTCACCATATCTGTATCTCTAATATACGAGAAACCAGCCGTCTACTGGTTGATACAGGTCCTCACGATAAATCCCACAAATTTGTATACTGTCTCCTACTGTATGTAATACAATATACTTGAAACAATTACAGACGAGCACAGTTACCAAATGACGTTGATGTACTAAGTACGATTTAATGTATCGGTGATTGGAGCACTGGTGTAAGTGTTCAAACTCACGTAACCACAATACAGTAACAATGCTTATGTCTGATTAACAGTTTATGTAACACCTTCGCCTCACACTTAATCACGTAAAAAGGTTTCGCAAAGCGTGCGGCTAACATGCGGGCACACGCACCTCTCTCCACAGCACGTGCTCACACAACGGCACGCACCCTGCCCTACCTCACCGTTTCCTTCCTCTCTCCCACCCGCTCTTACCACCAGCTGCATTGCAGACACTTACCGGATAACTGCAAGTCACAAATTTCTGTTATACAGCCTTGGATCCTATAGCCTGACCGATATAAAAACACATAAATCAAGTGATTACGAACTACAGATTTTAAATCAAGCACGAATTGCAACGTACATTACAATACTTAGAAATATAGCATCGAAGTGGACAGCCATCCTTCACCTTAGTCAAATCACAAGATTAATAAATATATACACTGTATATGTTCAAGCAAGTCAACTCTCCTGTGAGGCTTTTAAGCAAAATTGTTATTAACGTGTAGCTTGTAGATAAACATGGCATGTTTTATACATTCTAAATAGTCTAGTTAACATAGTTTCTTTTGGATGTACAATAATGCCATGTGTATCTACAAGATATAAGGTGGTAACATCTCTGTGTCTAGCGCTCCGGCCTTCTAGTGTGTTTCAAGTTTTCCTTAAGCTCTTCACGACATTGCTCGACACGAGGTATTTTCTTTCGATACACTGTAAATCACTGATAACCTTGCTGTTTGACTGAGCGGCTAGATGCTATTATTCGCTGAAGTTACGTTTGTACTTACGCTACACTGCCATTTATTGCTTAATTAGATTGCTCTTTATGTATTTGTGTCCCATAGATTTGAATATGGAACCAAGACATTAATATGGGCCATCAAGAACCCATTTCCTTTACTTTTTCCATTCCATCTACCTCTCCTGTTGTTATACTGACATCATTATCATCAAAATTCTCAAACTCATCACTTGTCGCACGAATGCATAACTCAGATCACATTCTGAAAAAGCAAAAGGAAATGCATTTAGGAAAGGAAATGCACAGGACATCCAGTATGACGCTTTCTCAAATAGCTTGATTACTAGAATAGAAATAACGTGACCCATCTGTCCAGAGTAAAATATGACCTGTGTGACAGGAACACAGCACAAGTGACAGTAGAAGGAACTGCGGTTGCAAAGGCAATAAGTGTAGAATTGTCTGGGACGAGGGAGACTGATCTAACCCAACCATCAGAGTACGAACAATGGAGACTAAATTCACTCATTATTTGATTGTTTGATTATGACAAATGATTAATTAATCGTACAATTATCAGCAGAAAAAGCATAGCTTCCAAAACATTGTGTGCCTCACAGCTAAATAAGAAACTATAGCTCAAAAGTAAAATGAAATTCACTGCCTGACAAAAAAGGGAAGCACCCAAAAGACATGGTCGGATGTCAATGTAATTTCGCACATGCTCCCTACATCGGCGGGTATGTAAAATATTATAGTTGCAATTCTCTGTGAGAGGTAGAACGGCCACCAGAATGCATTAGTTTGTCCGTCACTTTTATAGTACGTAAGGGGCGTAAGTAACATCAAATGTTGAGTGGTCACTGTGAATAACACGGAATGCCACTTACTGGTGTAAGACAGCATTTTCAGAATCTGACAGTTTTAAAGGTGCCTTATTATCAGTCTCCATTTGGCCCTTTGGTCGAATATGCAATATTCAGATCTGTGGAGCGTTTGTATACAACAGTGGCTCGATGTTGGACTTTATGGAATCGTGAACACAGGCAACGTTCTGGTCATCCACATCTTACCACGATGGGGAAGAATCGCTGTATTGTGCACCAAGCACACCATAACACTTTCACATCTGCGCCTGCCATCAGAGAATGGACTTCCTACAACATCCTGTCATCTCGCACCATTGGTCAGAGACTAGCAGCAGCCGGAGTGGCGAATCACCAGCCAATGCTTAGGCTATCCTTAACACAACAACTCAAAGGACTGCCTTTGGAGTGGAGCCGCGACCAGGAAACGTGGATTGCTGATGAATGGCGTCACATTGTGTTTAGCGATGAATCACAGTTTTGAACTACCCCAAATGCCCATCTTCGGCGACACAGAGATTTTACTCCTGGCGCCATAGTTAGAGGAACCATTGGATATGACTTCAGGGCACGACTGGTGGCGACTGAGGGAACTCTGATGGCACAACGGTACGTCACGGGCTTTCTGCGTCATTCTATGTTACCTCACAGGTAACGGTACCTTGGTGCCAGTTTTCAGCAGAACAGTGCTCGTCCACACGCGGCATGTGTATGTGACGTTCTGGTACTCTCGTGACCAGTAAGATCTCCATATCTGCCCCCGAAAGAACGTGTGAGTGATCAGTTCGGATGTTAACCTCGTCCCACTAGCAACATATTAACGACCACTTAAAATAATTTCGGATCAACTTACGTTAGGAGACCCATTCAGCTGAATCAGAGTCTTCATAGAGGCCAGATGGTCTTACAGAAGATAGAATGATTAAAGTCACTAACTAGTCTTTGGACTGAAGGCCACAACACCACCACATAATAGTGATCTGTAGAACCTTTAACCGTGCTGTGCAGCACCTAGGATCATTCTGTAGGATGTCAACACGTTATGCCTAGTTATGGATCACATAGCGAATGCTTACAACGTTTCAAGCCCTGTTTTACAGCACGCTAAAGCAGGCGTCATCACGACAGTGTGCGGCGTAGCTCGTATGGGCGATTAGATACATGCTGCGCACCGCGGAAGACCAGTCCACAGTGCTGTGGTATTTTGCGTCGTAGTGCGGATTGCTGTGTGGGAACGAAGTGTCACATCACAGCAGCACAAACCGAGTTGCTTATGAACAAGTTGCAAGCTGCAGTTAGTCTCGTGGCACGTAGGGGAGGCGTGCGCTGCACACAGCCAGGGGCAGCACACTTCCCTGCGTAGCACGTGGCGGCGGCGACAGCCGGCAATGTGTCACCCGGCTGCCTAGCGCGCAGGAGCAGCCCAGCCGCGGGCCATGCGCCGCTCCCCTTGAACACTCGGCAAAAAGAACTGCTCGACGCGCGCTTTTGTTTCGCGTGAGCGCGCGCCGTAACAAGACGGCCGGCCGTGTCAACTCGCCGGTCTGCACTTCCTTCTTTGTAACCCGGAATCGTGCTAGGCTGCACACAGGTCAATAGGGCAGTCGGCCTCGGGAGCCGATAAATCGGGTCGAAGCATCCGGTCGGCCAGGAACACCACGAGTAGTCAGCCGGAGACAGATTAAAACAGCGTGACTGACAAGGGAACCTCCCCATCGCACCTCCCTCAGATTTCGTTATAAGTTGGCACAGTGGATAGGCCTTGAAAAACTGAACACAGATCAATCGAAAAAACAGGAACAAGTTGTGTAGAACTATGAAAAAATAAGAAAAATATACAAACTGAGTAGTCCATGCGAACATAGGCAACATCAAGGACAAGGTGAGCCCAGGAGCGCCGTGGTCCCGTGGTTAGTGTGAGCAGCTGCCGAAGGAGAGGTCCTTGGTTCAAGTCTTCCCTCGAGTAAAAAGTTTTTCTTTATTTTGGCAAAGTTATGATCTGTCCGTTCGTTCATTGACGTCTCTGTTCACTGTAATAAGTTTAGTGTCTGTGTTTCGCGACCGCACCGCAAAACCGTGCGATTAGTAGACGAAAGAACGTGCCTCTCCAATGGGAACAGAAAACATTTGATCCCAAGGTCATAGGTCAACCGATTCCTCCACAGGAAAACACGTCTGATATATTCTATACGACACTGGTGATGGCATGTGTGTCACATGACAGGAATATGTTGTCGACCCACCTAACTTGTACACTTGGCGAATGGGTAAAAAGATTCTTCTACCTTGCCCGATTTAGGTTTTCTTATGGATGTGATAATCACTCCCAAAAAGTGATGAAAACATAAGAGTTTGTCACATAAACTGCAACAAATGAATGCAACAGTTTCAGAGTCGCGCAGTTTTCCCTGTGCTCTGTCAAAACATATATTTTTAACGCTTTCAAATATTTCCGTGTGTAGACCGTCAAATCCTGCATATGTCCAAGCAAATCTGAACATGTCCTGGAATTTTGGAGAGCGTAGTTGATTATGTGTGAGTGTCTGAAAATAAAAAATTAAAATTTTCGCTCAGGGGAATACTTGAATCAAGGACTTTTCGCTCCGCAGCTGCTCACGCTAACCACGGGACCACGGCGCTCCTAAGCTCACGTTATCCTTGATGTTGCCTATCTTCACACGGACTACTCAGTTTGTATGTTTTTCTTATTTTTTCATAGTTCCACACAACTTGTTCCTGTTTTCTCGATTGATCTGTGTTCAGTTTTTCAAGGCCTATCCACTGTGCCAACTTATAACTAAATCTGAGGGGGGTGCGATGGGGAGGTTCCCTTGTGAGTAGGTATCGAACTATAGATGTAACTTGTGGGCCACGTCACATTTTTCACAGTGACTGATTGGACTAAATAGGGTACATTTAATCCCGTCTTGTCAGTGATAATACAGAAGATGCTCAGTTACGAGCATAGTTGAAAGCTAGTTAAAATAAATTTTTACATGACTCCTACGCTTATCGAATGTAGGTCCCCAGGTAAGGTTTTGCTCACGTAGCTCTTCTTCCTGAGACTGGAATGACCTGTTTCTCAATCTACATCTACCGGATGATCAAAAAGTCAGTATAAATTTGAAAACTGAATACATCACGGATAATGTGAATAGAGAGGTACAAATTGACACACATGCTTGGAATGACATTGGGTTTTATTAGAACCAAAGAAATACAAAAGTTCAAACAATTTCCGACAGATGGCGCTTCATCTGATCAGAATAGCAATAATTAGCATAACAAAGTAAGACAAAGTAAAGATGATGTTCTTTACAGGAAATGCTCAATATGTCCACCGTCATTCCTCAGCAATAGCTGTAGTAGAGGAATAATGTTGTGAACAGCACTGTAAAGCATGTCCGAAGCTATGGTGAGGCATTGGCATCTGATTTTGTCTTTCAGTATCCCTAGAGATGTCGATCGATCACGATACACTTGCGACTTCAGGTAACCCCAAAACCAATAATCGAATGGACTGAGGTCAGGGGACCTGGGAGGCCAAGCATGACGAAAGTGGCGGCTGAGCATACGATCTTCACCAAACGATGCGCGCAAGAGATCTTTCACGCGTCTAGCAATACTTTGGTTTCTTTTTTTTGGTTCTAATAAAACCCCATCTCATTCCAAGCATGAGTGTCAATTTTTACCTCTCTATCTACATGATTCCGTGGTTTATTAAGTTTTCAAATTTATACAGACTTTTTGATCACCCGGTACTTCCATATGCTACGATTCACTGTGAAGTTTAAAGCTGAATATAAACAGTCACAACCGCAATAAACTTATTTTTATATAAGGTTACCGGTTCCGGTCCGTCTTAGACCATCTTCAGACCCACACCATGATGGTCGATGGCGGCTGTGAACGGAGCAGGCGTTGGTGGAGGTGTACCCGTGCTCCGTTCGCAGCCACCATCCACCATCATGGTGTGGGTCCGACGATGGTATAACACAAACCGAAACCAGTAATCCTATATAATAAACGTTTATAGCGGTTTCGACTGTTTATATTCAATTTTAAATAATAAATAAACCGCTGTACTCCAGAGACACATGTTCTCAAAAATTACTCACTGTAAAGTGCCTAGTAGAGAGAACTTCATATTGACCCACATGTTACGGTTTCTTCCCGGTCTACGGGAGTTTCGAGCGCGGGAAGAATGACTGTTTAAATGCCGCTATGCTTGATGTAATTACTGTAATGCTGTACTGTCGGTCGTTGTGGGTGCAACACATAAGGGGTTGAGTGTATTTCAAGATTTCTTATTTAAAACAGGTCTTGAAGCTTTACAAGTAGGCTTTTGCGATATAGTAGGCATCTGTCTTTACGTACCTACCACTGCTCTTTTTTTTTTTTTTCAGCATTACCATGTCGATTCTGGTGGTCTAGTGGTAAAGTGCGTTCAAGGAAACCGACACGTCGAGATATCGGATCCTGGCAGGGCCACATAATTTATTAACCTGTCTTTAACCCAGTGGTCACCTCTTAAAATGTGAGGTGGCGCAAGTAACGACACGTGGTTCGGATTCCTCGTGAAACTTAGGCCCCTCTTTCCCGGTTTGATAGCTGGGTAGAGTAAGGACGAAAAACTTGCTGAAGTGGCGTCGAATTGAAGGATTTACACTCATCCATTGAGCAACACGAAATTTCAACACTTCCATGACGCTTTCCATGGAGCTAAGCAAATATATGACCATTCATGCTGACTTTCTTTGGTTACGTTCAACATCCTGTGTTGTTCCTAGCTGGTATGGTTCCGACACACTTGAACAATATTCAAGTATGTGTCGCACAAGTGTTTTGCAGAATTACTGCATTTTCAATATCTTACCAATAAACTGGGCTCTGACACCTTCATTATTTCCGATTGAGACTGTTTTATCATTTCATTTCATGTCCACTCAGATCACTCCATCGAAGTATTTAGTGTGAGTTGAGCGATTCCAATTGTGACTGATTCATACTGCACTCAGAAGATTGTACAGGAATCAGTGTCACTTTTGGAGATTCCTTTTCTTTTATATTCTATTACCTTTCACACTTTCCATAGTCAGTCAAATGCTGTTGGGTGTAAATCTTTTGTTTATTGACTGAGGAAGACGCAACTTTTATTTCAACTTATACATATATTTTTAAGCATAGAGCAGGTTGCGCAGCTTCTCGTTTAGTGCGATGCCTTAAAAGATAGAGCGGTGAGCCAGGCACTGGTCAAATGCGCTCTCCTTTTTTACTACTATCGGTTTGATACAGTGGCTAGTGTGTTTTTAGGCAGTCTTACAACCTCGCATAAGCGACTTCCGTGCTTATCTCCAATCTCTTCCTCAAAAATTTCAACGAATATTTAAAATACAACATAAATAACAAAGTTTACACAATTCACAGACAGCCGGCACACAAGCCTATTATCCGTTATCTTCATGGATGACTGTGGCGGCAGGTATGGCATCAGATTACAAAATCAATATCAAGAAGGTGAATCCCATATCCGTATAAGTTTGGCAAGAAGAAAAATCGTTTCAAAGTATACGTTTAAGATTACAGTGGTTTCCAGTGCGTTTAGGACTTGAAATGTGTTGAACGTAAAACGTGCATACATTTAATACAACACTTCAATAATATTGTAATTGGTAATTCAACTAATCATCGTAGTTAATGGATTGACAGTTTCTCAAACACTACTTAATACTGTGCAAGTTAGAAGGACGTCGATATGAGTTTACTTCGTATCTCAGCATGGACTTAATCTTCACGTTTTACGTTAGGCCTGCTCATGAAAACTACAAACCTAATTTGAAGGCACTGAAAATACGCGTATTTTTACGATTTCCACAAGATACTTTCGTGTTAGCTGGATTTAATTATTGGCACTGTTAAAACTTTTGATTTTCCATGGTAATGTGGGCAATTTGTCATGATGCCTAGAAGCAGAAAATGAAGGCAAGATGCGTAAAAGTATGTGAAATTAAATCCACATTCCTTTTTACGAGGGTTGTCCAGAAAATAAGTTCCGTTCGGTCGCTGAATGGAAACCACAGTGAAAATCAGAAACATTTTATTTGAAAGAGTTAGCTACACTTTCCGGATACTTATCTACATAGCCGCCGCTCCGACTTAGACATTTTTCGGAGAGTTATACCAAATTTCCAACACCATCGTCATAGAAGGCAGCCGCCTCTGCTTTCCGATATTTCTCTACGCTGGTCTATAGCGAGTAGCCTGCGCCCAAGTGTTGTCTTCGTATCCAGCTCTTCAAGTGAACAGAGATGATACTCAGGACGAGCCAATTAGGGCTTTGTTGTAGGTGATCGAACACTTTCCATCAAAAAAGGCTGCAGGAGCGTCTTCACTGCCCCTGCAGAGAATTGCCATGAAGAAGGAAGTGCGTGGCAGTTGTGTTAGGTGGGTTGCATTCTTTAAGGCGAAGCCTCTCAGTGGCCCCTCCTACTCAGCGGGAGACATCGTTGTTCTCGGCACCTTTACTCGCTCACAGTGCGCTCACAACTGAAAAGAGCGTCTTAATGCAGTCGACGGTCATACTAGAGACACTACCCAACACATCTGTGCAAAACTTCATCGGGTTTTCACTGTGGTGTCCATTTCGCGACCGATTCAAACTTACTTTCCGGACAACCATCGTATAATACCATTTGGTAAATAATAATGTGTTGAAATAATGGTCCTGAATTACGGCATAACTCCAACGAAAGATCTTCGTACACAAAGCAGAGGTTTAAAAAACTTGTTGACTCATCCACATAAATCACAATGGCACGTAACTTTCGACAGAACTTCTTTCAACATTTAATCGTAAACCTCATCAAATGCCGACAGCAACTGCACAATAGTGTGAAATAAATTACCATTATTTATTTACTGTGTGTGTATGTATTTATGTAATGATTCATTACTGATTACAATTCTGACGTAATCAGGGTAAGGTCCATAGAAAGTGAGACAGTAAATCACCGTGAACCATGACTCTAGATGGATTTAGATCGCTCCTAAGCATTCCCATCTTAATGTATGTAAATATGTCATACCCTCTGCGACCTGTTGTGGTACTGTCCCAGTCTCTTTGCACTGACGCAAATTCCTTAATTTAACTATAGGTTATTTTCTGTTTCCTGATCGGTAGTTTTTCTGACCTTCTTAAGATTCCCTTTGTGCAGTCTGTAAGGAGAACCTCTGCATCTGAGAGTAATATTCACTGGACACACGGCTAGCACTACTCAACCGGTGTTATCACAAAAGCTCTTGTGAGTGTCAGCAGTATACTCCTTTGCGTATTCCTTAGTATTGACTCATGTCAGCTGTATCGCAGTTTGTGTGCTCAGACGATGGCTGCATATTTTCCGAGAGCAGTGAGGATTGCATCATGATAGGATCTAAGCTACTGCGGTGGGACCTTGAAGTCAGTGGTGCCCATTCTTACCTATTTGTGCCTACCTTTGTCAGTTTTCTGACATACATAAGAGATACATGGGTGAAAGCTACGTCTCTCATTCAATTTTATGGCCAAATACTTACATACCTCATTGCAGCGCAACGAAGTTCTCCTATTTCTCAAAATACAATTTCGTGAGTGGGTGCCTTTCGAGCAGCAGGTAGGGAAACTTATTTGCTGCAATTTATAATTTACACCAATGAGCCAAAGCATTATCACCACTGGTTTGCCGGCCGGTGTGGCCGAGCGGTTCTGGCGCTTCAGTCTGGAACCGCGCGACCGCTACGGTCGCAGGTTCGAATCCTGCCTCGGGCATGGATGTGTGTGATGTCCTTAGGTTAGTTAGGTTTAAGTAGTTCTAAGTTCTAGGGGACTGATGACCTTAGATGTTAAGTCCCATAGTGCTCAGAGCCATTTGAACCATTTTTGAGCCAATCATTCGCCCTCCTGCAAAAATTTCGTTGCTGTTGGGATCTGTCAAAGACTACTTAGAGCTGCGTAAGGCAGGTGTTTACAGGATTCGGTGTGAATGTTGCAAATCTTACATAGGGCAAACGACACGTACTGTGCAGGATCGCATTGTAGAACATCAGCAGCATGTGCCGGCAACCTTTCCATATGCAACAAAAGTGAATATTCTGTGACTTATTAGCGTATCTGTTGCAATCTAGTCACTATTGATTATTTACAGAGTGACTGCAATTAAGCTATCGCTACTTGAACCAGTACATACGGTACATGATTCAATATCAATAGTAACTGATAATGGCGCCTTGATAGGTCGTAGCAAATGACGTAGCTGAAGGGTATGCTAAACTATTGTCTAGGCAAATGAGAGCGTATTTTGTCAGTGAACCATCGTTAGCAAAGTCGGTTGTACAACTGAGCGAGTGCTAGGAAGTCTCTCTAGACCTGCCGTGTGGCGGCATACTCGCTTTCTTCAGCATTATAAATATGCCATCGCTGAACACTATTTCCACTGACCATCTCATGAATACCAGAGCTCAGTGCGTTATCGCCAGTATCACCTGAAGATGGCCACAAGACTCTGCTCCGAAATATTGTGGCAGGAAGTTACAAACATCTGGCAGTTCTCCCGAAATTTTGTGGAACAATGGAAGTAATACCAGCTGTTAGCCGCAATTGTTATTTACCTCTAATTAAAATATATGACACCAACTCTGTATCAGCACCTACAACCTGTGCCGTTTTTTTCTAAATTCTAATTTCCTTGTCCTGTTCCAGACCTCACGCCAGCCTGCGTGAGCTAAAACGCGTGCCTTTCGGCCTCCTCTAGTAACACGGTATTGGCTCTCCTGCCAACCAAAACAAAAACTATGGGGCTTAACATCTGAGGTCATCAGCCCCTTGAACTTAGAACTACTTGAACCTAACTAACCTAAGAACATCACACACATCCATGCCCGAGGCAGGATTCGAACCTGCGACCTTAGCGGTCGCGCGGTTCCAGACTGTAGCGCCTACAAGCGCTCGGCCACTCCGGCCGACAGTATGCATCACAGCTGCAGGCAGTCAACACAGGTCTGGACAAGTTGAGCAGGGTTTTACTGGTAAAGCTGTTTTATCAAAACAATGACAACATTGCTGCTGTTCTTAGTGAGTATCGACGCGTTAAAGAAATACGGAAAGGTCCACTTTCCGCACCGGTTCTGAAGAACATGATTCGGGAGGCTGAATTAACTAGAGATTTGGGAATTGTTCCTATGAGAGGCCAATGGCCACTTGCACCACAAACAATTGAAGAAGCTGCCACGGTTGAAAATGCTAGACGTAATGTGCGATCTTCAAGCAGTGTATGAGCTGTGTCACGACAACACTACATTCCAAGGGCCACCGTTCGAAAAATGTTTCGAACAATTGTGAAATGTTATGTCTAGTGCGGTCCCAGGCAGTCGTAGAGGAAGGCTGTAGTCACTTCGACCAAAATTTATAACATGGAAAGTCAACAAGATATGCAATTAACAAATGTTATCCTCTTATGTGGAAATTAAAATGCGTTCCCTTGAACGGTTTATTCGGTATTTTTCTTCCACTTGTCACATGTAGCGAAAGTTTAATTATAACCACCCTGCAGTACGAAATTGGATCATCAATCTCGGTTGTACTATATTCTACGTACAAACACTGTGACATTCTCATTCATAATAGTTATATTGCTGCTGCTGTAACACTAAGCATAGATAAATGATTTGGCAGAAAGTCACCTATTTGCCCTTGTGCTACCTGACACAGTTCAGTACACTCCTGACTGGTGCGCAAAACGTAAGGACGAAAGCAACTTTCTCATTATGTGTGGTGGGAGGTGGGAACACGTAATATACCCAGGAACGTTGCCTGAGACGCTCGTTTTGATGGTCCAGAAGCTATGACGTGGGAAGGCATAATGTTGCTTGGGCATCCTGAACTCCTAATCTTTGAATACGGTACTCTCACCGGTCACCGCTATTGTCACTCTCCAATCCTTACCTATGTGCGTCTTTTCAGGGGTGCATTCGACCTTTACTTCTTTTTTATATCTGACAGGGCATAATCGCATCTAACTGGTCAGGTGGGCATGCTCTTCGAAAGAGGGGATATTCGGCGAATGTGCCGACCGTCACGTTCTTCCAACCCAAATCTTATCGAAAACGTGTGAGATGCGTTGGGAAGACAAACTGCAGCACTTACACTCACATTAACGACCACCCAGCAGCTGTCAACCTTTTGGACAGCATAGGAATAAGCTGTAGAGCATGCACTGCCGTCCGTTGTGCTCACACACCCTATGAAAGAACCATGTCCCAAGGGTTATAACAAATCCCGGTTGCTTCGTGTAATTATTGTCTTCGAATGAAAGTATCGTTTCTGTTCGTCTCGTTGCGTATTTCTATCAGTTAAGCTCTGTACTGTACTGTAGTAGTTCTTTCTATGTATGGTCCAAGTTTTATAAAGCTATGTTCCTTTACGGTGACACACCAAGAGAAAGTAACTTTCCTCCTTGTGTTCTGCGCACAAGTGTACATAACGGTAGTGTTAATGGGAGAACATGCCTGTCACCACAGCGGATGTATTTGAAGAGTTATTATGCTAAAGGAGCTAAGCACCAGTTCTACATTGTTTTCCACTTCATTAGGTGCTATGTGAACACAGCTTTTACGTACTAAAAGGGCTATTTACAATTATTGCTTACGTAGGTGCAACGAAGGCTGGTACATGGCATGAGACGTAACTCCTATGTCTTGTTCATGCTAATTAGGGTAAGTGCAGAATGTATTACACGATTTGGCTATACTGGGTATAGAGATTATACCACCGTGTCTCTGTAAACAACGATCGGAACTTTCTACCAGTCTTCAGTTCCCATACGGTAGAAATCCGCTTCTTGGTCATGGAACCATTCGAGAACTGCCTTGTGAACGTCGTTATCATTCTAAAATCCGTTTCCTCCAGATGTTATTTCACTTTTCTGAAAAGATGGAAAACTCATGGTGCAAGATCTGGACTTTGCAATCAGGATGTCCCACGTCTGTGCGGCCTTGGTCAAATTGTAGGCACCATTTCATTACGTCTGGACACGATAGTTCATTTTGTCCACATATCACCAGACATTCACGATGAATTTGTGTGCGATTTAGACGTTTTGCGCATACGAATCATACTGTCCCGCTTACTTCAACTTCCGAGTATGTTTCCAGTTGCCGTGCCATTTCAGTCGTACTCTGTAATGCACTGTAATCCACACCGCAGCAGAACTGTGTCTGCAGGAAGTCTGGAACATCCACTGTCTTCTGCCAAAGTGCCACTCTTGTTGCGCTTTGTTCTTAGCTTGGGACGACACGTGTAACTTACTCCCTGAAGTTCCTACGTAGCAGCATAAAAGACCTTCATCAAGCGACGCCACACAAGATCAGCACCTAATGGTCACGTGATTAGCGTTGCTGATTCTCGGTAACAGGCCCCCGGTTCGATTCCAATCTGGGTGAGGGACTTCCTCCAATCGTGACTGGGTGTGTGTGTGTAGTCTTCATTACCATCGACGCCCAAATCACCGATGTGACGCCAATAAAAAGACTTGCACCAGGTGCCAGAATTCCAGAAAAGGGGACCTCCGGCCAGATATACCATACGCACACACCACACATGCTCCGGTAGGTAATTCTCTCCACTGAAAATACACCCCCGGAAATTGAAATAAGAACACCGTGAATTCATTGTCCCAGGAAGGGGAAACTTTATTGACACATTCCTGGGGTCAGATACATCACATGATCACACTGACAGAACCACAGGCACATAGACACAGGCAACAGAACATGCACAATGTCGGCACTAGTACAGTGTATATCCACCTTTCGCAGCAATGCAGGCTGCTATTCTCCCATGGAGACGATCGTAGAGATGCTGGATGTAGTCCTGTGGAACCGCTTGCCATGCCATTTCCACCTGGCGCCTCAGTTGGACCAGCGTTCGTGCTGGACGTGCAGACCGCGTGAGACGACGCTTCATCCAGTCCCAAACATGCTCAATGGGGGACAGATCCGGAGATCTTGCTGGCCAAGGTAGTTGACTTACACCTTCTAGAGCACATTGGGTGGCACGGGATACATGCGGACGTACATTGTCCTGTTGGAACAGCAAGTTCCCTTGCCGGTCTAGGAATGGTAGAACGATGGGTTCGATGACGGTTTGGATGTACCGTGCACTATTCAGTGTCCCCTCGACGATCACCAGTGGTGTACGGCCAGTGTAGGAGATCGCTCCCCACACCATGATGCCGGGTGTTGGCCCTGTGTGCCTCGGTCGTATGCAGTCCTGATTGTGGCGCTCACCTGCACGGCGCCAAACACGCATACGACCATCATTGGCACCAAGGCAGAAGCGACTCTCATCGCTGAAGACGACACGTCTCCATTCGTCCCTCCATTCACGCCTGTCGCGACACCACTGGAGGCGGGCTGCACGATGTTGGGGCGTGAGCGGAAGACGGCCTAACGGTGTGCGGGACCGTAGCCCAGCTTCATGGAGACGGTTGCGAATGGTCCTCGCCGATACCCCAGGAGCAACAGTGTCCCTAATTTGCTGGGAAGTGGCGGTGCGGTCCCCTACGGCACTGCGTAGGATCCTATGGTCTTGGCGTGCATCCGTGCGTCGCTGCGGTCCGGTCCCAGGTCGACGGGCACGTGCACCTTCCGCCGACCACTGGCGACAACATCGATGTACTGTGGAGACTTCACGCCCCACGTGTTGAGCAATTCGGCGGTACGTCCACCCGGCCTCCCGCATGCCCACTATACGCCCTCGCTCAAAGTCCGTCAATTGCACATACGGTTCACGTCCACGCTGTCGCGGCATGCTACCAGTGTTAAAGACTGCGATGGAGCTCCGTATGCCACGGCAAACTGGCTGACACTGACGGCGGCGGTGCACAAATGCTGCGCAGCTAGCGCCATTCGACGGCCAACACCGCGGTTCCTGGTGTGTCCGCTGTGCCGTGCGTGTGATCATTGCTTGTACAGCCCTCTCGCAGTGTCCGGAGCAAGTATGGTGGGTCTGACACACCGGTGTCAATGTGTTCTTTTTTCCATTTCCAGGAGTGTATACATTTTACCTGGTCAGGGTTGCCCTAAATTATTACCCAAAACGACATTAACAAAATTATGGAAAGCAAACCTGCTTAAATCTGTGACAGCCAAATTTAAATACTACTTTCAATTTCTGTTTGTTGTTGTTGTTGTGGCCTTCAGTCCGAAGATTGGTTTCATGCAGCTCTCCATGCTATTCTATCCTGTGCAAGGCCCTTCATCTACGAATAATTACTGCAATCTACATCCTTCTGAATCTGCTTACTATGTTCATCTCTCGGTCTTCCTCTACGATTCTCCCCCCCCCCCCCGCCCCCTTCCCGCCTTTTCTTTTCTCCCCAATTCTGTTCAGTACCTCCTCATTAATTATGTGATCTACCCATGTAATCCTCAGCATTCTTCTTTAGCACCGCATTTAAAAAGCTTCTGTTCTTGTCTAAACTGTTTACCGTCCATGTTTCATTTCCATACATGGCTACACTCCATACAAATACTTTCAGAAAAGACTTCTTAACACTTGAATCTATATTTGATGTCAACAAATTTTTCTTCTTTGGAAACGCTTTTCTTGCCCTTTCCTGTCTACATTTTATATCGTCTGTACTTCCGTCATCATTAGTTAATTTTCTGCCCAAATAGCAAAACTCATCTACTACTTTAAGTGTCTCGTTTACTAATCTAATTCCCTGATTTAATTCGACTGCATTGCTTTCGTTGATGTTCCTCTTATATTCCCCATTCAAGACACCCACCATTCCGTTCAGCTGGTCTTCCAAGTCCTTTTCTGTCTCTGACAGAATTATAATGTCATCGGCATTCTACCTGAAGCTTAATTCGTATTCCAAATTTTTCTTTGGTTTCCTTTACTGCTTGCTTAATGAACAGATTGAATAACGTCGGGAATAGGCTACTACCCTCTCAACACTGCTCCTGTTCCATGCCCCACGACTATTATAACTACACTCTGGTTACTGTACAAGCTGTAAATAGCATTTCTCTCCCTGCATTTTACTCCTACTACGTTCAGAATATCAGAGAGTGTATTCCAGCCAACATTGTCAAAAGCATTTCTCTGTCTACTAAAGCTATAAACGTACGTTTGCCTTTCCTTAAAGTATCTTCTAACAGAATGCGTAGGGTCAGGATTGCCTCGAGTGCTCCTACATTTCTCCGGAATGAAAATTGACCTTCCCCGAGGTCCGCTTCCATCAATAATTTCTGTATATTACAAAGAAAATGTGTCCTTCATGAGAGATTCGAATGCATTACGTTGGTGGATAAGTTCGTAGTGTTTTTGTTTTGCATTTTGGTATTCCAGATGATGTGGATTTATTTATCGATGGTCACTTTCCATTTGTGGTTCACTGTTGCTGTTTGTGTTTACATACTGTCATTATGCCATTTGTAGATAGTGAGAGGATCAGTGGATGATAGAAAATGAAGTGCCAAGTGGAAAAATCGGAACATTTTTGACATATTCCTCTGTTTGAGTTCAGTAGACGGGTGACAGTAGCGGAGGTAGCCAGAAACATTTGCGCTGTGTATGGGAATAATGCCATTGGACAAAGCACGGCAAGAAAATGGTTTTCTCGTTTTGAGGAGAATCCTTTTGACATTAGTAACTCTCCACGTTCAAGAAGACGTTGGGGGTTTGTTGAAGATCGTTTAAACGCATTAATCTACAATGATCCAGGTAAGTGCACTCGAGAACTTTGAAATGTGATGAAGCGTTATCATTCCACCATCGTATGACATTTGCATGCAATGGAGAAGGTCCAAAAATCAGATGTATGGGTGCAGCAAACTCTAAGCCAAAATTACAAAAGTCAGCAGGTGGCCACATGTACATTTCTGCTTGCACACCATCACTTGACCCGTGAACAACACCGACCATTCCTATCCTGCATCGTTAATGGCCACAAGAAATGTTGTCCTCGTGATAACACAAGGAAAAAAAGAAGAGTTTGAGCCCATACAAAGCAACAACTTCCCGCACGAAGTCCTTCGCACATCCAAAAAAGTTAATGTTATGCATATGGTGGAACATCGACGGTGTGGTGTACTACGAATTGCGTCCCTCAGGTGCAGCCAACACTGCTGAGATTTATTATCGACAACTGAGACGTCTTTCAGACGCTGTCCAAGAACAACGACCAGGAAGACTGTGTGAAGTGTTGCTACTCCTCCATAACGCCCGCCCACATTCTGCTAGACTGACAAAAACCACTATACAGGAGCTGGTTTGGGAAGTTACTTCGCACCCACCTTATTCACTTGATCTTGCGCCCTCATACACTGCTGGCCACCGTAAATGCAACACCCTGAAGGAAGCATCCGAATCAAGTGAAATTTACACCATGAGTTTGCAGCGATGAGATATGCAACTGATTATAATTTCAGCGCAGACGCACATCACGCGCGCCTGTGGCGCCAACTCATAGCGCCATTTAAGGCTTGGCGATTTCGACGAGTGTACGTTCGGCACGTGTGTTTACCTTGTGGTTGTTTCACAAGACGATCAGTTATGCCTCGTAGACAACAGCGAACATCGTTTGATCAAGTATCCGAGTTCGACAGAGGAAGGATAGTGGCTTACCGAGATTGTGGATTATCATACAGAGAAATCGCTAGTCGTTTTGGACGAAACCAAACAACTGTAATGCGGATATGTGACCGTTGGATGCAGGAGGGTACGACGGACCGACGTGGTCGATCGCATTCACCTCGGTGCACCACTGCACGTGCTGATAGGCAAATTGTGCGCATGGCAGTGACGGATCGTTCAGTGACATCCCGAACCATAGCACAGCACATTGAGTCTGTAACGCGTCATCCAGTGTCTGCGCGTACCATTCGACGCCGTTTACAGCAGAGTGGTCTGTCCGCAAGACGTCCATTGCCTCGTCTACCATTGACGCAGAACCACAGACGTCTCCGTCGCCAATGGTGTGATGACAGACGGATGTGGACGGCAGAATGGAATGACGTTGTCTCTACTGACGAGGCACGCTTCTGTCTGCAGCACCACGATGGTCGGATTCGAGTGTGGAGACACCGTGCAGAGAGGATGCTGGACAGCTGCATTATGCACCGCCACACTGGTCTTGCACCGGGTATTATAGTATGGGGCGGTATTGGATATTACTCTCGCACGCCTCTAGTACGCATTGCCGGTACTTTAAATAGCCGGTGCTACATATCCGAGGTGCTGGAGCCAGTTGTCCTTCCTTACCTTCAGTGCTCGGCCACAGCCATATTTCAACAGGATAATGCGCGACCACACGTGGCACGCATTGTCCAAAGGTTCTTCGTCAACAACCAGATTGAAGTGCTTCCCTGGCCGGCTCGCTCTCCCGATCTTTCGCCGATAGAAAACATGTGGTCCATGGTTGCTCAACGAGTGACCCAGATTACATCCCCAGCTGCCACACCAGATGATCTTTGGCAACGTGTGGAAGCTGCTTGGGCTGCTGTACCCCAGGAACACATCCAACGTCTGTTTGACTCAATGCCGAGACGTGTGGCAGCGGTGATCTCCAACAATGGCGGCTACTCTGGCTACTGATTCTGGCAAGAACCACATGTCACAGACGTCTGTAAACGTAATCATTTGATACTTGGTCAACATGTTATCTACAAAATAAATTTTGTTGTGCTACCTCTTGTCTTTCTTGGTGTTGCATTTACGGTGGCCAGCAGTGTATTTTCGCCCTTTCCGTTCTCTGTCGAACGATATTCAAGGAACATCCTTTCCGGGTGAAAATGAGCTCTGAACTTAGCTCTATGAGTTTTTCCCTCGAGACCACGTGACTTCTAAAGTCGGGAAATCTAAAAGTTACCCCAGCGTTGGTAGTCTGTTGTAAATAGTGAAAGAGACTTTATCCACCAACCTAATACTTTTGATCCCACTCTGTTTTAATGCCTGCTTTCGTTGACTAGCGTTTGTGTTTCTCTCCACTTAAAAATATTTCTTTACCGCTGCTAGGCACAAGCTGGGTATAGCACATTACGTGAGACGGCTGAACGAGATAAGTATTTCCAGCCTGTTGTTTTTACTCTTACGCTGACCACTGAATTGCTCACGGCAGCGATATATGGGAGTACTAGCAGGGAGCGCTGGCTGCTGGGTGGCTGTATTGTGCACGCTATCGGCTCGACGAGAGAATCGCGGCCGTTCTTTGTTCACCGCGCTGCTGTTTGCCGAGCCACGTACAACACCGGCAAAACCTACCCTCAACCCTTTATCATCAGGATATTGGTTTCGGGCCCAATCAAATTATTCGGATTCTCTACGGTTAAAGAGCATTCAGTGGCCGCTATAATGGCCACGCGTCGCTCGGCTTCGAATTTTGTGTCACGTCTGAAAAAGTTCCTCCTCTCTAAGGATATTACTGTCGACAGAACATGGAAAAAATGCAAGAACAAAAGTGGGCATACATTTCTGAAATATTTTGACTTCTTATAGGTAACAATCAGACATTTAGAGTGAAGCCCAACTGACATTCGACACCATGATTTTTCTTATTGTCACACTTGTCACACGTGGCGAACAACTACAGGTGATTGCTATGATCGTTCCTTCACCAGGCCAAAACCAGACTGAGTTACCGCTACATCTGTAATCTTCAGTGTCAACGCACTGAGCATGTCCCCAGAACGCTTAACTCACTGAACGTGTATTCGGCGGAAGCAGGCTTGAAACCTCGACTTGTCATAATGAAATGAAATGATCGTATGGCATTGTTGGCCGGGAGGCCCCATGCGGGGAAGTTCGGCCGCCGTATTGCAAGTCCTTTTTAGTTGACACCATTTCGGCGACTTGCGAGTCAATGATGATGAAATGATGATGAAAACACAACACCCAGTCATCACGAGGCAGGGAAAAATCCCTGACCCCGCCGGGAATCGAACCCGGGACCCGATGCGCGGGAAGCGAGAACGCTACCGCAAGACCATGATTTCGTTTTTCGATAGTGTCCCTATATGGTATAATGTGGATACCGGCTTGGTTCATTGAGTAATTCACACGATATCTGTTCCTCAGCGTATCTAATTTGACCTAAAGATCTGTATCTGTTTCCTCGTGTGCGCAACTGGAGGTTTATATAGCTGCTAGCAAGCTGTCGTACAATCATGTAGTACGTTGACATACTGAATTTTCACTCTGCTGTGGCGTATGCGCTGATCTGAAACTTCCTGGCAGATTAAAACTGTATTACGGACGAGGACTCGAAACTGGACGTTTGTCTTTCGCGAAAAGTATGCACACCTTGCGGGGCTCTCTCTGCTGATAGAAAGGTTATTAGAGATAGATTGCTTAAACACATCCTGTGGGATCTTTCCAGAATTTTTGCTGTGCAACGCAGTATGTGCTGAGTTGCAACTTCCTCGCAAATTAAAACTGTGTGCCGAACCGGGATACGAAACTGGAATCTTTGCCTTTCGCGAGCAGCTGTTCTACCCACTGAACTATCCAAGTACAATTTAGGAGACGCCATCGTAGCTTCACAACTGTGAAGCCCGGAATGTATGAGCTGATGAACTGGTGGAAGTATAACTGTAAGGGGGGGGGGGGAGGAGGAGGAGGAGGTCGTGAACCGTGGATAAATAGCTCAGTCGGTAAATCAGTTTCCCACGAAAGGAAAAGGTCCTAGGTTCGAGTACCAGTCGGGCACGCAGTTTTATGTGCCATGAAGTTTCATGTAACCCGTTCTGTACTCACATGTTGTGACTCTGATACAGAAATTTCCCCATCGACTCATATTTATGAATGGTCTGAAGTCTTCCCATCATATAGAAGACGTTATGTCGTTTTCAGCTCATAGAACTCGTTGTAAATAGCTGTGGGTGTACACCAAGAGTGGTATAGCACCGGCACTGTTCATAATTTCTGTACGTGACTTGTTGGATAACATCGGGAGACGCAAAGGCTATTAGCAAACCATGCTGTTCATTATATGAAACCCGATACACTATAAACGTTTAGCCAAATGCAGTGCACTGGCAGAGGATTGAGATTCAATTCAAGGGCTGCCAGTTGACCATCAACATAATAATAATAATAATAATAATAATAAAAACAGGTACAGGAAGGAATTTTCATTTCATTAGGCTACTGATGGTCAATCACTGAGCATACCTGTAAAGTATATATGAGTATTTGTCTAGACACATTTAAAATGTATCAACCACATAAAACTAGTGCCACGAACAGTAGGTGTCAAGTTGAAATTCGTTAGAAATATGCTGATGTAAATGATATACTGATGCAGCTTACAGAATCCCCATTCGAGCGATGCCTTATGTATTGTTGACGATCTGGGATACTTGCTAGGGAAGACAAACGGAAAAGGTTGAGAATGTCTAATTAGGAGTTGTGTGCAATTTTCAGGTTCACTGAACTGCGAGAGCTTCACAGAAATTCCCATCGAAATGCACTGGCAGTTTGCATAGTGCCTTGTTGACAACTTGAGTCCATGGCTTCTTGAGGCCTGTGCTACAGTCTAAACCTACCATCAGCGTGTAACAACTGAATTCGAGACCCACGTGACCAGACCACGGTTTTCCAGTCGTCTAGGATCCAACCGATGTTGTCACGAGCGCAGGAGAGGCGCTGCAGTCGATGTGCCGTTAGCAAAGGTACTGGCGTCGGTCGTCTGCTGCCATAGCCCATTAACGCCACATTTCGCCGCACTGTCCTAACGGATACGTTTGTCGTACGTCCCACACTGATTTCTGCTGTTATTTTCTGTAATGTTGCTTGTCTGTTTGCACTGACAACTCTACGAAAACGCCCCTGCTCTCGGTCGTTAAGTTTGAAATTTGTGGGACCAAACTGATGAGGTCATCGGTCCCTAAGTCTACGCACTACTTAATCTAACTTAAACCAACTTACGCTATGGGCAACACACACACCCGTGCCCGAGGAAGGACTCGAACCTCCGACGGGGGGAGCCGCACGGACTATGACAAGGCGCCCATAGACCGCGCGGCTACTCCGCGCGGCTCTCGGTCGTTAAGTGAAGGGCGCCGGCCACTGCGTTTTTCGTATAGAGAGATAATGCGTGAAGTTTGTTATTTTCAGCACACTCTTGACACTGTGGATCTCGTAATCCTAAATTGCCTAATGATTTCCAGAATGGAATTTCCGTTGCGTCTAGCTCCTTGTGTACGCGATTCTACCGCCATCCGTACATGTGCATATCGCTACCCCATAACTTTTGTCGCCTCAGTGTAGTTTCTCACGCACAAGGTGCGTATTTCATTTCATAGGATATAGACACACAATCGATAACATCTGTGTAATGCTACTTCAGAAAAATGTTACAAACTTTGATGCAAACTGGGTCTTATGTGAGGGACATGCTTGCTAAAGAGTATTGCTGAATACGTGATAGAGGTTCCACTGGACATGTCTGACACAGGCTCATGTCCGTGGTTAGTTCACTCTTGCTGCAGGATACGAATTATGGTGACCATGATCAGCTGTTTGCCTAGTGGTCAACACAAAAGATGTGGCTCCTATAGGACTTTCATTCGCGGCCTGCTGCCAAGTATGTCATGTGTGCAGAATTTATGCTGTGAAAGTATATGGCAGTTGCATCAGAAAAGCAATATCAATTTCCTCATTCTAATATTAACTGTGTTTAGAAATTGAGAGCTAAGTCGAAAATTTAAGAAAAATATAAACAAATCAAGAGAACTGCAGTTGTTGAATTTATTAATTTTTAATATGACAGGCTTAAGCAGTGTTAGATGTGTTCTAATGTTATAAAGAGCAGCTACGAGTTCTAGAAATTAAATTCACAGGCAGTGGCAGTCATATTTCTCATATCATCGAGCATATGAGTATCTGCAGCGTATACAGTGTACTGTACTTCAGGAAGCACTCCGTCTTCAGGCCACGAGTGGCCTACCGGGACCATCCGACCGCCGTGTCATCCTCATGGAGGATGCAAATAGGAGGGGCGTGGGGTCAGCACACCGCTCTCCCAGTCGTTATGATGGTATTCTTGACCGAAGTCGCTACTAATCGGTCGAGTAGCTCCTCAATTGGCATCACGAGGCTGAGTGCACCCCGAAAAATGGCAACAGCGCATGGCGGCATGGATGGTCACCCATCCAAGTGCCGACCACGCCCGACAGCGCTTAACTTCGGTGATCTCACGGGAACCGGTGTATCCACTGCGGCAAGGCCGTTGCCGTATTTCAGGAAGCCGCACACATAAAAGTTTAAAGACTTTATTTGTGGTGGCCTGGACGTACGCTCAGACTTCAGAGCAACAAATATTTCACTTTAATGCAGTTCACTCGCTGGTTCAGTGCTTTCTTGTGAGTTGGAGATGTTTCCTTCTGCTCCTACTGTCCCTTTACAGGATACTGCATCTAGCGCCGCTATCCGACAGGTAGCGCCACGCTGATACCGTAAGAAGACTAACTGCTTACACTACCATAGTTGCGGGCTTTTCATTCTACCGGAACATAAAGTTTCAGCTACCGAAAGTTGCATTCGATTTAAAACTGCATTATAAAATCCAACAAATGGCTCTGAGCATTACGGGACTTAACTGCTGAGGTCATCAGTCCCCTACAACTTAGAACTACTTAAACCTAACTTACCTATGGACGTCACACACATCCGTGCCCGAGGGAGCATTCGAACCTGCGACCGTAGCGGGCGCGCGGTTCCAGACTGTAGCACCTAGAACCGCTCGGCCACCCCGGCCGGCCATAAAATCCAACAATGACATTAGAACATTGCTTTACATTGTATCAGTACATGATCTTTTTCTTTTCGGCAGTTCCTCCCAATTTTTGAGGTCGGTAGATACTGGTCACTCACCGACTCTCAGTTCGACAGATCTTACACTTAGGTGGTATCTGCCATTCCTGACACCGCATCACCATTTAGTCTAAGACTAAACGCAAGGAAAGACAGAAAATCAGAGTTTAACTTCCCATAGCCAAAGATTTCATTCGGTACGTTGCGCATACACCGAATGGAAAAGTATGTGGAAGGACTTTCGCAAACCACGAAGAAATAAAATCTGGATGACTGGACGCTCCTGTCGTACACGAGTCCAGTTGTGTAAACTACTGAATTTGTCTGAGTACTGTTAATTATATTCGGTGCGTTTATGTGTTTTAACTATATGAGTGTTGGGTTAATGAGGCAGAAGTGAAGCAGTCTGATATTTGCCTGGACAGATCTGGGAACTCACCCAAAAAAACAGTCTTGGCTGCCATTGTACGACAGTAACGGTCGTTAATTTGGCGCGCCAATTTGATTCGTGTCTTTTTCAACCCCCTGTGTCGTAACCTAGCGCGCATCCTTGGGTTCTTTGCGTCCTTCTACTTGTTCTACTGTTCTTTCACGCAGTCAGTCTTCTAATATTTGTCTTGTAATGTTGTAACCGTTACACGTAACTATTACGCAGTATCGAACATCATCCCTTTCCCTTTCTGCACTTCAGTCCTATTCCCCCACATGAGTATCTCTTTAGAAGCTGCTGTCGCTACCCGAACCTCAGTATCATTCACCGTATCCATTGGCTCAACATTCTGTGCATGCAAACTAAATTCATGGCTCAACGCTATATAAGCTGTCACGTGTTCGACATGCAACTTACCTGGAGCCACTTGTATCCGAATACCTCGCCTTAATGAGGTAGGATTTGTAGAGCGGACACAGTGTGGCTCATATTTAGATCCAGAGTGGAGATGACTCCAGCTATCCGATTAATAGGAACAATTCTGTGCAAGAATGTAAAAAGACGATAGCGTTTCCTGGCGTCAACCATACAGCTCAAAACATTTGCGAGATCAGTCAAGAAATCCTGAAATATCCAGAAGAGAATATTGTGCCAGGAGCGATTTGGAGGACAACAACTGAATATAACATTATAAAGAAGTAAAAAGAAACAGGCTGTCCTTTCATCTTCATATGTCAACAGGTCGTGCCCAGAAATGCTCGAGATATGGATTTCAGTAACGGTTTGTTTTTGTTGTTTGTTTTCATTTTGAAACGAGCGAAGGTACGTCTCACGTACGTAACTGAGTCTGACCTGTACCATATTGGTAAGAAAGAAGCTTATCATTCTAAATATACCACTGAATCCTTGCAGCCCGTAATGTCACGACCGAGAATTCGCTCTCAAACAATCGGAGGCTTCCCAAAACTAGAGAAGTATCTCTTGCTCACAGCCCATCAAAATAGGTTACAAATACCTCGTAGCAGCAGCATACTTTGTAAACAGCAACAGTACTCCGAATTTGAACCAAACGGTATTATCTGAAAGTGTATAAATTAAAATGAAGCCTGAATAAAAAATTCTTTGACAGCCGATAGTAAATCAGAAAGTAAAATTATAATATACAGTATTCCGCTGAACTCATTCGCTAGTTGCCCCGTCCCTTCTCCTTAATATCACATAAGTCAAAAAAGAAAACAATTAATAATCTCATTTGTCAGCTATATCAGTTAGTTACATTAATAACAGTAGCTGCAGACCAACAAATATACAAATTGAACACCAAATGTCTCGGAATCCAGTATGAACCATTTTGTAAGTATAATAATTATAATACTTGACATTGCACCGTTAAAAGGGATGTTGTGCACATACACCAAAGTATTTGATAAATAATTTCAGTTGATCCACTCGTTTGCTTGTTAAAAACACCCATTTGAGCATGTGTAGGCTACTGAAAAAAATTTTACAAGACAGTTTCAGTGATCTGTATCAGTGCATCGCTTAACAGCTTACTGAAATACCTATAGCACCATGTGTTGTCTTTAAGAGTAAAGTGAAACTTTATGTTGTCCACATCAACTTCAAATAGCCGTAAATCATCTTCCCATTAGCCAACCATGATACAACAATGTCTCAGTGTCAACACCGTTAAACGACTATCAAAATTGTTTCATGATTCTCTTTGCCCATAGAAGTAAACATTCATAAATTTGAGTTATCTGGCTCTACTTATTGTCTATAATACTGAACCACCTTTAGCAAAACTATTATTCTTCTAGTATAGAAATTCTTACAGGTTGATTCTGTGTACAGATCTTACAATAAAAAGAAGACTTTCGATACAACATTTAAAATATATTTTTATTTTTCCTGACAAATAGGTAAAATTATGCTCCATGTTGTCCTGTGCACCACGACCAGATAACAGGTTTACTTGAAAAAAAGAGACAGCATTGGTCGTATATTTTTTACTATTGCAAAATCGATTTTCTGTCACTGAGTGACCATCTTCAGTGCTATATTGTATAACTTAAATTGGGATGCACTGTTGTCACTAAGCTTAGTGACAACAGTGCATCCCAATTTAAGTTATACAATATAGCACTGAAGATGGTCACTCAGTGACAGAAAATCGATTTTGCAATAGTAAAAAATATACGACCAATGCTGTATCTTTTTTTCAAGTAAAATTATGCTGCTATACACTTAATTATCTATGATATTACGCTTGATTTCAGTTGAACTTTCACTGTTCTACATTTACACTTTCTACCTACAGATAATGTACAAATGACTTCTGTGTGATACAACGTTCATAAACTATTCATTAACTTCATAAATGAAGACAAAAAATCACTGCAGAATGATTGCCTGCAAGCAATGGAACAATCAAATATACATACTGGTGCCGTATAGCCACTAATTATTCATAAATGGGTACCTAATTAAGTTGACTGTAAATGATACGTGGGAAGAGCACAAATTATGGAGTCTGTTTCAAAGTCTTTGCATCAAATGTCTGGGGCTGACACATCACATCATGGGGAGTAACGTTTGTTATAGATAAAGTGTTTAGCAATTCTTTGCAGAGACACTAAGTTGCATTTTGTGTTGGTTAGTCCTTAAGAGATGGCAGGCCACAGGCACTTTGTGGCGTGCATATGCCTTATGTGTTGTCTGTAATCCATTCATTTGCTCTGTATGAAGGAGGTTAGGCCCAGCAAAATTAAAATTCCTCATTCGCTTTTAAAATACGTATCTTTGTCCACGTAGAGACACTCATTCTTAATTTTTCTCGTTGAAGATTACTCTATAAATGTACTGGGGTACATAGTATGCAATGCACCTGCTTAGTAGACCCTGCTAGATAGGTGAAGTCTCATTCTCTGAGGGTAGTGAAACCTGAAGGACGCCTAGTGCTGCTGGGAAGCATCAAGAAAATTTTTTCTCTAATAAAATTTGTTCCTCATGATGTGATCTATCACCCCTAGACGTCTGACGCAAAACGTTTGGAACACCCTGTATACTTCGATTAAAATAACTTTGTGAATGAAGTTACAGCGATTTGAGTGGTAACAGCCAGGCTCACTCTACAAAAATTCTTCCATGATCTTGGCATGCTCGCTATGGTGTGGGCACAATCAAGGTCTTGCAGAAGGGGCAGGATACATTGGGTAGAGTAACTCACGACACTGTCCACCAAACTAACGCCTATGAAGTTATTTTATCCTACCAACATTAGCACTGGCATGAATGTAACCCTATGACTGATCTTGCTCATTCTGACTTCGGCACTTGTTGATTCCATACAAATCGAACACAGTGTTTAGACTGTGGATCACAGCTCGTGGGAACCAGAGAATGCGTGTGAAATGACTTAGTGCTGAACGAGATGTGGTATCAGATGGCGTGCAGCCCGTAGCAAGGTGACATGTGCAAGGCTATGCTGCTAGTCTTGTTTGTGTTTTCTTATGAGAAGAAAAACTTTTTAGCCAAGACTCAAGAGTCTTGTGGCGCCATAGTAGGCATGACATGTGATCATATAGATGCAATGTTGTGGTAATATGTGTACATAGTAATTTTAACTTTTACTTTTGACATGCCAACATATCATTCAACTCATATGTTGTGTATCTGGAGATTGAATGGAAAGATTTTGAGTGCATCTGGCACAAATTGTTTATAACAACCTGTATGAAGATCTGATGATGGTAACATAGTTTAACCGAAACCGGTAATTCACAATACAATGTTTTATTACGATCTTGGCTAAGAAGTTTTTCTTCTCCTAAGAAAGCAAATACAGTTCGCTCCTTCATACTCAGGATGAATAAACTAATTACTTTTTGCTGCTTGTAGTTCTTCTGCAGCAGTTATTGCGTGGGGTGGTTGAGCAGCCAGTGGTGAGGGGCACACAGCAACAGTAGCATTTGCATGCATCTGGTCAATCTGCTGGTCACGTTCACGTTTGAATTGATGATTGTATCTACAGAAAACATGATCCTACACATGTGGTGATACTGCAGCATTCAGGTGTCAGTAGCATGTGCTTGTGGGCTCACATGACTGCACAGCTAGTTGTGTTTATAATTATGCTCACAATTGTGTTTGTGCAGGAGTGGTGTGCCTGTGCAAATGGAGATGCAGCGGTGGACTGCACATAGCAGGCAGTAGCATGGGCGTGTCTGTGGCTGTGCAGCTGGTCGTGTTTGTAAATCTGCTGACAATTGTGCTCGCGCAGGACTGGTGTGCCAGCTCGGATAGAGGTGCAGCGGCGGGCGGTGAGCAGCCAGCCGTTGCATGGGCGCGTGCACGGCTGTGTGTCTGGTCATGTTTCTAACTGTGCAAACGATTGTGACTGTACAGAAGTGGTGAGCTGGCGCGGACGGATGCACAGCGGCGGGCGGCGCGCAGCTGGCAGTAGCATGGGCGCGCACGTGGCCGTGCAGCTGGTTATGTTACTAATTGTGCTGACGATTGTGATTGCGCAGAAGTGGTGTGCCGGCGCGGATGGATGCGCAGCGGCGGGCGGCGCGCAGCTGGCAGTAGCATGGGCGCGCACGTGGCCGTGCAGCTGGTCATGTTACTAATTGTGCTGACGATTGTGATTGCGCAGAAGTGGTGTGCCGGCGCGGATGGATGCGCAGCGGCGGGCGGCGCGCAGCTGGCAGTAGCATGGGCGCGCACGTGGCCGTGCAGCTGGTCATGTTACTAATTGTGCTGACGATTGTGATTACGCAGAAGTGGTGTGCCGGCGCGGATGGATGCGCAGCGGCGGGCGGCGCGCAGCTGGCAGTAGCATGGGCGCGCACGTGGCCGTGCAGCTGGTCATGTTACTAATTGTGCTGACGATTGTGATTGCGCAGAAGTGGTGTGCCGGCGCGGATGGATGCGCAGCGGCGGGCGGCGCGCAGCTGGCAGTAGCATGGGCGCGCACGTGGCCGTGCAGCTGGTCATGTTACTAATTGTGCTGACGATTGTGATTACGCAGAAGTGGTGTGCCGGCGCGGATGGATGCGCAGCGGCGGGCGGCGCGCAGCTGGCAGTAGCATGGGCGCGCACGTGGCCGTGCAGCTGGTCATGTTACTAATTGTGCTGACGATTGTGATTGCGCAGAAGTGGTGTGCTGGCGCGGATGGATGCGCAGCGGCGGGAGGCGCGCAGCTGGCAGTAGCATGGGCGCGCACGTGGCCGTGCAGCTGGTCATGTTACTAATTGTGCTGACGATTGTGATTGCGCAGAAGTGGTGTGCCGGCGCGGATGGATGCGCAGCGGCGGGAGGCGCGCAGCTGGCAGTAGCATGGGCGCGCGCGTGGCCATGCTGCTGGTCGTGGCGCTGGCGGCGGCGCAGAAGCCCAGCCTGGGTGCGAGCCGCCGGCGCGACGTGTACATCGCCGGATTCTTCCCGTATGGCCGCCACGTGCCCGAGAGCCGTGTCGGCCGCGGCGTCATGCCATCTGTCATGCTCGCCGTCGATCACATCAACGAGAGCCCCACCGTACTGCGCAACTATATGCTGCACATGTACTGGAACGACACAGAGGTCAGTCAATCAGCAATACGTCTCTTCCTTCCCTCCCTATAGTGTTATGTACTGTGTACTCGTTCTACAAGTGCTTTTAATGGCATTATTATGTCACTGGGCGTCAGTTTCAGGTGACTGGTAAAGTAATTTATCTTCTTATACACATCAAATGCGTGTTATTGGTAACAGCCACATAGGTTTCTTATCCGTCTTGCGGATACCCTTGAGTAGCACAGATGACTTCCTGAGGCCAGTACTCCGTGAAATCAACACAGCTAGGCTTTCCCTATGAACCACTATAGCCTAGGTCTGAGCCAGAGCAATAATCTGTTTCGGTATCTTATAAAATATGACATTAGTGTCAGACTGAATTTCATATCAAACAAATAAGAGGACCTCTGTGTCCATTACGTATTTTGAGACATTTTTAAGACACCAGTGGATTCATTCTGAAATCATTGCATGTCCCCTGGGAAATACTATGAAGTAAATTTTCCTGTAAAATTATGTGGATTACTTAAAAAATATATATGTTTTGTTCCTCATTAGCAAACTCTGATGAAGTATCCTTCCTTGCATCTCACGATACTATTTAGTGACATATATCCAGGACAACACATAAGGGTTGATCTATTTAAACTGCCTAGGTAAACGCTGGCTGCCATCGCAGTGGACTGTCCCCAGATGCACCTGTTACTCGTATCGTAATTCCATATTGAATTTTGTATGTATTCTCGTCACAGATTTAAAAATTGAATTCCACTCATTATTTCTGCCTTTCGTCTAAAATATGATACATTATCATCGTCGATTCTTAGAAACTATGTAGGTTAGATACCAGCGCGTAATTCACTTATTTGCAGGAGTCTTTAACTTTCACTACGTTCTCCTATTTTCATTATTTTTTCTGACCTACGTTTTAGGACATTCGAAATAAGAACACAGTGCTAAAAGGATACGCTTCAAATTATTGATTTCAGGTATCGTACCGTTGCTTTACATCAAGATGACAATGTAAATAGGATCCTAAAACAAATTCTGAAGATTATCTCATATTTTATACTCCCATAAACATAAGAAAATAAATCTGTTTGACTAATTTATGGTGTAGGAACGACGTTTAACATCTTCCTGGAATCTAGAGTTGTAGAGATTCAGTCTTGGTATAACTCCAGATTTTTTGGACAATTTGTCGCGAATATACACTCCTGGAAATGGAAAAAAGAACACATTGACACCGGTGTGTCAGACCCACCATACTTGCTCCGGACACTGCGAGAGGGCTGTACAAGCAATGATCACACGCACGGCACAGCGGACACACCAGGAACCGCGGTGTTGGCCGTCGAATGGCGCTAGCTGCGCAGCATTTGTGCACCGCCGCCGTCAGTGTCAGCCAGTTTGCCGTGCCATACGGAGCTCCATCGCAGTCTTTAACACTGGTAGCATGCCGCGACAGCGTGGACGTGAATCGTATGTGCAGTTGACGGACTTTGAGCGAGGGCGTATAGTGGGCATGCGGGAGGCCGGGTGGACGTACCGCCGAATTGCTCAACACGTGGGGCGTGAGGTCTCCACAGTACATCGATGTTGTCGCCAGTGGTCGGCGGAAGGTGCACCGTTAGGCCGTCTTCCGCTCACGCCCCAACATCGTGCAGACCGCCTCCAGTGCTGTCGCGACAGGCGTGAATGGAGGGACGAATGGAGACGTGTCGTCTTCAGCGATGAGAGTCGCTTCTGCCTTGGTGCCAATGATTGGTCGTATGCGTGTTTGGCGCCGTGCAGGTGAGCGCCACAATCAGGACTGCATACGACCGAGGCACACAGGGCCAACACCCGGCATCATGGTGTGGGGAGCGATCTCCTACACTGGCCGTACACCATTGGTGATCGTCGAGGGGACACTGAATAGTGCACGGTACATCCAAACCGTCATCGAACCCATCGTTCTACCATTCCTAGACCGGCAAGGGAACTTGCTGTTCCAACAGGACAATGCACGTCCGCATGTATCCCGTGCCACCCAACGTGCTCTAGAAGGTGTAAGTCAACTACCCTGGCCAGCAAGATCTCCGGATCTGTCCCCCATTGAGCATGTTTGGGACTGGATGAAGCGTCGTCTCACGCGGTCTGCACGTCCAGCACGAACGCTGGTCCAACTGAGGCGCCAGGTGGAAATGGCATGGCAAGCCGTTCCACAGGACTACATCCAGCATCTCTACGATCGTCTACACGGGAGAATAGCAGCCTGCATTGCTGCGAAAGGTGGATATACACTGTACTAGTGCCGACATTGTGCATGGTCTGTTGCCTGTGTCTATGTGCCTGTGGTTCTGTCAGTGTGATCATGTGATGTATCTGACCCCAGGAATGTGTCAATAAAGTTTCCCCAGGGGACTGATGACCATAGATGTTAAGTCCCATAGTGCTCAGAGCCATTTTGAAAGTTTCCCCTTCCTGGGACAATGAATTCACGGTGTACTTATTTCAATTTCCAGGAGTGTATTATTTGTGTAAGACTTTTTAAAATTAGAATAATAACTGTCACAGTTGACTTCAACAATATTACATCGATTTCAAGTATAATGACAAGCCGATCTGAATCAGAGGCGTCAATATTACAAGATGATACACGTGATTTCCCGGTTATGTGGGGTATTACTGGGCGTCAGACACACAGATACTTCGCAGAATAACTGTCTTGTTTGTTATGGCATTTGTGATGTTAGGGCATAAACTATAGTAAACAATTACCTCCTTGAGCAGGAAAGGAAAAATGTTACGTGGTACATAGTCCTTGTTTCAAAATTTAAAACAAACTAAACGGAGATGAGCAGAAGCAATTCTTCAAAATGCTTAACAGAAGGAGGCAGACATTTCTGCTTACAGTTTTCAGTTTGTCGTTTGGAAACTCAGGGAAGGTTAACTCCTCTGAGTAGAGTTTGCTTTTTCTTTTTTTAATATAGAAATGAGTTACTGAAGAATTAAAATATTTTTTCCGTGTAAGCGCAATGCGCAAAAGTGCAAATGCGTAAACTTCAACTTCATATTATCCATTTCGTAAAACATCCGAAGGAATATACCCCTGCATGCTTCATAATTTACGGGGTGATAAAACATTCAGGAGAGGTACAAATTGACACATATGCTTGGAATGACATGGGGTTTTATTAGAACCAAAAAACACCAAAGTTCAAAAAATGTCGGACAGATGGTGCTTCATCTGATCAGAATAGCAATAATTAGCATAACAAAGTAAGACAAAGCAAAGATGATCTTCCTTACAGGAAATGCTCAATATGTCCACCATCATTCCTCAACAATGGCTGTAGTCGATGGATAATGTTGTGAACAGCACTGTAAAGCATGTCCGGAGTTATGGTGAGGCATTTGCGTCGGATGTTGTCTTTCAGCATACGTAGAGATGTCGGTCAATCACGATACGCTTGTGACTTCAGGTAACCCCAAAGCCAATAATCGCATGGACTGAGGTCTGGGGACCTGGGAGGCCAAGCATGACGAAAGTGGCGGCCAAGCACACGATCATCACCAAACGACGTGCGCAAGAAATCTTTCACGCGTCTAGCAATATGGGGTGGAGCGCCATCCTGCATAAACATCGTACTTCCAGCAGGTGTTTATCAGCCAGGCTGGGGATGATGCGATTCTGTAACATATCGGCGTACCTCTCACCCGTCACGGTAGCAGTTACCTGCTGTCCAGCGCCATCTGTCGGATATTTTGTGAACTTCGATTTTTTTGGTTCTAATAGACCCCATGTCATTCCAAGCATGTGTGTCAATTTTTACCTATCTACAATATTCCATGGTTTATTAAGTTTTCAAATTGATACTGACTTTTTGATCACTCGGTATCTCAGTAATTTCTTCAAATATAATCACTAAAATCTGCCTTAATGGTGCCTTAAAAAGCTACCATCCTATGCCGTGGAATGACCATACTCTTGATATTTGTATCAGTCCTGAAGCACTTGCAGAGAAAAAATATTTTAGTTCCTTGGTAACTCATGTCTGTATCCACAAAAGAAAAAACAAACCCTGTTCACCAGAACTGAATCTTTCTCTAAATTCCACGGATAATATGAAAACATAAAACAGTAGTTTTTGCCTCCTTCTCGTAAGGGTTTTGAAGAATGGCTCCTGATCATCTGCGTTTAGTTGTCTGTTTCCCTATTTTCACATTTGTTGCCCCTGAATTCGTAATTAAGAAACGTGTAATTCTCAGATTGACATTGTGAGCATTCGGATTGGAATATACTAAGTCTTTTAGCTTCAATAAGAAACATTCGCTCATGTTATTGTGCCACAGCTGCTCCGAGATTGCTCCTTCGTCAATAAAGGCTGTTACTCCCTCACAGTCGGAGTTCTAATTTATAGATTAAAGATTTTAGATCTTGATGGAGGTTGTACGATGTAAATCCTGCTATTAACAGCCCTACGTCAAATCTTTACCTTCGTCCTATCAACTACTATATCTTTCAAGCTACACTCCTGGAAATTGAAATAAGAACACCGTGAATTCATTGTCCCAGGAAGGGGAAACTTTATTGACACATTCCTGGGGTCAGATACATCACATGATCACACTGACAGAACCACAGGCACATAGACACAGGCAACAGACCATGCACAATGTCGGCACTAGTACAGTGTATATCCACCTTTCGCAGCAATGCAGGCTGCTATTCACCCATGGAGACGATCGTAGAGATGCTGGATGTAGTCCTGTGGAACGGCTTGCCATGCCATTTCCACCTGGCGCCTCAGTTGGACCAGCGTTCGTGCTGGACGTGCAGACCGCGTGAGACGACGCTTCATCCAGTCCCAAACATGCTCAATGGGGGACAGATCCGGAGATCGTGCTGGCCAGGGTAGTTGACTTACACCTTCTAGAGCACGTTGGGTGGCACGGGATACATGCGGACGTGCATTGTCCTGTTGGAACAGCAAGTTCCCTTGCCGGTCTAGGAATGGTAGAACGATGGGTTCGATGACGGTTTGGATGTACCGTGCACTATTCAGTGTCCCCTCGACGATCACCAGTGGTGTACGGCCAGTGTAGGAGATCGCTCCCCACACCATGATGCCGGGTGTTGGCCCTGTGTGCCTCGGTCGTATGCAGTCCTGATTGTGGCGCTCACCTGCACGGCGCCAAACACGCATACGACCATCATTGGCACCAAGGCAGAAGCGACTCTCATCGCTGAAGACGACACGTCTCCATTCGTCCCTCCATTCACGCCTGTCGCGACAGCACTGGAGGCGGTCTGCACGATGTTGGGGCGTGAGCGGAAGACGGCCTAACGGTGTGCGGGACCGTAGCCCAGCTTCATGGAGACGGTTGCGAATGGTCCTCGCCGATACCCCAGGAGCAACAGTGTCCCTAATTTGCTGGGAAGTGGCGGTGCGGTCCCCTACGGCACTGCGTAGGATCCTACGGTCTTGGCGTGCATCCGTGCGTCGCTGCGGTCCGGTCCCAGGTCGACGGGCACGTGCACCTTCCGCCGACCACTGGCGACAACATCGATGTACTGTGGAGACCTCACGCCCCACGTGTTGAGCAATTCGGCGGTACGTCCACCCGGCCTCCCGCATGCCCACTATACGCCCTCGCTCAAAGTCCGTCAACTGCACATACGGTTCACGTCCATGCTGTCGCGGCATGCTACCAGTGTTAAAGACTGCGATGGAGCTCCGTATGCCACGGCAAACTGGCTGACACTGACGGCGGCGGTGCACAAATGCTGCGCAGCTAGCGCCATTCGACGGCCAACACCGCGGTTCCTGGTGTGTCCGCTGTGCCGTGCGTGTGATCATTGCTTGTACAGCCCTCTCGCAGTGTCCGGAGCAAGTATGGTGGGTCTGACACACCGGTGTCAATGTGTTCTTTTTTCCATTTCCAGGAGTGTATGAAGGTAACTGTACATCCTTTAGCGCTGGCTTCAATGTAGAGCGAAAACATCTGTTGGATTATAACAGTTACATCAGGTGGAACAAATTATAATATGAATTTCAAGCTTTCCTCAGAAGAGAAGGTTCTGTTCTCTGAGTTTCCCTTTAAAGATATATGAGTGAAACAAGCCCTGGGCTTCTTTAAGTAAAAGAGTCGTCATATATTCGAGAATTATCTGTTGAATACTAGTAGCAAAAGAGCTAAGCCTGTCTGTTGCTAGTAAAGGAAAGGATCCGGTGCACATGCCTGCGACTGAACACAACTTCTAAGGAATTATTCGTACCCCACTTAGGGATTGCTTGTCTACTCTCGCCTGATTCTTGGGAGTGAGCTGATGCTATTTATTGAACTTCTGCAGACTGATCTCGTCGCAGAGCTACTAGCAGAACGTCTGGCAGCAGGAGAGTAAGAGTGACGACGAACTGTAAGCAATTTTTAGCGACGCGGCAAAATCAGTTCTGAAAAAGGGACTCAAATGGAAGTGAGCGTATGGCCTCAGTGCAGGCAGTAAGTTCGGCCGCCAAGTACAGGTCTTACTGAGTGCGACGTCACATTGGCCAACTTGCAAGTCGACAATGGGGATGAAATGATAATGAGGACAGCACAACATCCACTCCTTGAGGGGAGAAAATCTCCTTCCCCAGCCGGGAATCGAACTCGGGCTCCCATGAGTGGCAATCCAACGCGCTGACCATTCAGCTAATGGGTTGGTTTAATTTCCACCATCGCCAATGTCAATGCCTGAGAAGTACTCGTATGTCAGGAAACGTACTGCGCATTCACCACCACTGTTCTACCAGATACGAACGTCGTTCGAGAACTTTGGAATTATCCTGAAAAACTTATTCTAATTGCGCACAATGGAAATGCCACTGTACTATTTACGCTGTCAGAGTGCTATCGCAGAATGTGCAGCCTACTCGAAGACCCAGCATGGAGAAAATTGTAGGAAGACCCGAAGAGTGAAGAACAAGGCCACTGCCGAAAGAAATCGTTAAGAAGCTTCGACCACGAACTGCGGCACCACCAAGGCTCTATGGCTTACGTAATTTGCACAGACAAGTTGTCCTCTACGTCCAATGGTTTCATTCTTCACCAGAATACCGCTTGCTGATTCCCTCGAGTTGATCAGGGAGCTAGTCAGCCCGACAATGACTAATCTCTTTGAATTTGTCCTCATATTAACATTCTTTCTCTTCAGTGGAGACTATTATGAACAATCGGATGGCGTCGCGATGGGATGCCCTCTGTCACCGGTCTGGCAAACTTGTTTATGAAGGGTTTCGAAGAGAAAGCTCTGGAAACAGCTGCATTGAAATCTACATGCTTTTACAGATACACTGATGACACATGTGTGGTATGGCCACATAGAAGCGAAAACCTTCAGAAGTTCCTTCAACATCTGAGCTATCGGCACCCCAGTATCAAATTCAGCATGGAGGTGACGCTGCCAGGTGCCATCATCCTTCACAACGTGATGGTGCACTGCGCACACTGGTGCACATAGCCTGTTCAATATCGGCCGGAGAAAGAGTACCAAGGGAGCTCAGCCACGTGGAGGATGTATTCAAGAAGAATGGAATGGCGGGAGACAAATCCGGCGTGCATTCAGGCAGAAGTTACAGGCCTAGCAAATAGAATATGACGCAATAGCTTATCTGCAGTACTCTGGCCACGTATCCAATACAATCGGCAGAATACTTGCTCGACGTAATATTAAATGAGTTTTCCGCCCACCTCTGAAAACGCTATTAGATACGGTGAAAGACGACTTGGAGCTACGTAAACCGCGTGTTCACCGTATTCCATGTAAATGCGGTAAGGCAGACTGTGCGAGCAATCGAAGAAAGATTCAAAGAACACAGAAGACACACTGAACTTAAGCAGACAACATAATCTGCTATTGCGGAATATTGTATGGCTACTGGGGACTCAGTGAAGTATGAACAAACGGAATTTTTAAGACAGACCTTGTCGTTTTGTGACTGTGTTTTGAAAGAGGTCGACAGGCTGATCAACAGAGATAGTAGCTACGCACCAAACAAAGTTTGGGACCTAGTGCTCAGTCAACTATTATCGCAACGTCGGCCGAGAACCACTTCCAGCCGGCCGGAGAGGCCGAGAGGTTTTAGGCGCTACAGTCTGGAACCACGCGCCCGCTAGGGTCGCAGGTTCGAATCCTCCTTCGGGCATGTGTGTGCGTGATGTCCTTAGGTTAGTTAGATTTAAGTAGTTCTAAGTTCTAGGGGACTGATGACCACAGCAGTTAAGTCCCATAGTGCTCAGAGACATTTGACCCATTTTTTTTTAACCACTTCCGTGCCCGACGGTGGCTACAGCATCACTGAGGGACCGGGGTCCCCCACAGCTTTCGGCGATGGCGTCTCCCACCACTCGACCCCACACACCGTGTGACCGGGTAGTGGGGGCAGAGATGGGGAGCAATCGCAGTATTAAAGAGGGGGAATGTAGCGAAGGTGCTCATTCACCACATCACCCAAGGACAATTCGTATAAATATGGTTTTCCTTTTCTTCCGCACAGGAACGACAGGAAGAGCATTTTCATGCTTACACTGCTCAACATGTCTAGGAAGGACAGCTATCCAATGAAGCGTCAGCGTCACAAGGCACTCGTTCTACAGCTATCGCCTGAAGATGAAAGGCAAGGTACGCTGTTGAAGTATCATATTACGAAGACGACTGAATCCAGCGGGATATCCGAGACAAGTACAAAGAAAGCTAAATCAATTTATCTAATGCCTCAAAATCTACCAAAAAAAATTGTTCAAATGGCTCTGAGCACTATGGGACTCAACTGCTGAGGTCATAAGTCCCCTAGAACTTAGAACTACTTAAACCTAACTAACCTAAGGACAACACACACACCCATGCCCGAGGCAGGATTCGAACCTGCGACCGTAGCGGTCACGCGGTTCCAGACTGTAGCGCCTATAACCGCACGGCCACTCCGGCCGGCAAAATCTACCCTCATATAGCAACAGTTGATTACAACTGAGTTGTGAATCCGAGTAGAAACACGCCACAATGCGTCTGTGGACGCCAAATAGAAATTTTAGTGTAATATCTGACGAACAGAAAAGTTAATGTAATGGTGTAAATCTGTAGCCTTGTCACGGTGTAAACTTTTCAGAAAGTAAGTAAATGCGTCTTACTACGACCTGTAAATAAATAGTAGAAATCGTGAAATGTGAAAGAGAGACAAAAGGCAGAAATCCGATGCAGTAAGTCTCATGTCGTATCCTTTCTTGGTCAATTTCCTGAATTTTTCTACAAGGACATCAGTCTTGATCGGGCGAATTACCAAAGCAAATGTCTTTTAAAAACTTTGTCTTCATTCGAATAAATGTCGTAATAGACAAATGACTTCAGTGGGACGCATCCATAAACTTACACTTGTCCTGGCAAGCGAAGACTGCTTCATATGAGACAAATCAAATGGCTCTTATCACTATGCGACTTAACTGCTGAGGTCATCAGTCGCCTAGAACTTAGAACTAATTAAACCTAACTAACCTAAGGACATCACACACATCCATGCCCGAGGCAGGATTCGAACCTGCAACCGTAGCGGTCGCTCGGCTCCAGACTGTAGCGCCCAGAACCGCACGGCCACTCCGGCCGGCGCTTCATATGAGAAGTACAATTAAAATCATTCACCACCTATTAACTGTGTCATGCATTACAGCGTCAGGTGACCCTTCAGAGTGAAGTGTGTACCGGTGTCCCAGCGTTCGTTAGTGAAGTGCATAGATGGAAGTTGTCATTTGTGGACGTTTTATTCAACCAAGCACATGCAATGTGACATCTTAATGCAATAGAAGTTGATCCAAAAAGGATAGATTTTGCGTCGTGTTGCTGCAGATGACAATGTCGCTACATCTGTCATCCATAGATTGTGGACACGCTACAGGGAGATAGATTTGTACACAAGATGAGTTGGGCAAGGTCGCCAACGCATTACAACGCCACATAAAGCCGATATTCGGCCATCTCTTCGTTACGGCGTCACAGAGATACTACCAGAGCACTACAGGGAGTTCTTAGAAGCGCAACTGGAGCCGATTTGCCTAATACTACTGTAATGAACACGTTTTGAGAAAAGACCGTACGACGCAAACGTCCTGTTCGAGTACCCCGATCGACACAACATCTTGCAACAAGCTTTCAGTTTTGCCAGTCCCATGTCATCTGGCAACTTTGTTTAGTGGTGAAACGAGTTAGTGATAGGCGAGTACAGATATCCTCTGACGCAATGTGACTGACGCGTTCATGCGCGGAGACCTGTGACGAGCGGTTCCTCTCAGATGATCTCCAGGAAATCGACAGAGTTCCGAGGTTCTGTAATGTTGTGGGGAAGCATCAGTGTTAGTCATACGGATCTTGTCCGTGGTCGCCTTAAGGCAAAGCAGTGAATTGCACAGGTCCTGTTGACCATATGGTGGACGCTACATACGGTGGTGGCTCTGAAATCCTTCTAGTAACAGGATCCATGTGCAGGGCGTCAGCAGGGATGTCTTGCAAAGCCCGGACATTGAGATAATGGAACGGCCAGCAGTGAGTTCTGACCTAAACCCCATCATGCGTATGTGGAACAGGATTCATAGACGTGTTCATGATCGTCCTCTTCCACTACAGACTCTCCGAGAACTCTCATGGGCGCTCATTATAGAATGGGAACGGATGCTGTAGGCTGACCTCCGTAGACTTATATAGAGCATGCCCCGTAGGTGTCAAGCAGCGATAAACGCTCACGGAGGATATGCACGGTACTGAAGCTCTCAAAGTCCAACGAAAAGCAGCCAGGGTGGCGGTATGAATGACTATTTCCACTTTGTTTTCCTGTTCCACTACAGACTCTCCGAGAACGCTCACGGGCGCTCATTGTAGAATGGGAACGGATGCTGTAGGCTGACCTCCGTAGACTTATATAGAGCATGCCCCGTAGGTGTCAAGCAGCGATAAACGCTCACGGAGGATATGCACGGTACTGAAGCTCTCAAAGTCCAACGAAAAGCAGCCAGGGTGGCGGTATGAATGACTATTTCCACTTTGTTTTCCTGTTCCACTACAGACTCTCCGAGAACTCTCACGGGCGCTCATTGTAGAATGGGAACGGATGCTGTAGGCTGACCTCCGTAGACTTATATAGAGCATGCCCCGTAGGTGTCAAGCAGCGATAAACGCTCACGGAGGATATGCACGGTACTGAAGCTCTCAAAGTCCAACGAAAAGCAGCCATGGTGGCGGTATGAATGACTATTTCCACTTTGTTTTCCTGTTCCACTACAGACTCTCCGAGAACGCTCACGGGCGCTCATTGTAGAATGGGAACGGATGCTGTAGGCTGACCTCCGTAGACTTATATAGAGCATGCCCCGTAGGTGTCAAGCAGCGATAAACGCTCACGGAGGATATGCACGGTACTGAAGCTCTCAAAGTCCAACGAAAAGCAGCCAGGGTGGCGGTATGAATGACTATTTCCACTTTGTTTTCCTGTTCCACTACAGACTCTCCGAGAACTCTCACGGGCGCTCATTGTAGAATGGGAACGGATGCTGTAGGCTGACCTCCGTAGACTTATATAGAGCATGCCCCGTAGGTGTCAAGCAGCGATAAACGCTCACGGAGGATATGCACGGTACTGAAGCTCTCAAAGTCCAACGAAAAGCAGCCATGGTGGCGGTATGAATGACTATTTCCACTTTGTTTTCCTGTTCCACTACAGACTCTCCGAGAACGCTCACGGGCGCTCATTGTAGAATGGGAACGGATGCTGTAGGCTGACCTCCGTAGACTTATATAGAGCATGCCCCGTAGGTGTCAAGCAGCGATAAACGCTCACGGAGGATATGCACGGTACTGAAGCTCTCAAAGTCCAACGAAAAGCAGCCAGGGTGGCGGTATGAATGACTATTTCCACTTTGTTTTCCTGTTCCACTACAGACTCTCCGAGAACGCTCACGGGCGCTCATTGTAGAATGGGAACGGATGCTGTAGGCTGACCTCCGTAGACTTATATAGAGCATGCCCCGTAGGTGTCAAGCAGCGATAAACGCTCACGGAGGATATGCACGGTACTGAAGCTCTCAAAGTCCAACGAAAAGCAGCCAGGGTGGCGGTATGAATGACTATTTCCACTTTGTTTTCCTGTTCCACTACAGACTCTCCGAGAACTCTCACGGGCGCTCATTGTAGAATGGGAACGGATGCTGTAGGCTGACCTCCGTAGACTTATATAGAGCATGCCCCGTAGGTGTCAAGCAGCGATAAACGCTCACGGAGGATATGCACGGTACTGAAGCTCTCAAAGTCCAACGAAAAGCAGCCATGGTGGCGGTATGAATGACTATTTCCACTTTGTTTTCCTGTTCCACTACAGACTCTCCGAGAACGCTCACGGGCGCTCATTGTAGAATGGGAACGGATGCTGTAGGCTGACCTCCGTAGACTTATATAGAGCATGCCCCGTAGGTGTCAAGCAGCGATAAACGCTCACGGAGGATATGCACGGTACTGAAGCTCTCAAAGTCCAACGAAAAGCAGCCAGGGTGGCGGTATGAATGACTATTTCCACTTTGTTTTCCTGTTCCACTACAGACTCTCCGAGAACTCTCACGGGCGCTCATTGTAGAATGGGAACGGATGCTGTAGGCTGACCTCCGTAGACTTATATAGAGCATGCCCCGTAGGTGTCAAGCAGCGATAAACGCTCACGGAGGATATGCACGGTACTGAAGCTCTCAAAGTCCAACGAAAAGCAGCCAGGGTGGCGGTATGAATGACTATTTCCACTTTGTTTTCCTGTTCCACTACAGACTCTCCGAGAACGCTCACGGGCGCTCATTGTAGAATGGGAACGGATGCTGTAGGCTGACCTCCGTAGACTTATATAGAGCATGCCCCGTAGGTGTCAAGCAGCGATAAACGCTCACGGAGGATATGCACGGTACTGAAGCTCTCAAAGTCCAACGAAAAGCAGCCAGGGTGGCGGTATGAATGACTATTTCCACTTTGTTTTCCTGTTCCACTACAGACTCTCCGAGAACTCTCACGGGCGCTCATTGTAGAATGGGAACGGATGCTGTAGGCTGACCTCCGTAGACTTATATAGAGCATGCCCCGTAGGTGTCAAGCAGCGATAAACGCTCACGGAGGATATGCACGGTACTGAAGCTCTCAAAGTCCAACGAAAAGCAGCCAGGGTGGCGGTATGAATGACTATTTCCACTTTGTTTTCCTGTTCCACTACAGACTCTCCGAGAACTCTCATGGGCGCTCATTGTAGAATGGGAACGGATGCTGTAGGCTGACCTCCGTAGACTTATATAGAGCATGCCCCGTAGGTGTCAAGCAGCGATAAACGCTCACGGAGGATATGCACGCTACTGAAGCTCTCAAAGTCCAACGAAAAGCAGCCAGGGTGGCGGTATGAATGACTATTTCCACTTTGTTTTCCTGTTCCACTACAGACTCTCCGAGAACTCTCATGGGCGCTCATTGTAGAATGGGAACGGATGCTGTAGGCTGACCTCCGTAGACTTATATAGAGCATGCCCTGTAGGTGTCAAGCAGCGATAAACGCTCACGGAGGATATGCACGGTACTGAGGCTCTCAAATCCAACGAAAAGCAGCCAGGGTGGTGGTATGAATAACTATTTCCACTTTGTTTTCGACAACTGTCGGACATTTCAGTTCTTTTTATGCAAACAGTCGAGGATGTAATGATAATTTATGGTGTACTTAATTTGTTAAATATAAAGGTATAATTTGGCAACATATCCAGTCCTCAATTATTTTTCAATGGAGTATGGCAGATGCCAAAATTCACGTTCCCCTAATTTTTTTAAGAAGTGCAGCTCTCCACTGCTGTGACTGACGGGAACATGTGTGGAATTCTTTGTACGTTATAAATTTTCATTTCCAATGTAGACAAAGATGCAACCGAAGTCACTGAGCTGCGTGATGTGGCAAATCTGTAAATCCTCCATTCTAAATGTTCTAAGTGTCATTATTTATTATAAACACTGTCTTCCAGGTACAGCTAAACACTCTGAATACACAAGTCTGACATAAGCTCAGCTGAGCCATAACGCGACGACTGTCCACTCGTAGCAGAAGTAGAACTCGGGGAGGCGCGGCTAAAGCCTCGTCTGGATTGGCGCTGCTGATGACGCTGCGTGGACATGCAGATTCTTTGCGTTGGTCGACTGTTGGTGTGACGTTATCGATTATCGACAACACCGCACTAACAATAACTACGAAAGGACACCACTTGAAAAATTCTCGATTAGTATAGTATCACCAAACAACGCGAATTTCATAGCACTTGATGTTTTAATACTGGGCGGCCAAAATAAAACTCGCCCGGGACTTCGGCACAAAATACACGACTTAATTGTATGCAACGGCTGTTCTACACAGGTTTTTCTGATGCAAAATGGCAGATAAGCTGACCCAGACCTCATTTGAAGGAATGACAAAATTAGAATACAAATGTTCTGATAGAATTTCGTTCAGAAAGCAGCTGTAGAAGTGAACACCGCAACAAGGTCTGGAGGCAATAACTAATGCACAAACGACTCTTTGAGAACATGTAGGTGCGAGTCGGACTTGGCTGGAAGCGATATGTCACATAGCTAATACTTTCTGGTTTTCGAACTCTTTTCGTGGCGTTTTTTAGTGGCCTTCTTGTTGTACAGGTAACGTTCTCACGAAATTCCCGAAAATCCTTTATCACACGTTTCATTTCGGCTGCTCTGCAATTTCCCAGTTTTTGGCGAGCATGAAGGTTGTGGAGAATACTGAAAGTAGCTCAGAAACATCAAATGAGCGGAACTACGAACGAAAACTTTAGCCACGTGCTGATTGTTTGATTTCGTTCTCAATTCTCGTGCTAATAACTGAATCTATTGCACATGATATCGATAAAAATCCAGTTTTCATGCTCTGATTTTTCAAATCCCTTATGTTTTGCTAACTTCAGCTGCTCGGTCCAATATCAGATTACTAAGTACTGTATGGCGTAGCAGTTGTTTCATTAACCGGTCGTCTCCCTGCTGTCAATTTTTCATATACTTCCTTCGTCAATAATTCTTCTTAGCATCTCCCTATTTCGTATTTTATCAGACCATTTACGAAATCATTAATGAATTTTCAGAGATACTCTAATTAAAAAAGCTTTAGATAATGATAACAACGATCAAAGCTGCTTACAACTTCTATAGGACAGCGTGGCTGGCAAGTGAGCAAGTGAATTTGGAGTAGACTTCATGAAACAAAGTAGGATCATGTCAATAATTACTGTCCATGCAAGAGACTTTACACATACTTCTCAAATTTAAGTTTTCCATGGTTAACTCACAAGTTTATCAAACATAAAAATCTCAAGTGTCAATGAACAAAATCTTACAATAGCTGCAAATCATAGTCTTGTGTTAATATTATCAACTTGACACATAACTACATTAGTTTCAGATCTGATTCATTTAATGCACTATGTGATCAAAAATATCCGGACCCCCCCAAAAACATACTTTTTTCATAGTAGGTGCATTGTGCTGCCATCTGCTGCCAGGTACTCCATATCAGCGATCTCTGTAGTCATTAGACATCGTGAGAGAGCCGAATGGGGCGCTCCGCTGAACTCACGGACTTCAAACGTGGTCAGGTGATTGGTGTCACTTGTGTCAGACGTCTGTACCCAAGATTTCCACACTCCTAAACATCCCTAGGCCCACTGTTTCCGATGTAATAGTGAAGTGGAAACGTGAAGGGACGCGTACAGCACGAAAGCGTACAGGCCGAACTCATCTGTTGACTGACAGAGACAGCCGACAGTTGAAGAGGGACGTAATGTGTAATAGTCAGACATCTATCCAGACCATCACACAGGAATTCCAAACTGCATCAGTATCCACTGCAAGAACTATGACAGTTAGGCGAGAGGTGAGAAAACTAGGATTTCATGGTAGAGCGGCTGCTCATAAGCCACACATCACGACGGTAAATGCCAAATGACGCCTCGCTTGGTGTGAGGAACGTAAATAATGGACGACTGAACAGTGGAAAAACGTTGTGTGGAGCAACGAATCACGGTACACAATGTGGCGATCCGATGACGGTGTGAGTATGGCGAATGCCCGGTGACGTCATCCGCCAGCGTGTGTAGTGCGCCGGCCGGAGTGACCGAGCGGTTCTAGGCGCTACAGTCTGGAACCGCGCGACCGCTACGATCGCTGGTTCGAATCCTGCCTCGGGCATGCATGTGTGTGATGTCCTTAGGTTGGTTAGGTTTAAGTAGTTCTAAGTTCTATGGGACTGATGACCTCAGAAGTTAAGTCCCATAGTGCTCAGAGCTATTTGAACCATTTTTTTGTGGAGTGCAACAGTAAAATTCGGAGGCGATGGTGTTACGGTGTATTCGTGTTTTTCATGGAGGAGGCTTGCATCCCTTGTTGTTTTGCGTTGCACTATCACAGCACAGGCCTACATTGATGTTTTAAGCACCTTCTTGTCTCCCACTATTGTAGAGCAATTCGGAGATGGCGATTGCATCTTTCAACTCAATCGAGCACCTGTTCAAAACGCACGGCCTGTTGCGGAGCGGTTACATGACAATAAATCCCTGTAACGGACTGGCTGCAAAGAATCCTGACCTGAAGGCTATAGAACACCTTTGGGATGTTTTGGAACGCCGACTTCGTGCCAGGCGTCACCGACCAACGTCGATACCTCTCCTCAGTGTAGCACTCAGTGTTGAATGGGCTCCCATTTCCCGAGAAACCTTCCAGCACCTGGTTGAACATATGCATGCGAGAGTGGAAGCTGTCATCATCGCTAAGGGTGGGCCAACACCATATTGAATTCTAACATTACCGATGGAGGGCGCCACGAACTTGTAAGTCATTTTCAGCCAGGCGTCCTGATACTTTTGATCACATAGTATATCTCCATCTTCAATATAAAATTCCAGAGACCCGTATATAAACGAATGTACATACAATTCTGACAAGAAATCCTTGTCGAGAGGAGGGCAATAAACGATAAGCCATTGGACTCGCATTCGGGTAGAGCAGATTTGAAGCCGCAGACCAGCCTTTCATATTTAATGTTTCGTGTTTTCCTAAATTATATAAAGTAAACGTCGGTTACTTAGGAAAATACAGCCAATTCTCTTTTCCATTCTTTTCCAACTCTAGCTTTTAGTACTTCTTTAATGACATTCTCCTCGATAAACCTTAAGTGACATAGTTTTCGTAACACAGGGAAAGCATATCGGTGTATTAAGCCAAGTGTATTACAATAAACTCATAAACCGTTACTTTTCATTAGAAATTTCTATGGTTCCAATAGAGTTTATGGTACCAACGGTTTTTAAGTGACAAGGTAGAGAATTTGTGCACTTAAACGAAGCAACTACGGCAAGCGAGGGGATTTGTTTAAATAAGTAGAAACAAAGTAATTATAAATGAAAGGGTGCACGCTATTTAACTTTTAATACCGACGCTGTCTGCTAAATAATGTATTCATTTCATAAATATAAAGTAAATGTTCGTACGACTATTGTACTCCACTCTCGGAGCGTTCCAAGTAAGTTTAATAACGCTTTCAATTGCAGCTATCAATTACGTGCAATGTTTCAAAGTATTTCAGATCGTCCGAGTTAGACGATGGTTAACAGTTTACGAAGGATACCTCTGTTAATAAATGTGGTGCGATTAGGGCCTCCCGTCAGGTAGACCGTTCGCCGGGTGCAAGTCTTTCGATTTGACGCCACTTCGGCGACTTGCGCGTCGACGGGGATGAAATAATGATGATTAGGACAACACAACACCCAGTCCCCGAGCGGAGAAAATCGCCGACCCAGCCGGGAATCGAACCCGAGCCCTCAGCATTGACATTCGTCGCGCTGAACACTCCGCTACCGGGGGCGGACAGATGTTCAAACTTAACTGCTAAGGTCATCAGTCCCTAAGCTTTCATAGTACTTAACCTAAATTATCCTAAGGACAAACACACACACCCATGCCCGAGGGAGGACTCGAACCTCCTCCGGGACCAGCCGCACAGTCCATGACTGCAGCGACTTAGACCGAACATGAAGTCCATGAATGGCTGCAGATGGTATCCAAGTAGTCGAATATAATCATTTCCGGTCAATGATCGGTTCAGTTGGACCAGAGGAGCCAGTCCATTCCACGTAAAACACGACCCACACTGTTATGGAGCCACCATCGGCTTATACAGTGCCTTGTTGACAACTGAGGTCTGTGGTTTTGTGGGACCTGCACCAAACTGTAACACTACCAACAACTTTTACCAACTGAAATAGGGACTCATCTGACCAGTCCACGGTTTTCCAGTCGTCTAGGGTGCAACCGACGCGGTCACGAGTGCAGATGATGTCTTTCTGTTAGCAAAGGCACTCATTTCAGTCGTCTGCTGCTGTAGTGCATTAATGCGAAATTTCGACGCACTGTTCTTATGGATTCCTTTGTCGCACGTCCCACATTGATTTCTGCGGTAATTTCAGACATTGTTGCTTGTCTGTTAGCACTAACAGCTCCATGCAAGCGCCGCTACTCTCTGTCGTTAAATGATGGTCGTCGGCCACTGCGGTGTCCGTGGTGAGAGGTAACGCTCGAAATGTGGTATTCTCGGAACCCTTCTGACACTGTGCTCTCGGAATATTGAATTCCATAACGATTTCCGAAATATAATGTCCCATGCGTCTAGCTTCAACTACCTTTCCGCGTTCCGAGTCTGTTAATACCCGTCATGTGGCCACAATCACGTCGAAATCCTTTTCAAATGGATCCACACGACAGCTCCGCCAATGAACTGCCCTTTATATCTTGTGTACGCGATACTACCGCCATGTGAATGTGTGTCGTTATCCCGTGTCTTGGTGCGAATTCAGTGTATACAGGGTGAGTAAGGAGGAAAGGTACATGCTTTGAGGGGTGATAGTATTAGTGATTCTGAACAAAAAACTTCAGATGAACGTAAGCGCTATTCCGAATGGTTTCCGAGGTAGAACAGATTTGATATCACTTTTGCAAGTTTTTCTTGAATAATTCGAAAACCCCACCCTCCAGCGAAAACTTATCGCAGTACAAAATTAAACTACATTAAATTTCGTACAAAAAAGGCCCTATCTATTTTTTTTCTCCAGAACTAATGGTTTGTGCGAAGAGAGCGCGAGAATGTTGAAAAACTCGCTCGACGCAAATGCGCTGTAGCTTACGTAGTTTTTGTAGGTCAACTTGAGGTAGCATATTGAGGTAGCAAGTTGAGACGAACGTTTTGATACGGAACACTTGTGGTCTGTCAAGTCGGGAAACTACTTCTATTTGGCATACAAGTTGCAGCGCATGCGCGTCGAGCAAGAATTTCAACATTCTCGAGCACTCTTCGCAGAAACCATTATTTCTAGAGAAAAAAATAAACAGGACTTTTTTGTAGGAAATTTAATATAGTTTAATTTTGTACTGCAACACGTTTTCGCTATAGGGTGTGGTTTTCGAGTTATTCAAGAAAAACGTACAAAAGTGATATTAAATGTGTTCTATCTCGGAAACCATTCAAAATAGGGAATACGGACGTATGAAGTTTCTAGTTCAGAATCACTAATACCATCACCCCTTAAAGCATGTACTTTTCGTCCTCACTCACCCTGTATGTGTATGTATTTATGTATGCTACACATCTCCTCCTAAACCACTGGACTGATTTCAGTCAATGTTGGTACACGCTTTACTTACTCTCTGGAAAAAATCTCTGTGAGGGTAAAAACAACCTACCTATCAGAGTGGTGGGTGTGGGTTTGTAGCCGACGACGCACGAATAGCCGGACTTCATGCCTCCAGTATTTGCGAATGAGAGCACTTAGTGGCTTGCAACAAACGTCACACATAATTTCAAACCATCACGAATATCTCGTTGAGAAACCGACTGAATGTTGAAAGGAAGAAAGTTTGTCGCTTACTACATTCTCGCTGCTTATACAGTAAAACTTTTGCGTAAGGCATGACAGTTTAGTTTATTACTTCGTCACTACTACCTGCATTCGTTACACGCTTTGCAGACAATATTCACATATGCTGCTGAATGTACCTGCGAAATTATATCATTGTATGACACATAATTATAGGAGATATGACGTCATAAACAATGAGATACGTGAAGAACTGCTGCCTGACGCATGATATTAAATTCATTACTTCTATGCTACTATCTCTATTTGCAACACATTTCGCGGACAGTATCCCCAAATGACGCTAATGTACTTACAAAATATATATCTTTGTACGACACAAGTTTAACAGATAAGACTGCATAAACATGTCAAAAATAAACTGCAGGGGAAAATTCGCCAGAGGTACAAGTTAAAGATGGGTAGAAATATGAGTGAAGTATGTTAAATGTATGTGATATATCTATGACACGTGTGTATGCGGGTAAAGCTGCAGATAAGAAACTACTCCTAAACCTCCGGATCGATCCCAACCAAACTTGGTACAAACAATTTTCTTACCATCTGTAAAGACGTACTGTGGGGGAGATTTGGTTACGATCAGCTCGTATTTATTACAGAATTTAGAAGTAAAAATAGTAAATAAATAAAGTAAATATCTATCATTAAAAGGCACAAAACATGCATAAAAGATCGTAAAAGGCACAATTTAAAATAAAGACATAATGACAGGTCACTTTGGTGTGGTCAACAGAGGTCGTAGTCCTAAAAAGTGTCTTATTCTCCTATTATAAATATATTTAATAACAGTCATTACATTTTTGTCGTTTCTATTCTTAGAGGTGTGATGATGATTGCTTACCATTCCAAATTATACAACTTTGCCAATATATTTAGTGTTATGAAAACCATCTCAATAAAAATATAAGTGGATAAACTAGATTCAGTGCTCCAACAGACAGTGTCAGAGTTCATTAAATTAGAGTAAAGGCTCTGATGATTATGGGCTAGGGAGCTAAGAGTAACTGAATAAATTAGATTGAGTGCTCCAACAGACAGCGCCAAATTTCATGAAATTACTGTACGAGCTCCGGTGATCGTGGGCTAGTGAGATAAGGCTGTTTCACGGGAGCACGTTCGACCACCTCCCCCACGCACACATTCTCAGTCTCGCCTAGATAAAATACGTAGTTTCCATTAACGCCGATGAATACCTGATGTTAAAGTCCTCGAAACACTACAGCTCTCTTTGCGCCCTTTGAATGTAACTGATACGTCAGATCAAATCCTGTGATACAACATTTTGTCAAAGCAGCAGTTACAACGGTTTGCAGGTCTTTAATTTTCACAGCATTTTCACAGTGGTAACTTTTGTTAGCAAACGGGAGGCCACGACACACGTGACATAATCTCATTCGTTCAGTCCACTAACATAAAAGCTCACATCGAATAGTTGTACCGATAGGAAATTATTTAACCGAGTGAATATTTGTCACACTCTAAAATTGTGTACTGAACTGGGCGACTAAATCTGATCGCTATCTTTTGCTGGCAGGATGAAAACACTTGTGATACCCACGGAACCACGGAAGCCTCGCGTAATAATTCAAATTATGAACTTGCACTTGTTTTCCTCCATTTGACTTATAGTATTCCTGCGCCCGACTACATATTTTTTTCTATAAGCAGTCCAAGAACAGTGGGATTTATAATTCTATGCACTTGTGTTTCATTTTTTTCTAATTTCTGCATGTGGACGCAAGGAGCATTTTTACTGAACCATAGCATACCAGATGACCGTCCAAAGTATGCTATCAATGAGAAACGTTCTCGTGAGATACCTAGATGAAGTTGAGTTCAATGACATTTTGTTTTTGTTTCACTAGTACACGTTGCGTGTTGTTATCACCATTGGTTTGTGAAGGAGGTTTGGACACACTCCTCTGCAATAAGAGCCAGTACATTAATCACAAACTCTACCGTGCTCCGTAACAATTAATGAGAAGCTAGTTTTCACACTTGTTTGTGGACACCACCCAACAATACAGTAACAATCTTGAACAACGTCAGTCGTTCGCTGAAAATATACCTTACCCTTCTTACTATACTTCTGTTAATTTCACACACCTCATATTGTGCTACACCATAGTGTGCGCTTTATCGACTCTTTTTTTATCCGTGATTGCAGTTTAATTACGTCATTCACCTACAGTAGATCGTCTTCACAAGGATGACCACGTTTGGCTCAAATCACTCTGAGCACTACTGGACTTAACATCTGAGGTCGTCAGTGCCCTAGAACTTAGAACTACTTGAACCTAACTAATCTAAGGACATCACACACATCCATGCCCGAGGCAGGAGTCGAACCTGCGACCGTAGCGGTCGCGCGGTTCCAGACTGTAGCGCCTAGAACCGCTCGGCCACACCGGCTGGCACCACTTTTGGTTTCAGAAACCCATTTCTTAACACTTGGAAATGAAGTTCTCTCTACAGCTATTAACAAGCGACTAATAAGTGTTAGCACCCCGCAGAACCACGTGTAATTTAATTTTGACAAGTAATGATCGTAAATAGTCCAGTGACACCTCGAGAAACCTTCTGAACATTGGTATGACCAAGGGTTAGCTCCTAAACCGTAGATAAGTATTCACTGGGTATTGGGAAAATCTCCCGCTCTCCCTCCTCCTCCACTAAAAAGAAGAAAAAAAAACCATATGGGTGCTGACAAACGCATACTCTAGCTACCTTGCAGTACGGAACATTTGCCGGAATCCCCGCTGATGATTGCACCCGTACAATGATTTCTGTAATGAATTCACCAATAAGTTCTTAACGGATTGTATTCTGGAGCGAATAATATCTTAGCCAACGACCAGTTGGTAAAAAGCTTCGTTGCAACTTGGGCTGTACAAGGCTATAACCACATACGATTCCAGAAGAAAATGTAAAACCCTGAAGCAAACTAAGCCACTGCAGGGAATTCTGTTTGGCAGGTGTGTCAAACGAAAGGCCAATGTGTGGTCTTCGAATGCCATGGTTCACAGCTGCCAGTTGGATGTTAGAGGCTGAACTCTACCATAGTTTCGATATGATTTGAGAAATACAATCCTTTTGTGAATGAGCCACATCACTTTACCAGAAATCCTTAGTCAACTCCATACGTCATATTTCAGTAAGCCAATACGCGGCCGCATGTCGCGACGAATGCGCAAGCCTCCAAAGATGGAAGGGTGCCACAGCGTCCATGTTCCACAGCACATTCGTTGGCGAGTTCATGAAATGACTTGTACGTCACGGTCCTCCAACAACCACTTTTGAGGCTCGTACAGAAATCACATGGAGGGAGATTTCCAGGAAAATGCCTGCACTCCTGTTGATTCCACGGCGTTTGCTGGTTCTGACAAGGGAACATCCCCATCGCACCCCCCTCAGATTTAGTTACAAGTTGGCACAGTGGCTAGGCCTTGAAAAACTGAACACAGACCAATCGAGAAAAAAAGAAGAAGTTATGTGGAACCGTGAAAAAAATTAGTAAAATATACAAACTGAGTAGTCCATACGCAAGATAGGCAACATCAAGGAGAGCGCGAGCTCAGCAGCGCCGTAGTCCCGTGGTTAGCGTGAGTAGCTGCAGACCGAGAGGTCCTTGGTTCAAGTCTTCCCTCGACTGAAAATTTTACTTGCTTTATTTTCGCAAAGTTATGATCTGTCCGTTCGTTCATTGACGTTTCTGTTCACTGCAATAAGTTTAGTGTCTGTGTTTTGCGACCGCACCGCAAAACCGTGCGATTAGTAGACGAAAGGACGTGCCTCTCCAATGGGAACCGAATCGCAAGGTCATAGGTCAACCGATTCTTACACGGGAAAACACGTCTGATACATTCTACACGACACTGGTGACGGCATGTGCGTCACATGACAGGAATATGTTGTCGACCCACCTAACTTGTACACTTAGCGAATGTGTAAAAAGATTCTTCTACCTTGCCCGATTTAGGTTTTCTTGTAGATGTGATAATCACTCCCAAAATAGTGATGTCAACGTAAGAGTTTGTCACATAAACTTAAAATAAAAGATTAAAATTTTCACTCAAAGGAAGGCTTGAACCTAGGACCTCTTGTTCCGTAGCTGCTCTCGCTAACCAAGGAACCACGGAGCAGCTTGCCTTCCAGCGTCCCTGATGTTACCTATCTTGGCATGGACTGCTCAGTCTGTATATTTTACTGATTTTGTTCATAGTTCCACACAACTTCTTCCTGTTTTCTCGATTGATCTGTGTTCAGTTTTTCAAGGTCTATCCACTGTGCCAACTTATAACTAAATCTGAGGGGGGTGCGATGGGGAGGTTCCCTTGTGAGTGCAGCGTGTGAGTTTAAGTACTGAAAGCCAGGTGTCATGCACAGTGCTGTAATCCTAATTATCAGCGCCACCACCGCCACCACCATCATTATCATCATCAAGGCTTTGGTCTTTTTAAAACTGTTCCATCTTCAAGTATTTCAAAATTGGTCTTTCTATCTTTCCTGCCGTCCTCCTCTACCACGTTTCCCTACTGAAATATGTTACATGCTATTCATTCAATATGATTCAACCATTTTATTTTAATGCTTAATTTGCTTCCAGCATACTCTTGACACTCAATCAAAGTCTTATATCTTCAATTAGGATGCTATCAACTCTTGTGTATCGTAGAACTGGACCATAGAAACTGGTGCCTAGATCTTATGTTTATCTTTCTTTCATGGTCTACCTTTGTGCTTCGTGTAAAATTGTAGGGACGTCCTTGGTTCTATGCAATTTTATTACTGACTGAACACTGGATTTGTCATCTAATGTCCTTTTTATTGTTCCGTATATCTATTTTAGAGTCAGTGTCAGTGGAATTGTCTAAACTTAAACTACAACAAAAGATACAAAAAATATTGCCCTGTTCTACAGGTTTGTCTCCTACTAAGATATATGTGTTGTCAATTGTTTCCCGGCGAATGCTTGAACCTTATTTCTAATTAGAGATATTCCAAAATTTTACGTTTTTTGTTATTAGTGCATTGCGAAGATTCATATTTGTCAGTCAACTACTGATTCTGTTATAATTACTTGGTCATTTGCAACGAGCAAGTTCATCTTCAGTAGCCGTATGCTATGTTTGAGAACCAAGGACTTTTCTCAGTTATGAATGGTGTCATCTATTTAAAATTTAAGTAAAGCTTGTGATAAAGGACAGCCTTCTCTGCAACCTTAGTCTGCAGTTATTTGCTTGCTTTCTTTCCCATTACCTCGAGTTGAGTGTTAACAGAGCTTAGCAGATGAGCTGAGAATTCTTTCTTTTCTGTAATTTCATATAAGTTATGTCTAACATATAAGTTATGTCTAACAATTAATCTATGATTTTACAAATGTAGGGTTGCTTATTTCTTAAATTTTCAATTAGTTGCTTCATACTAAATATAATGTATCTTCCTATTAAAAAATTTAATAGCTTCTTGTCTAACAAAGTATTTAGTCATCTTGTTAATATCTTCTCATACATCTCCGCAACAAGTTTCATATCAAAGGCGTGTATCATTCTTGATGCTGCATTTCTTACAGTTATTAGTGTAGTTGTCATAGCCAGTGCTGTGAGAGTATTGGTAAAATTAATGGTAGAAGAAGCAGTAGAGTCCTCAGTTCGTATTCCATCGACGACTGTATCCAGGAAAAACTAATAAATGTTTTGTTATCTATAAAAGCATGCAGCACTTCCCTCTAACGAAGATTCGGTGATTATTACTCCGGCTAGTGAATGTTGCTATTAAATGGCGTAACATTCTACTTATATTGCAATCTGCTATAAATCCATGTGAGGAACTCTTCGACAAAATGGAACCTTCCTTGAGAGCAACGAATCCGCTACGCGTGCACAGCTATCGATTTGGTGACCACTTTAACATAAGTAGTTCCCGGTTCCAAGTACTCACGTGTTCTTAAGGAAGTTGATATCGGTCGCTACACTCACTTCGTTCGAAAAAATTAGAGAAGATTAGAGTAGTCGCGGAGTAGTTCCAAAGCGTATATTTTCTCGGAATATTAACATCTAAATAATCAGAAAACTCTACGGACTTGAGATGTATATGCGCTAAGTAATATGTTGTGGCAACAGCTTTCAGTGCTGAAAGAACAGAATCTTGCAACCGATTTTTTTTCTTTTTTTTTTTTTTTTTCTCCAATGGCATTGCTGTCAGTATCGGCTTTATGTGATAACCACCACTGGTAATCAAGTACTGTTCGGGCAGTTACTTAAACCTTTAGAGGTTTGTGGCATTATCTCACGACAATAACCATAGTCGCTAGATGATTGACACTGAGTTATATTAAAGCCATAATTAGTTGGTTTAGTAGTTGTGAAATGCATTCACATGGTTTCGAGATGTACCGGGTGATCAAAAAGTCAGTATAAATTTGAAAACTTAATAAACCACGGAATAATATATATAGAGAGGTAAAAATTGACACACATGCTTGGAATAACATGGGGTTTTATTAGAACAAAAAAAACAACAAAGTATTGTTAGACGCGTGAAAGATCTCTTGCGCACGTCGTTTGGTGATGATCGTGTTCTCAGCCGCCACTTTCGCCATGCTTGGCCTCCCAGGTCCCCAGACCTCAGTCCGTGCGATTATTGGCTTTGGGGTTACTTGAAGTCGCAAGTGTGTCGTGATCGACCGACATCTCTAGGGATGCTGAAAGACAACATCCGACGCCAATGCCTCACCATAACTCCGGACATGCTTTACAGTGCTGTTCACAACATTATTTTTCGACTACAGCTATTGTTGAGGAATGATGGTGGACATATTGAGCATTTCCTGTAAAGAGCATCATCTTTGCTTTGTATTACTTTGTTATGCTAATTGTTGCTATTCTGATCCGATGAAGCGCCATCTGTTGGACATTTTTTGAACTTTTGTATTTTGTTGATTCTAATAAAACCCGATGTCATTCCAAGCATGTGTGTCAATTTGTACCTCTCTATGTACATTATTCCGTGATTTATTCGGTTTTCAAATTTATACTGACTTTTTGATCACCCGGTATATTATCTCTCAACCATATTTATTCATTGTCAAATATGCAAATCTGAAAGGAACATCCTGAGATTGTGAGTGGTACGGAGATGGAAGTAGTAGTTCATCGAAGGGTAGAAATTTTACGAGATGAGAAAGCAATGGGCGGTCGTCTCTTGTGAAAGACGAATTTTTCAACGCCATGGAATTGAAGATTAAGGAGAATCTGATAGCATATTCTTCACAAATTCATAGGTTGTGTCTATACGATACTGTATCGGACAGATTGACCTTCTGGAAATCGCATGCTTGTTGGATATTACATACAGTAAAAGAAGTCGCTGCTAAACGACCTCTTGGAGATGAGGGCGATGAATTTTTTAATCGCACTGTGACCAACGATAAAAATGGGTTTCCATCATACTACGTGAAGAAAACTACGGTGCTTGGGGATGCACTGCCTCAGCAATGAAAACCAAAGATAGATCGGTTCTGACCTCATAGAACTACTACGTCCAAAGCTTTGAGACGGTTATGCTGTTCTGCTGATCGACTTCTTGTGGCCTGCGCCCATCAACGCGAACGCATACTCCAGCAATAAACAATTTACGCCAGAAAGACTAACCAGAGCGGCTTGGCGTGCTCAGTCGTTCTGTTGTTTTCATACACAGAAATTCTCGCTGCTGCAGATCAGTGCCGCGTTACAGGATTTCCTGCTTCTGTCTACCTATACAGAAGCAGAACGAGGAAGAAAAATCACTGAAACGGATACTCGGGAGGGAAAACAGGGTGCTCTATAGCCAGCTGGCTATACTTGAATACAGAGAAAGAATTCAGGATTTGATAAATCACGTTTTTAGTCACATCCATGACCAAAGCGAAAAACATCAGGTAGGCAGTGAAGTGAATGCACCGTTTCTCGACTGGCGAAATTAAAGCCAAACAGACAATAAAACAGAGCAAGACGGGATGATGTTAAGAGTTTTTGAAATCCATCAGCGATTCGAAATCAACAACTTGTATCCATTTTCTACCAAGTGGGGTAAGAGTTATCAAATTATTTCCAAATGGGGTAACACAGGCCATGGCGAGGTGTATTTGCGACACATCTTCTGTGATCCAAGTTCAAGGTTTCCTGCCATTTCGAGAAGACAGGGGAAGAAGAAGAATCAATTCAAATACAATCAATGAAAAATTTTATAACTGACCTTAATCAGTAGTAGAACTGAATGCAGTGCTTTCTGTAGCTCATGTTATAGCTTCTGGGTTACATTTTATTCACTGTGACACGGTGGGACATATTAACAAAATTTAAAATAATAAATCGTCCCCATTTTAATATACTATGGAGCAAAAGCCAATATCCTGACCGATGTAAGTAATCACGGAAGGATCTCATACATTCCCAAGGACAAACACACACACCCATGCCCGAAGGAGCACTCGAACCTCCGCAGGGACCATCCGCACAGTCCATGACTGCAGCGCCTAAGACCGCTCGGCTAATCCCGCGCGGCCGCACAGGACACGTTCCTACACAATCAGAAACTTGTAAATATTTTTTCAACATTGAAAAGTCGTTCTGTACTAAGTCCAGACACAACATTGGCCATTAGATGAATGTTTCTCCATCTCACTGTTCTACTTCACCGCCTACCGTAATTTCGGGTGCTGTCTCAGGAACACCATTTCAATGAAATCCATTCACTTTAACAGTATCCCTCAGAAGAACATTCCGGGTGACACTTTATTAAAAGCTTATCGTCCACAGTTGTCATGCCTGTTAACAGTTTTTTATTTGGGGTGTATTTTTCTTTTCCATTTCAGTCTCATCTTACCGTCAGTTACAGCCGACTGTTAACTAGGTGCCCAGAAAATATTTAATGTCTTCCGTGATAAAACTGTTTGTGCTGTATTTAATAAAGACCGTTCTGTTCTTAATTCATTCTAAATACATCTAAGAGATACGGTTCTCGTTTTAAGTTTTCAGTAAGGTTCCTTGGTCTTGTATCTGACAAAGATTAGTTGTGTCGAATACGAAAATTTGAAAGTAGAAGTCTTAATGTAACGAATGGAATGAAATGTCTAAATGGAAACAAATGTGCAGAAGTATATATCGATTATCATTATGTAACGACTGGGACACCTGTCGAAAAAGTAGCACACCATCTCCACAGTCATTGATATTTCCTGCAACTATTCATATACGAGTAATCTTGATGTGACTACACAAATATCGTCTATGTGCGACAAAGCCGGTCGAAATATGCGCAGATCAACATCATACGGGTCCTTCTGTGACATAACATTGTAATCCTGTCAGTTTTTTTTTTGTTAGGCTAGATAATTTTAGACTTTACAGGGTAAAACAAATTTTTTATTCTTGACTAAATTCCTTAAGGAAAAAGTTTTGGCGTTTTCAGTGAGCAACGACGTAAAAAGTAGTATTACTTTGTTTCTTTATTATTATTAGAACTAGCTGAGCACACGGCGTTGCCCGTGTATGTGTTTACTCCAGCCTTCTATTAGCCCACCTCCTCCTTTCCACCTCTCTCTGTCCATCTTTTCCTTCCCCTCTCTCTGTTTCTCTCCTCCACCCTCTCTCTCTGACCAACTCATCCAGCCTTCCCCTCTCTCTGTTCATCTACCCTTCTCCTTCTGTCTGTCCATCTTCTCATCCTTCCTTTCGCTGTTCACTTCTTCCTCTCCCTTCTCTCTGGCTATCTCCTCCTATTTCATTTCTCTCTCTGTCCGTCTCTTTCTCACCCCTCTTCCTGTCCATCTCTTCCTCCTCCTTGTCTCTGTCCATCTCCTCCTCCCTCCTCTTTCCTTTTTACCCGTCCATCTCCTATCCCCCCCGCTATCTTCTCCTCTGCCCTCTCTCTCCATCCATCACTTCCTCTTCCCTTTCTCTGTCAATTTGTCTCTCCCCCTCCCTCTGACCATCTCCTCCTCACCCTATGTGTTTCCGAATCACCTTCTGTGTATGTGCATCTCCTCCCCACCCCTTCTCTCTCCACGTTATCACTCCCACCCTGAAAGGAGGCTGATGATTGTTACCCCCACGATATTTCTTTCCAGATAGTAAATAATTTGTGTGCCAGATTTGGTTGAAATCGTTCCGGAAGTATAGTAGCAGCTTTTTACCCTTGGCTTTGCGCTCGCACGCACATGTCACGTATATATATAAGGACCCGTATGATGTTGATCTGTGCATATTTTGACCGGCTTTGTCGCACGTAGACGATATTTGTGTAGTCACATCAAGATTGCTCGTATATGAATAGTTGCAGGAAATATCAAAGTCTGTGGAGATGGTGTGCTACTTTTTAGACAAGTGTCCCAGTTTTACATAATGATAATCGATGTATACCATTTCTTTCCATTTAGACATTTCATTCCATTCGTTACAGTAACACTTCTACTTTCAAATTTTCGTATACGACACAACCATGTCGTACGCACATGTCACGTATATTTAACATACTTCACACATATTTGACATGTATCTCTAGCGATTTTCGTTCTGCAGTTTCTTTATCACGCAGCTCAATGTTTGTGACGTCATATCCCTCAAACTATGTGTAGTACAAAGATAGCCGCGCGGAGTGGCCGCGCGGTTAGAGGCGCCATGTCACTGACTGCACGGCCCCTCCCGTCGGAGGTTCGAGTCCTCCCTCGGGCATGGGTGTGTGTGTTGTTCTTAGCATAAGTCTAGGGACCGATAGCCTCAGCAGTTTGGTCTCTTAGAAATTCGCCGGCCGAAGTGGCCGCGCGGTTCTGGCGCTGCAGTCTGGAACCGCGAGACCGCTACGGTCGCAGGTTCGAATCCTGCCTCGGGCATGGATGTGTGTGATGTCCTTAGGTTAGTTAGGTTTAACTAGTTCTAAGTTCTAGGGGACTAATGACCTCAGCAGTTGAGTCCCATAGTGCTCAGAGCCATTTGAACCATTTTTTCTTAGAAATTCACACACATTTGAACAGTAGAAAGATATAATTCATATGTGGATACTATCTGCGGAATTTGTTTAGAATACAGTTAGTAACAAAGAACTAATAAATTTGATGTCATATATGATGCGACAGTTTTTCACGCATCTTACTGTTTACAACGTCATATCTCCTGAACTATCTGTCGTACAATGGTATAATTTTGAAGGTATAGTTACGAGTATCTGAGGATACTGTCTGCCCAGTATGCCGCGAATACAGTTAGTAGTAAAGAAGTAATAAACTAAACTGTCATGCCTGATGCTGCAGTTTTACAGCATGAACAATGAAAATGTACTGAGAGATAAACTTTTTCCTTTCGTCATTTTTTATCGAGGTTATCAACGATAAGAAGTTTCGTAACTGTTTGAAAGTATGTGTCCATCTTGTTGCAAGTCACTGCGTGCCCTCATTCTGAAGCACTGGATAAATAAATTATGGGTATTGGCATATTATGTCCTATCCTACCTTTTCACCTCCACCACACATACCTGTGATAAATAGGTGGTTCTTACGCTCATAGCAATTCTTTCCAGACACTAAGTGGTTCAAAATGGTTTAAATGGCTCTGAGCACTATGGGACTTAACATCTGTGGTCATCAGTCCCCTAGAACATAGAACTACTTAAACCCAACTAACCTAAGGACATCAAACACATCCATGCCCGAGGCAGGATTCGAACCTACGACCGTAGCAGTCGCGCGGTTCCGGACTGAGCGCCTAGAAGCGCTAGACCACCGCGGCCGGCTTGAAATTGGTCCATTACTTTAGGAAGAGATGTGGAACATACATGCATACATACACATATACAATAAACATACATACATTTCATGCTAAAACTATAGTAGCCGTTTTAGTTTGGGCATGCTTAAAGGTGATCAATGTGAAACGAAAATTACGTTTGAACTAATATGGCAATAATATATCCGTTTTCAATATACTAAACATATCCGTCTCCTAAAGTATATGCAATGACACTAATCACCACGCTGATGAGCGTCCTAAATAAAATGACCAAACATCCACACAAATTCCTCATATTTTGCTGAATATTGGTACCGATAGTGGGGATAAAATATGATACTAGCAACTTACACTCTAAAGTACTGAACTTTCAATGTGTGTTCTTGGTATTTTGTGGCCGTAGAAACTTCATCGTTAGCCATATATGTGATTAATCGTGGGCGTTGCTATCTTGAAGCCACCATTCCCTGTAAACAGAACTTGGGCACGTGAGACTGACATCCTCTATTCGTTTCAATAATTTGAAACATCTGTACTGATCCAAACTCGTGTTCTGTAACTTTTCATGAAGCGTGTCCATTTCTAATTGCTTGATTTCTCCAGGCTTTACAAGCGGTAATATAATTGTCTGCCATGTCACCAGCGAAAATATGTGAGTGCTGGAAGTGCGAGTAACTATTCATGTCCGAGAGAGTCTCAAAGATGAGGACTGGGCTTTATAAGGGAGAAGTGAGAGATGGCATGTGTTGAACTCCTTTCGAGTCTGGATTTACCTCCATGACACAAACAAATATCGCGGCGCAGTGTCGATATTTACGATTAAATAATCAACTACTGCACTGACTTAAGGAAGTACATAGGCATCGATGATGTCATATCTACTGGCTTAAGAAGCCGCAGCTCCAGGTAGAAACACATCAATGGATGTTCGTCCACTTAAAGATAAATACATGTCAGTTACACTGGTCGGCTAGAACAGAATAACCACCGACCTACTATCGACACGAACCTGTTCAGGTGACAGCAGCGTTACGTTGCGAAGAATGACTGCTAGTGAGACACACGAACGGTGCATGTAGTATCAGTGAGCATGCCGTCCGTGTGTAGAATGGGGAAGGCGCCTGAATTTGGCCGAGGGCACATGTCGAACGTCGTAGGCTGGGCAAACTGGTAAAATAGGACTGGCGGCTACCCGTGGTGAAACTATCAACAGATTTTAATGCTGGACAAAGTACAAGTATGTCTGAACACTCAGTGCACTGAAAACTCCTAATGTTGGGCCTCCGCACCCAAGGACCCTTCAATGTGACAATGTTAACACCACGACATCGGCAACTTCAACTGAAATAGGCACGTGAGCATTGGCGCTGGACGTTGCCGCTGTGACAGAGCTTTGCATGGTCTGATGAATCCCCATACCTTTTTCATCATGCCGATGGGAGGGTGCGAATCCGCCCTCTTCCAGGGGAACAGCTCCTTGAAACGTGTACTGCGGGACGGAGAAAAGCTGGCGGCTGCTCTATTATACTCTGGGGAATATTCACGTAAACCTCCATGGGTCCAGTGTAGTTCGTGCAAAGCACCATGACGGCGAAGGAGTATCGTGCATTGGTTGCAGAACACATACACCCCTTCATGACGATCATGTTTCCCGACGGCAGTGGTACTTTTCAACAATATATTGCGCCATGTCACAAGGCCAGGAGTGTGATGGAGTGGTTCGAGGAACACAGTGGAGACGTCAAATTAATGTGCTGCCCCCCATCCCCCCAACTCGCCAGATCTCTAGATCTGAACCCGATCGAACCCATCTTGAACGTGGCATCAGAACTCCCAGAATTTACTGAAATTAGGTGACTTGTGTGTTCTGATGTGCCGCTAACTCCCCACAATGACCTACCAAGGCCTCTTTGCTTCCATGCCACGACGCGTAGCCGCTGTTATTTGTCCCAAAGGTGGAGATACCGGCTATTACGTAGGTGGTCATAATGTTCTGGCTGATCAGTGTATGAATTTATGATGCTTTATTACGGGTTTCTGCTTTGCCTCAAATCAGGAAACGTCTCCTATCGATTTGCTTTCTACCGGGTGATCACAAAGTCAGTACAAATTTGAAAACTGAATAAATCACGGAATAATGTAGATAGAGAGGTACAAATTGACACACATGCTTGGAATGACATGGGATTTTATTATAATAAAAAAACAAAATAACACAAAAGTTCAAAAAATGTCCGACAGATGGCGCTTCATCTGATCAGAATAGCAATAATTAGCATAATAAAGTAAGACAAAGCAAAGATGATGTTCTTTACAGGAAATGCTCAATATGTCCACCATCATTCCTCAACAACAGCTGTAGTCGAGGAATAATGTGGTGAACAGCACTTTCAGCATCCCTAGAGATCTCGGTCGATCACGATATACTTGCGACTTCAGGTAACCCCAAAGCCAATAATCGCACGTACTGAGGTCTGGGGACCTGGGAGGCCAAGCATGACGAAAGTGGCGGCTGAGCACACGATCATCACCAAACGACGCGCGCAAGAGATCTTTCACGCGTCTAGTAATACTTCGTTTTTTTTTTTTTTTTGGTTCTAATAAAACCCCATGTCATTCCGAGCATGTGTGCCAATTTTTACCTCTCTATCTACATTATTCCGTGGTTTATTACGTTTTCAAATTTATACTGACTTTTTGGTCACCCGGTAGATTAGCGGAGATCCATGAGCAAAATATTGATCTTAAATCCTGATATCACGGAAGAGCTCACATGTCGCCATCTGGAGAGTTCTTTCTGCATTTGACGTGATCCAATCAGGAAACAGAGACACACAGCAATCAGTCGCAATCCCATTAGATATTATTACTCTTGTATATCTAAATTTCGGCAATAAATAACCACCCTCAGTGCTGAAAGACAAGGAAATTACAGACTCAGAATTAATTTACTTTAGATAGAACATTAAGTAAAAAACACCATGTTATCCAATAGCAGCTATCCGTTCTAGTCAACATACCATTTGAGTTAAAATCCAACAAAGTTGAAATAGTACATGTCACCATACAGTCTTGCTGGTGTATGGGCACAAGGAAACTGCGGCCGTGGTTTACAACAAGTACAGGAGCCTTAGTTTACGTAATGTAGTACAAGTAATGCTTTCTGTGTTACAGATTAACTAACAAAAAGAGTTTGAGCAAGAATACAACAAAATATTGAATATTTCGAAGTGATAAGAAAATATGCTTGTTGATTTTACATTAAAAAAGAGTTTTAAACTACTGTGTTGAAATGAAACTCTGTTAGTTAATTTGTTACATAGAGGGAGTTCGCAATACATGACTGCCGTACTTGCCGTAAGCAACGGCCTCGGTTTTCTTCTGCCTATACACCAGTAAGATTGTATGGCGAGATGTTCTGCAGCGAGTTTGTTGGATTGTAACACAAATTACATGTTGATCAGGATGAATAATGTTTCTGGATTAGATGATGTTTTTTACTTATTGTTCTATGTAAAGTAAATTAATTCTGATTCAGTAATTTTCTTGTATTTTAGTACGGAAGATGGTTATTTATAACCGAAATCTAGATACACGAAAGTAATAAAAGCTAACGGGACTGGGACTGATTGCTTTTTACCTCTTCTTTCTAATGATCTATAGTCGCTGTGCACAACAGTCCCTTATAGAATTAAAACTGGCTATGATCCAGTCAGACAACTTCCTCTCATTTACTTCACCAAATGATACCTCGATGCGAAAAGGCCAGCATACCCCATAATGAAACACCCAGTTTTGTAGTCTTTGTAGACTTTGTAAGGGGATATCAGAGTCGCTGGTAATAGTTCAACGTGGTCTCTGCAACATAACATGTTTCACATTGAAATAGCGTTGCCGGGTATGGTAGAAGCCTTAAGCGACAGACAAAAGCCTTTTGACCCATGGGGGATAGAACCCAGGTCTTTTTTATTTGTATTCTAGATCGCGCCTAATGAGCTAGCAAGCTACCAATAACATTTTAAACACCAGAAAGAAAATTGCTTTCTGTTCCGGAATTTTTAGGAACTCTCTTTCTACCTGATGTAATAATTACACCACTTTCAGCAAGTGACATACAAGAGGACGATAAAATTTTCATGTTCCATTGTGAAGTGAAACGAGAAGAAGTCTGTCATCTGGTTTCAAACACAGTTCTGTTCCAGCGACCGTTTATATCGATCGGTCGTCAGAGGGAATACTTACTGTTTTTACAGATAAAGGACGTGATAAATAATGAAGATATGGTTGTTTTATAGGTCGGTATATCTGTCACAGACCTATTCATAATGAAGCAGACATTCGGACCCTTCTAAAGCAGCGCAATCAGAGGATCATTTGTCACAGCTCGTCCAGCGTCACATGGCCATCACGATCGCAGCTAACAACAGCGAGCCACACAATCTCACGTCGTAGTGCGTAATTTATGTGAAGGACGGAACAATGTTTGTGCTTGGATTCGAGTGACTGTTAGATTTAAATTTCGTTATCGAGTGGAGTGGTGACTTTAATGTGTGACATGTCCTGCTAGTTACATTCGATACGTTTGGAGCAACTTTTACAGTACCTTCGGGTACTTTGAACTGATAATAAAATATTTATGGTACATAAAGCACTGATGGAGAGTTAAAAATTGTATGTCTTCTTTGGTTTTCAGTTACGAGAAAATTTGAAAGCGAATTAGAGTAACATTTTATTTTGACACATTTACAGCAACTTAATGTTAGCAACACTCAATAGTACATGTACTAAACAACGAGCGCCCAAAATTACTAGACAGATAGTAGCTTTGGCCTCTCTTCATGTCCTACTTCATCGTGTGCAGTGCAGAGATTAGCAGGCGACCATTGAAAAAAACCCGTTCTCACAGCACCAGAATGACATGATGTACGCAAGCTGACAAAGTTTCAAAACCGTAATGACCCTTCTTGTAGCGTTTGAAGAAAATTTAATCATAATTTTACTATGTGTTATTCAAACTGCTAATGTAACACTAGCATATAAACAAAATTTTAGAATGAAACAACAAATTTACTGTTACCAGTCACTGTTTATTTATCTCCAAGACGCGTTTTGAAGGTTTAAACCTCCATCATTAATTGGATTTACATCACGATTTTAGGAGAACTTGTGGCGCCGTCTAGTGGAGAACAAAAACGTTATTTAGGAACATGAATTTGGGATTTTGTTTTTTACTAAACATTAAACGTATATCTAACAGTAAAAATAGAAGTGAAATAGGATATCTCCAGTGGTCACAGGTTCCTTTCACAGTCGTAACACATCATATGTAGGCACTTGAGTCCGAAGCCGCGCGACTGCTACGGTCGCATGTTGGAATCCTGCCTCGGGCATGGATGTGTGTGATGTCCTTAGGTTAGTTAGGTTTAAGTAGTTCTAAGTTCTAGGGGACTGATGACCTCAGATGTTAAGTCCCATAGTGCTCAGGGCCATTTGAACCATCATCTGTAAACCATCATTTTTGCAACAAAAAAATGGCGTCTGGACACTATTAGGTGCAAAGAACATATAGCAAAAGGAAAACAGTACCACAAAGTACAATGAATGTACATCATAACAACGTTTCAGAATAAGTTTGAAAATATTGCAGAGATCGTTTCTTGAGGTGCTGAACACATGTACTTTGTGATATAAAGGACTAGATGTAGCTGAAGCGGTTTATTAATACCAAAGATGACTAGCCATAGTCGTGGTTGCCCTACATACAAGGTAGTCTGTGGCGTGTCTACTTTGCATACTTTCACTCTGATAACTCGTATGGTGTTATATTTTGGAGCAACTCTGTACAATCACAAAGAATATTCTAAGATCAGGAAAGGGCGGTCAGAATTATCTGCGGTGTCAGTTCGTAAACTACGTGCGGGTCGTTGTTCAGATGTCTCGGAATTCTAGCTCTGCCATCCCTGTATATATTTTCCTCGTGACAATTGTTGTTGATAGTATTGACTCATTTCAGAGGAAACTGCAACATTCATTGAGTGAACACTTTACAGAAAATGCGATACGATCTTGGAAACCACCTCCTTAAGCTTCGTACAGGAAGATGTGCTCTATCAAGGTTTCGTTGTCACTAGGCTTCCAGCAGAATTGCGAATAAAAAAAAAAGAAAAAAAGAAACTTTCAGAGAATTCCTTGTGGCTCACTCCTACTCTTTACACGAATTTCTCGCAGTAGTTGGGAACTTTTCTCTGCGAAGTTCTATTTATTCGTATACTCTCCCACAATTTTCTTCGTGGTTTACAAGGGCTATTCGAAAAGTAAGGTCGGATCCGTCGCGAAATGGAAAACCACAGAAAAAATCAAGAATGTTTTCATATGCTACAGTTTGCTACACCTTCCAGCTAATTCCCTACATAGTTGCCACTCGGATTTAGACACTTATCGCAGCGCTGTACCAACTTTCCAATACCCTCGTCATAGAAGACAGCCGCCTGTGCTTTCAGCTACTTCTCTTCGCTGGTCTGCTATTCGTGCCTCTGACAAAATGTGTTCTTCGTAGCCAGCGGTTCGTGCGAGCAGAGATGAACATCAGAGGGAGCCAAGTCCGGGCTGTATGGTGGTGGTAGACTAAACTTTTCCCACCGAAAACGCTGCAGGGGATCCTCATTGCCATTTCAGTGTGCGGCCGAGAATTGTAATGAAGGAGGAAATGCATGAAAGGTATGTTATTTGGGTTGCATAAAATCAGGCGAAACCTCGCAATGGGCGTCCATACTTGGCAGGAGACACTACTTTTGTAGGCATCTTTAAGTGCTCACTGTGTGCTCAGAAGTGAAAAGAGCGACTTGACGCTATCAACAGGCATACTAGAGACACTGCTCGAAACATCTGTGCACCGCTTCATCGGATTTTCACTGTCACCTGATCTATCGGACCTTACCTTCCGAATGGCCACTCTATTAATGCATTAATTATATTCTTTATAAACTTTCTAAGCAAGATTCTGTGAATTATGTACTGACTCGTTCCACGGCCAAGTGGCTTTGGCTCGCGTGGTCCCGCGGAACCTGATAAATAAAGCAGCAATAAAATTTAGAGTTCATCGTTTCTTCTGCCTTGAGACCATTAAAGATGAAGTGTTAGCTCAACTAGAGGAGAGGAGAGAAGAAATCGTATATTTTATATGCATTCACCTGATACAATTTAATGAAACTGAGATCAGGACACTTCACGGAGATTTAAACCCGCCTGTTCCCAGTACAAGTCTACTCCCATAACCATTACGCCATCTCGCTTGAATTTACGGACTTAATCTGCAGCGAAGCGTGAGAGACCATAGCTGTGCCCCAATCTCGGCCTCGGCGAGTGTCCTACTATCTCAAAATCCAAGCACGACGCAAATGTACGAGAAAGTGCTGCGAAGCACATTAATCTGCTTTGTTGAAGACTACGTTAGAGTGTGGCTGCCCCATTTTCACTATGTCTGTTTTCACATTAGGCTGATGGAATTGCATTTTAGAGTCTATATCAAATATGCAAAGGACAGGTCCTCTGTTCTAGCAACAGTTTATCGTAGGTGTTTGGAACAACGAAGCGTGCCGCGTGAAATGGAAAAGGCGTTCGATTCTCTAAAAGTGGCCGGAGAACAGACAGGGCTAGATGACTGAATTCAATGTCTTCTGCAGTCGTGGAACAAATTTTACTCTCGATTATAAAGAATTTTTTGAAAATGAACAACTTTTTTGCGAACCAACATGGATCCACAAAAACCGAACTTATGAAACCCAACTTGTTCTGTTTATCAATCATATCCAGCTGACAGTACATACGGGAACTCAGGCTAATATGATATTTCATGATTTCCATAAATATTTCACTATATTTCCGCAAAGTCGATTTGTGAAGTACACACGTGCAAACGACATATTGGAACGGATATGCAACTATATTTCAGACTTCCTAGAAAACAAGTGTCAGTACTTCATCTTTAACGGGGTGGTGTTGTCAGAAGCGAAAGTAGCTTTCGGAGGGCACGCAGATAGCGCGAAAAGACTTCTGCAGTTCACACAATATAAGTAAATGATCTCGCAAATAATGAATGCAACTATGTAAGGCTATTCGCAGACGAAGCAGTTGTGTACCAGGAGATGACATCACCGGGATATTATTACTGAATGCAGAGAAATTTTCCAGTTGTTAGCGGCCGGAATAAAGACAGGAAGCCGACTCTCAATGCAAATAAATATAGTGTAACATGCGTAAATGGATGAATTGAACCGATATCAGTTCAGAGCACGCAAGACAATCAATAACTGGAATCAATTACATTTGTCAAGTGTCTTGGAGTATCTGTCCGGAGAGATTTAAGGTGGAACAAGCACATAAATTTCTGGCGTATGGACGCAGATACCAGAAACAAATTTACTGGCCGAATTCTAAGGAGGTGTAAGTCACGAACGTAAGACGTCGCCTACGAAACACTCACTCGATAAATTCTTCAGTTCTAGAGGCTTGTCTTCGACCCATAAGATGTACGAGGACGTGCTGAAATATAGTGCCCCCGAATTTTTTATGTGAAAACTCTTAAAGCTTTTGAAATAAAACGAACGTTATTAACATTCTGCATATTTATTTTTCATGTCTACATATTTATTTCTCAACATAATCACCCTGGCGACCAGTACATTTCTCCCAGAGAGAGACCAGTATGTTGATAGCGTCACTGTAGAATGTCTGATTTTATTGTCGGAGCAATAATCCCACCTCGGCTTTCTCCGCTTCATAACTATCAGAGTGTAGTCCTAGAACATGATTCTTAAGGTTTGGAAACAGATGAAAATCGGATGGGGCTGATCGATGACAGATAACACAAGACGTCGAATTGTTGCAGATGTCGCAGCGCTCGTGTGTGGTCTGAAATTGTCACGCTGAAGGAGAGGGTAATCAACGTCTGGACGAACTCTTCGAATTCCAAACTCGATTACAGCACACTGTTTCTAGCTCACAAAAGTGGTTACGTTATACACCGTCATGTGACATACCACAATTCGAAACCCTCTGGCAGCAGAGGGATGAAAATATGTATACATGCAGAATAAATACTTAGAATGTTAGTAACTATTGACAAACTGCCTATTGGCTTCTGTCTCGGGTTCTTCGGCCGACGTTCATCTAATGATTTTTCTGACGTTTCGCCAGCGCGAGTGGCTGGCATTGTCAAAGCTTCACCCTCCATTGCCGGTGGTGAACTGGAGGCGAGCTCGCGGCCGCAGACTATATGTACCTGGCGCGCCAACGTCCGAGGGCTTCTCCGCGGTCATTTCCGGTGCGGTTCTCCTCTTGCTACCTGCGACGGTCGTTCGCTGCAGTACGGGAAGCCAGGATCCGTTTACCTTAAGCCCTCGGACGTTGGCGCGCCAGGTACATATAGTCTGCGGCCGCGAGCTCGCCTCCAGTTCACCACCGGCAATGGAGGGTGAAGCTTTGACAATGCCAGCCACTCGCGCTGGCGAAACGTCAGAAAAATCATTAGATGAACGTCGGCCGAAGAACCCGAGACAGAAGCCAATAGGCAGTTTGTCAACAAGTGGCCACGAAAGCCTTAACAATTTTGTATTAGTAACTATTGTTTTACTGAGAAAGTCTTAGTTTTCACATAAAAATTCGGAGCCTTTACTTTTCTACCCGCCCTCGTAGTATTAACGGAACAGATAGAGAAAAAGTATTGCGTACTTCATCAAGGGGAGGGGATCGTTTTATCAGCATGAGATCGTTACAGATATACTCAATAAATAGTTCTGGTGGACGACAGAAGGCTTATACAGCATGGAGTTGTCGACAATCGTTCTACCACCTTACCATCCACGAATTTGTGTGTGTGTGTGTGTGTGTGTGTGTGTGTGTGTGTGTGTGTGTTTGCGTCAGTGTGTGTGAACGTGTAGATGCGCTGAATGGTTGGCAAGAGCTAATTTTCGGCGTCATCAAAATGTTGGACCCATATATCATCAGACTGAAGACCCATGTCGATTTCTGGCAGATGTTCAGATCAACGGCTTTTATATGACTAGCTACAAGAAGGGCTTCAAGTACCTTTCTGAAACAATACATCAGACCGTCTAGTAGACTCATCCACATCACTACTTCCGTAGTCCTGTTAATTGTGTGGATAATGTTATGTTAAGAACTCATCCGAAGCTGCAAAAGCACTGTCCTTTGTACTTAGTTTCCAAAAATATAATTTTTCAGACTAGTTTAATTTCAACAAGAGTCACACACTATATTTCTAGGCGAAAGCCAAACGTGAAGGCTGTGCATAATAGTTCAAGGAATAGCTAATTAACAGTTGCCCACATCTGCTACTACACTAGTAATGATGTTCTAAACGTGATTCCTGTAAGCAGTTTCAGACTATCAAAAGTATCAGTTACAATGTTGTTCTTTTTAGTTTATGCATAGTTCGTAGAGTAGAGCATTTGAAGAGTAAACCAACGTGTCTTAGTTGATGATAACGGTAATAAAGATTACAGATATCGATAATTTGTGCCAACATACAGCCTAGCATCTTAGTCGACGTCAAAGTCTCAATCCGATGAATGGTTCACGATTAACGGTCCACATGTCATGAAAGACCTCAGAAAGGTTAGGACTCGAGTCCAGTACACAGGCGCAAAGAAGAGCGACTGGGAACTATAATACAACAAATATTTTCCCAGTGCTGGCCGAATATTGACGATGAAAATTTCTTCTGCTTCTAAGCGTCGATTGTGTTACCGCGGATTCGAGTTTCGCACACCGACGTGCGTTAGCATGCTAGTTTAAGGAGACCAGTGTACAGTAAAATTAGTTATAATTATTATAGTGTTGTTTCATGGGTTTTCTTGTGTAGCTCCTTACCGCATGGTCGGCTGGGAGGTAAACGACACCCAGAAAACATCCGAGCGTCTACCCATGGTACGCTGGCCGAACTGACTCTCGTTTTAGGAAGTTTCTCAAGCAAGCCTAAGCAAATGCTCCGTTTCTTTCCCATCTCCAACAAAGAAACAAATTACAATAGAAACCAAAGAGAATGAAGTGTTTACTGATTTACAGGTGCCTCCAAACACAGTGAAGAGCCAAAGAAACTGGTATAGGCATGCATATTCAAATACATACGTAGATAAGTGAACAGGTAGAATACGGTGCTGCGGTCGTCAACGCCAATACAAGACAACAAGTGTCTGGAACAGTTGTTAGAGCAGTTACTGCTGCTACAAAGGCAGGTTATCAAGATTTAAGTGAGTTTGAACGTGGTGTTATAGTCGGCGCACGAAAGATGGGACACAACATCTCAGAGGTAGCGATGAAGTGGGGATTTTCCCGTACGACAATGTCACGACTGGTAAAACATCAAATCTCCGACATCGCTGCGACCGGAAAGAGATCCAGCAAGAACGGGACCCACGACGACTGAAGAGAATCGTTCAGCGTGACAGAAGTGCAATACTTCCGTAAACTGCTGCAGATTTCAATGCCGAGTGTTGCCGTGCGAACCATTCAACGAAATATCAACGATATGGGCTTTCGGAGCCGAAGGCCCACTCGTGTACCCTTGATAACTGCACGACACAAAGCTATACGTCTCGCATGGGGCAGTCAACACCGAAATTGGACTGTTGATGACTGTAAACATGTTGGCTTTTCGGAAGAGTCACGTTTGAAATTGCATCTAGCGGATGGACGTGTCGGGGGTATGGAGACAAGAGATCTCCACCCCCTCGTACTCTTACAGATTTATGGTCAGTTCTGCAGGATTCATGGTGTCGGTTCTGTCCATAACTACTTCAGACATTACTGGAGTGCATGCTACGTCGTGTTGCGGCACTTCTGCCTGCTCACGGGGCTCTACATATTAGGCATGTGTATCAACTTCTTTGACTCTTTAGTGCATAATTTACACGACTTGCAGCCAGATGACGTGTTTAACTTTCTTTCTTATGGAGCATTAAGGTGACATAGCGGCGCGAAAATTTACATAAATGGCTAATGGTTCAAATGGCTCTGAGCACTATGGGACTCAACTGCTGTGGTTATCAGTCCCCCTAGAACTTAGAACTACTTAAACCTAACTAACCTAAGGACATCACACACATCCATGCCCGAGGCAGGATTCGAACCTGCGACCGTAGCAGTCCCACGGTTCCGGACTGCGCGCCCAGAACCGCGAGACCACCGCGGCCGGCTTTACATAAATGATAGCTATGATAGATAGCTCATGTTAACATACCTCGTACCGTCACATGAAAGAGAACTTTAATATGTCATGAATTTTCTTGTAAAATACTTGCCAGTACACGAAATAATGCCATTCACTCTTACATATTTACATCTGAAACGTATAACAAGAGCCCTTCGCCACGAACTCATATTATTTTCGTAAAGCGCACGCGGTGAAATTGAGATTCCTCAGCACCTGAATGATTCACCGTCATCTGAATGATACACCGTTTTTCAATATTCGCCTGCTCATAGGCAGAGAGCTGTGAGCCACCTATACAGAAACATCCTCTCTAGCGACCAGTACCGACAGAACCACAATGTATATTCTAACAAAAGCACGACAGAGCTTCTGCAGACGCGTATGACGCATTTCGATGATCGTCGCACATTTCTTGTATAACATAATAAAATGCACTGTTCTATTAATTTGTGCATTTTATTCGCTGTACAGAAGCTAATTAGATAAATGATTGTAATGTAAGTTTATGGAGTAATATAATACGCAGCTAATGTTGCGGGACCAGTACGAGAGATATGTACTGCTTTATTTTATGAGCACGCTAACTGACGTAATATTTGAGCACTTGAATGACACCTTCACATATAAAGCGAACATCGTAACATTTAACTCTGTCTCTCAATTACCAGTTTGAAAGTGCAGATCGTCTTTATAAATTGGAATTACGAGCAGTATGTCTATAATTCATTGCTCACTATTTCCAGTAAATACTGAGCCGCCACTCTGTAGAAGCTGGGAGTGATAGCGCAAATTACCCATACGACATTAATTGTGACAGATCGATTGATTGTAATAGTTCTGTAGTTTACGTGAGATGTCACAGGTGGACAGATGCACGTCAAGCATATGTCGCCACATTCTAATTTTGAGCTACTTCGAATCTTTGTTTGCTGTCCATTGTCACAGTAGGCAGTGCCAGGTTGCCAGTTCGCTGATCACGCATTTTTCACACTAAGTTAATCGCTACGAAAACATGGAACGGTACTTGGCAAATTTTTTAAGTAACGCTCTGTGATGCCAACTCTTTTCTTTTCTAATTGAGGCCCACAACAGCCCATACATCTGGTAAATGAGTCAAACCATTTACAATTATTGTGACGACTTAGCTCACATGAGTAACTGACAATTTCAGAGGAAAGTATGCAGTATTGTGACACAAAATATGAATAAATTATCTGCATTGTTCTCAGGTTTGCTGTAGCGCCTAACATGTTCACACTCTATGCGAGCCAAACTTGGTGTGTACAGTTTGTCTTTCATCTGCTTAGCAGGAGTGTCTGGGTTCTATCTTATCCATACATCGGAAGCCAGGAAAAGCTATGTTTCCTTATCAGGTGATTTGATGCCTCTTTTTCTGTGGCCTAGAATTCACCGACAGCAGAGAAGTGAATGTATGATTGCTTTATAAGGTAATATAATGTTATCACTACATGACTGTGAGTACAGTACAGTACTGCCCACAATATTGTGTCGCGAGGAGGCAACTCATACAACAGCTTGACTGTTCTAGTTAACGTACAGGACTAATTAGCCATGAACGTTACGTTTTAAAATATACCAGTTTTAGTCAGTTGTAAATGAAGTGTTGAATACAGTCGTTGAGTTAACTGATTGTTGTGTCGCTTCCTTATAGAACAACATAATAACTGATACATATAATTATTTACATAAAAATGATTTTAATATAACAAATTTTTTAAAGTAGACTAAAAAGTATACAATTTCTCCTAATCCCACACAGATTTCTAACCCCATACAGATAAACCTGGAAATTTGTGCAATACGTAATTGATGCATCAGTCGTTTACCTCCTTACCATTACACTACTTCCTAACTGATACATGAATAGTTCACATCCTTATTACTATCCACTGCATAACTATAAAAAATTCGTACTCTCACATTTTGAGGACTACCTGATAAGATTAACAATTGTATCGGGCTAGGAGAAATTATTTTATACTTTTTACTCTTATCAAAAAATTTGGTATATTAAATATTCATTTTCATTTACATAATTATTTTCTGCTTTTTAGTCTTGTGTGTGAGAAATTGTTCAGTCCATTTAAAACATTCTTGATGTGTTTACGACAGAGGCATATGCTAAATGTTAGGTTTATTTCAGTTTCTGTTCACCAGACTCGACCAATGATTTGATTCCTCCTACATCGATCTCGATAAAAGACCTCGAAGATAAAAATTAGAGAGAGTCAAGCTCAGAGGATTGGTTACTATAGGGGGATTAAAATTACTTGATAGCTGAGGTCTGTCATTTGCCACTACAGTGTTGCCACATCGGCTGGCGGCTACCACGCTGTTATAGGCGACAAACAAACATGGCGGATTACTTAATAAATTCTGTTAATGCGTAACGCGGAGCCGCTGTGAGGTATGTTGGGAATGCGCCATGCTCTGTCGACAGGTGATTTTAATTGACCAATGATTGAAGTGTGGCAGACGACGCATTTTGCAGCCCTGAATTTAGACTCGTGTTCTAAACTAACCACAACCTCGTGACGTGCAATGTATCCGAGAAAACGGCGATCAACAATCTGCAGACGATCTAAAGTCATGATCTCTTTATGCTCGGAGATTGAAGCTAACCTCTACGCGCAAATTCAAGACAGAAAAAAATCTACTTCAGCGCTAAAAGCAAACTGAAATTTCTCGCTGTTATTTGTTACCTGAATCTCTCCTCACACTGCCTTCACGAGCTGCCGCGTTACCAGCCGATGAGCAGTACTCGTTGGCTCTTGGTTGCAGATCATAGGCGATACAGACAGGTTCCAGACGAAAAAAGAATGCCAGGAAGAAAAATAACAGCAAATACAAAAGTCAGTACGATGATTTAAAAACGCTGCAAAGGATTAAAAATAAAAAATTACATTAAAACTATTTAACTGAATAAAAATAAAACACTTTTAGTTAGATTTAGAATTAAAAATAATAAGTTCCGTTTGATAAGATCCGAACCTACAACTTTCTGCACTAACCATTGCGCTATCCTACAACATAGTTATAAGTGGTTATATTTATATCTGTAATGCCCAAACGCAACGATGAATTGCAATCTTCAAAAATTCGGTTTCACTTTATGTCGTGGGAAGCTTATCTAATGTAAGCCCATCTCTGTGATTATGATAACTGTATATGTGACGTTGAATCGCGTCTTATGCGGAAGTATCCAGTAGCACTTGGTTAGTACTGTGTATGAGACATGTCTATTTCATTAGCATCGTTGTGTGTGTGTATTGTTTTTAGTGTACGTACCATGTTTGTTGAAATTGTAAATAAAAGTGCCAGGCCCATGATTCGGGATCCAAACACATCAAGAAAGAACGCCGGGCTAGGAACAGCAAGTGAACAGACCAACTGTTGTGGCAGTTTGGCAATGGGGAACAGTTGTAGCTTAACGTTGAGCGCTCTGATTGCAGCAAATCAGCTGCAGCGCGTAATTTGTCAATTATCAAGTAATTTTAATCAGATTGTAGCAGCAGTTTCTCGTAAACCATTCGAGTCTGGAACAGGAAAATGGTGGAATAGCAGTGGTACACGAAGTACACTCCACCACATGCAAAATAAGAAAGCGAGCTACTGTTAAATTATAATTAATTTCCGTGCAATGTTTAAGGTTTCAAGTCTCTAGCGCATCAGGAAGTTAGTTTAAAACCAATTGCAAAATTTGTACCGAACAGGCAGACAGGAAAAAAAGCGAGTTAATAAAAATGTAATGAAAAGTGAAATATTGTGTATTTTGTACAAGATGGATTTATTTAGTTAATGGGTTTTCGGTTTACGAGATATCATCAGTCTTTATCTGATTTTCGCTATCAAATAAGCTACAGTTCTTCTGAACAGCATTGGAAAATATGTTACTCATCCAGGTGAGGCATGGACACAGAGTACAAGTCATCCTTAACAGAGTATTGGTAAAGCAATTAAAAAGTTTAACGTTGAACAGTCAATAAATATAAAGGGAGCAAACCAGGAAAACATTTACTCTAAACCGAATAAAGAATGTCTAAATAATTTGAATTAAATTAACAATTTCAACAAAATTAAATTGGTACTTCACAAGAGTACTAATGAATTGTTTGAAGAACTATTACATACGGAAAGTGATAAGGAAATAGAGTGAAAGATACAAATAATAACTGTAACAACACAATATTCTGAGTACATCTCTCTCTCTACTCGTTTAGTCAATTCCGACACTTCGTGACCCCATGAACCAAATCACGCCACTTTTTCCTGTCTTGCACTTTCTCCCGTAGACCTTCCAGGTTAGAACACATTGCTTCTGTGATGCCATCGATCCATCTCATCCTCTGACGTCCTCTTCTTCTAGTTCCTTCAATCTTCCCCAGCATTAATGTTTTTTTCCAGCGAGGCATGCCTTCGCATTGTTTGTCCAAAGTAGGTTAGCTTTTGTTTTAACATTAGACCTTCCGGGGAGAAATCTGGTTTTATTTGATCCAATATTTATCTGTTGGTTCTCTTTGCAGTCCATGGAACTCTAAGAAGTTTCCTCCAACACCACAATTCGAAGGAGTCAATTCTTCGCCGTTCAGCTTTTCTAATGGTCCAGGTCTCACATCCATACATCCCAACTGGAAAGACCATAGCCCTCACAATACGGATCTTTGTTGCTAGTGTTATATCTCTGGACCTTATAACCTTGTCAAGGTTTGACATCGCCTGTCTACCGAGCAACAGGCGTCTCCGGATTTCATGGCTGCAGTCGCCATCAGCAGAGATCTGGAAACCGAGATCACTGAATGTGGTCACTACCTCCATGGTTTCTCCTGCTACGTCCCACGAATTGGTAGGTGTAGTTGCCATAATTTTCTTTTTCTTCACATTCAGCCTAAGACCGGCCTTTTACCTTTCGTCTTTCAGCTTCAGTCAGAGTGTTCTCAATTCTTCTTCACTTTCTGCCAACAGGATCGTATCATCCGCGTACCTGAGGTTGTTTACATTTATCCCAGCTCTTTTTATTCCCGTTTCTCCTTCATATAGCCTCGCATTCCTCATAACATGTTCTGCATACAGATTGAATAAGTACGGTGACAGTATGCAGCCATGCCGGACACCTTTCTGAATCATTATCCATTTCGTTGTTCCATACATAGTTCTCACCGTGGCTTCTTGGTCAAGGTATAAACTCCGTATCAAATGAATGAGGTGATCTGGTACACCCATGTTTTTCAGTACCTTCCATAATTTGTTGTGATCGATTCTGAGTACATAGTGAGTCACAATAAAATAAATAAATGCAGGAATGAGGTTCGAGAAGGTACCAGTAAACTGCGAGCTATGTGGCATGTTTTACTGTCCAGCTGGTAGATTCCATCGTGCCGAGGAAAAACAATCTGCATATAGAAATGGTCACGGTCTACAAGGATAGATGCACACGTGTGTTGATCCACTGGGCCTTTCAGAATGACGAGGTAATGCGTAGAATACCACAGAAATATTCTCGAGACCATAACAGTTCATTCTCTGACGTGAAACCTTATGGCGATCAAACGACCATCTGTACGATGGGGCATAAAACGTGATTCGTCTGAAAAGGCACCTGTCAGCACGCAGTGGATGCCTAGTTGCGGAATTGGCGTGCAAATCCCAGCCATCGTCTCCGATGAACAGCAGTCAGTAGAGTGCTTGAACAAGGCGCAAGCTGCAGAAGCCCATACGCAGCAACAGTCGTTGAGGAGACACTGTTGTTGGCTCCTTGGTTCATCTGGGCAGTCTATTCGCAGGTACTACACATCTCAGCAGCCATCGTTCAAAACCGTCATCTATGACCCACAGGTCACCAAGCCTGCCCCGGCGACAGTTTTGGATAGCGCCATAGTGCCATGCACGGTATATTGTAACAACAGCGGCACACGAACAGTTTACAAAATTATCCTGTTCGGGAAGGCTTCCACCCTTGGCCCGAAAGTCAATAATAATTGACGCCGGTTTGCAGTAGGGTTTTGGGGCATATACTGTATTCAAACATTATGAATCACCTCGAAGGGAACAATCTATTGATACGTAATCAGCACGGTTTCAGAAAACATCGTTCTTGTGCAACGCAGCTAGCTCTTTATTCGCACAAAGTAATGGCCGCTATCGACAAGGGATCTCAAGTTGATACCGTATTTCTAGATTTCCGGAAAGCTTTTGACACCGTTCCCCACAAGCGACTTCTAATCAAGCTGCGGGCCTATGGGGTATCGCCTCAGTTGTGCGACTGGATTCGTCATTTCCTGTCAGGAAGGTCGCAGTTCGTAGTAATAGACGGCAAATCATCGAGTAAAACTGAAGTGATGTCAGGTGTTCCCCAGGGAAGCGTCCTGGGACCTCTGCTGTTCCTGATCTATATAAATGACCTGTGTGACAATCTAAGCAGTTCTTTTTGTTGTTCGCAGATGATGCTGTAATTTACCGTCTAGTAAGGTCATCCGAAGACCAGTATCAGTTGCAAAGCGATTTAGAAAAGATTGTTGTATGATGTGTCAGGTGGCAGTTGACTCTAAATAACTAAAAGTGTGAGGTGATCCACATGTTCCAAAAGAAATCAGTTGGAATTCGATTACTCGATAAATAGTACAATTATCAAAGCTGTCAATTCAACTAAGTACCTGGGTGTAAAAATTACGAACAACTTCAGTTGAAAAGACCACATAGATAATATTGTGGGGAAGGCGAGCCAAAGGTTGCGTTTCATTGGAAGGACACTTAGAAGATGCAACAAGTCCACTAAAGAGACTGCTTACACTACACTCGTTCGTCCTCTGTTAGAATATTGGTGCGCGGTGTGGGATCCTTACCAGGTGGGATTGACGGAGGACATCGAAATGGTGCAAAAAAGAGCAGCTCGTTTTGTATTATCACGTAATAGGGGAGAGAGTGTGGCAGATATGATACGTGAGTTGGAATGGAAGTCATTAAAGCAAAGACGTTTTTCGTCGCGGCGAGATCTATTTACGAAATTTCAGTCACCAACTTTCTCTTCCGAATGCGAAAATATTTTGTTGAGCCCAACCTACATAGGTAGGAATGATCATCAAAATAAAATAAGAGAAATCAGAGCTCGAACAGAAAGGTTTAGTTGTTCGTTTTTCCCGCACGCTGTTCGGGAGTGGAATGGTAGAGAGATAGTATGATTGTGGTTCGATGAACCCTCTGCCAGACACTTAAATGTGAATTGCAGAGTCATCATGTAGATGTAGATGTAGATGAATGTCCTTTTGGATGTGAGACAAATCGCACCGCTTCCGCATTACAAAAGGAGTGCACTGTTTTCCGCGTCCTCCCGAGAGGCTTTATACACCCTCCAGTGTTAGAGTTTGTGTTGCCACCTGCCATCTAGGAGTGGTAACTGCATGCTGAGGTCGAACATACGCAGAGACCACATTAATGTGACTAGACCGTGTATCAGGAGCACGTGTGGTTTTCAGCCTGGAACAGCAATAAGGTCAGCAGAGCCACGTGGTGTATTTGAGGCCGACATGCTGCGAGTGGACTGCGAGCGCGGCAGCCGCAAAGAGCGCGCCGTCGCCTGTCGCCAGTCGCCAGTTGGCTCGTTAGAAGCGCCAGACGGAAGGCCGAAGCAAATCTGGGACAGCAGCCGCCAGCCGCCAGCACCCACTATCGACTCGGCCGGCGCACCGCTAAATACCGCGCCGGAACATTTACACCCACTCCCACTAACTCTCCCTCAAAGTGCGCTCACTGTAATTGCGCGCCATTGTTCTACTGATTCATCCGTTAATTCACTGTAGTCGTTAGGTATTGACGGCTGTCTGCCCAGAGGAAGAAACTTCCTTGTATCACTAAGCACCCTTAACTCAGCTTCTGTGTCAGCGAAAAGGAGAAACTGTTGAACGGATTACCAAGTTGCATCCTCATTCCAGCCGTTCCCAGACGGCACATCTCGTCGGCGCAACAATTCTACACTATCACTCGAAACACTTTTAATCTTCCCTTAATGTATTGGATCAAGTTTTGAAGTACTCAAAGTACATTATTCTCGTGCTTCATCTTGCACACTTCTGTAATACATTGTCCCCAAATCTATTTACGACGATAATCATATGACATACAAATTACACTTTCCTACATTCTGTATGTAATAAGAATGAAATACCTGCAGCTGTCCTTTCGATGATATTTATTATATAGCTACAAGTTTTGGTGATTCCATATGTCATCGACAGCTATGTAACAAATAACATCCAAAGGATGGCTACAGGTGTTCCATTTTATTACATAAGTGAACAGCCGAAGTCTCTCAGACCTTCAGTCAGAAGGCTGGACATACAAATGCCTTCATTCTGTTTCTCTTATTATCATTCTTTCTTTCTTTCTTCACTAATCAAAATACTTTTGGATTAGCTTTTCTTTATAAACTGAAGCGCCAAAGAAACTGGTATAGGCATATGTATTCAAATACAGAGATGTGTAAACAGATAGATTACGGCGCTGCAGTTATGAGACAAAAACTGTGTGGCGCAGTTGTTAGATCGTTTACTACTGCTGCAATGGTAGGTTACCAAGATTTAAGTGAGTTTGAACGTAGGATTATAGTCGCCGTACGAGCGATGGGACACTATATCTCAGAGGTAGAGATGAAGTGGGGGTTTTCCCGTACGATCATTTCCCGACTGTACCGTGAATATCAGGAATCAGATTGCTGCAAATTTCAATACTGGACCATGAAAAAGTGTCAGGGTGCGAACCATTCAACGAAACAACATCGATATGGGCTTTCGGAGCAGAAGGCACACTTGTGAACACTGGATGACTGCACGACACAAAGTTTTACGCCTCGCCTGGGCCCGTCAACACCGACATTGAACTGTTGATGACTGGTAACATGTTGCCTGGTCGGACGAGTCTCGTTTCAAATTGTGTCGAGTGGGTGGAGGTGTACGGGTTTCGAGACAACCTCATGAATCCATGAACCATGCATATCAGCAGTGGACTGTTCAAGCTGGTGCAGGTCCTGTAATGGTGTGGAACGTATGCTGTTGGAGTGATACGAGACCACTGATACGTCTAGGTACGACTCTGACGGCTGACGCATACGTAAGCTTCCTGTCTGGTAACCTGCATGCATTCATGTCCATTGTACATTCTGATGGACTTGGGCAATTCCAGCAGTACAATGCGACACCCAACAATTCCAGAATTACTACAGAGTGGCTACAGGAACACTCTTCTGAGTTTAAACACTTCCTCTGGTCACCAAACTCCCCAGACATGTACATTATTGAACATATCTGGGATGCCTTGTAACGTGGTGTTCAGAAGAGATCTCCATCCCCTCGTACTCAGACGGATTTATGGACAGCCTTGCAGGATTCATGGTGTCGATTCCTTCCATCACTGCATTAGACAACAGTCGAATCCAAATCGAGTCCATGCCACGCCGTGTGCCCTTACATGATATTAGGCAGATGTACCAGTTCCTTAAGCTCTTCAGTGTGTTACAGTCAGTCTATCAGTTTTCCGTAATATCGAAATTTCTTTTGCTGTCAGACTTGCCCTCTCTCGTCTCTCCAACTGTCACATTTGTACGGAATCGTACTCTACGCAAGCGATATTGTGAAAGATTCCCGTATTTCCGCACTTTTTCTACGTCAATTCTCGCCATTACTTCCATTAAACATACACTCCTGGAAATGGAAAAAAGAACACATTGACACCGGTGTGTCAGACCCACCATACTTGCTCCGGACACTGCGAGAGGGCTGTACAAGCAATGATCACACGCACGGCACAGCGGACACACCAGGAACCGCGGTGTTGGCCGTCGAATGGCGCTAGCTGCGCAGCATTTGTGCACCGCCGCCGTCAGTGTCAGCCAGTTTGCCGTGGCATACGGAGCTCCATCGCAGTCTTTAACACTGGTAGCATGCCGCGACAGCGTGGACGTGAACCGTATGTGCAGTTGACGGACTTTGAGCGAGGGCGTATAGTGGGCATGCGGGAGGCCGGGTGGACGTACCGCCAAATTGCTCAACGCGTGGGGCGTGAGGTCTCCACAGTACATCGATGTTGTCGCCAGTGGTCGGCGGAAGGTGCACGTGCCCGTCGACCTGGGACCGGACCGCAGCGACGCACGGATGCACGCCAAGACCGTAGGATCCTACGCAGTGCCGTAGGGGACCGCACCGCCACTTCCCAGCAAATTAGGGACACTGTTGCTCCTGGGGTATCGGCGAGGACCATTCGCAACCGTCTCCATGAAGCTGGGCTACGGTCCCGCACACCGTTAGGCCGTCTTCCGCTCACGCCCCAACATCGTGCAGCCCGCCTCCAGTGGTGTCGCGACAGGCGTGAATGGAGGGACGAATGGTGACGTGTCTTCTTCAGCGATGAGAGTCGCTTCTGCCTTGGTGCCAATGATGGTCGTATGCGTGTTTGGCGCCGTGCAGGTGAGCGCCACAATCAGGACTGCATACGACCGAGGCACACAGGGCCAACACCCGGCATCATGGTGTGGGGAGCGATCTCCTACACTGGCCGTACACCACTGGTGGTCGTCGAGGGGACACTGAATAGTGCACGGTACATCCAAACCGTCATCGAACCCATCGTTCTACCATTCCTAGACCGGCAAGGGAACTTGCTGTTCCAACAGGACAATGCACGTCCGCATGTATCCCGTGCCACCCAACGTGCTCTAGAAGGTGTAAGTCAACTACCCTGGCCAGCAAGATCTCCGGATCTGTCCCCCATTGAGCATGTTTGGGACTGGATGAAGCGTCGTCTCACACGGTCTGCACGTCCAGCACGAACGCTGGTCCAACTGAGGCGCCAGGTGGAAATAGCATGGCAAGCCGTTCCACAGGACTACATCCAGCATCTCTACGATCGTCTCCATGGGAGAATAGCAGCCTGCATTGCTGCGAAAGGTGTATATACACTGTACTAGTGCCGACATTGTGCATGCTCTGTTGCCTGTGTCTATGTGCCTGTGGTTCTGTCAGTGTGATCATGTGATGTATCTGACCCCAGGAATGTGTCAATAAAGTTTCCCCTTCCTGGGACAATGAATTCACGGTGTTCTTATTTCAATTTCCAGGAGTGTATATTGTCTTCTATAGTCATATTGACGAGGTGGCACTACTGCTTTATTTAACCTACTTTAGTGATGTTAGTCTTTAGCCTCAAGCTAATGTTTTCAGTGTTTTTCCTGATGGTGATTGCTGAGGTTTCCGTCTCATTATGGGTTTCTCCCTCCTCCTTTGTGCATATGACAGAAACTGGAACATTTTATTACTCCTCAACGAAATAAGTTGTCGTGGCAGCATGGCAGTATCGAATTACACGATTATAGCCGAAATAGAGACCACAAGTCGTAGAATATCTACTGTTGTTAAATGCATTAACCAAACGTGTTAAGAAACATCAGGCCAGTACCGCCTTTCGACTTGGCCCTTTCCTATCTCCCTCTCTGTCAGCCACAACACAAGCATATTAAGACAACGAACGTAATCGTCTAAATCACCTGTATTAAAGAATTACACGTAAGACGTAACACTCTCACTTGACAAAGGAAAGAGCAAAGCAAGAAATCTGTTGCAATGAAGTTGGTGAAACTACTATTTTTCCCGGGTTCGATTCCCGGCGGGGTCAGGGATTTTCTCTGCCTCGTGATGACTGGGTGTTGTGTGCTGTCGTTAGGTTAGTTAGGTTTAAGTAGTTCTAAGTTCTAGGGGACTGATGACCATAGCTTTTTAGTCCCATAGTGCTCAGAGCCATTTGCAAACTACTATTTTGAGTCTCTTACTCAACAACCACATACGGCTTTACTGTTTAAGTGAAGTAATTTAGTTTCTCACAGTGAGAAATATGTCAGTGATGATAGATAAACTATGAGACGAGAACTAAACATCCTGTAGCACTTCTTCTACTCCCATGATGGCTAACTATTCCACTTGACATAATTCAACAAGTAAATGAATACCATCCAAATAAATACTTACGTAATGTAAGCACCTTTTCTTATGTACGGAAAACTGATCCTCCATCAACTCTCATAAATTACCGGTTGTGAAATCTTGTGGACCATTGCTTCGTTTCTGATGATAAAGAAGTTTTTGTATCTCTTGTCCTACAAGTGGCTGCTATCATTCTCTAAATAAGTTGATGAAGGAAGCCGTACAATTGGCCTACAATCACCTTCTGCCATACTGTCTAACAAACTAAGTAATCTCATTTGTACTTCATCGCCGCAATTTATAATTAGCGCTGGAAATAATCAAGAAAAATGATGCCCTAGTGGTAGTGATTTGCCAATGCCTCGCTCTGATATGTAGGTAAATGCTAAATGTATGTCTGTACCTTGTGAACGCCTGCGACCAGTGATCGGGTAATTAACAATCATATTTGTTACGGATTTACGTGCAACAGGGGAAGATACTGGGCGAAACCTGTTGCCGCCACACAACCTACCTCTCTACACAAATACCAAAGATGCTAGCTAACCAGCTTAAAGTTCCCATCCGATGGATGGACCGCCATTAACATTGTATTTTAACACCAGTTTTCGAACTGAAATCAGGCTATGAGCACCCACTTCGGAACCGTTTCTTCTTTCTCTACACATGAACATTTCTCTCACCACCAGGATACACCAAATGAGATATTGAAGTTGTAAGACATTGGACTCGTAGACATTTGGGGTCGTACAGAGGCATATACATCATCACCTCCCCTCGATCAAGATGCAAATGAAAAAGGACAGAAAACCTCTATGCGAAGTACTTTCCACCCTGCACTGTACAGCGGTTTGGGGAGGGAGATTCAACAGCCACTACCTTTTAGTAGGAAATTTAATATAGTTAAATTTTGTAATTGGATACGTTTTCGCTGAAGGCTGTAGTTTTCGAATTACTCAAGAAAAACAAACCTTCAAAAATGTTTTTCTTGTATAACTTAATAACTGTGGTCACCAGCGACTTCAGAACCATGCCCTTGTATAAGTGATTTGTAGTTGCTGTGGTCTTCAGTCCAAAGATGTAACTCTCCATGCTGCTCTATCCTGTGCAAGCTTCTTCATCTTCCAGTACCTACTGCAACCTACATCCTTCTGAATCTGCTTACTGTATTCATCTCTTCGACTCCCTCTAAAATTTTTGTCCTCCACGCTTCCTTCCAGTACTAAATTGGTGATACGTTGATGCCTCAGGATGTGTGCTACCAGCTGATCACTTTTTCTAGTCAAGCTGTACCACCCTATGAACCATTGTTTAACCTATTCTCAATATTGCTCCATCAAGTGTCTGCATTATACATGGCACAGTGAACTGGAGTAAAAAGTATTTTAATTCTTGCTTAAGTTTTAATAGAAAATTTTTCGGCAGAACCGTTCAAAATTTATGTCTAATTCTCAGCCGTTCTTTTATGAAAGCTTTGTTCGAAAACTGTTTCCGATAATCGAATGCATCTTCCATCTAATATGTATCAAATTGTTTCTTGTACTTTTCAGATGCAGAAGAAACCTGTGATAACGTACGATTGTTATGCTTCACGATTACTAACCATTCAGCACTGTCATGTCGTTTTTTGATGCATGACTCGTTAGTCTCTGTTCGTGCCATCTTTCCTCCAGGAAACAACAGCTACATATTATAACAGATCACTCATTCTTGACAAGTAACACGGGTAGGACTTTTAGATTTTAAGTGAAGAGTAGATGGGTAGATCATGTAACTAATGAGGAGGTGCTGAATAGAATTTTGGAGATGAGGAATTTGTGGCACAGCTTGACTAGAAAAAGTGATCAGCTGTTCTTGACAAGTAACACTGGTAGGACTTTTAGATTTTAAGTGAAGAGTATATGGGTAGATCATGTAACTAATGAGGAGGTGCTGAATAGAATTTGGGAGATGAGGAATTTGTGGCACAGCTTGACTAGAAAAAGTGATCAGCTGGTAGCACACATCCTGAGGCATCAACGTATCACCAATTTAGTACTGGAAGGGAGCGTGGAGGACAAAAATTTTAGAGGGAGTCGAAGAGATGAATACAGTAGGTAGATTCAGAAGGATGTAGGTTGCAGTAGGTACTGGAAGAATAAGAAGCTTGCACAGGATAGAGCAGCATGGAGAGTTACATCTTTGGACTGAAGACCACAGCAACAACAAATCACTTATACAAGGGCATGGTTCTGAAGTCGCTGGTGACCACAGTTATTAAGTTATGCAAGAAAAACATTTTTGAAGGTTTGTTTTTCTTGAACAGTTGAACAGTTAGCATAGAGACATATGAGCATTAGTTCTTTCTGTGTGTGTAACCCGAAGAAATGGTCATACATGTCGCATTTTGAAGTATTCTCTGTAATGCAGTTTATAGAGATTCTCAGATATTACATGTAAATTAAACGAAATGATGCAAGTTTCATAACTTTAGAGTAAACGAAATGCAGCAAGTAGTTAAGGCTAATTACCATTTAGTGTTGCCACTAGGAGAAGAGGAGAAAGGTCGCAAATGAGTGTGACGTGTTGGGCGCTGCATGGCGACGACACAAACACGACGCGAGCGAAACATCGACGCCTATCATTTAGGAAACCACACACGCCGAAAACGCAAGCAATGCCGCGATTGGGCACTTACACAAAATAAACGAGTGCTGATTGTTCCATAATATTACTGATTAGTAAACTACACTCCTGGAAATTGAAATAAGAACACCGTGAATTCATTGTCCCAGGAAGGGGAAACTTTATTGACACATTCCTGGGGTCAGATACATCACATGATCACACTGACAGAACCACAGGCACATAGACACAGGCAACAGAGCATGCACAATGTCGGCACTAGTACAGTGTACATACACCTTTCGCAGCAATGCAGGCTGCTATTCTCCCATGGAGACGATCGTAGAGATGCTGGATGTAGTCCTGTGGAACGGCTTGCCATGCCATTTCCACCTGGCGCCTCAGTTGGACCAGCGTTCGTGCTGGACGTGCAGACCGCGTGAGACGACGCTTCATCCAGTCCCAAACATGCTCAATGGGGGACAGATCCGGAGATCTTGCTGGCCAGGGTAGTTGACTTACACCTTCTAGAGCACGTTGGGTGGCACGGGATACATGCGGACGTGCATTGTCCTGTTGGAACAGCAAGTTCCCTTGCCGGTCTAGGAATGGTAGAACGATGGGTTCGATGACGGTTTGGATGTACCGTGCACTATTCAGTGTCCCCTCGACGATCACCAGTGGTGTACGGCCAGTGTAGGAGATCGCTCCCCACACCATGATGCCGGGTGTTGGCCCTGTGTGCCTCGGTCGTATGCAGTCCTGATTGTGGCGCTCACCTGCACGGCGCCAAACACGCATACGACCATCATTGGCACCAAGGCAGAAGCGACTCTCATCGCTGAAGACGACACGTCTCCATTCGTCCCTCCATTCACGCCTGTCGCGACACCACTGGAGGCGGGCTGCACGATGTTGGGGCGTGAGCGGAAGACGGCCTAACGGTGTGCGGGACCGTAGCCCAGCTTCATGGAGACGGTTGCGAATGGTCCTCGCCGATACCCCAGGAGCAACAGTGTCCCTAATTTGCTGGGAAGTGGCGGTGCGGTCCCCTACGGCACTGCGTAGGATCCTACGGTCTTGGCGTGCATCCGTGCGTCGCTGCGGTCCGGTCCCAGGTTGACGGGCACGTGCACCTTCCGCCGACCACTGGCGACAACATCGATGTACTGTGGAGACCTCACGCCCCACGTGTTGAGCAATTCGGCGGTACGTCCACCCGGCCTCCCGCATGCCCACTATACGCCCTCGCTCAAAGTCCGTCAACTGCACATACGGTTCACGTCCACGCTGTCGCGGCATGCTACCAGTGTTAAAGACTGCGATGGAGCTCCGTATGCCACGGCAAACTGGCTGACACTGACGGCGGCGGTGCACAAATGCTGCGCAGCTAGCGCCATTCGACGGCCAACACCGCGGGTCCTGGTGTGTCCGCTGTGCCGTGCGTGTGATAATTGCTTGTACAGCCCTCTCGCAGTGTCCGGAGCAAGTATGGTGGGTCTGACACACCGGTGTCAATGTGTTCTTTTTTCCATTTCCAGGAGTGTATGTTGGATTTTCATACTGCATCCAACTAATACCTCCTCTTATGATAACCGAAATCATTTCTCGAGTTCTTTATTCCCATGTTATTGTCAAACACTGTGGATCTTTGCAGTCTCAAAAAATTTTGCAGAAATATATTTGGGGATGCAATCCCAGTTCTGTTAGTAACACAGTTGTGGTAAAAAACTTATTTCACTACTTTTTTAAAATTTTTAAGTTATAGTTAATGAAATATTCAGTGGCGTTTTGCAGTACTCGTTCTTGAAGGAATCTGTGTTTAATTCGTATCAGTAATGTTACCCTTGTATGAGATTTCGTTTTGTCATTGTTTCATGCTCTGAGTACGCGCAGTCTGTATAACAGAGTCCATAGTAGAATGAAGTAATAAGCGAATCACACTTTTATGACTCCGACAACTAAACAAGATGGTGCAGCGATTAAGGTAATGGATTCGTTTTCCGAAGTAGTCTGATTCATATCCTCGTCTGACAGCCGAGATTTGGATTGCCAGTGCGTTTCCTAAATTATTCCTAAGAAGTGCCAGGATAGGTCCTTCGACAATCGCCCTTTTCAACCTCTTACAACTCAGCTAATGTATTTAATGATTTGTGTAGTACATATTCTGTTAGCATAGGTAGATTCCATGGAAAACTGTAAGAGGATAGTCAATATATATTTTTCAATAAAAGAAAGTTTTCGCAATGAACATATTACAGACAAGAAGTCATAGATGAACAGTGCCGTTATACAGCGGTTGTCTCACACTACGTAGTTTGATTTTTTAAAGCTGGGTTGTGTTAAAAATACTTGTTTGGACATCCTTCTACGCAGGAAACAATGGTTCAAATGGCTCTGAGCACTATGCGACTTAACTTCTGAGGTCATCAGTTGCCTAGAACTTAGAATTACTTAAACCTAACTAACCTAAGGACATCACACACATCCATGCCCGAGGCAGGGTTCGAACCTGCGACCGTAGCGGTCGCGCAGTTCCAGACTGTAGCGCCTAGAACCGCTCGGCCACCCTGGCCGGCACTTCGTTGTCTCGAAGAGGATGGGAGGACCTCGCCGAATATGCTGTCTAGATCCTCTGGCTGCTTAAAGACGCACATAATATTGGTTACTATTTATCGGTACTTCGGAGATCGACTATCAAGTGGTAATTACCCAAGTTTCGAAAAAGTCGAAAAAGTATGCGTATTTTTACAATGCTAACAGTGGTCTTTCCAATGCATGTAAACAGTCGACAATTTTCGAGGTCCATATGTTTTATGCGGGTCACTAAGTTACCATAAACCACGATATTCTTACTACTGTGGACCATTCATAACTTTTACGTAGGTTACTCAAAGAAAGTGATGTTGAATACTATTATTCAATGATTGATCTTTAATACCTCTTACGTTAATACTCTACTATAAACGCGATATGCTAATGCGGCAATTCGATTATATTACTTCAGGTCACTCTACAACCCATAATCGAAACCAAATTTTATTACTATTCGCGTTTGGAAATATACTCCGAAGGAGAATATGTTGGAAACAAATGAGCTTGGATGGTCTAGATGATTATCGATTGCTACCACGCCACAGTATGAGACGGACACCACAAAAATCTGTAATAAGAAAAAGCAACTAAATTACACAGTCTCAAATCTAAATATAGACGAAACACATTTATCATCTAACCTTGTTCATCAGAGTCCACTTACGAAGTGATATATTCGGCGCTTATTTTAATGAGGTGTATCAACGGCCTTGGCGCAGTGGTAACACCGGTTCCCGTTAGATCACCGAAGTTAAGCGCTGTCGGGCTGGGCTATCTCTTGGATGGGTGACCGTCCGGTCGCCCGAGCTCTGTTGGCAAGCGGGGTGCTCTCAGCCCTTATGAGGCAAACTGAGCAGCTACTTGACTGAGAAGTAGCGGCTCCGGTCTCGGAAATTGACATACGGCCGGGAGAGCGGTGTGGTGACTACATGCTCCTCCATATCCGCATCCAGTGACTCCTATGGGCTGAGGATGACACGGTGGCCGGTCGGTACCGTTGGGCCTTTCACTGCCAGTTCTGCAGGATTTAAGTTTTTCTATTGTAATGAGGTAACATTCGCCTCGCTCAGGGCACTGTAATTGTGGTCCATGATTTTTTATCATCCAGGAGCCAACTGCTCTAATTGATTTAATGGCGAAGGAATAAAAATTTTTAAATGTCTTATTTCCCATGTATTGTGGCAGAAGCAGTCTCACCTTTTTATGATTGGAAAGTGATGTTAACGTAACCATCAGGAAAGCTACGGATTTCTTATTTAGATGAGGCATTGAATCCGTTCGTATCTCTCAGAGGGTCTCACAGGAATTTTCCTGCTGAGGTTGCACCATATAGCCATATATGTGACAAAACATCTGTCATACAATTATTATGAATTTTCGTAATCCAATTACTACTTTGGTTGGTAAACAGCTCTTAGTCCTCGTCACCTGAAACTTCTTTGTTTAATTATGTTGATATCTCAACGGATTAACAAGCACACTCAGAATTCAATAATCGAAATTCTTCAGCAAAGTTTTTTTTACCGAAATATCGCAAAAATAAATAATAATGTCCTGGGTGAACTCTCTAAAGATGCTAAAGAAATTCAAACCCAATTCTTGTCTTAAAGGGATAATAGCACGACGACAATGTCGCACAATCTATTTGTGGGTGTTTCACGTGATAAGAGGTTTTCTTACCAGTGCTAGAAAGTATAAGATGTAAGTTACTACCCTTCTTACATGTGAAATTTAACATGGGCCCCTGGAAACATGCGAGAAGACAAGCGACATGTAAGTCAATGGGCTAACGGGCTATAGCGGCACGTATTGCAGAAATGGATACCCTTTTTAAGATCAATAATGAATACTTTTAAAATACGTTGCAGCGAACTGCAGGAAGACCTGCAGAAGTCTGATAAATGGCCAACCATTAACGTAAATAAATGTAACTCATTACGCATATATAGGAAAAGAAATCCGCTACTACACAATTACACTGTTGATGACAAACTGATAGAAACAGTGACTATCGTGAAATATCTGATCGTAATCATCCGGAGCGAGCTCCAGTGGAATGATCACATACAACAAATAGTAGGAAAATCAAATATCAGACTGAGATTCGTAGAAAGAATTTTAAGGAAATGTAATACATCCACTAAAGAAGTAGCTTACAAAGTGCCTGTTCAACTGATTCTTCAGTATTACTCATCAATCTGGAATTTTTACGAGGTTGGATTAATAGAAAACATAGACGAGATTCTACGAAGAGCGGCGCGTTTCGTCACGGGATCGTGTAATCGGCGAGACAGCCTTACGGAGATCCTCGACGAACTGCAATGGCAGACGCTACAAGAGAGGCATTGCGCATCACGGAGAGGTTTGCAGCTGAAATTCCGAGAGAGTATGTTATGGTAGGAGTCGGACAGAATGTTATTTCCTCCTAGATAAAATGTGTCCATAATTGAAGTTCCAGTTCCAAAACGCTATAGAAAGAAAACCACTGCTCAGAATGACGTCAAATTTGAACATCATATTATTGACGTAGAGGAGAATTGTCATGGAACAAAAGAAGCTGACGCAAATTTGACCACTGCGTCTTAACTCAAATAGGGCCGGCTATAAAGGAAAGAAGAATCGCAATGCGGCAGCTATGGTTTGAGTTTGTAACACGAAAGCCTATTGTAAAGGGAAGAGTCACTTTACTGAACCACAAACACATGACCGCGAACGCACAGGTGCCTGCTAAGATCGGATCATATTCTTGTTGACAACTAAAATCAGCTTGACAGCAATGCGTGGAGGACCAGCTTCACAATGTGCTCGACAGATGCGGTTGTCTCGGGACATCCATCGACCACTAAGGTGACCGGGTGACAGGGAAAACCCGTCCGTTGGGCAGCACAATGGCTGTTTATTTCTCATGGCCGCTTTTCGCGTCCAGTGCAAAATTACAGCTTACCCCAAAATTAATAAATATTGAACCATGTGTTTCAGTTGAGAGAGAGTAGGCTCATCTGAAGCGGAAAAGATAGAAGATTACGCATGTGAAGACGCGCCTTTGACATCCGCATTAGTTTATAAGTTATTATAAGTTAAATGTCATAAATAATCCCTGAACTGTAGAAGTGAATATCTCGGCAACGCATTATGGGATTGTCACAAACAAGGTGTCTACGAATACGTCTTGTAGAACTGTATCATAATGTGATAGTAGATTTACTGAAATTATCCACGTATTTAAATGAGAGGCCGAAAAGTGGATTTCTCGCAAGTAGAAACAGCTCATCTTACTAAATAAACAGAGAAACACTAAAGTAGCGGCAATACTGTAACATCAGATATATAGGAAATTATTTAATATGTAATTTAAATGGTTGATTTCTACTCACGGAGGGAAACCATAGAAATTATTGTTTATAAATAAACTATGGAGGCTAAAAGAATACAGATAACAGCATAATATTTTTCGGAAAATTTCTGTGTGATCTGATGTATCACATGTGTATAAAAGGTTAAAATTAAGAATTTTAGATATTTTCATGTTCGGCAGTTTAACTGACTGCAGTGGTTCTTGACCGAGGCTTCCTGAGTCAACAGCGACAGTTTGGAGGGGAGTATAGGTTCGGACGCCGTTGGAGGAGGACAGGCTGTGTTAGTCTGCGTTAGGAGAAAGTTTTTTCTGATAAGCTGTGAAATAACCGCTAGTTCGCGTGTGTGAATTATTCTGCGTTCCTACTTTCGGATATAGATATTTTTCGGCATCTGATGAACATGTTGCTTTTCGGGTTGCGTGTGATACAAGCTGCAATTACAAGATTTCAGTGTTTAGCCATTGCGGAATTTGTAGTCTGATATACTGTGGAACTCTAACGGTATTCTAAAGATAACTCACGCAATAAATCTTGATTGATTCAACCGACTCCAAGATCTTAAGGAACTCGGTCGGGGTCTGAAATTAATTTATTGTGAACTGTGAGCTTCGATTTTGCTATGCTCTTGTTGGAAATAATCTCGAATTTGTGAAACTTTAAAAAATACTTGAGAGCATACGTGATTTTTGCATAGCAAATCCTGCCTGCATTTACTTTAAATACTGTTTTGGAATATTCGGTTCATTCGGACGAATATGAGCTGTCGCCCCATGGACGAGACGTAGTCAAATTGGTAAGTCCAGCCACAACTACTGGGGCCAATTGAAGCGATTGTGCTGTGCAATGTGAGGGTAACTCTATTCGTGAATTAGCACGTGGATGGGGTTCCGAGCTGATACAGAACTTCTGAATAGTTGAGAACATTGATTTTTGGTGACCTGATGAAAGAGTTTGTATTGTGTTTCGTCATACATACCAGACGCATATTCCCATGCAACCGGTACGGTCGCAAGTTGCACATTACACCATACGTAATGTTAACTGTGCATGTTTGGACAAGTTCGGTAGTAAACAGCTGTGGTACTGTTAGCCACTAAGTCCATCCACCACGGCAAGGCCGTACCACATCAGATGCGATCAACGGGTTTTAATTGTGCTTAGGCCAAAAACCGCATAAGAAGCAAAATGAGATCGGTTTTTAATTATACCGGCTCCAAAAACTGAATAAAAAGCGAAATGACCTCATCTTTAATTGTCCTGGGGCCAAAAATCGCCTAAAAAGGAAACTGATATCGGTTTCTAATCGTCGTGAGACACGCTAGACATGTTCAATATGCTGTCCATCGCTTTCTACCACAAACAACGGAGTTCTTCGGGGGTCACGCAAAGAGAGCTTCATTGCAAGTTTAAACTCAGCCAAAACCTCTCAGACAAACAGAAACTAAACGATGTCAAAGTTAGCGTAAGGAGGGCTATGCGTGAAGCGTTCAGTGAATTCGAAAGTAAAATTCTATGTACCGACTTGACAGAAAATCCTAGGAAGTTCTGGTCTTACGTTAAATCAGTAAGTGGCTCGAAACAGCATATCCATACACTCCGGGATGATGATGGCATTGAAACAAAGGATGACACGAGTAAAGCTGAAATACTAAACACATTTTTCCAAAGCTGTTTCACAGAGGAAGATCGCACTGCAGTTCCTTCTCTAAATCCTCACACGAACGAAAAAATGGCTGACATCGAAATAAGTGTCCAAGGAATAGAAAAGCAACTGAAACCACTCAACAGAGGAAAGTCCACTGGACCTGACGGGATACCAATTCGATTCTACACAGAGTACGCGAAAGAACTTGCCCCCCTTCTAACAGCAGTGTACAGCAAGTCTGTAGAGGAACGGAAGGCTCCAAATGATTGGAAAAGAGCACAGGTAGTCCCAGTCTTCAAGAAGGGTCGTCGAGCAGATGCGAAAAACTATAGACCTATATCTCTGACGTCAATCTCTTGTAGAATTTTAGAAAATGTTTTTTGCTCGCATATGTCATTTCTGAAAACCCAGAATCTACTCTGTAGGAATAAACATGGATTCCGGAAACAGCGATCGTGTGAGACCCAACTCGCTTTATTTGTTCATGAGACCAAGAAAATATTAGATACAGGCTCCCAGGTAGTTGCCATTTTCCTTGACTTCCGGAAGGCGTTCGATACAGTTCCGCACTTTCGCCTGATAAACAAAGTAAGAGCCTACGGAATATCAGACCATCTGTGTGGCTGGATTGAAGAGTTTTTAGGAAACAGAACACAGCATGTTGTTCTCAATGGAGAGACGTCTACAGACGTTAAAGTAACCTCTGGCGTGCCACAGGGGAGTGTTATGGGACCATTGATTTTCACAATATATATAAATGACCTACTAGATAGTGTCGGAAGTTCCATGCGGCTTTTCGCGGATGATGCTGTAGTATACAGAGAAGTTGCAGCATTAGAAAATTGCAGCGAAATGCAGGAAGATCTGCAGCGGATAGTCACTTGGTGCAGGGAGTGGCAACTGACACTTAACTTAGACAAATGTAATGTATTGCGAATACATAGAAAGAAGGATCCTTTATTGTATGATTATATGATAGCGGAACAAACACTGGTAGCAGTTATTTCTGTAAAATATCTGGGAGTATGCGTGCGGAACGATTTGAAGTGGAATGATCACATAAAATTAATTGTTGTTAAGGCGGGTACCAGGTTGAGATTCATTGGGAGAGTCCTTAGAAAATGTAGTCCATCAACAAAGGAGGTGGCTTACAAAACACTCGTTCGGCCTATACTTGAGTATTGCTCATCAGTGTGCGATCCGTACCAGGTCGGGTTGACAGAGGAGATAGAGAAGATCCAAAGAAGAGCGGCGCGTTTAGTTACAGGGTTATTTGGTAAGCGTGATAGCGTTACGGAAATGTATAGTAAACTCAAATGGCAGGCTCTTCAAGAGAGGCGCTCTGCATCGCGGTGTAGCTTGCTGTCCAGGTTTCGAGACGGTGCGTTTCTGGATGAGGTATCGTATATATTTCTTCCGCCTACTTATACCTCCCGAGGAGATCACGAAGGTAAAATTAGAGAGATTCGAGCGCGCACGGAGGCTTTCCGGCAGTCGTTCTTCCCGCGAACCATACGCGAGTGGAACAGGAAAGGGAGGTAATGACAGTGGCACGTAAAGTGCCCTCCGCCGCACACCGATGGGTGGCTTGCGGAGTATAAATGTAGGTGTAGACGTAGATGTAGAATGCGTTGCGCAGTGCGTGTCTTCAATTCAGCTACGTTCGTAATTGAAGCACTGGACACATCTTTCGGATAACCCCACAGATGGAATAAGATCAGGTGATCTGGACTGGCAGGAAATGACGTCTGACAATTCCAGCCTTTCCGAAATGCCTCAGCAGCAGCCGCTTCTCTGGCTCTTCAATGTGCGGAGACCGCCATCTTACACAAAAATGATCCTACGCACACATTCACGCTGTTGAAGGGTTGGAATGACGTTTTTGCGCAAACGACTGTCACAGTATCTACCAGTGACGGTACAGGTAACAGGAACCACAGAACTCATCTCGTCGGCAGAATACGGTCCCACGATAAACGGTGCTACCAACCCGTACCTCTCAGCGATCATTGCAGAATGAAGTGGTACCAGTTGACTCGCGTGAGGATTTTTCGTTATCAATATTCTGCAATTTAGAGTATTGACATGTCCTTGGAGATGGAAATGGCCTCCATCTGTCCATAGAATGTTCCATGGTCGTTCATAGCCCATTTCCATGCGAGAAAGAAGTTCCATAGCGAACGCTCGCTTTGGTGGCAGGTCAGCAAGAAGCCACTCCTGAACATGGGTATTTCTTCCGGGATAAAAATGTAGGATGTTTCGTAGGTTTTCCTGCATTGTGCATGTCAATGTTCGCGTAATTCCTCGTGCACTGCATATTTGTAAACCACCGCGGACGTCTGATCAACTGTTTTCCTCCATCTACCACACTGCACTTCAAAAGGAACTGTCTTAGAATTTTGAAATCATTTTCTCCAGACCCGTAGCAGACATTTGACCAATAGTTATTTCCATGCCCTTGGGTGTGCGGAACTTCTGCAGGGCTACTGGCGCACAATCACCGTTCTTGCAAAAGAGCTTTGCCAGCAGCGCTCGATCCTTTATCGAGGCAGTCGTGTTAGGCGTCTCGGACGCAAAAATGGTGCAAATGGCTCTGAGCACTATGGGACTTAACATCTGAGGTCATCTATAACTTAGAACTACTTAAACCTAACTAACCTAAGGACATCACACACATCCATGTCCGAGGCAGGATTCGAACCTGCGACCGTAGCGGTCGCGCGGTTCCAGACTGAAGCGCCTAGAATCGCTTGGCCACAACGGCCGGCCTCGGACGCAAACTGAGGAACAGCTGTGTGCCGCGCGTCGGTTGGTATGCATATTCTGACACTTGCAGCACCGTCTATTGGTCATTTTTTTCTTTTTTTCCCAACGTTTCCCCCCGAGTTAATTATAAGCTGTTCAATTCTTACGTCATTATGAGTAGCGGCTCTCTTGCTACAGCGTTTTGAAACTGGAAATTGAATTATGGAAACCGTGTGCTTCTCACGACATGACCACAGCGAGAAAATTCTAGAAATTAGAGCTAACATGAAGGTCTGCCGACGCGCACAGTTCGTGAATGGAAGAAGGAAGGTAGGATCAGTTGGTGGTGCTAGAAGAACGCTCCGCCACACGCCGTAAGGTGGCTTGCGGAGAATAGACGTAGACGTAGGTGAAGTTTCGTGGTGCTTACGCATTAAGTCGAACTGCGTAATCGCAAGAAGCCTATAAATAGTTTACCCCGAAAAAAGAAAATGACTAGTAAATATAGGCTCTAAAATGCATACTTTACAAGCTATGAGGATTTGTTCATTTTCGATACTGTGAAACACATCTCTTTTACTGCGATCTCTTTACTTCGCATAGTTTTGCAGGAGATGGTATAGTCAAAACAAGAAAAAAATGTCCTGTAAACATTGTCTCTTAAATGCATAACTTAAGAGCTGAGAGCACTTCTTCAGTTTCTACATTGTGAAAAAAAAATCTCTTTTGCTGCAAGCTCTTTGAATTCCGTATTTTGAGACATGGTTGTATGCACCAAAACAAGAAAAATGTTCAGTAAACATTTCTCGAAAGTGCATACGTTACGACCTATGAGCACTTGTTCATCTTCCCAACTGTGAAACACATCTCTCTTGCAGAACAAATGGTCGTACCTCTTATGGTATGCAGTTTAGAGCCAGTGTTTACCAAAGCTTTTTGCTTGGAATGATTGTTCCCATCATTTCCCTCAAAACTGACTATTCCTCCTGAGATATAAGGTAGAAAGTATTTGCATGTAGAAAGTGAACGCAGACATCAGTTTACGGGTACAGTGTGTATTGTAGTGTATATTGCCCTGCTTACACAATTTCTGTTCAGGCAAGCTATCTCGATACAGGCAGTCGAATGCAAGTAAAAGGTTACATTTTAATTAATAATTAATATAGCCATACTGAAATATTAATTACCTCATAAATACACATCCGAGAAATGTTTCAATGCCGCCTGAAGCAACCTATACGCTAAAATGAAACTGAACCAAAAGCTTCTGCTAATTATTTCTGCAGTTTTATATTTTAAGGGGGAAGTAAATTATTATTATTCTCAGGCATAACCCAAACTGCATTCTTCCAAACTCGAATCAAAGAGCTATAAATCGCCATTTCAAAGGAATAAAACTCGTATTCTGAGAGGGACATCATCTAAATATGTACTCAAATAATAGATGGATAAATCTGGACGTCATCCAAAAACAGTACTCATCAAACTGACTATTGACTCAACACATAGGCATACATTGCTATCTTTAAATAGAACCACCAGAGAAAGAAGTGGTGTTTGTTGATAAGTATGAATCAGGTGTGTGTGTGTGTGTGTGTGTGTGTCTGTGTGTGTGTGTGTGTGTAGATGTCTTTCCGTTATATTTTTAGGTTAACAATATTTTTGGTTGTGTTGCGAGGGTGAAGATGTTTTTACGACATAAACACGTATTAAACTCACTGTAGAACCCGAGCCTCTCAACCACTGATAAATCTATCGAAGAAATGATAAATATCATCATTAATCTTCCGATTGACATTACTGTAATTAAGGCGTTGATCATTTGACTTTAAAATGTATAGGAAGTGGCCTAGGACGAAACAGTGCAATTAGGACAAATACAACTAATGAACCCTGGTGAAGATTTCTAGATGCATATTCCTTGCGATTCTTATATCATGCCTGCTATGGCAAATCACGTAGGAATAGTGGATAGCGTGTAGAGCGTCCCTAACATTTCGTGTGTCCTTCCATTCGGTATCTCAGCTTTGAAATGGGGCTCAAATCCACGAATGTGGCAGGACGTTGCAGATACCTCCTGAATGTCCGTCATACTGCTCTCTCTCAGTTACGGGTCCCATAAAACTGACAGGCAAATGACAATACTTCACACAGCTTTACATACACTGCTGGCCGCCGTAAATGCAACACCAAGAAAGACAAGAGGTAGCACAACAAGATTTATTTTGTAGATAACATGTTGACCAAGTATCAAATGATTACGTTTACAGACGTCTGTGACATGTGGTTCCTGCCAGAATCAGTAGCCAGAGTAGCCGCCATTGTTGGAGATCACCGCTGCCACACGTCTCAGCATTGAATCAAAGAGACGTTGGATGTGTTCCTGGGGTACAGCAGCCCAAGCAGCTTCCACACGTTGCCAAAGATCATTTGGTGTGGCAGCTGGGGATGTAATCTGGGTCACTCGTTGAGCAACCATAGACCACATCTTTTCTATCGGCGAAAGATCCGGAGAGTGAGCCGGCCAGGGAAGCAATTCAATCTGGTTATTGACGAAGAACCTCTGGACAATGCGTGCCACGTGTGGTCCCGCATTATCCTGTTGAAATATGGCCGTGGCCGAGCCCTGAAGGTAAGGAAGGACAACTGGCTCCAGCACCTCGGATATGTAGCGCCGGCTATTTAAAGTACCGACAATGCGTACTAGAGGCGTGCGAGAGTAATATCCAATACCGCCCCATACCATAATACCCGGTGCAAGACCAGTGTGGCGGTGCATAATGCAGCTGTCCAGCATCCTCTCTCCACGATGTCTCCACACTCGAATCCGACCATCGTGGTGCTGCAGACAGAAGCGTGCCTCGTCAGTAGAGACAACGTCATTCCATTCTGCCGTCCACATCCGTCTTTCATCACACCATTGGCGACGGAGACGTCTGTGGTTCTGCGTCAATGATAGACGAAGCAATGGACGTCTTGCGGACAGACCACTCTGCTGTAAACGGCGTCGAATGGTACGCGCAGACACTGGATGATGCGTTACAGACGCAATGTGCTGTGCTATGGTTCGGGATGTCACTGAGCGATCCGTCACTGCCATGCGCACAATTTGCCTATCAGCACGTGCAGTGGTGCACCGAGGTGAATGCGATCGACCACGTCGGTCCGTCGTACCCTCCTGCATCCAACGGTCACATATCCGCATTACAGTTGTTTGGTTTCGTCCAACACGACTAGCGATTTCTCTGTATGATAATCCACAATCTCGGTAAGCCACTATCCTTCCTCTGTCGAACTCGGATACTTGATCAAAAGATGTTCGCTGTTGTCTACGAGGCATAACTGATCGTCTTGTGAAACAACCACAAGGTAAACACACGTGCCGAACGTACACTCGTCGAAATCGCCAAGCCTTAAATGGCGCTATGAGGTGGCGCCACAGGCGCGCGTGATGTGCGTCTGCGCTGAAATTCTAATCAGTTGCATATCTCATCGCTGCAAACCCATGGTGTAAATTTCACTTGATTCGGATGCTTCCTTCAGGGTGTTGCATTTACGGTGGCCAGCAGTGTAGCTCCTCGTATTCTGAGTCGTGCTATCTGTCACCTAAACTATTTCACAGTTACTATTCGAGTTCACACCATCCACTGCACACATCCATCCGAGAGTATTTCGAGAAATTAAGATGAGGACGTCTCGCATATCATTCATGCACAGACAAGAATATAAAATGTCCGACAGGTCACAACGTTGCAGTCCGCCACGGAGCACTACTGTTGCTTCTTCTCCTACTTGCAGAGCAAGCATTCCCCTTATTGTGCTCCGTCTCTAAGACCTTGTCGTCGAGATAACGCTGGAATTTAAATTTCGTTGCTTCCTTTTCCTTCGACAATTGTAATCGCGCAATTTCGTATCGAGCTGTAAGTAATTGCTCTTGTGTGTAATTTCCCTGCCATGCATTTCCCCCCGAAACGTTTGTTCGGAAAGTAGTCAAGATCAACCAGAGCTGGGGTCTTGCACAAACTTCTAGCTAACAGAGAAGCAACATTTACCGATGAGAGATATCACGGACCGGAGCACCACGTTCGTTGCGGTCACCTCTCAGGATCATTCTTGTCGTGAACTCCATGTGAACCCTGAAGTCTGCCTCTGCCTGCAGATCCATGGTACATGACGGTGCAGTGGGTAATTCCTTAATTGGAAAACCTTTAGTATGCCGGTGCATGCCTCACCCACAACACGTGCTTAACAGCAAAGGCGCTGCAGTGTATCTCAGCTCAGAACATTAAAAGTTCTGCACTCTCCCTTGTACTTCACCTCGTTTCACGCCTTCTGCAGGCACCTGGAATTACTATCAGTTCTGTCCACGATGAGGTCTTGAGTCACACGTTGCAGCTGTTAAAACCTTCTCCTGATTTAAATAACACAAGGAGGAGGAGGAGTTTAGTGTTTAACGTCCCAACGACAACTAGGTCATTAGAGACGGAGCACAAGCTTGGATTAGGGAAGTAAAGCCACCCTGGCATTTGTCTTAAGCGATTTAGGCAAACCACGGAAAACAGAAATCTGGACGCGGGTTTGAACCATCGTCTTCCCGAATGTGAGTCCGGTATGCTAGCCACTACGCTACTCACTCGGTATTTAAATTATCGTTCTCTCCTTACACTAACTTGATGTGATGAAGTTGCGTGATTATTTTCTCAAATGGAATTCTTTCATGTTCTGCTGTAAATGTCTGACATTTTCCAATCAGTTGTCTTTATTTTTGTTGCTTATGCGTACAGTATAATATCGATTTATTACTTACGTAAGACCATCTCCGAGCATCCATATGACGGCCCTATCAATCTCCTATGGAGTACAACGAGCTAATCAAACAGGGTTTACGTAGAACATACACCGCACAAAACCAATTTACGTGCATGTAAAATAAAAGGGACGTTACCAACAGTACTCATGGTGCACCCGAGCTCAGCTGCCAACATTTTTGAGCTCGTTCGGGCATATTTTCTGAGTATCGTGGTATAAGAGACCTTCGATGCCCGGTGGCTCGTCACATTGTAACTGCATCTAGTTCGATTTTTTACCGCCATTTATCTTTGCATATTTACTGCACCACAGTGTAAATGTCGACGATGTGCACTGTGTGTCTTCTTTGGTAACTTTTTCTTCTATTTACTCACTGTACATGTTCACAGCAGCAATTTCCACTTTGCTTTCTCGCCCTCAAACCTGCTTTCAGTTGCGTTAACAGCAAGATGTGTAGTTTCACTGACGAGGAGTTAACCTCGTTTATAGGATCACTGAATGCAAAACAAGAGTGAGACAACGACGCTATACCGAGCTGTTCCCAGAGTGGCCGCAACCACATCACAGCTTCTGTATGAGGGCTGTTCAATTACTCTGTGGTTTGTATTGCACGTTTTAGTTATTGCTTTCTCACTTTTGAGAAGATATTTTCCCATAAACAAAGCTAATTAGGGTAATAAACCTAATAAATGATAATAAAGTTATAACTCTGTGAGGGGCCACCGGAGACCAAGGCTCCCTTATACCAAAATTCTCAGGAAATATTCCTTAATTACCTCTGAAATTTTGTCGACGAAATTTTGATTCACCCAGCAATCACGTTGAGGTTACGTACACCTGTCTGTCAAACTGACAGTGTTATGAGACATTTAAGTCAAGTCAGGCACGAAGACGAGTCAGTTGTGTATCACCATTCTCATCACTTCGTCTCTGGCGAGCATCAAACTACGTTCATCCCTATCTTCTGAAGTAAATAATGTGTGATAGTGAATTATGTTATATGGCTCATTTTGTCGGATTTCGGGTTTCTGGTGGAATGAAGCTGCTTAAAAAATTCTCTTACGCTTGCGATAGTAATTTTCATAGTATCCGGCAGCGTGCAGTGCTACAGGATATTCCAGTCAGCTGTTCTGCACGCATTGTGCTGTACAATCGATTCCGCCAACGTGCGTGGCAAAAGGAACATGAGTTTCACTCCTTAGCACACATCGTGAAGTAATGGCAAACTGCTCCCGGTGAAACGATCTCCAACAAAGATGAGCGGAATAACGCTTCATATTACTATGGTAACGCTGCAGTTTGTATGAGTAATTTGCGTATAGCAGTTGACTTGCAAAGAATCTAGCCTTTCCCTAAAGGCTGACATGCAAACCATTAACACGAACATACACGTAATAGAGAACTGTGATAAAACAAGCGTCAATCGACCGAATGTTTTCTGGTTGACAATGACACGTAACAGAAGACCACAAGATATCTTTACATGAAAAAGAGCAAAGAAACTTTCGTCTTTTAAAACACGAAATTTTATTCGAATTGTTTTCAGGATCGATTCTGTAATCCTAAAAATTGTTTTAAAGGTGAATATTTAATATAGTAGTAATGAAAACACTGCCAATGTGATCCACATCATTCAGCGAAGAAACCCGTGATAAACAATAACGCTGGATATCTAAGGCTGTACAGCTGTATTCAACCTACAAAAATCTTCTTGGAAGCAAATTAATTCCAGTTCTATCACTCGTACCCTGAGTGTGTACTACAGTTAGATACAAGCTGCGAGAGAATTGCTTCGCCACTAGTATCACCATTCGCATTTTATGCTTTTCTGTAAATTTGGTGGAACGTGCCGACAGAATTATTCACGCACCCGCTTCAGTCAGTGACAACTGTTGCGAGAACTTCGAAGTTTTTATTTCCCTTTTTATTTTCTTACGCTTCCTGTTAACACTGGTAACCTACTTTGCGGTATACAAGATGATCGTTCCGGGAAGCCAACGGCGGAAGTTATATGTGAAAGTTTTTCCGGGCGCAAAAACAGGACAGTGGAAATTAAAAGTTTTCTCGTCAGGGATAAAAAATGTGAGGAGCAAGCTGTTACCATCTGAGGTGCCACCCTGAAATGAAACACGGCCGTCCGAGAGCGTGAGGGGAGACGAGGGCCCGGGATGTAGGTCGCGAGGTCGCGATTTATGGGGCCACGTGTTGCAATACTGAAATAAGGCTTTGTTGCACGTGGAAAATATTTTTGCGGCATCAGATGTGGAATGTCAAGGCATTTAACATATTACTCCTGTTTACGAAAAAATAAGGACGTAACGGTGAAGAACATCTGCATATGCATTTTCAGCAGTCCATCCGACGACTCTAAATCAAACTCTTATAAGAGCAACATTTTTTTTTTAAATATCCGATACTTAGAAAGAATGATGCAAGCACTTGAAGCTATTGGGGATATCGTTATCCGTGTTACCCTATCTTTCTTAACCCTTCGCAAATGTTGTGTCGCATAACTTCTATATATCGCCTGCATCTTTGCAAAACGATTGACTAATCTCTACGAGGTTTCGCTCTCAAGTAAACAATGAGCTGCCCAGGATAGCTATCGCAGGTATTCTGTTTTCTTAATCTTTCTTATTATTCTGCAATCAAATATATTGTTTCCACTACGGGAGAACAGTTCTGAGATTGGCAGTTTATGCAGATGTGATAGGAAGCCTGTCGCTTTATAAACTTAACACAATTTATTGTTCCAGTAAGTAGATTCCTAGCCATTGCAGATTCATCATCAGATGGAGGTGTTACAGAAACAGGATTGTAGCGCTGCCGAAAGTAACAGAAATTCAGACGTAAGTTACAAAACGTGTCCGAAACGAAAAACGCTTCATGTTTCACATAGCATTCGACCTTTGAAAAATACATTCCGATTACGTACATTTTAGAAACCATACACACACACAAACGCAGTATTAGTGCTCTTCGTTTTACAGTGACCAAACCCCCCGATGTAAATACAAAGAATATGAAGAAGTTACATATGACAGTATGCCACATCGAAATCTATGACATGGGATACTTTAAGTTACAGAATAAAGTATTTAAAAGCATATATAATGCTCGTAAGTGAGCATTACAATATGTGGGTGTGCCGCTGCGTTGGCAGGATGGCAGGTTGTATTACTAAAAGGTTTTATAAATTATAGAGCGCAGCAATCAGTCTGTTTCTTTTTTTTTTTTGCCGTTTTTATTATGCAAATCCAGATTTCGGCTAGTGCCTAGCCATTATCAATGCACTATTTTCTAATCTCGATGCATGTTAGTTCCCTGTTGTTCGGGCGTCAATGACAGTTCTTTGAATACTACTGTATAAAGAAGGTGTTCTCCACACAGCCTACCTTCTTTATACAGTAGTATTCAAAGAACTGTGACTGACGCCCGAACAACAGGGAACTAACATGCATCGAGATTAGAAAATAGTGCACTGATAATGACTAGGCACTAGCCGAAATCTGGATTTGCGTAATAAAAACTGCAAAAAAAAGAAAAAAAGGACGATTGCTTGTCACGCTCTATAATTTATAAATCACATAACAGTCGCTGCTGCAATAAACGCGGATGGTGAATACTCGGAGTTTTTCTATGAGACAACTGGAGTCAGACAGGGTTGTATACTTTCACTTTAGGTGTATAGTGCCTATATGGTGTATATCATCTGGAGGGCACAGGATGGGTGGGATGGTGGAATTTCAATTGGCGGCTGGAATATCGACAATCTGCGCTTTGCTGAAAATACTATCGTCATTGCAGGATGGACTTAGTGATCTGTTGTCGAGAGTTAAGACAGTTAGTTTAAATTTCGGTTAAGAGATAAAAAAGAAAGAGAACAGACTAATGGTTATTAATCGACAGCGTTTTGATTAAATCCTTTTTACAGGTTGCTTAAGGGATGTGGAAGTAGTGAATAATTGTGTATGTCTAGGATCTCTGATCGGTGACAAAGGAAATTGCGATAAAAAAATAAAATGATGAATTACTCTTGGGCGAGCCGCATTCGTCAAATCCAAAATCAGGTAATACCCAAAACAACGAAGCTGCATTTAATAGATTCATTGTTGTTCCCCGTGTTCTTGTACGGCTGCGAGACCCGGACAGTGAAAGCTAGTGACAAGCACCGAACTGATGCCTTCGAGATGTGCTGTTGCAGGAGGATGTTAGGCTTAGAAGAATCCATCCGCTCACTGTAGATCAACTTACCTTTGACTGAAACCGGAAGATAAACTTCATTTGATCTTGCTTCCAGTCCCTTGGGCACATTTTCAGAAAAGAATGGGTCAATTTAAAAAAGACCCTCTTGCAAGACAAAATCGACGGCAGGAGACCCGGAGGAAGAGCAACAGATAGATGGTTGGATCAAGCGAGAAAGATTGCCGGCATCTCTTTGGAAGTTACAGGAGGAGCAGCTGAAAATCGTTGTCGATGGAGACTTTTAGCCAAGATTACTTAAGAAATAAATTAATAAATGAGTTCACAACCCTCAGATATGGGTAAACCATCTAATGATGATGACGATGATGATGAATGAAAAAGCTATAGTTAAACAAGTTGAGTGAACCATTTACTACATAATTAAATATTCAATGAGTTACTAGCGTATGTGACACAGAGATGACCATGGAAAGCTGTGGTGAGTATATGAATTGATATTAGCATTGTAGAAACGTGGCAATATGAGATAATAAACAAGAGACTTAAACTAACACTTTATTAGTTTACTTGAAAGCACGAGTTATCTGTTAAATCCCTTAACATTTGTCATCTCATACCGCAAAAATATTTGCCATGTGTAACAAAGCCTTATTTCATTTTTGCAACACGTGCCGCCATAAATCGCAACCCCTGACCCGTGACCCACTTCCAGGCGGCCCCGTCTTCCCTCACCACGTCGGACGGCCGTGTTTCATTTCATGGCGACACCTCATATGGTAACAGCTTGCTCCTCACATTTTTTATCACTGACAAGTAAACTTTTAATTCACACTGTCTTGTTTTCGCGCTCGGAAAACTTTGGCATATAACTTTCGGCGTTGGCTGCCCAGAACGATACCCGGAAGTAGGTCAGCTGCTACTACGCTCAGTTTACCTGTAACTAGTCTTCTTCTTTGTTTTTTTATTCTGAAATTCCACGTTTCCAAAAATAAAAGCTCAATTCATGTGCATACAACAGCCTTACATGGTCATCTATGTCTGTCACATACGCTCGTAACTCATTCACTCTTTAATTATGTAATATATATTTCACTATATTTGCTTCTCTGCAGATTTTTTGATCCACATTCTACATCTACATCTACATCCATACTCCGCAAGCCACCTGACGGTGTGTGGCGGAGGGTACCTTGAGTACCTCTATCGGTTCTCCCTTCTATTCCAGTCTCGTATTGTTCGTGGAAAGAAGGATTGTCGGTATGCCTCTGTGTGGGCTCTAATCTCTCTGATTTTATCCTCATGGTCTCTTCGCGAGATATACGTAGGAGGGAGCAATATACTGCTTGACTCATCGGTGAAGGTATGTTCTCGAAAATTTAACAAAAGCCCGTACCGAGCTACTGAGCGTCTCTCCTGCAGAGTCTTCCACTGGAGTTTATCTATCATCTCCGTAACGCTTTCGCGATTACTAAATGATCCTGTAACGAAGCGCGCTGCTCTCCGTTGGGTCTTCTCTATCACTTCTATCAACCCTATCTGGTACGGATCGCACACTGCTGAGCAGTATTAAAAAAAAAAAAAAAAAATGGCTCTGAGCACTATGGGACTCAACTGCTGTGGTCATCAGTCCCCTAGAACTTAGAACTACTTAAACCTAACTAACCTAAGGACATCACACACATCCATGCCCGAGGCAGTATTCGAACCCGCGACCGTAGCAGTCGCACGGTTCCGGACTGTGCGCCTAGAACCACGAGACCACCGCGGCCGGCAGCAGTATTCAAGCAGTGGGCGAACAAGCGTACGGTAACCTACTTGCCGGCCGAAGTGGCCGAGCGGTTCTAGGCGCTACAGTCTGGAACCGCGCGACCGTGACGGTCGCAGGTTCGAATCCTGCCTCGGGCATGGATGTGTGTGATGTCCTTAGGTTAGTTAGGTTTAATTAGTTCTAAGTTCTAGGCGACTTATGACCTCAGACGTTAGGTCGCATAGTGCTCAGAGCCATTTAGCCATTTGTAACCTACTTCCTTTGTTTTCGGATTGCATTTCCTTAGGATTCTTCCAATGAATCTCAGTCTGGCATCTGCTTCACCGACGATCAACTTTATATGATCATTCCATTTTAAATCACTCCTAATGCGTACTCCCATATAATTTATGGAATTAACTGCTTCCAGTTGCTGACCTGCTATTTTGTAGCTAAATAAGGGATCTATCTTTCTATGTATTCGCAGCACATTACACTTGTCTACATTGAGATTCAATTGCCATTCCCTGCACCATGCGTCAATTCGCTGCAGATCCTCCTGCATTTCAGTACAATTTTCCATTGTTACAACCTCTCGATATACCACAGCATCATCCGCAAAAAGCCTCAGTGAACTTCCGATGTCATCCATAAGATCATTTATGTATATTGTGAATAGCAACGGTCCTACGACAATCCCCTGCGGCACACCTGAAATCACTCTTACTTCGGAAGACTTCTCTCCATTGAGAATAACATGCTGCGTTCTGTTATCTAGGAACTCTTCAATCCAATCACACAATTGGTCTGATAGTCCATATGCTCTTACTTTGTTCGTTAAACGACTGTGGGGAACTGTATCGAACGCCTTGCGGAAGTCAAGAAACACGGCATCTACCTTGAAACCGTGTCTATGGCCCTCTGAGTCTTGTGGACGAATAGCGCGAGCTGGGTTTCACACCACCGTCTTTTTTGAAACCCATGCTGATTCCTACAGAGTAGATTTCTAGTCTCCAGAAAAGTCAGTATACTCGAACATAATACGTGTTCCAAAATTCTACAACTGATCGACGTTAGTAGGTCTATAGTTCTGCACATCTGTTCGACGTCCCTTCTCGAAAACCGGGATGACCTGTGCCATTTTCCAATCCTTTGGAACGCTACGTTCTTCTAGAGACCTACGGTACACCACTGCAAGAAGGGGGGGCAAGTTCCTTCGCGTACTCTGTGTAAAATCGAACTGGTATCCCATCACGTCCAGCGGACTTTCCTCTTTTGAGCATGCGTATTGCCAACGTATGGACACACTTGCAGCTTGAAATGTTCATTTTCAACCATTTTCCGTGTTTTGAAATATTTTATTCTGTAATTTAACCCATCTCATGTCAAACATCGCGATGTAGCAAAGTGTAATATCTAACACCCTCATATCCTTTATACTTGCATTGACTGAGTGTTTACTGTAAACGTAAGGTTGCTAAAATGAACATTATCGGGAAGAATTTATGAAGGATGTCAAGGAGTAATCCAAAATAAAATTCGGACACATTTCGTAACTTATCCCTAAATTTCCGATAATTTCGCCAGGGCCATGGCCCTAGCGTCCAGCTACACAAGGTCCAGGAAATAATGTTCCTGCAACACTTTCCTCTGATGATGGACCCGCACTGGGTCGAAAACTAGTTATGGTACAATAAATCGTATCATATGCAAAAAGCCATTGGTTACATATCACAGACAAGAATAAACCGTCCATTGAAATCGCTGTCGCAGTTCATCATCCACAATGATTGAAATAATGACCTCTGATTTGATTTCTCACATTGTTTGGTTAATTACCGTCTTCACAACAGATGAAATAATTTGGGAGTAACTATAATGGTGTTGTTCCTCGAATAAGCTAAACATTTTCTGTCGGCATAACCTGTGCTAGCCCTGCAATGTTCAAACAACAATCGTTTTAGACCTTGGACAGTATACAAAATTAAACCCATGGACTAAAATTTAAACCAACCATCACTGTGTAAGACGATAGCGTACAAAATGCTTTAAGACTGAAATCTGTAGGATTTGTTCCAAAGAACTTCTTTTATTACTTAAAATGTTAAAGAAAAGAGAATTTTTCTATCAGGACAGACGACGTTACCGAAAAAAAGGCAACTAATGTTTAAAATCACCTCGATGAGGTCATTAGAAGAGGAGCACAAGCTAGGGCAGTACGGTAATGGAAATAGCTTTATCCTGAAGAAGTATTCTAGCATAAGCGATGTGTGTGCAGTCTGCAAAATGCTAAATAGGTCGCTGAGGAAACGAACATTGACTGGATGCAAGCTGACTTTAAAATACCAATATTACGCGTTTTGGACACTGATATCGTCACATATCCTAGAACATCGTGTTGCACATAGATACAAAATTTACATGTTGTAGTAGCAACGATCGTAAGTCTTCTGATCATGAGTCTGCTTATGACCGTTACTGCTACAATATTTAACTTTTTTTATCTATGTGCAACATGATGTTCTAGAATATTTGATGATGGTAATGTCCGGAACGAGTACTATTGGAATACTCCGCAATCCACCATACGGTGTTTGGCGGAGGGTACCTCGTACCACAAATAGCATCTTCTCTTCCTGTTCCACTCCCAAACAGAACGAGGGAAAAATGACTGCCTATGTGCCTCTGTACGAGCCCTAATCTCTCTTATCTTATCATTGTGGTCTTTCCGCGAAATGTAAGTTGGCAGCAGTAAAATTGTTCTGCAGTCAGCCTCAAATGCTGGTTCTCTAAATTTCCTCAGTAACGATTCACGAAAAGAACGCCTCCTTTCCTTTAGAGACTCCCACCCGAGTTCTTGAAGCATTTCCGTAACACTCGCTTGATGATCAAACCTACCAATAACAAATCTAGCAGCCCGCCTCTGAATTACTTCTGTGTCCTCCCTCAATCCGACCTGATAGGGATCCCAAACGCTCGAGCAGTACTCAAGAATGGGTCGTATTAGTGTTTTATAAGCGGTCTCCTTTACAGATGAACCACATCTTCCCAAAATTCTACCAATGAACCGAAGACGACTATCCGCCTTCCCCACAACTGTCATTACATGCTTGTCCCACTTCATATCGCTCTGCAATGTTACGCCCAAATATTTAATCGACGTGACTGTGTCAAGCGCTACACTATTAATGGAGTATTCAGACATTACAGGATTCTTTTTCCTATTCATCTGCATTAATTTACATTTATCTATATTTAGAGTTAGCTGCCATTCTTTACACCAATCACAAATCCTGTCCAAGTAATCTTATATCCTCCTACAGTCACTCAACGACGACACCTTCCCGTACACCACAGCATCATCAGCAAACAGCCGCACATTGCTATCCACCCTATCCAAAAGATCATTTATGTAGATAGAAAACAACAGCGGACCTACCACACTTCCCTGGGGCACTCCAGATGATACCCTCACCTCCGATGAACACTCACCACCTCACGGTGTCTAATCTGTCTTTCTGATACACGTTCCAACCCTCACTAAATATTTCAGAACTTCCTATCTCAGGGTTCAGCCAGGTCTCAGTCCCGAGAATAATTTGCGCGCCACAAGCTTCCTGGAGGGCAGTAAATTCAGGAACTTTATTCGGAACACTCTGAAAATTTACTGCTAATATCTTGATAGCTGAAGTGTCTTTATACTGAGCACGTCCTGATTTCCCTGCCTGCACGTCGACTAGTGAGTGTTCATCAGGACACCTCGCACTACTGCCTAGCCTAAAAAAAAAAACCACGTGCACGCCACAAGTACTCTGCTACCAGAGTAGCCGCTTCCTTTGTGTAGTGTACCCCTGACCTATCTAGGGGCGACCTACAATTCCCCACCCAATAGCGCAGGTATAGAACTCTGCAGCCAAGACCGTCACAGAGTCGACGAAGCCTCTGGGAAAGATAGTTCCACAACATACTCACCTTTAAGATGTAGAAGGAAAGATAATACTTGGCCACCAAGAATTTTAAAATAAATAAATGTCCTGTTTCATGTTCACGTGACCTGAATGAGAGGGGCCAAGTCGTGGGCAAAAGACGCGTCCAAAACATCACAGAACCTATTCCAGCCTGAACTACAGCGTCTACACATTACTGTGCTGCTGTCAGCCGTGGTCTTCTGTGCGATACACGACTCCAAATGACCACTGTATGCAGCTTAATTCACAATGTTCGTCCGGCAAATGGGTGAGATGGATCTGCCATTACAGACAGCAGCAATTTCTGTCGGCTTTGAACCAGATTTTCATCTGCACTCGTCTCCAGTCCCTGTCAGCTAGGATGTTTTTACGACCATTGTTATTATGCAATATTACGTGGGCAGAACAGGTACACAACCCGTTGATGACAAGTTGGACAGTTCGCGTCAATACAAGCACAAACCTGGCAACTTAATTCATAGTGTGGGCATTGACACTTTCAAACGCGATAGCTCCTTTCTGCTTTTCAGTCAGTTCTCCGCAAGCGATTGGCCCATACACACCACTTCATTGCCACAAATGGTTCAAATGGCTCTGAGCACTATGGGACTTAACTTCTAAGGTCATCAGTCCCCTAGAACTTAGAACTACTTAAACCTAAATAACCTAAGGACATCACACACATCCATGCCCGAGGCAGGATTCGAACCTGCGACCGTAGCGGTCGCGCAATTCCAGACTGTAGCGCCTAGAACCGCTCGGCCACTCCGGCCGGCCTCATTGCCATAACTTAACGTCAACGATGATGGGACACATGACCTCCTAGTACCAATTCTTCAGGATCTACAGCACTTTTCTTTCAGGGGCATGACACTACACTTTTCCAAGTGACCATACAGTTGATTTAACGTTGGTTGAAACATGAAGCAGAATGCAGGAAACTTTCAAAAACACGTAGAGATAAATTTTCCTCTGGGAATACTTCAGCAATCTCATTTGGACAGGACTAAACGTTGGTGGTAGACGTAATTAACAGTCAGCTGTTTCTGTTAGACGACAGAGTCTGATGCATCGGTCATAGAGTCGTTCCAAAATAGCCTATTCGACAATACGGAAATATTCCGACCATACGGTAGTACTAGAAAGTAACTTTAACTTTCCTTGCATCGACTCGCGGGACAGTGCATGCACTGTCGTCGGTATCGACAAACAGAATTACGAAGTAATGCAGAAAACACTGTCGCACACTGTCTGTGACGGCCGACGGCCGGCAGCCGGCAGCCGACAGCCCACACGCGAGAGAAATAATTTAGACCCGCTGTCTGCATATAGAACGGGTTTTCACGTGACTGACACCACATGACAGGCATTATCGACTATTAAGCTATCACAGCAACGACAGTCACCAAAGACAGAAAGTAGGTGTGATAGACCATCAGTGACATCCTATGAAAAACGTGAATTGTTGAGTAAAACCCGACAAACGTAGGAGAGATGTGATTAAATGTCAAATACGTCTTAGATCGCGCTCTAGACATATACGTACCAAGAACGATACTAAAATCAAAACTATACCTAGACCGACTTGCGTTATTCGCAGAATTTTGCAAAAACAAATACTGTTGAACTACAGCTACAAACATTTGTATACAGAAAACGTAACAGCAACCCATGAATTCTATGAGGAGGCATGCGTGTAGCCTACAATAAATCCGACAGTCATATCTTGGCGAAAGATAGTTGTGTTAATCCGAAGAAGTTCTTGTACCACGTATAGACATTTAACAGATGGAAACTTTATTTGCAGTCGAAAATGTAGATTAGGTAAGTTTCGTTTTGAAACTGAATGCGACAGTCAGAAAGTCGAAATATTAAATTCTTTTTTAAAAAAATGATTTCGCCCTGCAGGATTCTACTTTTCACAATCGTTTGTTCTCCGCACGCACTGACAAGTAGTTGATACTAAAGTAAGAAATCCTGGTACTGAAAACAATTAACACCACTCATAGCATACTGGGTGCCAGATCTCAGATTTCCTGTTAGATCGCCCTACATCTAAATCATATTTATCGAGAATTTCTCTCGCAACGAATGCTTCTATGTGACTGACAAAGAGACGAAGTCACCTTTGTTTATATAAGGTATCAAAAAACAGACACAAAATTACACACCAATATCTCTACCCTCTGTCTGCCTGGAGCATATACTAAACTCAAACAGTATGAAGCTCCCGGAGGAAATGAAGCCTTTCTCAAACAATCAGCACGTGTTCCAGAAAAACAACTAGCTTGTAATACAGTTGCCTTTCAGTCGCACAGGATTTGTTGCGAACATTAGGTAGGTTACGACATCCCAAGTTGTAGAAATGATTTAGACACTATACCACGAAGCCGACTGATAACCAAGATGTGATGAATATATGTATGGGATTGGCTAATAATATCCAGAATGTGAAGAGCGAATGTTATACAGAATCGCATTTAACATTGTGAATGCCCAGGAATAAGTAGTACTACCATTAATGAAATACTTCTCCAATATTTCATCAGCACTTTCAGATTACTCGTTACAAAAGGTTTTGTCTACCGGGAAGTACCACCGCGTGATGATTGTAAGAACAAGGAGAATGATATTAATGTAAAACTGGAATAACAGTGATATTAGTAGCAGGGAAGTGAGGGAGAGACTTAGAGATGGTGGGAGAAGTCTAAAAAGATTCAGTCTATTTGTTGAAGAAACCATGGATATGACTGCTGAAGCATTTGAAATCCATATTATTATTTAGATTTTGTTAACCCTTTGTTTCCTGACATAAGAAAAAATTTACTTTTTAACATTTTCTTTGCAGAATTTATGCTATTGTGGCCTCAAATGACGGTAGGATTTTTTGTAAAATTTTATTTTATTTTTCACAACTTTCTTCTCTCCTGGTACTCAGAAGTACCGTCAGACTCCATGACATTGACAAAAGCAATTTCTATTGCTCCCCAGAAGAGACGGTGCCACCATTTCTTTGATCGCTTGTCAAGACCATAAGTTGAACGTAATCTGTCTGCATGATCCACACCACCCATGTTTTTATTGTAATCACATACAATAACTGGATGTGGTATAGTCATACTAGTACCATCTTTCTGTTTTCGTGTCACTACGCTCTGTTCAGTCCCATGGAAGTTTGACGCAAAATACACTACTTTATTTTCCTCCCATTTAAATACTGTTAGGTCTAAAGATGACTCTCTGTGATTTGATTTAGACTTTTTCTTTAGGTAAATTCCCTGGCAAACCTTTCCTGTTTGTTCTAATTGTTCCACAGGCAAATGTATTTACGCATTTCTGTGTGAGAAAAAGTGGACAGAACAACTAGTGAGAGGTGACGCATTGTTGCTACAATAAAGTGTTCGCACAACCTGACGGTACTAATAAGTCCGCCTTATATTTTCCACTTTATCTCATTCACTTGTAACATAATGCTTCAAACTATTATAAAAAAACAAAGAAGGTAAGTAAGTACAATGGAAAACTCAACGGAAGTTTCAATAAATTGCGCACAAATTCATGCAACGCCATGGAAACAAGCACATACAATCTTCTGTTTTCACAGCAGCGCGCGAAAAACAATTTCAAGCTCTGACCGCCAGAGAGGTCTATGTATTGCGCAATAACATCTATGAAACAGTACAGCAGAGTTACTGTTATGTACCGACAGGCTCTCAGATCACGAAAATGCACCACAAGAAAATAATGAAAGTCAAAACTTACTGGTACTTTTAAGTACCGTCAGGCAACAAAGGGTTAAACACTGTGTGTACAAGGTATTAATTAGTTAATGAAAGTTATCATTTGCATAGTGAGTCTGTGCAATGTTCTTCCATTACACTGGATTATGTGATGTGCATTGCAAGTTCCGCCACAGTTGGGTCACTGACAACTGTTGGTGTGGTTGTTATAGCCCTTGGTTGAGCATATTCGGCGATGAAGTCCGTGGGCTGCTTACTTCTTTTGGTTTCCTAAAAGAGAGTGCTACAAAAATTGGACGTGAAGCGATAGTAAGGATCGATCCCGAGTTAAGAGTCCAAGCAGTCTCCTGCGCTGTCATCTGTGGTCTGAGAACACCGGATACAAGTTGTATCCGACGGGCCCCTTGAATCTGCGCTCGCAACGGCCTGATTGGCTAACTTCAATGCCAATTAACTCGGAAACGGCGCAACGTATTGAATTATTTTCTGAATAAGTATTTCTCAGCACAACTTAGCCTACAACACTCTTACAAGCTTTTCAGACTGTTTCTGACCACCCTGTATCTCCTCCTTTCTGCCACCTGGCTCCGAAGTGTCTGGCGCTCTGTGGGGTTGATACCAGGTTATGAGCTGGTATGAGGTATTCAATGAAGGAGCTTTGTCTACCCTGTACTTAGCCTGTTCTGCATTGTGATTCCTAGGCATTTGTATTTTTTGACTAAATCCAGTTCTTGCTTCTGATAGTGGGATCATATCATCGGTATACAGCTGCATTCTCGCTTCTTCTGACTGTGTCCTTTGTATGACTTCATCGGTAAGTACGTTGAATAAAGTGGGTCCTATAGGACCCCCTGCAGTACTTCATTCATTTGCAGGATTCCTTGGGACGGTGTTAATCCATACTCGGAGGATGCTATGAACTTGAGATTTTCTGCATCTAGTATTGCGTAAAGTTTTTCCAATACTCCACTCCTGTTTACCCCGTGGAAAGCTTGATTGCAATGAAGTAAGACTGCTTATGCGAGGCATTTGTATTTAGACGGGGTTTCGCTTATAAATTCTAAAACGTACTCCACCGCTTGAGTGCCTGATCTTCCGGGAATGAAGCCGTGCTGTTCCGGGGGTATTATAGTGATATTGTTGGTTGGTTGGTTGACTCGAGGGAGGGGACCAAACAGCGAGATCATCGGTCCCATCGGATTAGTTCAAGGAATGGTTCAATTGGCTCTAAGCACTATGGGACTTAACATCTGAGGTCATCAGTCCCCTACACTTAGAACTACTTAAACCTAACTAACCTAAGGGCATGACACACATCCATGTCCGAGGCAGGATTCGAACCTGCGACCGTAGCAGCAGCGCGGTTCCGGACTGAAGCGCCTAGAACCGCTCGGCCACAGCGGCCGGCCCCCATCGGATTATTGAAGGATGGTGAAGGAAGCTGGCTGTGTCATTTCAAACGAACCATCCAGGCATTTGCCTGAAACGATTTAGGTAACTCAAGGAAAACCTAAATCAGAATGGCCGGACGCGGGCTTAGCACGGTGTGTGCTAACCACGGCGCTACCTCGCTCGGTGTGATTATTCCGCCAATTTGCGGAAGAGATGTATTTCTGTCACGTTGGTCTCTTTCTTGCAGGGTCTTTTTCCTGCCGTAAAGATATCGGAGATTTGATGTTTTACCTGATTCCTGCTATTCACGGTACACTCATGAAATGGTCGTACAGGAAAATGCATATTTCACCGCTACCTCGGAGATTATGTGTCCCATCGCTCGTGCGCCGACTATAACACCACGTTAAAACTCACTTAAATCTTGATAACCTGCCATTGTAGCAGCATGAACCGATCTAACAACTGCACGAGACACGTTTTGTGCTATAAAAGCGTTGCCGACCGCAACCCCGTATTCTGTCTGTTTACATATCTCTGTATTTGAATACGCATGCCTGTACCAGTTTCTTTGGCGTTGCAGTGTAAATTCAATGAAACAAAAACTAGGGGTCTCATAGACCCAGCCCGACCGTTACAGAACACTCATTATGGTCCAAGGCGCGATCAAAAATTACCGCATTACAATAATGGACATTGGAAAACACTGTAGGCGCAGCGAATGAAGCACACTGTCTCAAAAAAAAAAGACAAAAAACTAGAAGTCCATAGAAAGAAAGACCTAAAAACGGAAAAGAGATGCATTAATGTGGCATTTAAAATAAATGACATTACCACTTTGTTTAACATAAGGAATGTAAAAGGCTGAACATGAATTCCGTTCGTCCTGCAATAGATTAGGACATAAAAATATACGTTAATCATTGATAAGCAGTGGAAAACCTCCAGAATGAGATTTTAACTCTGCAGCGGAGGGTGCGCTGATATGAAACTTCCTGGTAGATTAAAACTGTGCGCCCGACCGAGACTCGAACTCGGGATCTTTGCCTTTCGCGGGCAAGTGCTCTACCATCTGAGCTACCGAAGCACGACTCACGCCCGGTCCTCACAGCTTTACTTCTGCCAGTATCTCGTCTCCTACCTTCCAAACTTTACAGAAGCTCTCCTGCGAACCTCGCAGAACTTCAGTGGAAAAGCTGTTTTCATATACTTTTATTAACAGAGACAACATATATTCATTTTAATAATGTAGGAAGTCGGTATTTGTCTCACTTCCACTCATAGGCGAATTTTAACTTGGAATTGCAGCCATCTTGCCGGCCGCGGTGGTCTAGCGTTTCTAGGCGCTCAGTCCGGAGCCGCGCGACTGCTACGGTCGCAGGTTCGAATCCTGCCTTGGGCATGGATGTGTGTGATGTCCTTAGGTTAGTTAGGTTTAAGTAGTTCTAAGTTCTAGGGGAGTGATGACCATAGATGTTAAGTCCCATAGTGCTCAGAGCCATTTGAACCATTTTTTTGCAGCCATCTTGTAGAAACAAGGTTACGCCTACCACGAGTTGAAGCGGCAACCCGCCAACCGAATGTCGTTTGTCTGGCTGCAGCTTTCCCACCGACAGGCGCTATCTACTTTTATGTACCATCGGGTTACTCATTATATCGTCTCTGGCACATATTCAGTCAATGCCAGTATTATTAAATAAATCGGGACCGAATGGAAAGGACTGTCAGCCTCCGCCTTACCTTTAGAACGGCTCATAGTCACTTGAGCGAAATGTAGCATTACGAAGTGCACAGTATCAGGATACAGTTTGGAAACATCATCGAATAAGCTACACTTCTTCTCATTATCAAGCTACAGACTCCAACGCTAATTACTAGTTGCTACGGTTGTGCTCTCGTTACATTTAATACCTGGCGCAGTAATCTATAGACCTCGCCAATGTAATAGATTGCAGTGGCATTCTAGCAGCACGGTAACTGAGCTTCGCACGGTGAGATACAATTCCACTCTCTCGTTCTGTGAATGGAGAGACAACGCGAGAATTTTGCATTTATATATCAGATAACTGCATGCAGAGAGTTTGCGTTGGCCGCTTTATAACGTACATATCCCTTGAAGTATAATCCACTCCAAATACATGCACGATGCACTTTTTCCCTTTAAGACCATAGTGGAGATTTCATGCTGATTAACTTTCACGTAATGGTTACCTGGAATTCAGTACAATAATGAACCTCACCGTTTTCTATGAAGGTAGTTTTCGTTACAGCATACTTAGAATGAGACTTATTTGTAAACGAGAGCAGCTGTGAATAACGATTCGAGATTTCAGCTTCCTCTGTCTGATAGAGCCTCTGTTAGCGTTAAACTTCTGAAGAGTTCTTTTATTCTCCGTAGCGCAGTGTGAAGGCCTTCGCGTACCCAGACGCAGCTACCTAAGGCTTCCGCGACTGTTTCCGCTTTCCTCCTTCAAATACATAGCTTATAAGCTCCCGTGCCTTCCAAACTCTATCTTGCGCAAGGGAGGAAAAGTATTAATTTCCTATCGCGATATAACCACTATTAAATTCTGCGGAAACTAATAGGGAACATCGTTATTGAAAAATTTTCTGTTTAGTGCTTTCACTGTAATTTGGCAACCGCGATATAGCGCTCTTCAATAACACTTTATTATAGCTGCGCTCCACCAGAACTATAGCTCGGTACTTTTAGTACAGTGCATAAATGACGTAGTAAATTGTAGGATTGTCGGTGGTATTGATAGCATTGTGTGGTATTGATAGCATTGTAAGGGAAAGAAACATAAACGAATTTATGAGAGAGAAACTGAGAGCTTCCGACTTCTATTTGTTTTTTGTTTTCCACATACTTAGAACGGCAAATCGTTCAGGGTTAGTCCATTGTGTATTTTATATCTTTGCATTTTATAATTAAGAAAAATTAGTTGATAGCGTAATTTCTGCGATCGTAACTTCTGCGCTTTTATGCAAGCAAAGAAATCACGTTTGATTCTAGAACAGTTTTCGTGCCGAACATAACAAATGTATATAATTTTTGTTGCTATTTTGTACTCGATGGAAAGTTCTTCATCATGATCAAAGACAAGAGCTTTCTGTTACTGTTTATAAGTGCGGATGTTGTTTATGAATAACAGAAATAGGATTTGTATAATGTCGAAGACGCATTAACGCGGTGTTTGATATGTTTTATTTCATGTTCTTTTTTTAAAATTTTACATTATTTTTGCTACGACATTCCTGTGTTTCACGTTACGTATTGCAGCGGCATTGTGATGTGCTGCTACTTATAAAGTTAGACTCACCTGGTGGTGAATCTCTTCTCACACCCACGCCTCCTTGCAGTTACTGAAATGCAGTACTCAGCTGGAAAAAGGTTGAGAAAAAACAGCTGTACAATTAGTAACTATGAGTCGCACTAAAACTTGTTTTGTCGATGGAAGGTCGATAATAGTTAAATGAAAGTATTTATGTGCGTGAAATTTCACTATTACCGTAAGCTTGGATACACCAGTTCCTAACAACTCTTACTCTAAGCAATACAAAGTCTGAAAAGTCTACACGCACACATCATTCATAACCGCAGCCAGAGCGTAACTGCACCCGCAGAGTTTCCAGTTACCACCACTGCTTGCGCAACCGAAAATGAATTTTTCTCCGACAGAGGTCATAGTAATAGTAGAGACCGCTGACCATACCGGTCAGCTACCTTAACAGCTTCTTTATGAGGTTGCGCATCTTAACCAAACACGTCTTTAACTGCGAGTACCTACGGTAATCAGTTACGGCTCACAGAGGCACACACATTCCCAGAGTACTAGTGTCTCTGGGGGTCTCTGTGAATTGATGTGAGTCTGCCAGCCGTAGCTGGTTACCGTAGGTACTAAAAGACGTGTTTAGTTAAGTTGCGCAACTGCTTAGCTGTTAAAATAGTTATGGTAATTATTAATTATCCTTCACCGAAAGTCCACAAACGGATTGTTTCTTTTAGAATAGCTAGCTCAAATATTGCTATAATCAGTCTCACAACAAAATGATCACATTCGCAATTAGGCAACACAGTACAATGAAATGAATACCCTTAGCTGCATACAGGCGTTGATATAAGTCAACGGGGACAGTTGAAATTGTGTGCCCCGACCGGGACTCGAACCCTGGACCTCCTGCTTACATGGCAGACGCTCTATCCATCTGAGCCACCGAGGAGCTGCATGGTCACCGATGGTATCTGTTCTTTCGGACATGTCCGAAAGAATAGTAAACAACACGCCACGCTGAATACAGTTATTTAAAATGTCAGCAGAAGTTCTGAATTTCACACCTGCGTCAAATAGAACTCTACTCTACGCTTGACGCGCCTTTTCAAATGTTTTGGTAGCGAAATATCACAATATTAATAATTATCATCGGAGCATATATCAATAGGTTTGATCACTATGAGATCCAAGCCCCGACTGTACTCATCGCCCTTACACAAAAGAACTTTCTTGTTCCCAATTTAGGCACGAATATGCTAATTTATGATTGGCAGAGAAACATCACAGCCACTAGGAAAGCAGCATCAAACCCACCCGATACCGCAAATATATACAGAACAAATCAAAATTTGTCACTGAATCAGAGCACTAAATTAACATTAATACATTCTGAAATCCCAAAAATATAAACTCCCTCTTAACAAAACTACTTTAGCGAAATCATAATCTTATTTCCCCAATAGCATAAACCGACGAAATAGTTTATAATAAATTCCCCGGTACGAATGACTAACACATATGTCATTCTCGAACATTCCTCACGAGACCAGTTACTTCAAAGTACCGTACAAAAACTTTACATAAAATATTACTTCACATTCACACAGTCATTCACTCCCATACCTGAGCACAATTATAATAGAAACTAACAAACAATTAGAAAATGAAACAAACGGAACTGCAATTAAAATGACAGCATTTTAACAACAGCTCATATAGTGTCCGTCAAGTGACGTCTACCAGATTGGATACAAAATATATACATTCAGAACTCTGACGCCAACTGTCCTGAGCGTTACTCATATTGCGCATCTGTTCATTGCTGTTACGGTCTCAATAGGCACGATGTAAGGCGCTACGCTTCAACATCAAAACTTTTCGAATGAAACCTAAATTAGACATTGACAAACGCGCTGCGCAGAGCAGCGCAGAACGGTACAGATTGGCCAGAGGAGTGTAGACTGGAGCAACGTACTCTTAGGTGCGCAACAATGTTTCCGTGTGTGTGCGCGTGCGTCAGTACAAATGGAGGACTAGAAACACCGCCCAGACAGAGTGCACCTGAACGAACCGTTTCCTTTGTTGGATCGACACTGCACGGCACTGCGTACCTGTATAAATCTGGTTTATACGCTCGTACGTTTTGATGCTCCGAACAGTATTTACGTGATTCTGGTGATATTATTTCCTAGACTATCATTATCTAAATGCGCTGTCTTTGGAGTCTCTTGCTATCTCCTACACTATGTTACTTGCTGGCACATAGCAGGAACCAGAATGGAAAACGGAGCATCATCTTATCTGATTACAACCCCTACCCTTGCTCACAACGGAACATGAGTTCACTGATAACCAGGTAACATGAACCAACAAATTTTCAGTTACTCACAATTCTACACTGCGATTAGGACGATTAGGATCACGCGGAAATGTTGTTTTGTTTGAATGGTCTAAAGACAGTCACTTATCTCTGATTAAAATTTCTTGTTTTTTGACGTTTTTCAAACAGCGCCACAGCGTTGCCACACCGCTATCATCGGCTGCTATCTGGCAATGGGCGACAAAGGTGCAATGGCTCACTTCGAAACTCCTGTTAGTTACGCGTTTCCCGCAGCAATTTTTACAGCGCCCACCCTAAAGTGTGATGGGAACGAAGTTTGTATTTATAGGTTTCCTCGTCGATAACGTATACTGGATGTTATGGCATTTCAAGTGCCACAACTTCAAGTAAGCCCATTTGTTTACTTTGTCGACAATAGAAACACTGAACATTGTCTCCCTCTCTAGATGACCCATGGGACCCATATCCCTTAAAATGGAGTGATATGGGGGATATCAGGAATAATTCCTGAATGATTTTCTAAATGCGGACGCAGTGAATTTCAAAATCAATTTAAAAACCATTCATTTCGTCGTGGTACCAGACGTTTTCATACATATGAAAAGCAGTTGAGATCCGGGTATATATTTATAGCATAAAACAACATGTATAAGATAATTCTATCAGCTTTGACAGTTGCGAGTGCTGTACACAGTGCCTCTCCATAGGTGCAACTTTTCGTAGCATTGTGACCAGGATCATAGTTGCAATGTTTAGTCGAACCAAACTATGTCCTCAAAAGAAATGTCTTTCACCGCGGGACTGCTACGGTCGCAGGTTCGAATCCTGCCTCGGGCATGGGTGTGTGTGATGTCCTTAGGTTAGTTAGGTTTAAGTAGTTCTAAGTTCTAGGGGACTTATGACCTAAGATGTTGAGTCCCATAGTGCTCAGAGCCATTTGAACCATTTTTTTGAAGATCGAGACCTGTTACGTACATCTCAACCTCTGTCTCCTTATCTAGTGTATCGAGGCACTAAAATTCTTTTTCGCTGCTTTCCTTCTCGTATCTTACCTCTCGAACATGACACAGCGTCATTCCACATACACCCATCGAAGCTGCTATTCGTGGGGCGACTGCTTTAGAAACTGAACAGAGTGGTCCTTAATTTTCTATTTCCTTCTAGAGTACTGCCACACCTTGCACACTAACTAAATCGATTGTCTTTTATGTTTAATTCCTCGTTCGGCTTTCAGTGTTGTTTGTTTTTGGATCCCTAACCTTACAGCGATATATTTTTTATGTATTTTAACAGATATGATAATCGTACCAGAAACAACAACGGAAGTAAACCAAATGGTTTCAGCATTCATCGCCGGTAACTAAATTCGCGTGGATTATACTACTCGAGATTGTAAGCCAACTGATCATTTGTTATAGCGCATCGGGAACAGTGGACAATTGGTGCGTGACTTTGCGAATTGTGATTGAACGTAATCATTTCTAAGGCGTGAAATATCAAATAACCAATAATTTCAGTCGGGCAATAGTCATGAATGAGAACAAAGCGACAGGAAAAGATAAGGTAAAAGTCTCCTTACCAGCATATAGCCAGCTCGACATGATTTTGTACCGTAGAGTTAACCATCCCATTGAGGTATTCAGATGATTTGCAACATTATATGCAACAAATCTCAAGTATAATCCTTCATTAATGGACGCATCACAGTCAACTGTTTCCCTTGCCCTCACTGCATGAAATACTGCAAAGAGATATTAAGAGTCTGAAGATCAGAAAATCAGGAACTTCATCTGACAATTTCTCCTCACACTGCTCGCCAATATCAGCGCGATCAGCACAATTTGGCAACAAATGTTGGTAGTATAAAAGATATTAAGAGAAAACACCGAAAGAATTTGCGAAACCCACAAATTTTTCTGCTTTATTTAATGTGCTAGTGAAGGACATCAGAAATCAGCGAATCACAGAGACTGGATACTAAGCGTCATCGAGCACTCTTTTGATGGGTGTAGGCGGTAACGGACTTGTAAGGAGGATTCATATTTCTCGCGATTCCACAAGCAATGTATGTTATGTAACCACCAGCTAACCTTTCTCTATTATAAAAGCTTCTGCTTGTACTTGGCTTAGCCCTGACTCTGATCCGTTCCATTCACTCCTGGCAGTAAACATAGTGCCTCAGCGTAAGCAGTAATTTAGTGACTAGCTTGTTGGACGCGTTACACTTTTGTCAGGCCTTTATTGAGTAATCATAGTAACTTGTGATGGTGTTAAATACAGATTATTGGTCACTACACAGAACGATCGTTGTTAGCATTGTTTTATTTCTGTTGTCAGATAGAGCCCCTTACGAATAAGTTGTTTTGGTGTGAAGGAAAGTAGTAAGCCCCTCAGTTTATCGTATTGAGTCTAATCGTTTTCACACTTCGATTTGTCAGTGGTACGCTGCTGGCCATAAATTGTTCAACACCAGACAGTGTAAAAAGTAACTAAATTTTATTTGTTGTACTTATAAAATATAGTGGTAATAAAGTATGATAACATTTGTACCTGACTTGGGTTATAAATGATGCGAAATCTGGTACACAGAGCTATCGCCTCTGGCAGCAGTCGTGGTGATTATCGAGTCGGTCAGAGATTGGATGGCTCATACAGGTACGATGTTCCACGCTGCCTTAGCTCTATGTGACAAGCGAGTGACATGTCATGATCAGATGTTTTCAACAGGTGGCATATTTGGAGAACAGGCCGGCGAAGCCCACAGGTAAGCAACTTCTGTGTTGAAGTAGATCACCATACGGGCACACTAGCAGCATGCCGTCTTGCGTTATCGTGCTGAAAGATACATTCTCGGAGACGTGTACTAGTATGCACACTCAGACAAAAAAAGCACCACGAAGGAATCTTCAGAATGTCACGGACATCGCTAGATGTAATGTACACGTACAGACAAACAAGTCATTACAATTTAAGAAAAATTGGATGATTTGTTCAAGAGAAGGACATTCACAAATTGTGCAAGTGAGTAACGCTTTGGTCCGCCTCTGGCCCTTATGCAATGTGTTATTCGGCTTGGCATTGATTTATAGAGTTGCTAGATGTCCTCCTGTGGTATACAGTGCTAAATTCTGTCCAGTTGTTGTGGTAGATAGTCAAAATCCCGAGTTGGTTGGAGAGCCCTGTCCATAACGCTCCAAATGTTCTCAGTTGGGGAGAGATTCGGCGACCTTGCTGGTCAAGATAGGGTTTAACAAGCACGAAGACAAGCAGCAGAATTTCTCCCAGTGTGCACGCGGGAATTATTTTGCTGAAATGTAAGCCCAGAATGGCTTGCCGTGGAGGGTAACAAAATAGGGTGTAGAATATCGTCCACGTACCACTAAGCTTCAAGGACGCCGCGGATGATAATCAAAGCGGTCCTACTATGAAAACAAATGGCAGCCCAGACCATCATTCCTGGTTGTCGGGCAGTATGGAGGGTGACAGTCCAGCTGGTATCCCACAGCTATCCAGGATTTCTCCAGATACGTCTTCACTGGTCATTGGGGCCCAGTTAGAAGCGGGAGTCAACAATGAAGACAATTCTACTCCCGAGCGAAGACGTGTCTGTAAACGCCCCAGAAAATAGGTGGGATATCATCAACACTGTCGACATCCATACGGCGTGACAAAGAGGAATGTTGGTCTGGGGTGCTGTACTACACTGGGTTGCTGCACTATCCTGCGCAGGAAAGTAGACAGCATTTCTATTCTTTTGGGAGCCAGTCGCGTGGGACTGTTGAGTTCGTGCATTGGGCTAAGTATGAACCTACTGAACCCATGAATTCCGTATTCTCATTGAAGTCGTGGGATCCTGACGAAAGAGAAAGACAACGTTGCAGAATAATAGACCGCAGTCTTTAAAGGCCATTATGCTGCCGATGCCAAATTCCGAAACTTGCTGGTAGGTGATTTCCTTCTCATGCATGACATAACTCTAGCTTCTCACAAACAAACAACATTCTAATACGACCTCTGAATGATAAACCCGTTGTTTAATCTTTACTAACATATGAGTTGTATATGGCGTTATTTTTCCCTACTTTGTGCAGTGGCACTGAGGTGCAAATAGTTTGCATATCCAAGTACGTGGTACGTTTCACGTCAGTTTAACGTTTATTGCATGTCACCTTCATTGAATGCAAGCTGTGTGTTCTTTCGTTCTCAAAAGCAAAGCATGACACGCTATCCTGAGGAGCTTTTAATTGTTACTGTGACAGGTCACTGCGCCCGTTTAGGGTGCTGGAGAAACTTGTCGATATTCCAGCCTAGTCGTACTGGGGCTAGCGGCACGTGCATGGCCGCGACGCTCCACGCATATTGAGCTGCGCGGGTCGCTTCCAAGAGCGTCAGTATTCAGCAGTTGTACACGGTCCAGCGCTATCCCGACAAATAATTAGTCCGTGCTAACTTGCCAGCCGTATCTCACAGCTGCCCACAATGACCTGCCCAAGTGTCCTGGCACTAATCCAGTTATTATTTCTGTATGACGCTTGGGAACCGACATCCTCCACGCTCGGCAGCGGCTCGGTAGTTAGCCCGTTTTTGTCTTTTCAGATAATATCAGCGCTACCTAACAGGTACCGTAGTGGCTTGAAATGCTCTCGAGACGAACTGTACCATCACCATCGCAATTTTGGAGGATTAGCTTAACGAGACAAGAGCTGCAGTTGAAATTTCAGTCTATTACCTCTACATTAAGAAGACTTCACGATCCCTGAGAAGGCATAGTCCTAATCGTGAATGATCATTACGCGGCAGATTACTGTTAGTAGTGTATCACTTGTGTGACGTGTGTTCACGATGAGAATGCGTACGACGTTAAAAAATTTAGACGAACCACTAATGATGCCGACTGACCTCAACAGCGTTATGATCTGCTTTCATGTCACTGGGAATATATTGAACCTTTATCTCAGTGTCCAATAGAGAGCAGCTTCCAGCCGAGACCCATCTTCTCGTCTAAGTACTGACTACACAATCGCTTCTCACCATCGATATCCTTCCTGACCAGCTTCTGTTCTAAGGACTGCTGAAGTGCGTCAGTGATTATGTTACAAAAATCCCACGGGTGAAGAGCATGGTTTTTATACGCATTCTGTCATCTCGCCTAAAGTTTTCGGCCATTTCCTTGATCGCTTCTCTTGTTCTCTTGAATGTTGCAACGATTCCTTCAACAAGACGCCGGACGAAACTCTTTTCTCTGATTGACCAGTCAGCTGTTGTTTTATTTTTAGCGACTTCTTCATCAAACGACGATATTGAGAGAAATGGTATGTTATTATCGAGGCCTTCCCGGACTAGATAGTGACATCTTCCGGTTTAACAGTCCCCATCTTTCTAGTACTTACAGTGCTGCCTCTTAATGAGCGGGTGTAACTGTGCTATGCGATATGCATCCGTGGCTGTGCTTGATGGTATTAGCACCTCGCTCTCGAAATAATCTGACGTACGTGCTTTAATCGCTGCAATGGTGTCTCGATTAATTAAAAATAGTCTTCTATTCTTCGTATTCATTTTGTAGTAGATCAAGAGACTGAAAAGTTAGTGCAGGTTTGTGCACATTACGTGCTACAGCAAAGAGGCCAAAAAAGAAACGCAGGGCTCGTTCATGTAAGCCAAATAAGGACAACAAAGAAATGTACTGAAGATGGTGTTATATCCTAGCCAGTAATGCCAACCGAGCCCGCTGCGAAAAAGGTTGGCAGCATCAAAGTCCGGACGCGACGCCGTCCGCATAAGCAGCGCCAGCGATACAGGAAATCGCCGCAAGTCTGCGCGCGCCACCGCTGGCTTCTGGCTTCTTAAGCGCTGGAGTCGCGAGCGCTAGGACAGTTCTGGATTCGCCGCTCAGTTGCACACTCGCCACCGAATTGTGTACCTACAAGTCAGTTGTGTGTTCATCGCAGCAGAGTTGTTGTTTGTCGTCAGCCGACGCTGACCAAGCCGCTCCGACTCGAACTAGACAGATTTCTGTAGACCATGTTCACCACTGTGTTCTGTATCGTCGTTAATAAAGATAAGTACCGACTTTCATTTAATCAGAGTGTTTGGGTTTTCATCTTTCTGTTCACTGTTCCAGCGGACCGGTCGGCCCGCTATTAAAAGTGTGGCGGTGACTTCGTAGGCCGTTTCTACAGCGAAGTGTTGTCGCTACGAAGGCCGTCACAAAAGATGGACATGAGAGTCTGAAGACGGCTGTACTAAATAATGGCAATAGGGAATTAAAACAAAATTTAGTTACGTTTAGGATCATAGTCATAGTGATACGCGTTTGCGGGGTACAGCCCAAAAGCTTTAAACGATTCTTCACATCTACATTTACATGTCGCAAGCCATCGTGGAGAGTACTTTCCTATTTCAGTCCTGAAATCTGCGTGGTAAAAACGATAGTCTGTAAGTCTCCATATGAGCTCCAATTCGACCGAATTTCCAGTCGCGGTCATTTCACTAGATTATGTGGGAGGAATCACTATGTTGCTAAAAGTTACTGTTCTTGAAATTTTAATAGTTAACATCTCCATGATTCACTTAACGTCAGAAATATATCCTCGACACAAGAAAACTAGACTGTTTGCATTACTGTAGAAATACTTGTAGTGAACTGCCACTGCTTTTTGGACCTTCGGTTGTGCTTTGGAGCTGGGCAGAGATTTAAAGTAGGCCAAACCGGTGGCTTCGTATGAGTTGTTTACTACAAAGGTACTGCTGCACTTCGCTAGAAGACAGAAATATCGATGTACGTACACAACCTGTCAAAATATCACATACACTGAGGTAACAAAATTTTTTGGATACCTTCTCATATCGTGCCTGACCCTATTTTTCACGGCGTAGTGCAGCAGTTAGACGTGGCAAGGACTCAAAAAGTCACTGAAAGCTCCTGTAGAAATATTGAGCCATGCTGCCTCTATAGCCGTTCGTAATTCCCGGCGCAAGACTTTTCAGACGAAGTGACGTCTCGATTATGTTCCATATATGTTCGGTGGGATTTATGTTGGGTGATCTGCGCGGCCAAATTATTCGCTCGAATCGTCCGGAATGTTCTTCACAACCATCACGAACAATTACATTCCTGTGACATGGCGCATTGTCAGCCATAATAACACCATCGTTGTCAGGAAACCTGAAGTTCACGAAAGGCTGCAAATGGTCTCAAAGTAGCCGAAGATAACCATTTCCCGTCAATGCTCAGCTCAATTGCACCAGAGGATTCAGTCCATTCCGTGTAAACACTGCCGAAATGAAACCACCACCAGCTAGCACAGTGCTATGTTGACAACTTTGGTTCAAATGGTTCAAATGGCTCTGACAAGGGAACCTCCCCATCGCACCCCCCTCAGATTTAGTTATAAGTTGGCAGAGTGGATAGGCCTTGAAAAACTGAACACAGATCAATTGAGAAAACAGGAAAAAGTTGTGTGGAACTGTGAAAAAATAAGCAAAATATACAAACTGAGTGGTTCAAGGGAAGATAAGCAACATTAAGGACAATAGAAACGCAGGAGCACCGTGGTCTCGTGGTAACGTGAGCAGCTGCGGAACGAAAGTTCCTTGGTTCAAATCTTCCATCGAGTGAAATGTTTAATTTTTTATTTTCAGTTTATGTGACAAACTCTTATGTTTTCATCACTTTTTTGGGAGTGATTATCACATGCACAAGAAAACCTAAATCGAGCAACGTAGAAGAATCTTTTCACCCATTCGCCAAGTGTACAAGTTAGGTGGGTCGACAACATATTCCTGTCATGTGACGCACTTGCCGTCACCAGTGTCGTATAAAATATATCAGATGTGTTTTCCTGTGGAGGAATCGGTTGACCTATGACCTTGCGATCAAATGTTTTCTGCTCCCATTGGAGAGGCACGTCCTTTCGTCTACTAATCGCACGGTTTTGCGATGCGGTCGCAAAACACAGACACTAAACTTATTACAGTGAACAGAGATGTCAATGAACGAACGGACAGATAATAACTATGCAAAAATAAAGTAAAATTTTCAGTCGAGGGAAGATTTGAACCAAGGACCTCTCGTTCCGCAGCTGCTCACGCTACCACGAGACCACGGCGCTCCTAAACTCAGATACTCCAATATGTTGCTTATGTGGCCCATGGACTACTCAGTTTGTATATTTTGCTTATTTTTTTCATAGTCCCACACAACTTCTTCCTGTTTTCTCGATTGATCTGTGTTCAGTTTATCAAGGCCTATCCACTGTGCCAACTTATAACTAAATCTGAGGGGGGTGCGATGGGGAGGTTCCCTTGTGAGCACTATGGGACTTAACATCTGTGGTCATCAGTCCCCTAGAACTTAGAACTACTTAAACCTAACTAACCTAAGGACATCACACACATCCATGCCCGAGGCAGGATTCGAACCTGCGACCGTAGTGGTCGCGCGGTTCCGGACTGAGCGCCTAGAACCGCTGCACCACCGCGGCCGGTGAAAACTTTGGTCCATGGCTTCGTGGGGTGTGCGCCACACTCGATCCCTACCATCACTTTTACCAGCTGACCAGGCCACGGTTTCCTGTGTCTAGTGTCCAACCGATATGGCGGCTAGGAGAGGTGATACAGGCGATGTGCTGTTAGCAAAGGCACTCGCGTCGTTCACCTGCTGCCATAGCCCATTAACGCCACATTCCGCCGCACTGTCCTAAGTATACGTTCGTCGTACGTCCCACATTTCTTTATGCGGTTATTTAACGCAGTGTTACTTATCTGTTAGCACTGACAACTCTAAGCTGCCGCTCTTGGTCGTTAAGTGAAGGTCGTTGGCCACTACGCTGTCAGTGGTCAGATGTAATTCCTAAAATGTGGCATTGTTGTCGCACTCTTGACACGATGGATCTCGCAATACTGAATACCCTAACGATTTCTGAAATGGAATGTCCCATGGGTCTAACTCCATCTGCCATTCCGCATTCAGAGTCTGTTAATTCCCGTCGTGCGGGCATAATCACGTCGGAAACCTGTTCACAGCTATCATCTGAGTAAAAACGAAAGCTATGCCAATGAAATGCCTTTTATATGTTGCGTACGCGATACTACTACCATCTGCATATGTGTATGTCACTATCCCATAACTTTCGTCATCTCGGTGTATGTGGAATCCCGAAGGCGATCAGCACTAGCTGAACATATCTCGTAAATACACAAATTTTTAGCATTTCTCTATTATCATTTGCGTACATAATATCTTGTGTACATAAAATTTTCCAGCTGAACTCCAAACTTACTTTGCTACATGTCTACTGATTCTGAGTCAATAGATTTTGAGAAATGTTGCCACAGTAGAAGGACACAGTCCAAGATCTAAAACCATTCGCCTGCTAAAACCCCATGACAGACAGATGGTAACTAATGCGAGGAGCATTGTTTATTTTGTGTCGATGTAGTAATCACATGTGTAGCAGACACCATGAATGGAAGATGAGTCAGAACTAGCGGGAGTGTCTCCTGTGTCACGTAAGGTGAATTAATCACTCCTGTGGACATGTAAACACAAAGAGATGCCCTCCTTTTCAAAATTAATGGCTTCAAGGATGCCACTTGATTACACGTGGCTCTGAGCGCTTTAGCAACAGACTGTAATGTAGTAGTTTGACTGCCGTGACGCTTCCTCAATATTCTTATATAGTTACAACAAATATCGCAACAAATTTCTTTTCGTACCACTGTACAATGCCCCTCTTCACAATAAATGACCACATAGGTGGGCTGCTACTGACATAAAAATATTCTGCGAAACCAGTTCTTCTGTTAACTACCTGTACTTCTGTGCGGTCACAGTATTGTGTTGACCTACATATGTACGAAGGAATTGTGAACATAAAATCCTTTTTACTGCCGTTTTCATCTACATCCACTTCAGCAATAACTATTCCTAAAATCTGTATTACACATCAGTTCTACATAAGTACGTGTAGTTGAATGAAAATATTTTCGTAGCTGTGAAAGAAACCTTATATTCGCTTTTCTACTGCAATACAAGACAACTAAAAAAACATGTCGTGTGATTACTATATGTTGCGCTGTATCTATTCGCACTGAAGCCCACCTTACGCGATCTGAGATACTGATCACAAGCAGGAACTTACGAGTATAAACTTCCTCCCCCTCCTGGCCCTTTCTGCATAAAATAAGATTAAAGAAAATACAAGGCAGGTATAATGAAATTTTATGTTTAATAATGTAATTGATATTGTCCTTACATACTATTTCAAAAAATAACTGAGATGAACAATTCTGGCTCAAATTGTTTAGTTACCTAAAACACTTTTATCACCATGATCCAAGATGTAGTAGTTGAGAACGACGTTCCAATACATACACATACAGTCATAATTTCGACGAATTTCCAATCAATACCCATTTTACATTACTCTTTCAAAGTAGCCAAATTCAACCTTATGTCATGGTTTTTGGAAATCGAAAAATGCAGTTCGAAAAGCAACCTACACATTAGGAGTAAGGTGGCTAATATGGGTCCCGGTACGCCGTGGGACCGCGAATTTTTACAGTGTCCTGAGTCTCTGGGAAATTCAGTTTATAGTCGGTCTATCCTTTGCGAATATTTCGTAATCTGTAATAACCATTGTTTAACGCATTGGTTCAAATGGCTCTGAGCACTATGGGACTTAACATCTGAGGTCATTAGTCCCCTAGAACTTAGAATTAGTTAAACGTAACTAACCTAAGGACATCACAGACATCCATGTCCGAGGCAGGATTCGAACCTGCGACCGTAGCAGCAGCGAGGTTCCAGACTGAAGCGCCTAGAACCCCTCGGCCACCCCGGCATTTAACGCACTCAGCTGCATATTATTAGCTGCAGCGATTTTGGTTTCTTCGGCTTTAGCGCCGTTATAGCATTCTTGAATGTCAGCGATGTACTATGCCTCCCAAGAATTGATTGCAGAATCTCTGGTGTGCCCCTGAGTAAATGCCAAAATTTCTTATAAATCTCTACCAGAATACATCGGGTACGGGCCGCAGTATGTCGTAAATCTCATCCATAGTAGTAGCTGAGGCAGGTAGATTTGTAATTTCCTCTTCTGCAATCTTAGATAAACCTAAAAAAGTACGTAAACAGTCTTCAATAAGAGCTTGTACCATATCTTCTGTAGAAGTCAAGGAAGTGAAACGTGCCGCTATAGAACGGTTGATGATACGTTATGTGTCACAAACATCACCATCCTCCGTCCGAAAATTTGCTATAAGCAGCATGTGTCTTGATTTGATCTCATGAAACTGGTGGTGTGTGGTTACTGATTGTTGCCATACATTGGTTCCGTCCCTTGCCGTGATGCAATAACCTGTGGTATACTTCATCATCAGACTAATTATTTCCGGCATATTGCGACATGTCGTGACAGTATATTCTATTGTGGGTGTGCCTACCTCGTATAACTGTAGAAAAGCCAGAAGTTAGTTTTTCGCAGGTGGCCTTTCCTTTAGCGTACTTTTTCACGAAGTCGATTAATCCGGGTTTAGCGTTCTCCATAAATCATGGAATGTCTTATACACTGATGAGCCAAAACATTATGACGACCTGCTTAATAGCATGTTTGTCCGTTTTTGGAACGAAATACATCACTGAATCACTGATCTGTGAATCAGGGATCCGCCAGGATGTTGATAGGTTTGTGAAGGTATATGGCATTAGAGGTCTACGCACAGATGGTGTAATTCGCGTAAATAACGGGCCACTGATATGCGTACATGGTGATGGCGCCCGATAGCGACTCAGATGTGTTTCATAGGATTTACATCAGGCGAATTTGGTCACCGAGACATAAACATGGGTTTACTATAATGCTCCTCAAACGACTGTCTCACGGTTATGGGTCCGAGACACGGCATTGAGTCGGGAAAGACATCAAACATGAACTGATGCAGGTGGTTCGCAGCTGTCAACGTGTATTCCATTACTATCAGAAGTCCCATGGCAGCGTAGGAGAATGTCTCCCATAGCATAATACTAATCTCACCTGGTTTCGTTCGTGGCGTGCTGCAAATTTCGAGCCGCCGCTCACCTCGATGACGACAATCAACCTACTGTAACAAAAATGTGATTCACTCAGAGTCGACACGTTTCCATTGGTATACGGTCTAATGCCGATGATCCTGTGCCCACTGCAGTCATAGCTGGCGATGTCGTTGGGTCTACATGTGAACACGTAGGGTTGGTCTGCTGCGGAACTGCATTTTCAACAGTGTACGACGGACGGTGTCCTCTGAAACACTTGTGCGTGCACCAGCATTGTTCCCTTTCGGCAGAGATGCCACAGATCACCATCTACCCAACTTTACAGAGCAGACAAGCCTCCAAACCCCATTCTCTTTGAAAAGTCGTTGACATGCAACCATTTAGCGCTTAGCGGTAGTTTCACTGTCCTTTATCTATTCGTAGATGCTCACAACAGTAGCACGTGAACATTCGACCAGCTTTACAGCTTTCGAGACATTCGTTCACAAGCTCTGCTCAATAATAATCTGCCCTTAGTCAAAGTCACTTATCTCAATGGATTTCCCCATTTGTAGTCCATATCTATGCTAGGGTGACCCCCATCCGTGTCTGCTCCGCCTATATACTTTCGTTACTGCTTCACTTACATGCAACGCCATCTGGCGGCATCCAACGTCGTCGTGGACAGTGATCATAATGTTTTTGCTCATCAGTGTAGGTTCTCGCCTCCCCTTTACATCTACTCCAAGTCTCGGTTAGCTATCATTCTAAGTTTATATCGAGAAGTAAGCTTCAGTGAACTTGCCTTAATTCTCCAGATCATTGGCTAATTCGTGGCGTTTGAGTAATACTAACATGATATGTGGAACGATTTGTAAATGCCGTATATATTTTGTTTACCTGTTGTTGCGATACTTACATACAGTCTCATCGAATCGCAACGTTAGCTGCGCCATACGACTATGTCCCTCTGACTGGGTGTTTTCACCTCTAGGTGTTTCTTTCCCCAGCCTTCTCGCCGATGAGGCGATTAGACCTACATCAAGATTTCATTTCTTTTCCCTTCCTCTGTCCTGAGTCATATGTGTTCTCGTGAAACGTTTGTTCCTGCCCGTTCTTATTGGCTCAGTGTAGTCAACGTCGATCAGATCTTCTGGAGACATTGCCCGCGATAGTCTCTTCCAGAGTTCAGATTTTTCTGGAGCTTCAGTTACTTATTTCCTGTGATGGGGCGCCGTCTTGGGATACACACGCTTTGGAACCTTCGAAATTGGGTCCGTTGTCTGAGTACTGCCCTTGAAGTCCCCTCTAACGCAATATGATCGCTACACAAACGGCACGTTTTCGCCACCTTATCCGCACGTGCTGCATCGGTCTGAGCACTTGTTTTCCAACGGACCAGAGGTTATTGAGATTCTGATCCCAGATCTCCGTATCAGCAAATATCCGTTCTCCCTGTTGTCTATCGTTTGCCCCTACTACTTTCGTTGTGTAGGTTTTCCACCTTGCTTAGATGATTATTACGCGGCGTTCGAACATAGCGAATGTTAATTATCAGCAGAACTTCCACACTGCCCCGCTGGTTCCATCGATATGCAGATACTCATCGTAAAAATAAATAAATAAAATAAAAGAATAAAATAATCTTCTGACACTGTATGTCAGTATCGGACGGTATGTCTGAAACCCTATATGCACGAATCTCACCCCACGTTCCGCATTAAAAAAACCTATTATCTAGGTATTTCACATTATCAAGCTGTGTGACCGATCCATGTGGCTCCAATGACTTCTGTAGGATATCATCAGGAACTTCAAAAGCAGATTATCAGACTGAGAGGTACACTAGTCAAGTCTAGTATTGCTAGTTGTAACATTATAATTTCACCAGTATCACAACTGAATTCTATTGACCCATCGAATTCCGTCACTACTCTATCTCATGTCTCATGTTTTGTTAATTTAAGGTAGATGTACACAGTATAGGAAGTTACATTGTAAGTCTATAACTTCATGTTCCTTTAGTCTAATGTTCTCAAACCCGTTATCTGACCAACCACCTCCGTGGTCGAGGTCGCGAAGGCACACCTGTGAGGTGCGCGCTCGACTCAGAGGTAAGCGGGTTCGAATCTTGGTGGTGATAAATTTTCATTACCAGTATTTGGCCCGCAAGTAGAAGATGGGTGGTGGTGTAAGGCTCATGTCAAGTCTTTGCACCAAAGTCCAGGATCAAATTCCAAATCTCTCCGCAGTGTCTCAGGAAGTGACTGTTTGTGGCTTCAATTTAGTGAAACGGGGAAGTTAAGTTCGGCGGCTTCTTCGGTGCAATTCGACAGGTGAAGGCTATATGCCGGCATTGGGTTGGACCCTCTCCCTATCCTTCCCCCATAGCGACACAAACCCAACAGTACACACATCCACATGACGCAGATACCCACCTCACACAGGTCGGAGAAAGGCAACGGCAATCTAATTCCACTAGGACCTTTCATAGAATGGCGATGCAGGATTCCTGCATCTGGTGCGATGTGCTCATTCGCTGGGTATGGGCTACTTTGACTTGTCATCTTTCCAGTTCCGTGAAACGGGGGCCCGATTAGCTGAACGAGAGTTCAAAACAAAGAGTACCCTGCCGTACTTCAGCAGCGCTGCTCATTGTACTACTTACAGAGCTCCCCGCTTCTCCTCTAATTGCTACACTGAACCTAAAAGTTCCTCCTGACCGAGATATTTACATCCAGCGAGCCGAGTCTTGTCCTCTCGTTGTGGCTGCCAAAGCGGATCTGTTGCTGCATTAGAACCACGCATAAAAACGTCTTCTGCTCAGAGCCTCTGTTCCGTGTATCTGAAGTACTATCACTTACATCTCCTACCGGAATTTATCCGTTGGTCCCTTTCTCTTCGACGTGAGCCTTAATACTTGCTGCGATCCACCAGCCGCTGTAGATAACTTTTTGTTTGCTTTGTGCGTTCGAAGCTAATTAGTGCCTCTCGACGTGTGTTTCCGTGCATATCGACGGATTTTTAACACCCATTGCTACTTAAGTACTAGCGTCCACTCACTGAATTTCATAGACCCACCATAAGTACCTTCAGACTTCCTATGAGGAACTGACATAGAGTACTGACTGTACAAGGCTGGATACGTTAGACAGTTTATAATCGACTCCGTGATTGTTAACTTATTAGTAATGCGATAGCAAAGTTAATAGCTTATTATTTACTTTATTTATTTCATTTGCGATTATTTCCTTATTTATCTATTTCAATAAAGCTCAGTTTGTAATATGGGGCACTGAACTGACTCTAGTAATTTGTTGATGGGGATACTGGCTTAGGGAATATGTAATAGTACATATACGTATGTACTCATCTTAGCACTGCACCTAGGAAGCCACACGGTATCTGGCAGCGCTGCTCCAGTAGCTTGAAGGGTAGTGTTGGGGAGGGGAGGGGAGGGGAGGGAAGGAGAAGTGTCTGCACATCCACTCACTCACTCACACACTCTCTCACTCACACACACACTCTCTCTCTCTCTCTCTCTCTCTCTCTCTCCCTCTCTCTCTCTCACACACACACACACACACACACACACTCTCTCTCTCTCTCTCTCTCTCTCACTCACTCTCTCTCTCTCTCTCTCTCTCTCTCTCACTCACACTCTCTCTCTCTCTCTCTCTCTCTCACACACACTCTCTCTCTCTCTGTCTCACACATACACACACTACGTCCTTTGGAATAATCGTAATGAATTGGTGGACGTTTAGTTCTCTTGCCTCCATCAAAATCCATAAAAATTCACATTGTAACGATCCTACACATTCCGGGCCACAATGGTCAGGCTAGGCGGGAGAAATGGTGAGGGAAAGGGAACATTCAGACTGGGGTGTGGACTCACAGTGGTATGACAGGTGTTTATTCAAGCAGCCTTATACACCATTCCGCCCAGTCTCTGGGTCGCACTACGTCCGTGCAAACGCAACCGACTGTGGAATGCGCTAACGCCCCAATCAGGTCGGTGACTTACGTTTCCTAGGTCACGGGCGGCAGCCACCGCGGCACTAAATGACTCGCCGGTGGGCGAAGAATGAATGCGGCCCACAGAGACCCTCCGGAGTTTCGTTGGCTATGCACCCCTGCGCTTACTCGTTGTCTCAGTGTTGCGCGCTTGTGTGCGATAGCTGACTTTAGATGCCGAGCAGAAATGCTCCGGTCACCACCGAGGGGTAGACCAGGACAGTGACTGATGACGTTTGGATGGTTAGGAGGCCGTGAGGGTGCGCCTTCCCCAGCTGCATCATAGACAGCCTGCAGTCTGCGAGCCGAAGTCTCTCAGAAGGCGGTGGCTGGCCGGACACCAGCTCCTCGCATCGTTGAAGTTTCCCGCAGCCACCACGCCACAGGTGTGGCACGCCTCATGCCGGAACTCGACGAGTTAATTAGCGGACAAGCATTCAGCCAGTCTTCATCACCCTGTGTTAGCTAAGGTTTCTCTGAAACTCAAACGCCCGTCATTCTCTCCGGTACATGATGCAGACAGAATGGGAGCACGACTGAATGCCTTGAAGGCCTAAGCTCGATTATTTATAGCCTTAGAGCTACACTTCTGTCGTAGTCCTACTGGGTCAGTATTTCCTAGCTCGCTCTGCCTGAAGCACCGCTTACAATGCCCGGTTAAATTTGCCACGTGTGAGTTTCTCGGTACCGTGCAAGTACTTCTAGTTGCAAAACGTTACTTCATTGTCGGTCACACTTTGTTGCAGTGTTAGCCGTTCTAAGTGTCTCACCTGTGACCGGTGTCGTAACCCCCTTTCTGTTCGGATTGTGTCCAATAGCCTACTACATCAGGACATGGACCGTGCTGGCCTCTACTGCATAGCCGCAGCTGGAAAGAACTTCAAAAAATTTACAGTTCCCGTGCCGAACTTTTTCAGGTCGCTGTAATATGAAATTACTCCAGTCGAGAGAGAGCTTCATGAATCTGCTAGTATTGCTCAGTGTCAGAAAACTGACTTCTTGTGTATTATAAAATACCAAAATTTTTGTTCATGTCCGACATTACTTGTAAACCTATTTCCTGTAAACATTTTTATTCTTAATTAATGTTTTTCCCACCACAATAAACGAGTATGGCATGCTAGCTCCTCAAAATGAGTAAGTTCCATCTCGCTTATATGTTACTGTGCGTGCGTGCGTGCAGGTACAGGTGTGAATGCACTGTCAGCCATCACTCCAGCCCGCTCCTCCGTCCCCCACCCGCACCCCTCTACAACCTCCACGCTTTTATCGCTGTGCTGGAAGATAGTGAGTGACGTCATAGGGACTGTGCTCAGACGGGTACTTATACATTTCCCCTGGTCAAGAAATCTCATTAACAAAATACTGGATAGGTTTTGATCATCTGCATCGCTAGACGTTGCATTACATTGCGCAAAAATACTATGAATAATAATTCGAAAGTCAATATTAGGACACATTTTTATTATTAAAATGGATGTTTTCGACGTATTCAGTTTCATTATAATAAAGTCGGACAGTGATACAGTGCATCTGAACGTGCTTTTTGTATTTTACGCTCGTTCAGATTGTTGGGTTATTCTTGACATCCAGGTTTCATGAAAACATACGAGGTGTGGCTAGAAAAAAAGCGGACTAGTACTGGTGAAACAATAAAACGAATGCAATAGGGCTGAAAGTCGCGTGGCCTGTCACGTGACTCTCGCTCCGCCCACTGCTCGAGTTTCATCTGCCTCCTGCACTCAGTCTGCCCGAGGCGTCTGTTTTAAGTAGTTGACGTTTTGTCTGTGCATCGGAAAATGTTGAGTGTACAGAAAGAACAGCGTGTTAACATCAAATTTTGTTTCAAACCAGGAAAATCTGCAAGTGAAACGTTTGTAATGTTACAACAAGTGTACGGCGATGATTGTTTATCGCGAACACAAGTGTTTGAGTGGTTTAAACGATTTAAAGATGGCCGCGAAGACACCAGTGATGACACTCGCACTGGCAGACCATTGTCAGAAAAAACTGATGCAAACATTGAAAAAATCGGTAAACTTGTTCAACAAGATCGCCGTTTAACAATCAGAGTAGTGTCTGAGTTAACAGGAGTTGACAAGGAAAGTGTCGAACAAGTTTACCGATTTTTTCAATGTTTGCATCAGTTTTGCTGACAATGGTCTGCCAGTGCGAGTGTCATCACTGGTGTCTTCGCGGCCATCTTTAAATCGTTTAAACCACTCAAACACTTGTGTTCGCGATAAACAATCATCGCCGTACACTTGTTGTAACATTACAAATGTTTCACTTGCAGATTTTCCTGGTTTGAAACAAAATTTGATGTTAACACGATGTTCTTTCTGTACACTCAACATTTTCCGACGCACAGACAAAACGTCAACTACTTAAAACAGACGCCACGGGCAGACTGAGTGCAGGAGGCAGATGAAACTCGAGCAGTAGGCGGAGCGAGAGTCACGTGACAGGCCACGCGACTTTCAGCCTTATTGCATTCGTTTTATTGTTTCACCAGTACTAGTCCGGTTTTTTTCTAGCCACACCTCGTACAGATCGTTTTCATATATGGCGATTCCTTGATAGACGACACGTTCAGATCTTCTGTATCACTTTGTCCAGTTTTTTGTGAATCTCACAAAGAGCTGCAACATGAACAACATTATATATTTTACGTTTATTTAGTGCCTAAACTTCGATGGGCTAGACACAGCTGACTACCATTACCACCCCGAAGAGGTGGGCATCTACTATCAGCTACTAATCTCACAGGCACCAACAATTCCCATATAACTCTAGCGCTCATTTGCTTCTTAGAGAGCGTTTAATCCTTACACTTAGGCAATTGAAGCGATCATCGTGACTTTGAACTCATCAGCTTACTAGTTGCAGAACACAGTTTCAAAATTTTCTTAACCTATTATTTTGCTTCCTAACCCATCCTCAGCAATGAAACGATCATCTAAAATACCCGATTGGGGTGGTTTTCAACAAATCATAAATCATATCAAAGGTAAAGTTACTAAAATGTTAGGGTGAATACAGTAATGGTTTACAACAAAAAAATAAAATAAAAAAGCAAGATGATCAACAAACGCACATCAATTAATTCCCTACACTTAAGACGAGCGGTTTCACTGTATGCTCGTAATCAGGAGTTTCGAGTTTCAAATTCCACGACAGCGACCAGCATGAGATTTTTCTGAAGAAGTCTGTGCTGCAGACAACAATCACATAGTATCTATTATCACTCGTACCGTAATGTGTTATGGGACAATACACGAATAGCCGAGGTGCTATGAATTCCTGCGCCCTCTGCTGGAAGCGGTGTGCAGCAGCTACTGTAAGTGGTATGCTGAACATTTGTGTTACACCGCGCGATATTTTCGCATTTCCAACGGTAAGCGCTGCTGCCTGTGTGGTGCTGGAGCAGCTTCAAACTTACATTGTCCCTGTGCTTGAGAAATTCCGGCCGACGCGGCGTCAGCAAATGCTTTTAGCGGAGCCCCGGAGAAGTTCTATTGCGGGAGTTTAGCGCCGCTGCTGGTCCGCATACGTCGCGGCCGGTTTGTGGCGTCTGAAATAAAAACGCCATCCCCTTTCCCCGTGTCCTGGCCTCGCACAGCCAGTCGCAAAAGTTCGCTGACGTTCCACACCTAATGAAACGCACCAATTTTTCGTATCATGTACAAAAAACCGAAACAGAAGCGAATGAGTGTCATCATTTGACGAATTTTGTAACATTGTACTGAAGAGCACCGTAATGCACACTGCCTATCATTGGCTTCCTTCGGAAACTGACTTGAACGAAGAACCTTCTAGTTATGAAATTGCGATTAAACAGTAAAACTGTTGGAAGTATTTATTTAATGGATCGTGAAAGGAGTTGATGTTTGAAGTTCTTTTGTGCAGTTTGTGATATGTTTCGGTCAATGATCATCGCCGATAAAATTCTAAACCAGCCGAAAGGTTACTAGCGAAGAGGATGAGACGCACTGGTTACAGCTCCGTTTTCGGAATTTCACGAACTGACAGGACGCATTTGTTTAAAATATTTTACTTCACTACATACTACTTACTACCTCAAACTAGTACATGAATTTTATATTTTTGTCTGTCGACGACAGTCATTGTTACAAACAAGTAGCAGCAGTTGTGAATTAAAATTATCATCTGTTATGTTCTCCACATAACTAGTACAAAAAATCCGTTACATTGCGGTTACGTGATAAATAACTGTAATGTGCGTACTGTAAGACCTTCGGTACACAAACATCAGATTATTTGACTTGTCGCTCTAACGAAGTAGGCGAGTGTCAGCAATATGTCTCGTGGTCTTATCGTGGCGTGTTTATCTTCTGCCGTTAGGTCAGATGATAGAAATGTCACTTGCACGCTTAGAGTAGCAGATTGACGGTGACCAACTTCAAACAGAACTTGATTAATTTTCACACACATTTATTAAAATAATAAAAAGCATAGACATTACATAACTTGATTCTGAATGCTGTTTACAATTGACAATCTGAAGTTCCTTTGGTCTTGATACGTTAATCTTATTATCATATATCTCTGATACTTGACAAAGTGTCTATACATTTATCTTCATGGCTATGTACAGGAATATGATAATCTTCTTACGTGAAGACTGAAACTTGACTATAGACTGGTACAGACTAATGCAGACTGGTACAGACTGGTGCAGACAAATGCAGACTGACTAATAGGAGGTCTGTACACTCGTTATAATACCTCACTCGTTCAGGTATCTCTGCGCGAGTGTGATCCGCGAGGAGAAAAGGTTCTACGTTAGCAGCAATCTCATTGGCTGCGTTACATATTAATACGCGGACCGGCGGAAGCAGAATTTGGTCCGTCTCTAAGACAGCGCCATCTCGTAGTGCGGAGACGGACGAGCACTGCGCCTGAGCTGTTGTGCTTAGCGGGGCGCGCTCTATTGGGAAAGTTGTGAACGCGCTGACTACGCGGAAGTATGTACACAACAACAGGTTTAAAGATTATAGTTGCAGCTAAATTCCAGGGGTTTGCAATTATAAAGAACTGCAGTTGGATCTATCACACTGAAAATGTTCGGGAGAAGATGAAGCAAACACTGCCTTTTATTGGCAGAACATGTTGAAGATGGCCACACTACCCTGGTCCGTCCTCATACGCAGTATTGCTGCACTACCATATAGGATTTACGAACGACACTGAAAAAGTTCAAAGACGGGAAGTTCGTTTTTCATTATCGCGACATACGGGAAAGTGTTTCACGTATAAAATAAGCGAGTTGGAAAACATTCATTAAAACAAAGGCGCTTTTCATTGCAGCCAGATCTTTTCAAAAAATTTCAATCACCAATTTTATCGAGCGAATGCTCACACATTTTGTTCATTCCCACCTACAAAGGGAGGAATGACCATCGTAATAAATTAATATAGGTCACAGCTCGCACGGAGTCTTTTAGGCGTTCATTGTTCTCACGTCCTATGCGAGTTGGAAAACATTCATTAAAACAAAGGCGCTTTTCATTGCAGCCAGGTCTTTTCAAAAAATTTCAATCACCAATTTTATCGAGCGAATGCTCACACATTTTGTTCATTCCCACCTACAAAGGGAGGAATGACCATCGTAATAAATTAATATAGGTCACAGCTCGCACGGAGTCTTTTAGGCGTTCATTGTTCTCACGTCCTATGCAAAATACGGTCGAGAAAGAGTCTGAAAGTGGGTCTATGAATAGTCTGACAGACTATTGGAGTGTTCTCATGTAGATGTAGGCAGCTTTTGCTGTTCTTCAAGATATCAATCATTAATTACTTATAAATCAAAGGTGTGGTACACACCTTAGTTGAAACTTTCTTACATTCTAATGGTCGAATGCGAATTCCTTTAATCCAATTCTAGCGACTAAGGGAAGCACCAGACGTTGCATTATATTTCGCCATTACGTTTTTCTTCCCAGTTTTAAGAGAACAAAACTATGTTACTCAAACAAATAAATTCTGTTACAAAATGACGTCTAATTACCCTCTCCCTCAGTAAATCAGTTCTGTAAGAATACCCCGACCCACAGGGTGGAGACCTAATCCCATCATTAACTAAATTTTCTCTCATTTCCAGTTTTATATGCAGTCTGCCACGCTGCTGGATTTCTCATTTTGGTTTCATTGCATTCATTCCTTTCAAAACAGCACCTGGGGCCACGATTATAGTTCAAAAATGGTTCAAATGGCTCTGAGCACTATGGGACTTAACAGCTGTGGTCATCAGTCCCCTAGAACTTAGAACTACTTAAACCTAACTAACCTAAGGACATCACACACATCCATGCCCGAGGCAGGATTCGAACCTGCGACCGTAGCAGTCGCGCGGTTCCGGACTGCGCGCCTAGAACCGCGAGACCACCGCGGCCGGCTGGCCACGATTATGAATGATATATTCATCTATTAGTTATCTTCCATTCCTCATCCAGATCAAAATGAAATACCAATGCGCACAATAATTGAATGTCACGCAGATAAAAGAGGTTTTAAGTCTCCCAGCCTGGTGGGCACTTTCCGATTTAACGCCATTTCGGTGGCGTGCGTTTCAAGTGTTTGTCACTGTCACGACGGAAGTAGCTAAATAGTCTCCTAGAAGTCGGATGAGAAGCGTGCGCAATTAGTTGACATTTCTAAATATGTTATTAATATGAAAATTTCTGATATCCTTCCCTGTATCACCACAGCACCTTTTAATTAAGATCTGAACCACTTACATCTTAACCCCTTAATGCACGGATTACTTTCTAGTTTAAAGATAAAAATCTAACATCGTGGGGCTTTAGAGGTACCTGAAACACTCAGTAGAATGCAGCATTTGTCAGAAGCGTTGCAATCTTCATGAAGAATCTGCATCTACCGGCACTGGCACTTAAAACAGTTAACCTTCGAATAATTAGCACAGCATTGGTATGATGCGAATTAAGGGGTTAACATAAGTACATCAGTCAGTAAGCCTGCTATAGATTTGAAAGCTAATGAATGGATAAATAAAATTTTCTGTGAAATTCGTGAATTTTTGCATTTTCATCCAAAACGGACAAGATAAATCTATTCTACCTCTGGTTACATTCGCGAAGTAACGCCTGAGTATATTTGAATGCTTTTTATTCTGACAGCTGAACGAGCACGTGCAGAGAAACTCCTCTAAACGAGCGTATATTGTCTTTCGTTGATTCGGCAATTTAGTTACCCTGGTAGGAATATACTCGTAGTTGTGAGAATGTCTTTCACACTTGCTGAAGTAGACTATTCCCATTGTCGAAATTTTGTGCAGAAAAGTGAAGTTGTCAACATGACTGGACGACCGAAAAAATTTCTTCCATCAATTATGATAAAAGCTAAAAATCCATATCTGATTAAATCGAAAACATAAAGTCGAATTCAAAGTCTTGTACTTCATGTGTCACTGCAGCAGGAGAAAGAGACTGTTTTAAGAAGGCTCGTCTCTCTAGTTAAAAAAGCAGGTAAGTAGGAGTCCTTTATCAAATAATGTAAACCATTGTCCCTTGTGTCATCGTCCTCAATCTTGTTTTCTCCATTTCTTGTAATTCAGTATATAACATCGTATCCGCAAGTTTCCCATAGAAGGCGATACAAATACGTGCAACAAGAAACAATCGTTTTTAATCACACCAAATTCGTAATAGAACCTCAATACTTAAAAAAACTGTCACTAATTAAGTCTCGAATTTATTAAGGGTCCAGCGAGGTAAGCGGATTTGCCTTTCGATAGGTTCAGGAAATGTGAAGTACGCGCCTTTCATCAGTGACTATACCCTTTTCAAAGGACAGATGGCAGTATATCTCACCAGTAACCTGTGAAACGTTACAAGGGCAGACTGTTCATTCAGTAACAGAGCTACTTAACGCCTTGCTAACGAGACCCTGGGGCGCGCTGTTATACCAAATGCCGAATTTAACAGCCGCGTGATCGTAAATGGGGCTACAGCGGGGAGTCGACTTTCTTTCACGAACATTATCTGCAGGGCCAGCCCACGAATCAATACTTGGCGTGACTACCAGCAATTATGCATCAAATGGCACAACGGTTCTAGGTGAGGTCAGGACATGGAACGCCTGCTCCGGAAATGTCATATATCTAGAGTTACGCCGTACCGTTCGGTGGTTTTGATACAGTACACTAATGACGTAGAAATGATAGGATTACCGGTAATATTGGTAGGGAAAACAACATACATTAATGGGTAAGAAAGAAACTGGGAGCCAACGACTTTGTTTGTTTGTTCAGTTGGTTGTTCGTTTTGCGCATAATTAGAACCGTAGATCATTCAGTCTTAGTCCCAAGTCTATCTTATATCCTTACAGAATATAAACTGCATTTTATAAGTAATAAAAATTATTTGATAGCGTAAGTTCTGCGCTTTTATGTAACCATAGGAATTACTTTTGATACAAGTACAGTTTACATGCACAAACATAAATATATCTATGTAATTATTACAGCTATTTTGTACTCAATTGAACGTTCATCATAATCAGGAGCAGGAGTTTCCTGTTATTATTGATAAAAGCGGAAGTTGTTTATGAATAACAGTAATATGTTTTATAGAAGTTCGACGAAGTATGGAAGCGGTGTCTAATATAGTCTTTTTACGTTTTTTTTTAATTTTACCCTCTTTGAAGAAGCAGCGTTTTCTAACGCTATATAATAAAACTGCAGGTGTTGACAGATGTGAGAATTACCGAACAATCAGTTTAATAAGCCACAGCTGCAAAATACTAACACGAATTCTTTACAGACGAATGGAAAAACTAGTAGAAGCCGACCTCGGGGAAGATCAGTTTGGATTCCGTAGAAATACTGGAACACGTGAGGCAATACTGACCTTACGACTTATCTTAGAAGGAAGATTAAGGAAAGGCAAACCTACGTTTCTAGCATTTGTAGACTTAGAGAAAGCTTTTGACAATGTTGACTGGAATACTCTCTTTCAAATTCTGAAGGTGGCAGGGGTAAAATACAGGGAGCGAAAGGCTATTTACAATTTGTACAGAAACCAGATGGCAGTTATAAGAGTCGAGGGACATGAAAGGGAAGCAGAGGTTGGGAAGGGAGTAAGACAGGGTTGTAGCCTCTCCCCGATGTTATTCAATCTGTATATAGAGCAAGCAGTAAAGGAAACAAAAGAAAAATTCGGAGTAGGTATTAAAATCCATGGAGAAGAAATAAAAAGTTTGAGGTTCGCCGATGACATTGTAATTCTGTCAGAGACAGCAAAGGACTTGGAAGAGCAGTTGAACGGAATGGATGGTGTCTTGAAGGGAGGATATAAGATGAACATCAACAAAAGCAAAACGAGGATAATGGAATGTAGTCAAATTAAATCGGGTGATGCTGAGGGTATTAGATTAGGAAATGAGACACTTGAAGTAGTAAAGGAGTTTTGCTATTTGGGGAGCAAAATAACTGATGATGGTCGAAGTAGAGAGGATATAAAATGTAGACTGGCAATGGCAAGGAAAGCGTTTCTGAAGAAGAGAAATTTGTTAACATCGAGTATAGATTTAAATGTCAGGAAGTCATTTCTGAAAGTATTTGTATGGAGTGTAGCCATATATGGAAGTGAAACATGGACGGTAAATACTTTGGACAAGAAGAGAATAGAAGCTTTCGAAATGTGGTGCTACAGAAGAATGCTGAAGATTAGATGGGTAGATCACATAACTAATGAGGAGGTACTGAATAGGATTGGGGAGAAGAGGAATTTGTGGTACAACTTGACCAGAAGAAGGGATCGGTTGGTAGGACATGTTCTGAGGCATCAAGGGATCACCAATTTAGTATTGGAGGGCAGCGTGGAGGGTAAAAATCGTAGGGGGAGACCAAGAGATGAATACACTAAGCAGATTCAGAAGGATGTAGGTTGCAGTAGGTACTGGGAGATGAAGAAGCTTGCACAGGATAGAGTAGCATGGAGAGCTGCATCAAACCAGTCTCAGGACTGAAGACCACAACAACAACATAATAAAACTATATATTTTTTTATTCTTACCACGTCATTCCCCTGTCCCAGATACAGATCGACAGTTTTCGAGTAAAACCTGAATTATACATTAACAGTTTCACTTGTGCTGTGTATAGTATTTATTTTTAACTAACAGATAGGAAGATGACTATGCTAAACAGGAATATTCAGAAAGTTATTTGGCACTTTATACATTCTCACTTAGTTTCTAGATGGTTCACCACTTTCCGGTTTTTACAGGAATCTAGTGAGACGCTGATCGCATATGTAAATAAAGCGATCGATATGAGGTAACGCCCGATATGTGTGCAACACACCTAACGTACATGTAATGCGGGTACAACATTAACTAACGAAGGATACAACCTTAACTGACGAATGCTACTAGGACAACCACCGTAGTGTACACTTACTTACGATAGTCTAAGGTAGCGTACAGTAGTTTCCTTGTCCGTAGCTGCTACAGTTAAACAAAAAGTACACCATGTATGCAACATAAAAAATCTTTCGTTTCCATAAAATATTTATGCTGCAGAAGTGAAAGTGTATTTGCACAAGATCCTCAGTAACACAGATGGATTTACAATCGTGTGAATTACAAAAACACAAGTTACTGCGAAAATTACCACCAGCTCCAACCTTTCACGCCTGTCATAAACATTTGCAAGACGTACAGTTGTGCACACAAACAAGTAACGAAGTACTCATGGAACTTCCACTCATTTTATGCTCTTTTCTTCTTCATAATTTCCAGCAAACCGCAGAATTTAATCTCGGACCTTATTTCAGTTTTACGACTCAAGGACGAACTTTTTCTGTCGTACGGTATCTCATTTCTTTTTCTCTTGAAAAGTTTTAAGTAGTAATCTGCCTGAAGCATATAATTTTTCGAGTTATTGTAACGCGTTACCTGTTCACCGTAGTTTCATTTTTTTTTTTTTCTAAACCGAGAAAATACTGCCTGAAGGAAATGTTGCTCATGAGTCTTGGAAATATCGCTTCGTCAACAGTAAAGGGATTACAAATTATTCGCCAGCCGCTGTGGCCGAGCGGTTCTAGGACTTTAGTCCGGAACCGCGCTGCTGCTACGGTCGCAGGTTCGAATCCTGCCTCGGGAATGGATGTGTGTGATGTCCTTACGTTAGTTAGGTTTAAGTAGTTCTAAGTTCTAGGGGACTGATAACCACAGATGTTAAGTCCCATAGTACTCAGAGCCATTTGAACCAATCTAGGGGACTGATGACCTCAGACGTTAAGTCCCATAGTGATTAGAGCCATTTGAACCATCTGAACAAATTATTCTTGAACTCTTTCGAATAGTTTTGACACTAATGTGTTAAAATATTATCCACTTAGAATGATAACGGAGATAACTGAGTTTTGGAGATAATAAAATAATTCTCGTCTAGCATTGCTGCAGTTTCGAAATAAAGAGTGTACCAAACCATTAGGGTCAAATCACACAAATGATAGATTATTCCGCCAGCCGCTGGTGGCCGAGCGGTTCTGGCGCTACACTCTGGAACCGCGCGACCGCTACGGTCGCAGGTTCGAATCCTGCCTCGGGCATGGATGTGTGTGTTGTCCTTAGGTTAGTTAGGTTTAAGTATTTCTAAGTTCTAGGGGACTTATGACCTCAGCAGTTGAGTCCCATAGTGCTCAGAGCCATTCATTCGATAGATTATTCCGACCTGAATATTTTGAGATATGAAATACATTGTCTAGATGGATATTTCAGGTGGTAGGAGCCGTTGAATGACCAATGCGTGGGGAAGCACATGTTTGTAAAGCGCTTGTATTTCGTAACAGACAACTGTTTGTCAGATTTACCTTGAGAAACAACCCGAAATTATCTATGAAATGTCCACGTGTGGGTCCTACCACTGTTAACAGCTTATGGCTATTTGTCGAACAGGTCACATTACATATACGGAGAAAAAGCCAACGAATGTACTGGTTTTTTGCAACAGGCGTCGTCCTGATTAGACGAGATTTGCCACCGCGGAGAGAAACTGGATCATGCAAGCCGCTGTCGGCTGGCCAAGATTCTCGACAAAGAATTCTTGACACTGCCGAATTTTTCAGAAGACGTTATTAGATCTTATTGGGGAAGATTCATCAACAAGGACAATTACGCGAAATAAACGTTTCGAACTACGTAGTATGAATTGTATTCGCGGAGCAGCGATGCTGCTCTACGGTAAATGACACGCGCAAGCGAAGGATACAAATGAACTTGAACACAGAGTTCAATTCTGTCACTGGCTTATCCAAAATAGCCTGCTGATTGTGTTGATCACGGATGACGCATCTTTCCACCGTGATGAGGTTTCAACTGGTGCAAGAGTCATGTCCGTCGTAGTAACAATCCATACATCACACTTCTCTCCGGACACCAAAAACCACTCACTGTTAAATTATGGTCTAGAGATGTGCAACATCATGTAATAGGACCTCATTTTCTGGTACTCTGAGTGCAGACACTTTTTCTGTGTTTATTCGAGATGTATTGTCACAACAACTGAAGAGGCTTGTTCATTAAAGACTCGCACGGACTGCTACATCAAATCAGTCTTTGGACTAAAGACCTCGAAAACAACAACAACAACAAAAACAAAAACACTGTGTTGTCCACGAGAGAAAGCTGTTTCGACTCGGCGGTACACCATCCCACACATTAATATTCGTGAGGATCAAAACAACGTGTATCCTCATCCTTGAACTCTAAGAAGAGGTCGCGTGCGACGAGCAGCAAGATTGCCGTATCAGACTCCCACAGACGTTTCCCTATGGGGTTACATAATGTCGTTTGTGGACGAGATCCTTTTAAATACTGAATAAGAATTCATTGCACAACAGATAGCAGATGTATCTGAGAGAGGGTGAAAAGTTTTATGCTCTGTTGTAACGCATTCATTTTGACCAGTAGTTGTCACTATGAGCCTAAGTTGTTATTCGTTTGGCACTCATTTCCGGCATTTTAACTGCAATACAAACAAGCTATCTTCTACGGAACTGAGTGATGTTTGCATAAATGGTCGTAGGAGGGTCAATTATGGACCTTCGGTATTCATATTGAACACCCCTACCTGAACTCTCGTGTTAGCACACAATCAAAAAACTGACTATTTACAGTATTGATTACTACTTTGTAAATCCTTAGCTAGAATACTAGGTAATACTCTGAAACTATAATCTCATTTTTAACTGCTCGTATGGTTAAAATTTTTATTGACACATATTACGGAATGTTAGTGCATCGACAGTCAAATAAGGCTTCCGGTAAGGTTAGGTGATAGATGTGTGTTGTGTACGAATATATTGAGCAAAAAATGTGATGAATGAAAATGTCATAGATGTATAGTTCACATTCCTGCAGTTTCAATATTAAAGCTAAAATTTTTCGTTTCAGTTTACAGTTAAGACCTACTGTCTAACAAACGTACCGTGATATTGGCTGTTGTACATTGTACAGTGAGTTACACTATAGCTAGGGACATAATATTTCTTGGCTAAGACAAACGATAAGATATCTACTTGCCAAAAGAGGAGAAACGTGTAATACTCAAAAGCAGAAAACAGCAATGCATTTTCCTGAAGTGACATAGTAAACAGATCAACATAGGACACAGGGAAGATATTGATCTTTAATTTATCTGGTGTTTATTTGTTAATTACCTACAGTAATAATAATAATTATTATTTCTGTCCGTTGTAGCCAAGCATCTGAAAACGTGGACGCCTGTAGCTAGTACAGAAACTATAGTCTTCTATTCCAAACAGTTTACAGTTGTCGCACATACAAAAATAATTTTCCCGTTGGTGTCCACTTACGCTACATTTCATTTCCTCATGAAGTAGGTAGATAGCAGGCATTACTTCTCTTTACCAAGTAAAGTATGGCAACATAATATGGCATATCAAAATCACAGTTGAGAGCCATATTGTCTTATCGAACGAACATTACAATGCAAACCAAAATATTCCACAGTTACTCTATATTAACTTAAGTTACGCTATTCATTACTGAATATTAATAAAGTACATCAGACAAGAAGTGTATAATTGATATCATGAAGAATACCGTAGTAGGTTAACTATAAAACGTCTCCGACATTAACAGTTTGCTCCAACTGGCCACAAGAGTGTTACGTTCAAATGGTTCAAATGGCTCAGAGCACTATGGGACTTAACATCTGAGGTCGTCAGTCCCCTAGAACTTAGAACTACTTAAACCTAACTAACCTACGGACATCACACACATGCATGCCCGAGGCAGGATTCGAACCAGCGACAGTAGCGGTCGCGCGGTTCCACACTGAAGCGCCTAGAACCGCTCGGCCACAGCGGCCAGCGAGTGTTGCGTCTCTTTAGATTTATCGATCCACTTCTAATGTAACACCCAAGCTTTCCTTCAGAAATATAAGGAAATAATTGAAAACTCGTCATACGACGATCCCCGGCCGATAATAAGTTACAATCAGTTTCCAAGTAACGTATACTTCATATGAGATGTTAATATCAACATTTCATTATTATGGCATCAAATATAGGAGGACGAGAATTTCTACACAACGGGTTCATTCCTACGAGAATAACACTGCCGTAGAAATACAGCCGGCCGCTGTGGCCGAGCGGTTCTAGGCACTACAGTCTGGAACAGCGCGACCCCTGCGGTCGCAGGTTCGAATCCTGCCTCGTACATGGATGTGTGTGATGTTCTTAGGTTAGTTAGGTTTAAGTAGTTCTAAGTTCTAGGGGACTGATGACCTCAGCAGTTAAGTCCTATAGTGCTCAGAACCATTTCGTAGAAATACACAGGCAGGCGTTTAGCTCAACGTGCAAAATATATCACCACCTAAAAACCGCACACTGTTCGCTTTGTGGCGCTATAGATGCTACAGTGGTTATGGGACCCTCCACCGCCGACGTCTCGTGATAGCGGAGTGGTGCAGTCAGCCGAATGGAATTAGCGTAGTAAGATGGAAGGACTTAGAGACCTGACACAATAACAGAAAGGAGCTGTCATGTTTGGCGTGCCCATGATCACATTGTGGTGACTCACTTGTAGCAATGTAAGAATGCACACAAAGAATGGCCGTTATAAGATCCTAACCGACATAGACCGGAGACGAGTCTCACGCCTTCTCAACGACAATATATTTCAAATTTGACAGAAATAGCTGCTTTCAATTAATTCAGGTCTAACTCAACCAGTTCCCAAGCGGACATTGCGAGGGGAACCACATGCAATGGAAATTTGGAGTCTAGTGTCTCACAGCGTCGAATAAAACTGCACAGTAACTGACTCGAGACTTCCAGTTTTACCTCTTTTAAACTTTTCAAGACGTCGAGTACATCGACAGCCTAATGCGGAGTTTCAACCGCCGTATGTGTGTGCTATAGATCAGGCGGGACGTGGTCCCCTGATGATTTGAGCATGTTTTCCCTACTACGACTTGGGGCCAAACATTCAGGTTACTGTTAAGATGCACAACGATGTCTGTGTCACCATTATCGGTAACCGCGTGTTGCTCTTTCCTCAACATCTTCATGATTAGTATGCTCAGGACACTTCCGCCGCCCATGTTGACAACCGCCGTGGTCACAGAGCTACACACTAACGTTCCTGCTTTGTAAAACACTCAGGGACCCTACTGCGCGTAGACTGATGCGGTAAATCATCAGATCTTAGTCTGGGACGAGTTGGAACAGCGTGTGAAATGTAGCAGTCAACATCACCACAATTAATTATCTCTTTGAGGGTGTAATCATCGATGAGTGACTTCAGCTGAAGAACTGAATGAACTCTTCGTTACTGCATTGAGGGCATGAATCAGGCTAGAGGAGATGTTACATTGTATTAGCTTGATGTTTCCTGGGGATGATTAATTTTTTGTCCGGTATAGTTAATATGCACCGTCCAATCTCATTAACGGGACCAACGCCTCTGTTTAACGTCAACGTGCAATAACCACACACAGACGGCACTTGGCGGCACTGGCAGTATAGAGTGTATAAAGGGTATCAGAGGGACGCGAAAAACGCTACAATCTTTGTCGTAATACGGAAACGGAACGATTTAGCTGACGTCAAAAAGGGAATTATCATTGGCTTTCGGGTCAAGGGTGGAAGCATTTCCGAAATGGCCAAGATTGTAAACCGTTGACGTGCCGCCGTAGATAAAGTATACCGTGCATGGCAAAATGGCGGTATCCACAACCGGCGCCAAGGTAACTGTCATGCACCATGAGCCATAGATGACAGGGGTGAACCACGGCTGCGGTTGTGTGTATGGGCGATTAGACGTGCAACTGTTGAGCAACTAACGGTTCGAATGAACGACCGTTCTGCCAACGTTGTTGCGTATGGGGCCGGCCGAAGTGGCCGTGCGGTTAAAGGCGCTGCAGTCTGGAACCGCAAGACCGCTACGGTCGCAGGTTCGAATCCTGCCTCGGGCATGGATGTTTGTGATGTCCTTATGTTAGTTAGGTTTAACTAGTTCTAAGTTCTAGGTGACTAATGACCTCAGCAGTTGAGTCCCATAGTACTCAGAGCCATTTGTTGCGTATGGGTATCCGCAGCAGGGGGCTGGTTCATGCACGTTTGCTGACTGCTGTTCATTGGCGACGAAGTGGTGACAGGTGACCTTGACAGATGAATCACATTTTGTATTCCATCGGGCAGATGGCCGTTGGCGTGTGAGGAGTGAAACTACATTGCAACAATCGTCGGAAGTGTCTAGAACTGAGGAGGGAATGCTGTCGTGGCAATCAAAATGGCTCTAAGCACTATGGGACTTGACATCTGAGGTCATCAGTCCCCTAGACTTAGAACTACTTAAACCTAACTAGCCTAAGGACATCACACACATCTATGCCCGAGGCAGGATTCGAAACTGAGACCGTAGCAGCAGCGCGGTTCGGGACTGAAGCGCCTAGAACCGCTCGGCCACAGCGGCCTGCTGTCGTGGCAATCCCTGGGTGATTTAGTCATTATGGAAGGCATAATGGATCGACACAAGAATTCATCTATCCTTGGGGATCATGTCTCCCTTACATGAAGTTTTTTCTTCCTCGGCACAATGGCATCTACTAACATGACAGCTTGCAGTGCATGTGTGATGTCTGAATAGCAGCAGGGGGAGTTTACACTACTCCCCTGGCCACCAGCCTCCCCGGAAAGTGTCGGAGTTGATCCACGCACGCCACAGGAGCCCATGGGACAGGAGCGTCCCCTCTCCCTGTGAACAGCAGCATCGGATTGTTTCTTGAGAGAGCTATCGATCCGAGACGTGACCTACCTGTCGCAAAGGGCCAGTGGAGTGGCTCCGCCAGAGCGAGCGATACGTCCCACGCTTCCACTGATGCGTGCACCTGAAACTCGGGACCATCTTCTCCTGGAACGCAATCCCATTACAAAACTTACGTTTCACCTTCACTTCGTTTGCCACACATTAGATGTAGGATAAAATGATTAAAATATAGATACGGAGTTGTTTTTTCACACCGTTTATTGGTTCTGTCACATTATATCCAGACTAATTGTTTTAAGAAAACAGAGTAATGAAAACTAAGGTTTAACGCCCGCCGACGACCTAGTCGTTGCTGTCGGAGAAAAATCTTGTATTAGGGAAAGAGAACGACCACGCCCTTTCAGAGTGTAAGGGGAGATCAAAAAGTTTCCTTTCGAAGTCAGTACAGTCCAATATCAGTATACCAAACAGGCAATATCGCGGTGAGCGTTGAGGCAATCATTCTACCGAGGCACCAGGTTGAAGATACCCGTTCAGTAAAACACCGTGTACTGCTGCGTGAAGAAGTCCCTAACTGCCCACGGCACATCTTCGACCCTTAAGGACCTATTTTAAGCGACCGAAGGCGTGATAATCGTTTCGAGACAGATCAGGACTATAGAGCGGTTCAAATGGTACAAATGGCTCTGAGCACTATGGGACTTAACTTCTTAGGTCATCAGTCCTCTAGAAGTTAGAACTACTTAAACCTAACTAACCTAAGAACATCACACACATCTATGCCCGAGGTAGGACTCGAACCTGCGACCGTAGCGGTCGCGCGGTTCCAGACTGTAGCGCCTAGAACCAATCGGCCACCCCGGCCGGCTATAGAGCGGGTGCCCGAGTGTCTCCCACTTGATTTGTCGTAACTATCGCGGTACGACATTTTTGATTCGGGGACGTGCGTTACGATGAAGCAGCAGCAGCCCTTGTCGTAGTTTTCCCGGACTTCTCGCCATAACTGCACGCCGTAATTGCTCCAGCGTTGCGAAATTCCTTTCCCCGGTGAAAGGGACAACAGGCTGCTTGAATACAATAAGCAATGGTCTCCAGCGATGAAAGAAAACGGTGAGCATCAAATTTCCAACAGATGGCTGGCTCTTGAACTTCTTGCATCGAGGTGATGAAAAATGAAACCACAGCATCGTCGACGCTTTCGGTCCTAGTTCCATCTTTCGTCGCCTGCAGCAGTGAGCTCAAGGAACATTGGCGCACGCTTTTGACAATAACGAGGCCATAGTTCACGTTTCCCCGCATGAACCATGGACCTTGCCGTTGGTGGGGAGGTTTACGTGCCTCAGCGATACAGATAACCGTACCGTAGGTGAAACCACAACGGAGGGGTATCTGTTGAGCCTGAAGCGGGGCAGCAACCTTTTCAGTAGTGGCATGGTGCAACAGTCTGGATGATTGACTTACTGGCCTGGTAACATCAACCAAAACGACCTTGGTGTGCTGGTACTGCGAACGGGTGAGAAAGCAAGGAGAAGCTACAACCATAATATTTCCCGAGGACATGCAGCTCTACTGTATGGTTAAAGGATTATGGCATCCTCTTGGGTAAAATATTCTGGTGATAAAATAGTCCCCCATTCTGACCTCCGGACGGGGACTACTCAGGAGGACGTTATTACCAGGAGAAACAAAAACGGCGTCCTACGTATCAGAGTGTGGAATCCATTAACCGGGCATGTAGGTTAGAAGATTTAAAAAGAGACATGGATAGGTTAAAGTTCGATATAGTGGGAATTAGTGAACTTCGGTGGATAAAAGAAATTTTTCAGATAGTTAGGGGAGACGAAAATTTAATAGTTATGGGAGACTGGAATTCAATAGCAGGTAAAGGAAGAGAATGGAAAGTAGTACGTGAATATGGGCTGCGGGAAAAGAATGAAATAAGAAGCCACCTGGTAGAATTTTGCACAGAGCATAATTTAATCACAACTAACATTTGGCTCAAGAGTCATGAAAGAAGGTTGTACTCGAGGAAGAGACGTGGAGAGACCGGAAGGTTTCACATTAATTGTATAACGATAAGACAGAGATTACGGGACCAGGTTTTAAATTGTAAGATAAGGCACTGTGCAAACTGGTGGTGGCTCCGGAACGATGTGGGTTACATTTACATGGAATGGACTGGCTCCTCTGGTCCACCTGAACTGATCATTGACTGACAATGACTGTGTTCAGCTACTTGGAGGCCATTTGTAGCCAATCATGGATTTCATGTTCTGAAACAAAAATGGAATCATTATGGATGACAACTCGCCATATCACCGGACGCAATTGTTTTGAAGAACAAACTGGAGCATTCTGTTAACCCAGATCACCCGATGTGAATCATATCGAACATTTATGGGACATAAATGTTCGTGTACAAAATCCTGCACCGGCAACACTTTTGCAATTGTGGACTGCTATAGAGAGAGACTGGCACAATATTTCTGCAGGGGGCTCCCAACGATTTATTGCCTCCATGTGACGTCGATATGCGGCACTACGCCGGGCAAAAGGGGCCGACATGATATTGGGGAGTATCTTATGACTTTTTTCACCTCAGTGAATCACGCTCCAACAACTCGACTGTTTAGAGCGAAGCAAGGCCCATTGAAAACGACGATGTGCTGAAAATTGTCATACGACACTTTGTAGTTACTAGTTCTTTCTATATTACAATGGTTCAGTATTCGTTGTTGAAGTGTTGCTGCTTCCTATGACATACTCACAGCAGTGCCTCATTATTGTTTAATGATTTTCAGTTTAGTGGTCCATCACAGATACATGTATAGGGAGGCTCTCGTTATTTTATCGCAACTATCGCAAAAGTGGTTGGGCAGTGGTTAACCGTTGTACTTACATTCGGGATGGTTTAACTCGATCTAAACAACCAGATTTAGTTTATTCGTGGTTTCTTTAAATTGTTAATGAGAATGGAGGGATAGTTCCTTTGAAGAGAACATGGCTGCTTATCTTCTTCACTTTTCTAGTCAGAGCCTGTGATTCTTGCCTAAGGATCTCGTCGTCGACGAGTCGTCAGTCCTTACTTTTCTTTTAATCTTCAGTTTATCATACATCAATTAAAATAATTTATTTAATACCACCTAGGTCATACATGGGTGTTTTAAAGTCACTCCTACACTACGTTGCCTGGATATTAATACAGAACACAAATGAAAAAGCCATTTATTGATATTTATCACACCTCATAGTTGTGCTATGTACGTAATCTATATAACATAAATACACTGAGTTGGTAAAAGTCATGGGATACCACCTAATATCGTGTTTGATCGATTTTTTCCCAGCGTAGTGCGTAAACTCGACGTGGCATGTACTCAAAAAGTCGTTGGAAATCCCCTACAGAAATACTGAGCCATGCTGCCGCTGTGGCCGCCCATAATTGCAAAACTGTTGTCAGTGGGGGCTTTTACTGACCCCTCGATTATGTCCATAAATTTTCGATGAGATTCACGTCGGGCGATCTGGGTGGCCAAACCAGTCGCTCGAATCGTCCTGTATGTTCAAACCAATCGCGAACAATTGTGGTCCGGTGACATGGTGCATTGTTATCAGTAATAATTGGCTGCAAATGGTCTCCAGGTAGCCGAACATAACTATTTCCAGTCAATGATCGATTGAGGTGGACCAGAGGTTCCAGTTCATTCCATGTAAACACAATCCACACCATTCTGGAGCCACTACCAACTTGCACAGTGTCTTATTGGGAACGTCGGTCCATGGCTTCGTGGTGTATGTGCCACACTCGACCCTAACATAAGTTCTTACCAACTGAAATCGGGACTTATCTGATCAGTCCACGGTTTTCCAGTTGGTTGGTTGGTTGGTTTCGGGGAAGGAGACCAGACAGCGAGGTCATCGGTCTCATCGGATTAGGGAAGGATGAGGAAGGAATTCGGCCGTGCCCTTTCAGAGGAACCATCCCGGCATTTGCCTGGAGTGATTTAGGGAAATCACGGAAAACCTAAATCAGGATGGCCGGACGCGGGATTGAACCGTCGTCCTCCCGAATGCGAGTCCAGTGTCTAACTACTGCGCCACCTCGCTCGGTGGTTTTCCAGTTGTCTAGGGTCAAACAGATGTGGTTCCGATCCCAAAAGACGATCTGCAGGTGATTTCGTGTTGTTAGAAAAGGCACTAGCGTCGGTCGTCTGCTGTCATAGCCCACTATCGCCAGATTTCGCCGCAATCACGTAATGTTGCTTGTCTGTTAGCACTGACAACTATACGCAAACACCGCTGCTCTCGCTGGTTAAGTGAAGGCGGTCGTCGGCCACTGCATTGTCCATAGTGAGAAGTAATTCGATAAATTTGGTACTCGCAGCACACTTTTGACACTGACGATCTCGGAATATCGCCTCGTACATCAATTCAGAAATTCCCAGTAGCAATGGGATGGGATCGTCTATGAGTTCGAACTAGATCTGTGCATCTGTATTGACTCGTTTCAGCGGAAATAAGACCTTGTTCAAGGTAGAAATCTCCAGCGGGGTAGTTTAGTGAAGGAAACGGGTACAAGCGGCATTTGCCAACGAAGCACGATAGCGGGCAGATCAAGGCTTCCACTTTTCCACACGGCAATATTCCTCAAGCCTGGAAAGCGCACCCTACCTCAAACGTACTTTTTGCAAGAGTAATCTATGTTTTTCAGCGTATTCTTACTCTGTCAGAGAGTGTACTAAGATGTACAGTTGTTAATCACTGCAGCTGACATTTCTCCATGAAGCAGTTGGTGCATGTGTTCTTTAAGTAGTATAATATTATATATAACGGTAGTATCTGTTCCCGAAAGAACAGTTACCGTGGATGACCATGCAGCTTTGCTAGAAATGAAAGGATAATTAAATGGACACCCTAGCTGCAAACAGGCGTTGATGTACTTCATTGGGGACTTGTTGAAAATGTGTGCCCCGACCGGGACTCGAACCCGGGATCTCCTGCTTACATGGCAGACGCTCTATCCATCTGAGCCACCGCGGGCACAGAGGATAGTGCGTTTGCAGGGACTTATCCCTTGCACGCTCCCCGTGAGATCCACATTCCCAACATGTCCACACCACTACATTCGTAGTGCGTCTAATAGATGTTTGCCCATCATACTCATTACTCGTGGCAGATTAATCTACCACGTCCCGTACGAGTTCGGGCATAGCGTGTGCGTTCGCACAAGAAGGTCAATGGCCGGGAAGCCATATTTAATGTATATGATGGGCAAACATCTATTAGACGCACTACGAATGTAGTGGTGTGGACATGTTGGGAATGTGGATCTCACGGGGAGCGTGCAAGGGATAAGTCCCTGCAGACGAACTATCCTCTGTGCCCGCGGTGGCTCAGATGGATAGAGCGTCTGCCATGTAAGCAGGAGATCTCGGGTTCGAGTCCCGGTCGGGGCACACATTTTCAACAAGTCCCCAATGAAGTACATCGACGCCTGTTTGCAGCTAGGGTGTCCATTTAATTATCCTTTCATAGTATAATATTCCTGCCACTGCAAGGGAAGTGTTCTGGAACGTTCCTCACAAGTTCTTGTTGTTCACCACAGCTCTACTTTCGTAGTCAGAGCTCGTCGACTGCGACACCTGTCATCCATTGTTGACAACGGCACTTGGGTCTGATGGGGGTGGTTTTATCCTAATCGAGCGAGCTCCGAATCCCATGAGAAGCCACGCACCGGTACGAATTTAAAGACAGAGTGCAGAGATATGTCTTTCGCGACTTGTACGTGACCGAAACAATAAACGAGCGAATTGGGCAGAGGTTACACATTGGAGTCACTTTCGGTAGACTACGTTTCCAGTCCCCGTCGGGCTATACAGATTTAGTTTTTCCATGGGTTGGTGAGGCAATAGGAGCACTCACTTCTCAATGCAGCTGTCATCTTTAAGTCAAACTATCATCACAGCAACTGTTCTTTAATAGAATCTCAAAATTTCTTTTACATGAACTCATGTAACACTACGTGGAGAGCAGAATTCGATAGAAATATACATCTCGTCGACATTTAGACCACTGGACACAGAATGGGACGTAAGGTTGGACAATGACGGGGAAGGAAATCGGGTACGTCCTTTTCCAAAGAAACCATCCAGGAATTCGCCTTAACAGGCATAGGGCAACAACTGAAAATAAATTTTTGGATAGTTATCTAATATCTGATCTTCTGGGATGCCAGTTCATTTTCATAGAGAGTTTTAAAAGTGAAAAGGAAGTTCATAACGACTATCTCCTGAAACCCTTGCTTAACGTTGCATGGCATAGATCTCTGACTGAAGTACTTCGAATAAGTACAAAAAGAAAAATAATCAAACGATAGAATTTACTGTAGCTTCTTACAATTTTGGAGGTGCACTAGCGACGCGCCCAGTTTCGTACGAGTAGCATTAAATATCTACCGTCAGACGACTTATGGGGCGTAGCGGTAATAAATTATACTGTGCGGCGGAGCGGTTCCTTTCGTCCTTTACCTGCACCTACCTATTAACTCGTTGCAGCAGATCGCCGGTAGGAAAGGCGAGCAGAATCCTGCCGTATTGCCACTCGCACCACGCTGCATACAACGTAACTATTACAAAACTCGGGCAAAGGTTTAAATTTTGAAAGAAAGGTGGAAATACTGGTCAAACTTCGGTATATACTGAATATTGATGATGTACGCGTTCACTGCCAAGCCCGCACTAATCTTAAACCAGTTAAGCACAAACCCTTTCATTCACGTTAGCAAGTTTATGCTAAAGTATTTCCCGAAATCTGAACAGCTACTAAGCACGGATTGTTCTTAAATGAAAATGCTCGCCATACTATGAAGTTTATTGGTGTCTAATAAACTTAAGTTTTTAGTCACCGATTAGCTCAATATACCACGCGGAATTACTATCTTTTCTCATACATAGAATTACTTACAAAATACGTACTTTCTAAAGCAGTACACCGGAATAAATATGCCTTTGATTTAAAACACTTTTGAAGCATGTAGCACAAGTAAAACCGGCAATTTATACCTTCCTTCGGAGCTTGTACTACGCACAACCGTACCATTGAAAGGCTGGGCTCCGACCACTTAGACTGCGGTAAGTATTCTCTATCTCCAAGAGAAAAGACGCGCAAAGAATACTCCGTCCTGATGGGTCAGTATTCTTGAAGGCCAATAGAAAAACATTATCCTCCGGCGTAAGTCAGCTATTTTCATGACTAACCAATCAACAAATAACACACTTTCGAACTGTACTTTTTCCAGAAATACGTATTTAATATTCTAATATGTTGTTTATACTTTACGTTATTAACTATTTTCATTTGCACTCGAATTAGCTTTCCTTTTACCATACACTTACTTAACATATTATAATACAAAATTCCCCGTCGTCTGCACTAACACTGAAACTTCCTGGCAGATTAAAACTGTGTGCCGGACCGAGAATCGAGCTCGAGACCTTTGCCTTTCGCGGGCAAGTGCTTACCATCTTAGCTACCCAAGCACGACTCACGACCCGTCCTCACAGCTTCATTCCTGGCAGTACCACGTCTCCTACCTTCCAAACTTCACAGAACTTCTTTTGATAACCTTGAAGCTTTGAGAACGGATCGGGAGTCTTGCTTCGGTAGCTTAGATGGTAGAGCACTTGCCCGCGAGAGGCAAAGATCCCGAGCTCGAGGATCGGTCCGGCACACAGTTTTAATCTTCCTGGAAGATTCATATCATCGCAAACTCCGCTGCAGAGTGAGAATCTCATTCAGGAAACATTCCCCAGGCTGTGGCTAAGCCATTTCTCCGCAATATCCTTTCTTCCAGGAGTGCTAGTTCCGCAAGGTTCGCAGAACAGCTTCTGTGCAGTCGTGATGCACTCCGAAGCAGTGCATTCTCATTGAATGTGGATGTAGTCCTACAATGTCTTTAGAGAGGGATTTAAATATACGAGGATGTCATAAGTGTGCCGGCCGCTGTGGCCGAGCAGTTCTAGCTCTTCAGTCCGGAACCGCGCTGCTGCTACGGTCGCAGGTTCGGATCCTGCCTCGCGCATGGATGTGTGTGATGTCCTTAGGTTAGTTAGGTTTAAGCAGTTCTAAGTCTAGGGGACTGATGACCTCAGATGTTAAGTCCCATAGAGCTCAGAGCCATTTGAACCATTTTCTCATAAGTTTCATAGCTTGTGAAGAAACTCTTCCTGTAGCTCATCGCACTGCGAATTGTCGTTTTCGACCTTAAAACGTGTGGGAATCAACGTCCCCGGGGGTTGGGGTGGTTTCATTGACGCCCTCTACGCAAAACCCTGCGACCATTTCGAGTCGATTCTGAGGGTCGGTGTGTCTCAAACATTCTCTTCAGCCACCCATAAGAAAGTTACGTAATTTCAACGCTGGGGTCGCGGTTCTACTTCAGGGACGTCAAAAGAAGGTGTTTTGCGTCGCAATGGGAGGCTCTTACGGGGTTTCGAAAAAGCGATCTAATTCTGTTGCTCAGTGTATATATACCAGCCTTCCCGTGAATTAGAGAAAACAGAGTTCCTACAGTAATTTCTCAGATTAGCCTTCACATACAAACAGACTTTAATTTAGTAGTATGTGTAGATTCCACGTGTGTAGTGCAGTTATAGCGTTCTGCCTATCCCCTCTGTGTCTCCAGCAGCGATCGATCAGCTGTCACATATTACCCATCAGACGAAGCGCTGTTCTTGATACAAAATCAATTTTACTGCCTCGTGTAGAGCCTGACATGCACCACAAAATCTTTCCTCGCGCTACTGCCGGAAAAGAACCTCGGCTAAAGCAAAACCGTAGACAGCGTCGTTCGTTATCGGTTTCCGTGCAATTTGCTACGTCTCGTTTGGAGAAGACGTCTGGCTCAGTTGACTGCAGTAAAGGGGAGGCAGATTTCATAAAAGTTTACGAGGGAGAGCGGGATTTACTACCTGCTGCTTAGCGGATTTGCGAAGAGGAAATGCCTCTGCTTCCCTCGCCGAATATCTACGCAGCGCACTGCTGATGGAAAACCCCTTTGCATTTCGGCTTAACTCGAAAGAGGGCGTCATCTCAGTGGACTACCGCGAGCTGTCCGGCCCAATAACGGGGATTGTGTCAGATTGGTGCCACAAACAAGCGCAGGCGATGTGTCGGATCGAGTCCGAAGCAGCAGCGGCAACTGACGATACAGCTGTAAGGTATTCCGATGATGTTGACAAATATATGCTGTATCACATCCCGCATTGCACTTTAGCTGAGTGAAATGGATGCGCGTACAGTATTGTGTTATGTTTGTGCTGTATCATGATAATGATACCCGGTGCCGTCACATAGCCAACACCTCTCGATAGTCCGCCCCCGGTAGCTGAGTGGTCAGCGCGACAAAATGTCAGTCTAAGAGCCCAGGTTCGATGACAAAGGTGGGGGGGAGGGACGGAGATTTCCTCCGCACATGGACTGAGTGTTGTGCTGTCCTAATCATCATCATTTCATACCTATCGACTCGCAAGTCGCCGAAGTGGCGTCTAATCGAAAGACTTGCACGCGGCGAACAGTCTACCCGACGGGAATCCCTAGTCACGCGACATTTATTTACCTCTCGACAGCTCTACAGAGACCGCCGAGCTTAATGTCCCCGTCAGACGGACGTATCACCACTGGCAGTGTTACATGGTTCAAATGGGTCTAATCACTATGTGACTTAACATATGAGGTCATCAGTCCCCTAGACTTAGAACTACTTAAACCTAACTAACCTAAGGGCATCACACACATCCATGCCCGAGGCAGGATTCGAATCTGCGACCGCAGCAGCAGCGCGGTTCCGGATTTAAGTGCCTAGATTCGCTCAGCAGTGTTACATGCCCTCACTTCATGAGACACTGCAGAGAGATCTGCAGTTTAATCGTGGCTACTGGCGCAAAGACTGGTGATTATGAATCTAACGCCCCCACATCTCCTCACCTCGCCGTCCAAATACGGGCACTGAAAATCTCAGCCACCACCGGGATTCAAACCGGTTTACCTTTGACTTGATGGTCACCAAACAGGTGGACGTCAGCGACCGCTAAGGAGGCGAGTAATGTGGAGTCCACTAATACACATTTTCGATGCACATTATTATATTCTGTAACAAGAAGTAAGGTCATGCACTGTGTGGTTATTATTATTCCTGTTTTTAGTACTACACTATGCGATCAAAGGTATCCGGACACCTGGCTGAAAATGACTGACAAGTTCGTGGCGCCCTCGATCGGTAATGCTGGAATTCAATATGGCCCACTATTAGCCTTCATGACAGGTTACTCTCTCGCAAGCATACGTTCAGTCAGGTGCTGGAAGGTTTCTTGGGGAATGGCAGCCCATTCTTCACGGAGTGCTGCACTGGGGAGAGGTATTGATGTCAGTTGGTGAGGCCTGGTACGAAGTCGGCGTTACTAAACATCCCGAAGGTGTTCTATAGGATTCAGGTCAGGACTCTGTGCAGTAAGTCCATTACAGGGATGTTATTGTCAGGTAGCCACTCCGCCACAGGCCGTGTATTATGAACTAGTGCTCGATCATGTTGAAAGGTGCAGTCGCCATTCCCGAATTGCTCTTCAACTATGGGAAGCAAGAAGGTACTTATAACATCAATGTTGGCCTGTGCTGTGATAGTGTCACGCAAAACAACAAGGGATGCAAGCCCTCTCCAAGAAAAACACGACCACACAGTAACACCATCGCCTCCTAATTTTACTGCTGGCACTACACACGCTGCCGGCCGGTGTGGCCGTGCGGTTAAAGGCGCTTCAGTCTGGAACCGCGTGACCACTACGGTCGCAGGTTCGAATCCTGCCTCGGGCATGGATGTGTGTGATGTCCTTAGGTTAGTTAGGTTTAATTAGTTCTAAGTTCTAGGCGACTGATGACCTCAGAAGTTAAGTCGCATAGTGCTCAGAGCCACTACACACGCTGGCAGATGACGTTCTCCGGGCATTCGCCATACCCACATCCACGGCATATTGTGTACCGTGATTCGTCACTACTCACACAACGTTTTTCCACTGTTCAATCGTCCATTGTTTACGTTCCTTACACCAAGAGAGGCGTCGTTTGGCATTTACTGGCGTGATGTGTGGCTTATGAGCAGCCGCTCCACTATGAAATCCAAGTTTTCTCACCTCACACCTAACTGTTATAGTACTTGCAGTGGATCCTGATGCAATTTGTAATTCCTGTGTGGTGGTCTGGATAGATATCTGCCTATTACACATCACAACCCTCTTCAGCTGTCGGCGGTTTCTGTCGAGGCCGGTCTGTACGCTTTTGTGCTGTACGTGTCCCTTCACGTTCCCACTTCACTATCACATCGGAAACAGTGGACCTAGGGATGTTCAGGAGTGTGGAAATCTCGCGTACAGACGTCTGACACAAGTGACACCCAATCACCTGACGACATTCGAAGTTCGTGAGTTCCGCGGAGCGCCCCATACTGCTCTCTCACGATGTCTAATGACTACTGAGGTTGCTGATATGGAGTACCTGGCAATAGGTGGCAGCGCAATGCACCTGATATGGAAAACGTATGTTTTTGGGGGTGTCCGGATAGTTTTGATCACAGTGTATTTTCATTTTGAGATTGCATAGTTCCATGTTTCATTATGCTATTTTTGGCTATGCCAATCTCAAGACGTATTCTGTGCGATGTGTTTCTAGCACAGGCGCCTAATTGAGTACAAATTCAATAAATAATCTTCATGGCCTCATCAAAAAAAAAAATCACCCTCATGTAACTAGCTGACTATTATCAGTTGCCTAACGGGAATGACTTGATCTACCAGATTTTAAAGTGATAAACTGTTGATCTACGTTTGAAATCCATTGTAATAAATTATAACAATTTTTATATTTTCTCTTATTACCATGTTTTAATAGACAGAGAAAACTATTTTAAAAACAATTTTTCTGCATAACTTGGCACTTCTCACCGTAAAAGCGTGCAGCAAACCTATTTACATCGATTACATTTCACTGTTAACTACTCTTACATTTTCACCATGGCAGCACCCCAGCCACCAGTCCAAACTACAGCAAGTGCGTCGGAAAGAATTAGCGTAGTTTTGGCAAGAAAATGCGAAAGGCGCCGGTCTTCACCTTGTTGAAGGAATCGTTCTTTAACAAGCGCAGCTGAGTGCGGTATCGGCCGCTATCCGGTCGTCCGCACTTGCAAATACGCGCTGCACGCCGCAGCGTTTTCTGCAGGGCACTGTCGCGAGCGTTTACGCCGTTGATAACGCGATGCAACTATCCCCTCTCCGGAGCTACAGCGACGGGTGTACTTAAGTTTTAACATTAATGTACTGAGCCCATTACGTGTGTCTGCCAGGTGAATAACATTTACAGACTTTCATAGTGGCCAGGGCACGCTATCTTCTCAATAGCCATGCACTGAAAAGTGACAGGTTTATAAATTTTTTGTATCTGCATATTTTTCAACATTAAAGCTACTTTTAGCAACTGATGCTGCAACTACAGAAATAAAGTTATGTATTACTTTTATTATTTGATATTAGATGTAGAATAAATTAATATCTGAATTCTCTGTTCATTTGTTCCTAACTCCTGTATCCACTAAGGAACCACACAGCGTGCAAGGAAGTTATATTAATCAGTGAACCGTAATCAGGACGACGGAATCACGATTACAAAAACGGTTCAAATGGCTCTGAGCACTATGGGACTTAACATCTGAGGTCATCAGTCCTCTATAACTTAGAACTACTTAAACCTAACTAATCTAATGACATCACACACACCCATGCCCGAGGCAGGATTCGAACCTGCGACCGTAGCAGCAGGCGGAACGTGAGAACCAGCCTGTGTTCAATTAGTACACGTGAGAAACCGTCTAAAAACCACATCCAGGCTAGCCGGCACACCGATCCCTCATCGTTAACCCACCTCGAATGTTCCTCCGCGTCCCGGAAGCGGTCGCATAACACGCACGACTACCCGGGAGGATCTATAGCCGGAAAGGGAGAACCCACGTGATTGAAATAAAGATTATTGTACACTGATGAGGCAAAATATAATGACTACCTGATTAATAGCTTGTTTGTCCGTCTTTGGAAGGAAATCCATCACTGATTCTGCGTATCAGCGATCCAACAGTTTGTTGGTAGGTTTGTGGAGGTATGTTTCATGAGATGTCTAGGCACAGGTCATGTAATTCGTATAAATAACACACGGATGATTTGCATACGTGGTAATGGCGTCCGACAGCGACCCAGATGGGCCATACAGGATTTAATTCAGGCGAATTTGGCCGCCGAGGTATGAAAGTGAGTTCTCTGTAATGCCCCTCAAGTCACTGTATCACGGTTGGCCCCGAGACACAGACAATTATACTGCTGAAAGATGACTTCGTCATCGGGTAAGACGTCAAGCATGAAGGGATGCAGGTGGTTCGCATGGCATAGTACTACTCCCACCATCTTGCGTCCGCGGCGCGCTGCAAGTTTCGAGCCCCCGTTCACCTCTATGACGGTGTTTTATGGAGACAACCATGGACCTAACGTAGCAAAAACGTCATTCACCGGAAGAGCCGTCACGTTTTCATTGATCGACTGTCGAATCCCGAAGGTCCCGTGCCCATTGCAATCGTAACTGACGATGTCATTGGGTTTCACTACGTTCATGTCTTTCTTAGTTTCTATAGCGCTGCCGTTTATGTATTTTCTTAGTATATTTTAAACAGATCTGATAATATTAAGTAAAGGATTCGAATTCCTGAGCGAATATAATTATGACTGCAAGAGGAGAAAATAACGGATTACAACCAGGTTTTCATGTTGTTATTGTACGAATTATTTTGGAACACAATAATAATAATAATAATAATAACGATAATAATAATAACAGTCATTATCATCACAATCATATCACGATCAATACGCATTTACCTGCACATAGTCGCCGGCCGGGGTGGCCGAGCGGTTGTAGACGCTTCAGTCTGGAACCGCGCGATCGCTACGGTCGCAGGTTCGAACCCAGCCTCGGGCATGGATGTGTGTGATGTCCATAGGTTAGTTAGGTTTAAGTAGTTCTAAGCCTAGGGGAATGACGACCTCAGATGTTAAGTCCCGGTGCACAGATCCCAGCCTGCACATAGTCGAATGAGATACCGTAGGTATTCGATTACGCTTTAATCTGGCCGTACGGGTTGAAGGCAGATAGCAGCCTACCGCACACCTTGTGAGAAGCTGGCCGAGCAGTGCGTGAGGTGTCACGCACGATGAGGCGGTCGATAGGGTGCGTCGGCGCATTACTGGCTAATCAGGGGACGGCGCGGGGACGTATCGGAACGACATTTAGCGCGCCGCCCTTTTATCGGGATTGCACGGTAAGTAATGGCTGAAGCGAGCGCTCGTTATTCATACCGAGCGTGAGAGCGCAAATGGGACGAAAACTCTCTTCGAAGCAATGAGTCACAGCCATCAAGAATTTTACTGCGCGTGTGGATGAACATTGCACAGCACTCCAATTAAACCAAACATGCCGGTACTAGTTCATGTCTTAGAATAACTTATCTCAGTCCTTCGTCGATTTTAAGAATTAATCGGAACTTCCAAAAATCTCTGCCGGAAATCGCGGATTTTCTCTGGTGCAAAGACCACAAGAGGATTGAGTAAACAAAGTCAGTGGTGATCGATACGTTGTTGCATCACGGGAAATCCACATCAGTCCCTGAATAAACGATATAAACTGCAGGAGGACGTATCAAGTAGCGACAATCTACGACGGGTATCCATAAAGTCTTCGAGGAAACCAAGTTATGTACATCAATTTTGGTTGCTAGCAGGTACATGTATGCAGTCTTGGTACACACTCAGATCCCCACAACGCAGTGCTGTGCCATCGCACAAGAGTACAAGCGTATCCAAAACATATCGACTCTGCCCACTGATAAACTGCGGTACTGTGTAGTAATGCGTTTTCTGCGTTTGGAGGAGAGCCACACGTTACTCTGAACTGGGTGCACATCACTGTTGTGACGAAGAAGATATATGAAGATATATATGATTTCAGGTGTGCCGCAGGGGAGTGTCGTAGGACCGTTGCTATTCACAATATACATAAATGACCTTGTGGATGACATCGGAAGTTCACTGAGGCTTGTTGTGGATGATGCTATGGTATATCGAGAGGTTGTAACAATGGAAAATTGTACTGAAATGCAGGAGGATCTGCAGCGAATTGACGCACGGTGCAGGGAATGGCAATTGAATCTCGATGTAGACAAGTGTAATGTGCTGCGAATACATAGAAAGAAAGATCCCTTATCATTTAGCTACAATATAGCAGGTCAGCAACTGGAAGCAGTTAATTCCATAAATTATCTGGGAGTACGCATTAGGAGTGATTTAAAATGGAATGATCATATAAAGTTGATCGTCGGTGAAGCAGATGCCAGACTGAGAGTCATTGGAAGAATCCTAAGGAAATGCAATCCGAAAACAAAGGAAGTAGGTTACAGTACACTTGTTCGTCCACTGCTTGAATACTGCTCACCAGTGTGGGATCCGTACCAGATAGGTTTGGTACAAGAGATAGAGAAGATCAAACGGAGAGCAGCGCGCTTCGTTACAAGCTCATTTAGTAATCGCGAAAGCGTTACGGAGATGATAGATAAACTCCAGGGGAAGCCTCTGCAGGAGAGACGATCAGTAGCTCGGAACGGGCTTTTGTTGAAGTTTCGAGAACATACCTCAAGCAGTATATTGCTCCCTCCTACGTATATCTCGCGAAGAGACCATGAGGATAAAATCAGAGACATTAGAGCCCATACAGAGGCATACCGACAATCCTTCTTCCCACGAACAATACGAGACTGGAACAGAAGGGAGAACCGATAGAGGTACTCAAGGTACCCTCCGCCACATACCATCAGGTGGCTTGCGGAGTATGGATGTAGATGTGGATGTAGATAGGATCTGTTAAATGGCACGAACAGTTGATTGGGTACAGAAAATGGATTGAGAGTAAATCTAAGAAAGACGAAAGTAATGGGAATTAGCAAAACTGAGAACAGCGAGTAACTTATAATCCGAATTGGGGATTACTAATAATGGAAGCTCCCTATCTCACCGCCCCTCAGATTTAATGGTAAGATGGATGCATGAAAACTAGAAAAAAGTGTACTGAACTGTGAATAAAGAAGCAAAATACAAACGGAGAACGATCCAAGCTCAAGATGTGGAACACTGAGCGCTTCCGCAGAGCCACAGCACTGTGGTTACGTGGCCACGGTGTTGGACTGCGAAATGGGAGAGCAGTGTTCAAATCCCAAGTGTTTTCCTTTTATTATCACAATATTATGAACTGTCCGCCCGGTCATTAACACGTCTCTTCTCTTTCTGTATTCTTGACAATCGTCATGCTGTACATTAGCTATAATATGAGGCACATGGTAAGAATATAATACCATCGGAAGTGAATGTGGAATAAGTTACCGAGCGAGGTGGCACAGTGGTTAGCACACTTGACTGGCATTCGGAAGGACGACGGTTCAATCCCGCGTCCGGCCATCCTGATATAGGTTTTCCATGATTTCCCTAAATCTCTGTAGGCAAATTCCGGGCCGGGATGATTCCTTCCAAGGGGCACGGCCGACTTCCTTCCCTAATCCGATGATCTCGCTGCTTAGTCTCTTCCCCCACCCCAATAAGTGAGAGCAGGCAAGATACCGCAGAGACCTTTCACAGAAATGAAAACAAGAAATCAACGGATGTAAACTATGTTACAACAAAGGCATTAAAAGAGTCAAAACTTCCAAAATGGAACGCAAGAATCAAGAATCAGAACATGGGGTACTTGTGTGGAACAAATAAGAGGTACACACGACTTGAGCCACATCGCCTTGTAATCAAGGGAACTCAGTGTAGAATACCTGTGAAAATACACAAGCTCTCGGAATCAACTTCCATTATAGGTGCCTTCGTTACACCTCGCTATTACAGGCGGACATAACACCACGACATAGACACAAATTTGAATACAACGAACAGACATGTAAATGACGGTACGGACAGTTCATAATTTTGTGAAAAATTGGCATAAGGGAGATTTGAACAAGGATCTCCCATTTTGCAGTCCGATACCGTGGCCACATAACCACGACGCCTTGGCTCTACCAATTCGCTCTATGTTGCACATGTTGAGCTTGGACCATAAACTATTCCTATTTAGCTTCTTTTTTCATAGTTCGGTACACCTCCTCCCCGATTTCATGCTTCATCCGTATTCAATTTCTGACAGGTTATCCACTGGGCTATCTTACCACTAAATCTGATGAGGAGTTTCCCTTGTAAGTAGACGCAGTGAAGGAATTGTGCTAAATAGGCAGCAAACAACCCATGATGGTCGAAGCAAGGAGAACGTAAAAAGCAGACGAACACTGACAAAAAATGCATTCCTGCCCAAGAGAAGTTAAATAGCATGAAACATAGGCCTTAATTTGAGGAAGAGATTTCTCAGAGTGTACGTTTGGAGCACAGCATTGTGTGACAGTAAAATACAGACGACGGAAAAACCAGAACAGAAAATAATAGTAGTATTTGAGATGTGGTGCTACAGAAGAATACTGGAAATTAGGTGGACTGGTAAGATAAGGTATGAGGAGGTTCTCCGCACAAATGGCGAGGAAAGGAATATATTAAACCACTGACAAGAAGAAGGGATAGGGTGATAGGACACATGTTAAGACATTCGGGAATAATAGCCGTGGTACTAGAGGGAGCAGTAGACGGTAAAAACTGTAGGGGAAGACACAGACTGGAATCCATCTAGCAAGTAATTCAGTACATAGGTTGCTAGTGTAGCTCTGAGGAGAAAAGGTTGGCGGGCTACGTTACACCAGTCAGAGGACTGATAATTAAAAAACAACAGAAATCGCTGTTGTTAACTTACACCACATTACGGCTGCAAGTCTTTTCACTGCTCTCTATTGGACACATAACAAGTTTTTTTAGTGACTGTTAGAACTAGAGCGCGATCTGTCGCGCTCTGGCGGCAGCCAGGCGAAGCTCGTTCAAGGTCACCCGCCTTTCGTAGCTGCAGCATCTAAGTGAAGACAGCCATGCATGAATACCCACCCACCTCCCCAGGGGTCGTAACCCCTGCAACCCATAGAAGATAAAGATGCTTCAGTAGCTGATAAGAAATCTTTTTTGGAATAAAGGTTCTTTATTAAGCATGATAAGAAAGATATTGCCTAAGAAATGTTTCATCGGTTAGTAACGTGCCAAACTTTTCCTGTGGCCATTTCGTGCGCAGGTAAGTGTTTTACTCCAGAATGAATTTCCACTCCGCACCAGAGGGAGCGCTGGTATGAAACTTTCTCGCAGATTAAATCTGCGTGCCGGACCGAAGTTTGGAAGGTAGAAGGTAAGATAGTGGCCGAAGTAAGGCTGAGGACGGGTCGTGGGTCATGCTTCGGTAGCTCAGACGACGACCTGGAAACACAGAACAGATACGAGGCTAGCAGCAGAAAGTTTTTTTTTTAAGTTATGTTTTTTTAATGTTAGGAGCGTCTGAGGTGGCCCACCCTATTGTTATTTTACTGCTGCGTTGTCGTGACATTCCAGACGGCAGCGGGATTCCTTCCTGGACAGTTATAAGTTTATCCGAATATACTGGTGTTTTGTGAATAATAAAGGTTCGTGTTTCTCCTGCGTTCCTATACCCAACTGGTTCTATGGCAATGAGGGTGATATTGTGGCCATGTCTCGGGTTCGATCCTTGACAGATCTCGAGCCGCCCCCCCCCCCCCGCCCCCCCGCGTCTCAACCACGGTGCCTCCATCGGCAATTCGGGGGGGAGTATGTTTTAGAACCCTTGACCATTGAAGGCTAAGGTCGTGAATTCGATTGTGGTTCCGGAAGATGGTTTATTACTCTGCCATGAAGTTTTATGTGTTATAAGGGGCGATCAAAAAGTTTCCGTTCGAAGGCTGTACAGTCCAGAATCTGTATGCCAATCAGGCAAAACCACCGTGACGACTGAAGTAGTCATCCCACCGACGCACCAGGCTGAAGGTACACGTTTGGTAAAACACCCTGTCCTGCCGTGAGAATAAGTCCGTTAACTGTCTGCTAGGGCTCGACCGTCTCCCACTCGAGTTGGCGTAACTTCTGGGTCCCAGGTAGGCTAGAGTCTTGTGCCGAATCTCGACCACCACGGAAGTTAGTGCATCTTTCCACAACGGTGAGTTTCGACAGACCTAAGGACATCACACACATCCATGCCCGAGGCAGGATTCGAGCCTGCAACCGTAGCAGCAGCGCGGTTCGGGACTGAAGCGCCTAGAACCGCTCGGCCACAGCGGCCGGCGAGTGTGATGGAGTGGTTCGAGGAACACAGTGGTGAGTTCCAACTGATGTGCTCGCCCACCAGCTCTTCAGATCTGAACCTGATCGTAACAGTTGGGATGTGATTGAACGTGGCGGCAGGGCTCATCTCCCCCTCTCCAGAGCCGGCCGAAGTGGCCGTGCGGTTAAAGGCGCTGCAGTCTGGAACCGCAAGACCGCTACGGTCGCAGGTTCGAATCCTGCCTCGGGCATGGATGTTTGTGATGTCCTTAGGTTAGTTAGGTTTAACTAGTTCTAAGTTCTGGGGGACTAATGACCTGAGCAGTTGAGTCCCATAGTGCTCAGAGCCATTTGAGCCCCTCTCCAGAATTTGCGGGAATTAGTTGACTTGTGTGTGCAGATGTGGTGTCAACTCCCTCCAGCGACCTATCCTTCCATGCCACGACGCGTGCTGCTGTTATCCGTGCCAAAGGTGGAGTTGGGTTGGGTTGTTTTGGGGAAGGAGACCAGACAGTGAGATCATCGGTGTCATCGGATTAGGGAAGGACGGGGAAGGATGTCGGCCGTGCCATTTGAAAGGAACCATCCCGGCATTTGCCTGGAGCGATTTAGGGAAATCACGGAAAACCTATATCATGAAGGCCGGACGCGGGATTGAACCGTCGTCCTCTCGAATGCGAGTCCAATGTTTAACCACTGCGCCACCTCGCTCGGTGCCAAAGGTGGACATACCGGCTATTACATAGGTGGTCGTAATGTTCCGGCTGATCAGTGTATCTGCCGGCCGCTGTGGCCGAGCGGTTCTAGGCGCTACAGTCCGGAAACGCGCTGCTGCTACGATCGCAAGTTCGAATCATGCCTCGGGCATGGAGGTGTGTGCTGTCGTAAGGTTAGTTAGGTTTAAGCCATGCTAAGTCTAGGAGACTAATGTCCTCAGATGTTACTTCCCATAGTTCGTAGAGCCATTTGGTCCATCAGAGTATCTCGGTATGGCGAAACTTTTTTTTTATTTAACCCTCGTAAAGTTTCATAATTCGTTGTCCTACAGATATTAAGGATCAGCGGCGTATGTCGAGTTGTTTCCGGATGTTCTTGTTATTCAACCGGTGGTATTTTTTTAATTCATTTAGGGGATATTCTTAAAGCACGTTCGCAAAGATTGTAACGTGGCGCCGCTGGTAAATATTTTACGCGTGACTCGCGGCGAAAAACGAGTGGGTAGCGCGGGGCGGCGCTGGTGAGCCATGAACGCGCGGCTGGCGGCTGGCAGCGTCATCCCTCTAGCGAGATTGCAGGAGAGCCGAGATTGGAAGCAGTAGCAGAGAACAGCCGCCAGATTGGAGCCAGCGCTCAGCCGACAGGCGCGCTCCCGTGCCGCGCACATCCGACCGACCTGTGCACCTGGTTGGAATCCACGATCTTCTTTCATCTCTCAGGCTTTTCGCTCGTCATTTAATTTCAGATCCAACGCACTAACTCACTTTAGACAAAGTATCCTTTGATACATTTGGTAAAGCAATTATAATCATCAGAAGTTCACTGTGGCTTTTTGCGGATGATGCTGTGGTATATGGAGAGGTTGTAACAATGGAAAATTGTACTGAAATGCAGGAGGATCTGCAGCGAATTGACGCATGGTGGAGGGAATGGCAATTCAACCTCACTGTAAAAAAAAGGCTCTGAGCACTATGGGACATCACATCTGAGGTCATCAGTCCCCTAGAATTTAGAACTACTTAAACCTAACTAACCTAATGACATCGCGCAACACCCAGTCATCACGAGGCAGGAATCGAACCCGGGAACCCGGGCGCGGGAAGGGAGAACGTTACCGCACAACCTCACTGTAGACAACTGTAATGTGCTGCGAATACATAGAAAGAAAGATCCCTTATCATTTAGCTACAATATAGCCGGTCAGCAACTGGAAGCAGTTAATTCCATAAATTATCTGGGAGTACGCATTAGGAGTGATTTAAAATGGAATGATCATATAAAGTTGATCGTCGGTAAAGCAGATGCCAGACTGAGAGTCATTGGAAGAATCCTAAGGAAATGCAATCCGAAAACAAAGGAAGTAGGTTACAGTACGCTTGTTCGCCCACTGCTTGAATACTGCTCACCAGTGTGGGATCCGTACCAGATAGGTTTGGTACAAGAGATAGAGAAGATCCAACGGAGAGCAGCGCGCTACGTTACAGTAGAAGCCTCTGCAGGAGAGACGATCAGTAGCTCGGAACGGGCTTTTGTTGAAGTTTCGAGAACATACCTCCACTGAGGAGTCAAGCAGTATATTGCTCCTTCCTACGTATATCTCGCGAAGAGACCATGAGGATAAAATCAGAGAGATTAGAGCCCAGCCGGCCGAAGTGGCCGTGCGGTTAAAGGCGCTGCAGTCTGGAACCGCAAGACCGCTACGGTCGCAGGTTGGAATCCTGCCTCGGGAATGGATGTGTGTGATGTCCTTAGGTTAGTTAGGTTTAAGTAGTTCTAAGTTCTAGGGGACTGATAACCACAGCAGTTGAGTCCCATAGTGCTCAGAGCCATTTGAACCATTTGATTAGAGCCCACACAGAGGCACACCGACAATCCTTCTTTCCACGAACTATACGAGACTAGAATAGAAGGGAGAACCGATAGAGGTACTCAAGGTACCCTCCACCACACACCGTCAGGTGGATTGCGGAGTATGGATGTAGAGGTAGATGTAGAATGTTAATCATTTCCATTCCGAATGAAGATGAAGCTCTACAGGGTGAGCACAAAGCCTTTCCATGATTACAAAAATTGACCATGCTAGATACATCTGTGCGACTTGTTTTAAATCGTAGCTTAACTGAAAGCTTTTTCTGTTTACACGTCTGCATGTCATCCGTTTGTTGCCCATAGAACGTTCAGACCATACTCAATCTCTCTTCACGTTTTTGCCAGAAAACACACCACACCTGGATCATATCGTTGCAAATCTCGCAAGGGTTGCACATTTATGCACTGAAGTGCAACCGTTTGTTTAAAATCTTCACCACTGTGCTCTGAGGTACGTCTGTTTCTCTGGTAAAAGACGTGTCGATATCTGCAAACGGCATTGGAATGTTGTACACAAGCCATCAACACTGTCAACACTCACTTCAGATCAACCGCTTTTTGCATTGTCACCATTTTGCCAGTCTCTTCTAACTTTTCATACTACACTATTGGCCCTTAAAATTGCTACACGAAGAAGGAAAGCAGATGATAAACGGGTATTCTTCGGCACAAATATATTATACTAGAACTGACATGTGATTACATTTTCACGCAATTGGGTGTATTGATCCTGAGAAATCAGTACCCAGAACAACCACCTCTGGCGGTAATAACAGAGCTTGGATGGCGTGTACAGGAACAGCTGCCAATGCAGCTTCAACACGATACCACAGTTCATCAACAGTAGTGAGTGGCGTATTGTGACGAGCCAGTTGCTCGGCCACCATTGACCAGACGTTTTCAATTGGTGAGAGATCTGGAGAATGTGCTGGCCAGGGCAGCAGTCGAACATTTTCTGTATCCACAAAGGTCCGTACAGGACCTGCAACATGCGGTCAAGCATTATCCTGCTGAAATGTAGGGTTTCGCAAGGATCGAATGAAGGGTAGAGCCACGGGTCATAACACATCTGAAATGTAACGTCCACTGTTCAAAGTGCCGTCAATGCAAACAAGATGTGACCGAGACGTATAACCAATGGCACCCCATACCATCGCGCCGGGTGATACGCCAGTACGGCGATGACGAATACACGCTTTCAATGTGCGTTCACCGCGATGTCGCCAAACACGGATGCGACCATCATGATGCTGTAAACAGAACCTGGTTTTATCAGAAAAAATGACGTTTTGCCATTCGTGCACCCAGGTTCGTCGTTGAGTACACCATCGCAGGCGCTCCTGTCTGTGATGCAGCGTGAAGGGTAACCACAGTCATAGTCTCCGAGCTGATAGTCCATGCTGCTGCAAACGTCGTCGAACTGTTCGTGCAGATGGTTGCTGTCTTGCAAACGTCCGCATCTGTTGACTCAGCGATCGAGACGTGGCTGCACGATCCGTTACAGCCATGCAAATAACATTCCTATCATCTCGACTGCTAGTGATACGAGGCCGTTGGGATCCAGCACGGCGTTCCGTATTACCCTCCTGAACCCACCGATTCCATATCCTCCTAACAGTCATTGGATCTCGACCAACGCGAGCAGCAATGTCGCGATACGATAAACCGCAATCGCGATAGTCTACAATCCGACCTTTACCTATGTCGGAAACGTGATGGTACGCATTTCTCCTCCTTACACGAGGCATCACAATAACGTTTCACCAGGCAACGCCGGTCAACTTCTGTTTGTGTATGATAAATCGGTTGGAAACTTTCCTCATGTCAGCACGTTGTAGGTGTCGCCACCGGCGCCAACCTTGTGTGAATGCACTGAAAAGCTAATCATTTGCATATCACAGCATTTTCTTCCTGTCGGTTAAATTTCGCGTCTGTAGCACGTCATCTTCGTGGTGTAGCAATTTTTATGGCCAGTAGTGTAGATTCTGTAAGAAAACATGTAGCAGGGTATTCAAAAAAACTTCATATTTTAAGCTATTAACTTGAAGAAAAAAGCCATATACACGGTAACAATTATTGAAATACATGAAAAAAACTAAAATTAGTTACAAACTAGGCGTGCACACACTTTATTCAACACGTAAACGTAATTATAAATATGCGAATTTAGGTTATGACATGTCCGATATGTCGGCCATCCTTCGTGATGATGTGGCGCAGACGAATAGCGAAATTCTGCATGACCCGCTAAAGTGTCGGAACATCGATGCTGTCGATGACCTCCCGAATGGCTGTTTTCAGCTCAGCAATGGTTCTGGGGTTATTGCTGTACACCTTGTCTTTAATATAGTCCCACAAAAAGGAGTCGCATGTGTTCAGATCCGGAGAATATGGTGGCCAATCGAGGTCCACGTCAGTGGTCTCTGGATACCCCAGAGCCAGCATGCGGTCCCCAATGTGCTCCTCCAGGACATCAAATTCTCTCCTGCTTCGATGGGGTCGAGCTCCGTCTTGCATGAAACACATCTTGTCGAAATCGGACCACTTTGGATAACGGGGATTAAATCATCTTCCAAAACCTTCACGTACCGTTCGGTAGTCACGGTGCCATCAAGGAATGTCGCACCGATTATTCCGTGACGGACATTACACACCACACATGGTGAAGAGACTTCTCGATCGCGAAGTGCGTTTTTTCAGCCCCCTAAATGCGCTAATTTTGCTTATTGACGAACCCATCCAAATGAAAGTTGGGTTCGTTGCTAAGCCAAACCATAGAAATTCCCATCATGCCCAGCGCTCAACAGTGCAGTTTGAACATCCTAAAGCAAACTGTTCAGAAGCTATGACAATTTTATTTCAAGTAGTTCAATAATTGTCACCCTGTACATGTGGATTTGAACCATGAAAAACTTTGTGAGCTAGACTGCTATTTGTAACAAACTGCGTAGCTGCATGTAGCATAGTTCCTTTAAAATAAATTTCTGTAATCAGCGAAAGACTTTATGCTCATCTTGTATTTTCACCTCTGCCATTCTTTCCAGTTTTCACGGTGAATTTCATTAATAAGTTCTTCTCGTGTTACCAGCAGAGTAACAGCCTTTCAACGGAGGAAGGACGGAATATCGGGATTTAACTTCATCAGAGTAGAAGCAAGTGGTCGAATTGGGGCAGGTTGTGGGAGGAAATAGGTCATATCCTTCCTTCGAAGGTACCAGCACGGCATTTGCCTTGAGCTATTTAGGAAAAAACGGCAAACCTAAATCAGGAGATATAGGCGGAATTAGAACTGGTGTCCAGTGTTGTAAAACTCAGCCACCTGCAGGGGGTCGACAGAAATATGGAAACACTGAAACCCAACACATTACCACTCTTAATACGGCGTAGGAAACCTGTTGACATTCAAAACAGCTTCCAGTCGACTCTGAATTGATTAATAAAGCTCCTATATGATTTTCAAGGTAATCAAAACATAGTGGTAAGTTCAGGTAAAGAGCGTGGAGGAGAAAATGAAACTTTTACTTTGCAGCGGAGTGTGCGCTGATATGAAACTTCCTGGCAGCTTAAAACTGTGTGACGGACAGAGACTCGAACTCGGTACCTATGCTTTTCGGGTGTAAGTGCTCTACATCTGAGCTACCCAAGCACGACTCACGACACGCCCTCACAACTGTAATTCCGCCAGTACGTCGTCTCCTACCTTCCAAACTTCACAGATTCTCTTCTGCAGAGCTTGCAAAACTGACACTCCTGGAAGAAAGGATATTGCGGAGACATGGCTTAGCCACAGCCTGGGGTATGATTCCAGAATGAAACATTCACTCTGCAGCGGAGTGCGCTGCTAAGAAAACTCCTGGCAGATTAAAACTGTGTGCCGGACTGAGACTCGAGCTCGGGACCTTTGCCTTTCGTGAGCAAGTGCTCTACAAGCTGAGCTACCCAAGCACGACTCACGACCCATCGTCACTGCTTTAATTCCGCCAGTACCTCGTCTAGGAGTTACAGGCGGAATTAAAGCACGACTCGCGACCCATCCTCACTGCTTTAATTCCGCCAGTACCTCGTCTACGAATTACAGGCGGAATTAAAGCTGTTAGAACTGGTAGTGATTCGTGCTTGGGTAGCTCAGGTGGTAGACCACTCGCCTGCGAAAGGTAAAGGCGCCAAGTTCGAGTCTCGGTCTGGCACACAGTCTTAATCTGCAAGGAAGTTTAATATGTAGGTGGATAGCGAGCTCAAACCCTTCTCTCCAAATAATACTGAGATCTGGCGACTGTGGTGGCGAGGGGGGATGCGAAACTTCATCCTTATGCTCACAACAGCAGCCCTGGACGATGTGAGCTGAGCGAACAGGAGTGCTGTTGATTTGAAACACGTCATCACCACAGGGGAACAAATATTGTACCATGGGAAGGACATGATCAGCCATACTGCTCACATAATCGTTGGCAGTAATGCCATTTCGCAGATTAGCCATGGGGCCCATAGAATACCACTATATAGCTGCCCAACTCATTACTTTACGCAAGCCATGTTTCACTCTTTGGACGTAAACTCACTCAGAAATTGGAAAAAATGAGAAACAAGACTCGTCAAACCAAATTACATTCTTCCACTGCCCCATCTTCTAGGTTTTATGGCTTCGGTACCACGTTTTCCTGTTACGTGCAGCCGGCCAGAGTGGCCGAGCAGTTCTAGGTGCTGGAGCTACGGTCGCAGGTTCGAATCCTGCCTCGGGCATGGATGTGTGTGATGTCCTTAGGTTAATTAGGTTTAAGTAGTTCTAGGGGACTGATGACTTCAGAAGCTAAGTCCCATAGTGGTCAGAGCCATTTGAACCATTTTTGGTGAATGATCGTCAAAGTGGAGAGGATATAAAATGTAGACTGGAAATGGCAAGGAATGGGTTTCTGAAGAAGAGAAATTTGTTAACATCGAGTATAGATTTAAGTGTCAGGAAGTCGTTTCTGAAAGTATTTGTATGGAGTGTAGCCATGTATGGAAGTGAAACATGGACGATAAATAGTTTGAACTAGAAGAGAATAGAAGCTTTCGAAATATGGTGCTACAGAAGAATGCTGAAGATTAGATGGGTAGATCACGTAACTAATGAGGAGGTATTGAATAGAATTGGGGAGGAGTTTGTTGCACAACTTGACAAGAAGAAGGAACCGGTGGGTAGGACATGTTCTGAGGCATCAAGGGATCACAAATTTAGCATTGGAGGGCAGCGTGGAGGGTAAAAATCGTAGAGGGAGACCAAGAGATGAATACACTAAGCAGATTCAGAAGGATGTAGGTTGCAGTAGGTACTGGGAGATGAAGAGGCTTGCAGGGGATAGAGTAGCATGGAGAGCTGAATCAAACCAGTCTCAGGACTGAAGACCACAACAACAACATTTGTATCACCGATGATTGGGTTTGTAATTCCAGCTCCCCCTGCAATTATCTGCTTATGGAGGTCCGTTCGTGTTAGTTTGGTGCTGACAGGGTTCGCGAGTGCGACATTCAGTTCTGCAGTGATTTTTAGAACTGTTGTCCTCTTTTTCGTCACAATCCTCTTCAATGAACGTATGTCATGATCACTCAACGCTTTCGTCCACATTGTGACTTACCACATGATGTTTTTCCACAGTTCCCTGTATGCAGTATAAATCTTTGATACTGTGTCTCTTGAAACACCGAACACATCTGCCACCTTGGTTACGGAAGCACTCACCATACGAGAACCAACAATCTTCCCACGTTCAAATTCACTTAGCTCTTACGTAAAGCACTCACAACTACGCAGAACACCGTTGTGACCACGACTGATACATGCAGCATATTTAGGACATTGCACAGGCACCGTTTGAGGTCAAATACTACAGTGCAAAAATGTTCAAATGTGTGTGAAATCTCATGGGACTTAACTGCTAAGGTCATCAGTCCCTAAGCTTACACACTACTTAACCTAAATTATCCTAAGGACAAACACACACACACATACCCGAGGGAGGACTCGAATCTCCGCCGGGACCAACCACACAGTCCATGACTGCAGTGCCTGAGACCTCTCGGCTAATCCCGCGCGGCAGAACAGTGCAACACGCACATTTATGTTCAATCAAGCATTTCTTGCGTGGTTTCCACAATTTCACCCGTAGCCCTGTGACTCGGTCCCTCTGACGGGTTGGAACTTTGGGGAGACGTCACATTAAGACACGGCTGTTAGTGAAATAATTGTAAATAAATGGTTCGTTGTGATCAAAATAAAATTAAAGGTAGTTAGTATCAACCGGAAGGCGGTGCAGGTTTTTTGTCGCAGTTGATCTGTAAACACACTGCCTTCTACAGCTGTATGGATTTCAGTTTTCGATGACCATACAATAATATTTACTTAGTTATTTAGTTGGGCTGCCATCTAAGGAACATGATCACTTTAAAGCCATTATGACAGTTGAGCTTATTTAAGTTTTATTGGTTTAAGCTACATGTTTTTCATTCCGTGTATCAAGCACGGAGTTCAACCGACCAAATAGCACCAGCTGTCCGTTTCTCGTCACGAAATGCTGTTCAGATGATGTTTCGGTTTGTGTCTTCTGTTTGTATACCCATTTCCTTCAGTCCTTTTCTAATGTTCATGCACCAGAAGTAAACTAAATCATTTGTCTAGAGAGAAAGAAGTGAAACAAACAGGTATGCCTGTAGCACATTTTCTGAATTCCTCTATTCAAAAATGGTTCAAATGGCTCTGAGCACTATGGGACTCAACTGCTGAGGTTATTAGTCCCCTAGAACTTAGAACTAGTTAAACCTAACTAACCTAAGGACATCACAAACATCCATGCCCAAGGCAGGATTCGAACCTGCGACCGTAGCGGTCTTGCGGTTCCAGACTGCAGCGCCTTTAACCGCACGGCCACTTCGGCCGGCAATTCCTCTATGGGGAGATAATCTTTTACGTATAATATTTCTATTCATTGCATTGAGTTGTAAGTATTGCATCTCTCATTTAGCGAATATTTATGTACATTTTGGAGGGGTCCATACGAGTTTGTGTCCCTATGTCTAGTGCTCTCACTTCCTCAGTAGCATCCTGTTCGTACGTGCTATGTCGTGTATTCGATTCACTCTCTTCTATGGTATATGGAAGCTATCGATGCAATCTCCTGCCTCTCTATTTCCTAGCTTTTATCCATTCTTACAGGGCCCCCTTGTCACGATTTGGCAAATTCATTTCGTTTTAACTCTGTAGCCGCATACCGTTCCTCTCATCGCAGTCGTCTGTTAACCCGAGGGATTGAAGTCGTCTGCATATCGTGTCTGTGAATCGTGTAAACTTTATTCTGTATATAATCTTATTTTAACTGTCTATCGTGTTTTCTGAGGAGATAATTTGGGACCAACCCATTGCCTCAAGCATGGAAAATCGCGTATCATTTGCTTCCTTCCATGTAATTTTCAACAGTCACATTGTTAGTCAAATAGTAATTTTAGGCACTGTAAATGTTACTGCGGTGAATCTAATGTGACTAATAGGGACAAAAATGAAATGCCTTCAGCACACAGAAAAATTGATGGTGTAGTTTCTTACAGTTCACTGAATTACTTTGATGCTAACAAATTCACTAAAAGAGTAACAGTTCAAAGATAAACAAAAATTTAGGCTAGTTATTGTGATGTTCGTTTTATCATAGTTGAAGGTAAATTTGACTTTAAGGATCTTGTAAGATTAACAGAAAACATCAAAATTAGTAAGTATTTTCATTTCTTTCTGAATAATTCAGTATCGACTTGCAAAGCTAGAAAAACAACATTGTGATATCTGGGTTAATTTTTTCATTAAAGTCAAGCAGTGAAATTTTAAGAAAATTCCTGTTCATGATTCTGAGTAAACATACAGAAACAACTCTCAAATTCAGTTCCTCCAGACAGGCCTGGTTCACGCGTCCCGCCAAATGAGCGCCCCTGTTTGCTCGCTAATACCGGGAACGTATATTCAGCAGAAGCGTACTTCGACGAAGCCGTTGAGCCGCTTATAAAGTGCTGAATGGACCATTCTCGTGGGAATGGGAGCTAACCGACTGTAAGGCGGGGACTAGTCGTGGAATGGGAGCACAAGTCAGCTAAAATTATTCGTGTGCCGATATATTCAGAAAGTCACTCTCAAAGTTTGAGAAATTTCTCTTAATATCAAGAGTGCGAGGACGAAAGTGCCGTCACTTCCTTTAACATGGAACAAATATATCATGCCCCTTTAGGGAATAATTCTGCCACTATGTCCATAAAATGAACCCAAGAAAACACGAGAAGTTACCACGTTCTTGTAGGAGATGCAAAATACTAAATTGCAGCACAGTTATGTCACTGGGATTGGGTTGGTGGGGGAAGGAACAGTGGTGCATCACAGAAACAATTAAATGCTTCTGTGCTCTAGTGGGTGAGGATGTTTTGTCGATAACTGATGAATCACATGACATGTATACAAACGTGTAAATTATGCAGATGGGCATATATTTTTGCAGTAAGTCTGTTTAAAGCATACCGCTATATCCATGTTATTTCACGAAGAATTGAATATTAAACTGAGCGATAGAGTTTATGTGGGTACCGGCGTCTAACTTACTCTACTGTAAAGGGAAATCGAATGAAGTAGGTAGGAAGTGGTTACAACAGAACTGCACTCAGAAATAACGAAGCTCACATCTCCATCTCGGCATCCTGACATACACTACCTGGCAAGAAAAGCACTTAGAAGGGGAAGAGGAAAACGAATTAAAATGTCACTTGCTGAGAGGATATACGATGTTATTTCAGTGATTACAAAATAGAGTCAGATTTACAAAGAACGTAGAGGTATCAGCCCACTTATCATTATGACGTCACACCCTCATCATGCCTGGATGCATCCTCTGATTCAGTTGGGAAGGATTTCATAAAGCTGTTGCACTCACTCCTGAGACAAGCTGACCCACAACTGTTGTAACTGGCCCTCGGTATCCTGGGTACTTGGACTGGCGCGATATTGACGTCGTAGCTGGTGCCATTCATGTTCTGTCGGGGACACATTAGGGGACCTGCTAGTCATAGGAGAAGCTCAACATCACGCACACAGTTCATAAAAACACATTCTACGTGTGGACGAGCATTGTCCTGTTGAAAAATAGCACCACAATACTGGTTGGTTGGGTGATTCGCAAGCCGTATGGCCGAGGGGTTCTAGGCGCTACAGTCTGGAACCGCGCGACCGCTACGGTCGCAGGTTCGAATCCTGCCTCGGGCATGGATGTGTGTGATGTCCTTAGGTTAGTTGGGTTCAAGTAGTTCTAAGTTCTAGGGGACTGATGACCACAGAAGTTAAGTCCCATAGTGCTCAGAGCCATTTGAACCATTTGGTTGGTTGATTCGGGGGAGGGAACCAGACAGCGAGGTCATCTGTCCCATCGGATTAGGGAAGGATGGGGAAGGAAGTCGGCCGTGCCCTTTCAAACGAACCATACCAGTATTAGCCGGAAGCCATTTATGGTAAACACGGGAAACCTAAATCAGGATGGCCGAGCGCCGGTTTGAACCGTCGTCCACCCGAATGCGAGACAGTGTGCTACCCACTGTAGTTACCACTGTTCGCTCGGTCCACAATACTCCTGAATGAGTGATAACACATGAAGACTCAGGATGTCCATAACGTACCGTTGTGCCACCAATTTCCCTCAGTCAATACCGGCCGCGGCCTGGAGTTATACCCCATGCTACCCTCACCATGATGCCAGGGCTAACACCACTGTGGCTCTCCAAAACACTGGAAGAATGGGGCCTCTCCCCAGGTTGCCGCCATACTCAATTATAACCATTATCCGTGGTAGTGCAGAACTGCGATTCAGAGCTGAATATAATGTGACGCAGTGGAGCCTACGCAATGTCAGTTGCTGATCTGAGAGGGCTACGATGTGCTTGGTGCACAGTACGGCGATCGTCTCTGGTGGTGGTCAGACGTGGTCGACTGGAAACTTGACGACGAGCATTCCTCCCTCACGTTCCAATGAAGTCCACCATCGAGCCGCCGTCACATTAGAATTCCACTCAAAACAGTTGCATGATTCGACCAGCTGGCCAAATGGAGACTTACAATGAGGCCCTTTTCAAACTGTATCGGGTGCTGATAACGCTGTCTCACACGAGTACGTGGCATTTACATATGCCACAGTGATCACCCAGTATCTGACGCTATTGACGCCCCTTATATACCCCATCAGCCTGGTAACGACGTCAAGCGCAATCAACACTAATGTTCCCTTGTGGACGTTCTACCTGTCACTGAGAATTGCACCTCTAACCATTTACATACACGCCGATGGTGGAAAGGTGTATGAAGTTACACTGACATTCGAACATGTCTTTGGGTGCTTCACTTTTGTTGCAGGCAGTGTATCTTTCTCTTGGTTTCCCTAAATCAAACAAGCAAAACCCCGAATAGTTCCTTCAATATGATGCAGCTGATTCTTTACATCAGTTTTCAAACCGAACTACTGCTCGTCACTAATGACGTCGGTATAGATGAGACGTTAGTTTTGTATCCCTTAATCCATGGTTCCTTCTTTTTTCTGAGAAGATAATGAGAACAACAAGGCGTAAAATTCATTGAACCCCCAACCATCAGCGGTGGTATTTGACGTCATTCTGTAATCACTGCGGAGATTTTTGGGAGGTAGTCTCAAAAATTTCATGATTAGAAGCTCTACTTATTTACATATCTCTACTGTACAAACGACAGCGAAGTTAATGGCAGTGTCTTACGTTGCGCCGTACGTGGTGAGGCAGTTAAGACAGGCCATACCAAATATATCCAGGATGAATAGGTATATCAAAGTGCGTTTTCGCCTGGATATAGAGGAAAATATGGCGAATTATCTGACTTCCGCAAACAATTTTTGCCGTTTATAGTCGCCTAATTACGATACCGACCAGATTTTCCTCTAATGGAATTATACACTTATCTTTCTGTGACAGCTGAAAGATGGTTCTAAGACATCTTCAACGACATAGCATGTACGGAACTTAAGTAAGTAGTATCAAGACAAGAGCGCCGCAAACCACTGTCCCGCCATCAGGAGAAGAGGTTAAACAAACGTTTGCCCTATTGTATCAAATGCAAGCAAACACATAATGAGGTATTTTTAGCACGTTTATTATCACGGCTGTCATACCAAGTGCTCAAAATATTGTCTTGGAACACTTCTACACGCTATACAGTGTTTCTGGAGAAACAAGACTGCACCTTGAATTTCAACTGGAGTTAACGATAGCGCAGGCCTATGTTATAGTGCGTTTCAGGCCCTCTGCGGTCGTTGGTGTTTCGTGGCAGAACTCTTGTTTTAATATTTACCACAGATAAAAGCGTAGACTTGTTAAGTTTTTTTAATGTGTATATCATTTTGCGTTTCCTGAACTTTCGTTGCATTGCTATCGAAATGTTCTCACAAGAGGATCTGTTATTATATGTACAGAATGGAAGGTACATCCGTCATGTTGGTACCACAATGTGTGCCTTGTGTCTAACGAAATGCCTTCTGCCAACTGTGACAGCAGCATATCTTAGGAACTGAAGGTATTTGAATGTATTTAAATTCCCATTAATAAAACAGGGACCAATGATACTTACCAAATGTTGATAGTAGCCCGCCCAGCTAGCCAAGCGGTCTAACGCGCTGCTTCCCGAGCGGGAAGGCGTGCCGGTCCCCAGCACGAGGCCGCCCGGCGAATTAGGGTCGAGGTCCAGTGTACCGGCAAGCCTGTGGATGGTTTTTAAGGCGGTTTTCCGTCTGCCTCGGCGAATGCGGGCTGGTTCCCCTCATTCCTCCTCAGTTACACTATGTCGCGATTGTTGCACAAACTCTGTCTCCCTGTAGGTGTACCCCATAATTACTCTATCACGCAAAGATTTGGGGTTACACTTGTCTGGTATGAGACGTTTCCGGGGAGGGGGGGGGGGCAGTTCACTGGGGGCCGAACCGCACAATAACCCAGGGTTCGGTGTGGGGCGGCGATGGGGTGGGTGGACTGCTGTGTCCTGTTGTGGGGTTGTGTGAACCACTGAGGGCTACGGCGGGACGAAGCCTGTCCGTCGTTTCTAGGTCCCCGGTTTAATAAACAAAGAGCGTTGTTTTTATCTACTTCTTTGAGTCAGTGTGCATTCTCGACTGACAATCAGAGGGTATTGAGAAGATTGACTTGCCTGTGGTCTGTAATGTTGCGTCTTTCTTTAACATCAGAAGGACCGTACCACTCAATTTGACCGGTAAGCGTTGTTTAACATTTAACAAATAGCGTATGTTTTAAATTAGGGAGCTTACGCTTCATGACTTTGTATACACTTAATTGTTTTATAATTTCAGTAAAAGACAAACATCTATTACAAAAACTGAACGAACTATAACCATTTTTACGTTAATGGACCGCAGTGGTCATTTTGACCGGTGTCTTATATTTCATGTCACTAAAAGCACAATAATGGATTTTTACATCCGTATATCTAACATTACCTCATTGTAATATCGTTACTACTTTTTCTTTCCATTTTGCTTTATTTAATGGAACAGTGGACATACTTAGTTGCTGTTCTCTGTCAAAGCGTTGTTGCACTCTGCAGAAGTTTAGTGCTCCTTATTATAACGGTGCGTCGGTGTTTCCGTTCAGATGAGCTTGTACAACTCCACAAAATTTGGAGTTGATGTTCTGTACCACATGTAACTGCTGTACACGGTCAAGTGTAGCTGCCGCAGACGGCCTATGCACGTTTTTTTCAACGTAATAGACTTTGCTAGAATGGATGTCTAGATCCATTTACAAAGAGACAAAGTTACCTGGCGAATGTTTCTATTGAGATCAGCAGAAGAACTCTACTCTGCATATGTACAATCAAGGAGCGGGACTGTTCATACATTCATTGGGACCACTGAACTATGTCAAGTACTGGTTCAGAAGAAATGTCAGACAGGAGTTCAAACAAAGCTAAAAATGTAAGTGCAGTGCAAGAAACTCGTATGTGGTCAATATGCTGGAAATATTCAGTACATGGGTGCAAAGTGTTTCAATAAACATGGTGACTTTCACTGAAAACATGACACAGAGAAAAAAATGTTATTTTATCGTAATTGCGACAACAGTTTATGTCCATTTTTCTTTATATTTCCTTACAAATACATATTTATGGCCTGCTTGGGGCTTTGATTGAGAAAAAGTCACAGAGATAACAATTTTTTATAATTATACGTTTATTAGAATTTGTAAATTTATTTTCAATAAATATGGTGTTTACAATGTATTCTTTACTTTTATATACTTTCCACAGAAAAATTTAAACATTGCACATCGGTAGGGTAAGCATAATTAATTACTGATATTTAAAGACACAGTACCGAATTAATGTAACAAATAAAGCTGAAGAAAATTATCACCCGTTAAAATGACCATAATGGTCCTCCCAAATAAGTTCTCTAATTACAGTCTTCGTAGTGTTGGCAAAAATTTGCGTAGGTATGCCGCATCATTCAGCAGTTTTAATAGATAACACTCGAAGAACTGTAGCCAATTTTGGACGTCACTGCCATGATGCTGTAGATGCAGCGAAATGTGAAGAGAATGAAATGCGATGGAACGTAATGATAGCAGAACACTCGTTTAGTTGAACACTCTCGTACTTCCGAGGGCATCTTAGCGACATTTGCATTTTGTGTTACTACTGCTCAAATGTTAATTACATTTCTTTCATGATTTGCTCTTCTTTTTCCTTACCGTATTTTATTCTCCACATCTCCAGTTCCTACAACACTTTTTTATAAAATTTGCAAAGACAGACCGTTAGTACTAGGCACGATCTAGATACTCTACAGCATACAACCGCACCGCTGATCTAATAGTTTGGCTATATTCGCCATAAGCGATATTCACTTTTTCGAATGTCGTATTAATTCTATATGTCTCAATACCTTTACGGGCAAGTTACATGATTGATACAACAGCAGAACACGGAATGATGTGCTACAAGCACACTGGTAGACACAAGAACCATTCCCGAATTACGTATTTGTTTGTATCTGATATAATAGGCCACACGATTCCCTAACCTCTTCTCCTGACGGCGGGAATGTGGTTTGCGGCGCTGTTATCTGGATACTATTTGCTCAAATCCCATGCATGTCATGTCGTTGCAGTTCTGTTAGAAGCTGCTTTCGAGTGCAACAGGGAAAAGTATATAGTTGTATAAGGAACAAATTAAAGTCGGTGTCATGATTCGGCGAGTATAAACCAGACCTGTCACTCTGGACTGTGCTAACTTTGTCGTATTTCAAATGCTGCAAGCGAGGCATAGATTGAAAGCATAGACTGAAAGAGCAGTTTGGGAATGGCAACGGATCATGTAACACGTACTGGGGTTAAAACGTTTCTTGTGTTAGTAACACAGAATAACATTCAGTTGAACATTGAGCTCAGAATGTGCCCCGACTTGATGCATTATAAACTGAATAAATTTTGTTACCTTGCGAGGCACTGACAAAAACGTTTACCTGTTTAGCGTTATAGTTTTAATTTCGTATTTGATTTGGTCTAAATGGAAGCTCTTTTTACATTATTTAATTTCATAATTTTATACAAAACCAAACTGATAAGTGAAGTTGAATGGGAACTAGACGCTGAGAGCAGCCCGCATGATATATGAGCCCCGGAGTAAGCTAAGCGGAACTTTGAACATTTATTACGGCTTTCCAGTGACACCTCTTGGTGGGTGCTGTACTGGAGGTTCATTAGCACAGTTTTTTCTGTCTTTCCATATGCATAAGTTCGTCTCTATGTTCGTACTTTATTTATTAAATTATTTATTTAATTCTTCCCGGATTATTTCGACCTGAACGTCGGTAAACAGAAGGGCTTGCACTCGAGTGGAAGAGAGAGTAACAGACAACTCTGCCCAAACCTACATTTCTTGTCTCTCAGGCGTAACTTACATATGATATTCTAGAGCCACGAAAGTATTACTATAATTGGCCTGAGCGTGAGCGTTAGCGTAAGTATGGAAGCCCTAATTGCCATTTTAGTATTCATTGCTGTAGAGACTCATAGAGTGTTAGCAACGTCTAGAATTTATAATGTTGAGTTCCGTTATTGAGGTCAGCAGGTAATATCGACAGTAATCACTTGTTGTACCGCATACAGCTGCAAATGACTAGTGCAATTAATGGTGGGTATCCACAGGCATCAGGTTCCATGCTGTATACAGTTCTTCCTATAGTCTTAGGAGAGTGAGCTGTGAAATATTGACACGGTGGTAAAGATGGCTCCTCAGATGTTGAGAACCAGAAAAACTGAGGGGTAGGGATGGACTTTTAACTCCTTACTATGCTCTCGTCCAGCAATTTACAAAAACTTCCAGCGTGTGCAAAGGCACATTATTGTGCCCACAGTTCCCATTAGTACTGTCTTGATGTCATTAACGTATGAAAATGATAGTAGTGAGTTTATTTGTTGCCGTATTAGCCATGGCTATTCTCCACATGCATTATTGCAATTACATGACGACATTAACACGTTCTATAAACCATAGTGCTTCCCCCATTAAAACAGGAGCCTGTAAATTACACTGAATAACGAGTGTTCAATGGAAACACAGATAACATCGGATGTTCCGGTAGTAAATAGAATAAGTATGTTAACGTTCTCAGAATACTTGAATTATTTAACAGACATGGTCACTATAAGTATCGAATTCAACTCTTATAATGCTTTTGCCTAGAGGGAAGTATCGTCCTTAGATGATCGTAAGGAAATGCAGAACATCTTTTACACTCCACTTTGTGTAATAAATGGCATTGCTCTTTAAATCTGTATAAATGCAAGGTAATGTCCACACGATTATTCTATTTAAGCACAATGACAGGGAAAAAATCGCAGGACCAAGAAGGAATCGTGCGACATAAACGGAAATTGATAGGCGTGTTCCTACATCTGGAAGATCTACATCTACGTCTACATAGATACTCTGCAAATCACATTTAAGTGGCTGGCAGAGGGTAATGATGTCTATTCAGATTTAGTCCTGCTGTGATAATGCAAAATAGGTTTACTTTAAATACTCCTTGCAACGGCCGTTAATTACCTTTGACACTGGAGGTGGGAGCTCGTGCTAGCCAAGATTGCCTGTAAGGCGACAAAGATGGACGTCACTGCTGGTAGTGGTAGCCACGAGATTGTACGGTTCCAAGAAGACCGGGCTCCGGACGGCCACGTCGCAGTACCGAGAGGGACGACCACCTTGTTTGGCGTATGGCTCCGGCTTATCGAACTGCATCCGCATCAGCAATGTGAGCAGCAGTTGCTGCCGCAGTGACACAACCAACTGTTACAAACCGGTTACTTGTGGTACAGCTCCGAGCATTTCATTGACCCTAGGTGCATTCCATTCACCCGAAACCACCGCCATTTTCAACTTCAGTGGTGTCAAGCGAGAGCTCATTGGAGGGCAGGGTGCAGACCTATTGTGTTTTCTGATGAAAGCTGCTTCGGGGCCAGTAATGGACGTGCGTTTGATAGGAGATGGCCAGCTGAGGACCTGCAACCAATATGTCTATGTGCTAGACACATTGGAGCTAAACCTGGAGTTATGGTGTGGGGTGTGATTTCGTATAACAGCAGGAGCACTCTCATGGATATCCCATTCACTCTGACTGCAAATCTGTACGTCAGTCTGGTGATTCCACCTGTTGTGCTGCCATTCATGAACAGCACTCCAGAGGGTCATGTCCATTGTAATTATCCGGGCTGCTATGCCGTGGTCGGTTGATGAATTCTGTCTCAATTCCCAACGTTTCGTCCCCGTCTGCGGAGGACATCTTCAAGGGGGTCTGTAGCTCGATGGAAAGTCCAACACACCCACTGGCTCGCCACTGACGGGGGACATCTTCAAGGGGATCTGTAGCTCGATGGAAGGTCCAACACACCCACTGGCTCGCCACTGACTGCCAGTGGGTGTGTTGGACCTTCTATCGAGCTACAGACCCCCTTGAAGATGTCCTCCGCAGACGGGGACGAAACGTTGGGAATTGACACAGAATTCATCAACCGACCACGGCATAACAGCCCGGATAATTATAATGGACATTACATTTCCCGCCGTGAAAGTCTACATTTTAGTATTCCACAGGGTGTTTTCCGACAGAATACCGCTCGCCCAGATCCCGCTGTCGTAACCCAACATGCTCTACAGAGTGTCCACATGTTGCCTTGTCCTGTTCAATCACCAGATCTATCTCCAATCTAGCACATACTGGAAACAGTTGGACGACAACTCCAGCGTCATCCTCAACCAGCACTGACCGTCCCTATATTGACCGACCAAGCGCAACAGGCATGGAACTCCATCCCACAAACTGTTGCACCTGTACAACACAATGCATGCACGTCCGCATGCTCTCATTCAACATTCTGGCTGCTACACCGGTTATTAATGTAGCAGCATTTCACATTTGCATTGGCTTACTCGCACTTACAGTAACCTATGATCTTTCAGTGTCAGTCACTTAAATACACTCCTGGAAATGGAAAAAAGAACACATTGACACCGGTGTGTCAGACCCACCATACTTGCTCCGGACACTGCGAGAGGGCTGTACAAGCAATGATCACACGCACGGCACAGCGGACACACCAGGAACCGCGGTGTTGGCCGTCGAATGGCGCTAGCTGCGCAGCATTTGTGCACCGCCGCCGTCAGTGTCAGCCAGTTTGCCGTGGCATACGGAGCTCCATCGCAGTCTTTAACACTGGTAGCATGCCGCGACAGCGTGGACGTGAACCGTATGTGCAGTTGACGGACTTTGAGCGAGGGCGTATAGTGGGCATGCGGGAGGCCGGGTGGACGTACCGCCGAATTGCTCAACACGTGGGGCGTGAGGTCTCCACAGTACATCGATGTTGTCGCCAGTGGTCGGCGGAAGGTGCACGTGCCCGTCGACCTGGGACCGGACCGTAGCGACGCACGGATGCACGCCAAGACCGTAGGATCCTACGCAGTGCCGTAGGGGACCGCACCGCCACTTCCCAGCAAATTAGGGACACTGTTGCTCCTGGGGTATCGGCGAGGACCATTCGCAACCGTCTCCATGAAGCTGGGCTACGGTCCCGCACACGTTAGGCCGTCTTCCGCTCACGCCCCAACATCGTGCAGCCCGCCTCCAGTGGTGTCGCGACAGGCGTGAATGGAGGGACGAATGGAGACGTGTCGTCTTCAGCGATGAGAGTCGCTTCTGCCTTGGTGCCAATGATGGTCGTATGCGTGTTTGGCGCCGTGCAGGTGAGCACCACAATCAGGACCGCATACGACCGAGGCACACAGGGCCAACACCCGGCATCATGGTGTGGGGAGCGATCTCCTACACTGGCCGTACACCACTGGTGATCGTCGAGGGGACACTGAATAGTGCACGGTACATCCAAACCGTCATCGAACCCATCGTTCTACCATTCCTAGACCGGCAAGGGAACTTGCTGTTCCAACAGGACAATGCACGTCCGCATGTATCCCGTGCCACCCAACGTGCTCTAGAAGGTGTAAGTCAACTACCCTGTCCAGCAAGATCTCCGGATCTGTCCCCCATTGAGCATGTTTGGGACTGGATGAAGCGTCGTCTCACGCGGTCTGCACGTCCGGCACGAACGCTGGTCCAGCTGAGGCGCCAGGTGGAAATGGCATGGCAAGCCGTTCCACAGGACTACATCCAGCATCTCTACGATCGTCTCGATGGGAGAATAGCAGCCTGCATTGCTGGAAAGGTGGATATACACTGTACTAGTGCCGACATTGTGCATGCTCTGTTGCCTGTGTCTATGTGCCTGTGGTTCTGTCAGTGTGATCATGTGATGTATCTGACCCCAGGAATGTGTCAATAAAGTTTCCCCTTCCTGGGACAATGAAGTCACGGTGTTCTTATTTCAATTTCCAGGAGTGTATGTTAAAATAACGTACGGGAATGCAGCCGGTTGACTTTGTCTACAAGCGCCGATATTTCGATAGGAGCACATTCTGCCATTTTCAAAGCGAAAATGTAGAATGAAAGCGCTGTGCAAGCGAATTTAAAATCTCAACACACACACACACACACACACACACACACGGTAAACACCAGCGCCGTCACAAACGAAAGGCCGCGCAGGATTAGCCGAGCGGTCTCTGGCGCTACAGACATGTCCTGTGCGGATGGTCCCGGCGGAGGTTCGAGTACTCAAAAATGGTTCAAATGGCTCTGAGCACTATGGGACTCAACTGCTGTGGTCATAAGTCCCCTAGAACTTAGAACTACTTAAACCTAACTAACCTAAGGACATCACACACATCCATGCCCGAGGCAGGATTCGAACCTGCGACCGTAGCGGTCGTGCGGTTCCAGACTGTAGCGCCTTTAACCGCTCGGCCACTCCGGCCGGCTTCGAGTCCTCCCTCGGGCATGGGTGTGTGTGTTTGTCCTTGTGGTAATTTAGGTTAAGTAGTGTGTAACCTTAGGGACTGATGACCTTAGCAGTTAAGGCCCATAAGATTTCACACACATTTGAACATTTTTGAACAAACAAAAGATGACCACCCTCACAAGTTACCGATAGTGAAATAATAATCAACCTGTGAGATAGCATAGACTCTGTCCTTCCGTATTTTGACAAGTAAGAGGGCAGGATTCCATGCAGAATTCAAACCAAAACCACCATCTCCATTTATAAATTTACTTGTTAATTCAGTTTGAACAGATTCGTTTTTAACACTGTCCCAGTAGCTGGAAGTGTGTGTCAGAGTCTCCGTGTTGTTATACTCCATATGACGACCGGTGTCAAGACGGTGTTCTGTAATGGCGGATTTGCTCGACTGTTGTAAGCGTGTGTCGCTAATGCTCAGTGCACACGTCGCCCACATTCCTAATAGTCTGACCAAGATAAGATTTCGAGGAGCATGTCTTGCAGCCGGCAGGTTTGAAACCTGTGTGCTTTCTCAGATATGTAGACGCTACTTTTGTTATTTGGCCTCATGTCAATCAGAGTGAGAACGACGTTCTAGAACACCTGAATTCAATGAACCTGAGTTTTCGTTTCACGATGGAGTTGGAAAGGGACAGCTGTCTTCCCTTTCTTGATGTGCTGGTCAGGAGGAAGGTGGATGGGGCGTTGCGACATACTGTTTATAGGGAGCTTACTTCTCACATTGATTTGTACCTGCAGGCTGACAATTATCACCACCCGTCTCTCGACCAAGTGTGCGCCGGATGAGTGATGATAATACTGAGCTGGTACCAAAGTCTACGTACTTTTTGCCTCACGCAGGGTGTATTTCGAACAGGATTGGTCGCAGTTTGCGGTATTATGATGTGAAGTGTGTTTTACGACCACTATGTAAGATCAGGGTCCACTTAAGTTCCGTAAAGGACGATCATGGTTTGCGCAAAGAGTGTGTCTGCCGTATTCCTTACACTTGTGCAGCTGTGGCATGTTATATATTGGCCAGACTATCAGGACTGTGGAGGACCGGCGTACTGACAAGGGAACCTCCCCATCGCACCCCCCTCAGATTTAGTTGTAAGTTGGCACAGTGGATAGGCCTTGAAAAACTGAACACAGATCAATCGAGAAAACAGGAAGAAGTTGTGTGGAACTATGAAAAAAATAATCAAAATATACAAACTGAGTAGTCCATGCGCAAGATATGCAAAATCAAGGATAATGTGAGTACACGAGCGCCGTGGTCCCGTGGTTAGCGTAAGCAGCTGCCGAAGGTGGGGTCCTTGGTTCAAGTCTTCCCTTGAGTAAAAATTTTATTTTCGCAAAGTTATGATCTGTCCGTTCGTTCATTGACGTCTCTGTTCACTGTAATAAGTTTAGTGTCTGTGGTCTGCGACCGCACCGCAAAACCGTGCGATTAGTAGACGAAAGGACGTGCCTCTCTAATGGGAACCGAAAACATTTGATCGCAAGGTCATAGGTCAACCGATTCCTCCACAGGAAAACACGTCTGATATATTCTATACGACACTGGTGACGGCATGTGCGTCACATGACAGGAATATGTTGTCGACCCACCTAACTTGTACACTTGGCGAATGGGTAAAAAGATTGTTCTACCTTGCCAGATTTAGGTTTTCTTGTGGATGTGATAACCACTCACAAAAAAGTAATGAAAACATAAGACTTTATCACATAAACTGAAAATAAAAAATTAAAATTTTCAATCCAGAGAAGACTTGAACCAAGGACTTTTCATTCCACAGGTGTGCACACGAACCCTGAGACCACGGCGCGCCTTCAACCTCTTTACTTTATGTTGCCTATCTTACGATTGGACTATTCAGTTTGTATATTTTGCTTATTTTTTTCATAGTTCCATAAAACTTCTTCCTGTTTTCTAGATTGATCTGTGTTCAGTTTTTCAAGGCCTATTCACTGTGCCAACTTATAACTAAATCTGAGGGGGGTGCGATGGGGAGGTTCCCTTGTGAGCATAAGCGGCAGACACGCTTACAACAGCAGAGTTAATCCGCCATTGCAGAACATTGTCATGATGTTGGTAATCCTACGGGATATAATAACGAAGAGATTAAATTAGCAAGTAACCTTATAAATAGATATGGGGCTTCTTGTTTGAATTCTGCATGCAATCTTGCTCCCTCACTTGTCAGAAAACAGAGGAACAAAGTTTACGCTAACTCACCGGTTGATAATTAATTTCACTATCGATAATTTCTGTGGTTGGTAATCTATGCTTTGCGATGGCGCTAGTTTTACAGTGTGTGTTGTGTGTGTGTGTGTTGTCTTTATGGAGTTTCTGTGTAAACGGAGGTTTTAAATTCGCTGGCACAGCGCTTACTTGCTGCAGTTTTGGTTTAAAAATGACAGGGTGTACTCCTGCCGAAATATCGGCGGTTGTCGACGACGTCACCCAGCTGCATTCCCGTGCTTTATTTGAACATTGTACCCGGGAGAAACTAAGGCATTACTTAAATATGTTACCTAGACAAATGTATTCCAGAAATTTAATTACTTTGTGTTAATTATATTTTGGTGTTACAATTTTTTCCGTAAGTGTGTGTAGGGACAATACTAAGAAGCAATATAAAATGAGACGAAGGTCATGTAAAATTAGTGGTAGTGAAGCCAAATAGAGCATTTAGAATTATTAAAAATTTGGTAAGGAAGTGCAGCGCATCTATAAAGGAAACCGCATACAAGCAATTAGCGCAACCAACACTAGAATACTGATAAGCGGTTGGAATTTTAATCACGTAGTCATGATTCTAAATATCGATAAAAGCCTGGGACCCACTGATAGAATTCAGCAGATCGGCACGGGTCTTACGAAAGCGTAACGTATGTTCTCAAGTTATTCAAATGGAGTTCTCTGGGAGATTGGTGTGTTTGCTCTTTACAATGTTGCATAAATTTACACTACCGGTAATTGAGGAAGAATGTGGTGCAATTCTGCTCCGTATGTCATACAAGTTGCTTGTTAATGATTAGAATGAGATAAAAGATGTTAGAGTGTGTACAAGAGTGTGTGGACACTTATCCTTTGCTCATAACGGCAACGGTTTGTTAGTTGTTTGTTTGGTTGGTTCGTTGGTTGCGAGTTAAAGGACCGAACAGCGAAGTTATCAGACGCTCGGTCCGGAGTAGTTAATGCGGCAGGAACGTGCCCTGATGATGACAGTACGTAAGAGTTGTAAAATCGAGGCATTTGATGCAAGACTGATGCCAGATCTGAAAAAAAAATCGGAGAAGTGTATGTACTGAGTCGATACGTGGGTCTGAGCAGACGAGGGGTCTCCCAAGGCTCGTCCATTTTGAGGGAAACCCCCACCACAGCCGACCCGATTGAGGGCGATAACAGTTACAGGTTAAAGGATGCCTTCTAGTCGTGAGATTCGGAACAGTAAAAGTGATAAGGCTAAGAACGTAATGGTTGGTCAATAGTAAGAACAAGATGATAGAAACAGGTAAAGCAGCAAGTGTGTGTCCCCAGGGCCCCCGTGTGCAACGGGTACCATCCCACTCACAGCCGTCGCTCCCCTGATCCTTCATAGTCGAGGCGTTAAAGAGCACTCACCATTCAATAGAGCGCTACCACAAAAATGGAAAATAAGGTGTGGCAAATAAAGAGGCTGACCGTGTCTAAAAGCAATTAAAACAGTGTAAAAGAGCTGTGAAAGAAGCAACTGACGAAGGAGATACAGAGGAGGGTCTCCATGCAGAAGATGACGCATCTAACCCGACTACACTGCTCCCGCCCGAACGCAGTTTAAAACTTTAAATCTGAAAATAAAAGCCACTTCCATGGACCAAACGCAGAACCAGTTTATCTGGCCAGGAATCGTCCACCGGTATTAGAGGCCAAGAATTTGGAAGACCTTGCTTAGCAGTGAAGGTAAGAAGGAGGGGGATTTCATCAGGATGCGAACTATTGTCTGTAAGGCGCAGCAATCACAATGTGGGGGTGGTTTGTTGCATAAAACAAAACAAAAAATGGTTAATCTGGTATGACTGGGGCTACGGCGTCATAGAATGGCTGATTCCCTTCGGGAGGAGAGAATCTTTCACTGCAGAGTTTTTTTTTTCATTTCCGACTGAGCAGAGGTCTAATTTGTCCTGCATATCCGAACCTAAGAATGTGGGGCCAGTAATCGCTTCTCTAGCCGAACGGTCGGCCAGTTCTCGCCCTGAGATACCTACATTATCGGGCACACAGAAAAAGACAACTGAGCAGGCAGTACGACTAATGTCAGAGAGAAAGGTCATAAATAGCAGATGTCACAGAGTGACAAGAGTAACAGTGATCAGTGGCCTGGATATTTGCTCACTGAGTCACTGCAAATTAAAACTCGATCAAAGGAGGTGTTTTTAATAAAATGGAGGGCTCTGTTAATGGTTATCAGCTCCGCTGTAAAGACATTACATGTTCCCAGAAACGAATGTCGTTTCTGTACGGTGGGAGATTCAAAATCGTATCACGTACTATCCATGGTTTTCGAGTTGTCAGTGTAAATGATGGGAGCCCCCTGATACGCTTGGAGAACTCAAACGCAACTCAAGCCGAAAGGTCATGAGAGCGACTGAAACTTTAGCACTGTGCAATAGATTGGTGAGGTACGATCCCAACTTTGGGAAGGAGAATCTCTATGAGACTAATCTGGAACTCGCCCAGTCGAATACCATGATGATGGACTCAGCCTAACAGTTCCTAAGATGATAGTGTCTCCGAACCATAAGACTTGCAAACACAGTGCAGTTGGGACGACTCCAGAGCCCAATAAATACACTCCTGGAAATTGAAATAAGAACACCGTGAATTCATTGTCCCAGGAAGGGGAAACTTTATTGACACATTCCTGGGGTCAGATACATCACATGATCACACTGACAGAACCACAGGCACATAGACACAGGCAACAGAGCATGCACAATGTCGGCACTAGTACAGTGTATATCCACCTTTCGCAGCAATGCAGGCTGCTATTCTCCCATGGAGACGATCGTACAGATGCTGGATGTAGTCCTGTGGAACGGCTTGCCATGCCATTTCCACCTGGCGCCTCAGTTGGACCAGCGTTCGTGCTGGACGTGCAGACCGCGTGAGACGACGCTTCATCCAGTCCCAAACATGCTCAATGGGGGACAGATCCGGAGATCTTGCTGGCCAGGGTAGTTGACTTACACCTTCTAGAGCACGTTGGGTGGCACGGGATACATGCGGACGTGCATTGTCCTGTTGGAACAGCAAGTTCCCTTGCCGGTCTAGGAATGGTAGAACGATGGGTTCGATGACGGTTTGGATGTACCGTGCGCTATTCAGTGTCCCCTCGACGATCACCAGTGGTGTACGGCCAGTGTAGGAGATCGCTCCCCACACCATGATGCCGGGTGTTGGCCCTGTGTGCCTCGGTCGTATGCAGTCCTGATTGTGGCGCTCACCTGCACGGTGCCAAACACGCATACGACCATCATTGGCACCAAGGCAGAAGCGACTCTCATCGCTGAAGACGACACGTCTCCATTCGTCCCTCCATTCACGCCTGTCGCGACACCACTGGAGGCGGGCTGCACGATGTTGGGGCGTGAGCGGAAGACCGCCTAACGGTGTGCGGGACCGTAGCCCAGCTTCATGGAGACGGTTGCGAATGGTCCTCGCCGATACCCCAGGAGCAACAGTGTCCCTAATTTGCTGGGAAGTGGCGGTGCGATCCCCTACGGCACTGCGTAGGATCCTACGGTCTTGGCGTGCATCCGTGCGTCGCTGCGGTCCGGTCCCAGGTCGACGGGCACGTGCACCTTCCGCCGACCACTGGCGACAACATCGATGTACTGTGGAGACATCACGCCCCACGTGTTGAGCAATTCGGCGGTACGTCCACCCGGCCTCCCGCATGCCCACTATACGCCCTCGCTCAAAGTCCGTCAACTGCACATACGGTTCACGTCCACGCTGTCGCGGCATGCTACCAGTGTTAAAGACTGCGATGGAGCTCCGTATGGCACGGCAAACTGGCTGACACTGACGGCGGCGGTGCACAAATGCTGCGCAGCTAGCGCCATTCGACGGCCAACACCGCGGTTCCTGGTGTGTCCGCTGTGCCGTGCGTGTGATCATTGCTTGTACAGCCCTCTCGCAGTGTCCGGAGCAAGTATGGTGGGTCTGACACACCGGTGTCAATGTGTTCTTTTTCCATTTCCAGGAGTGTATAAAGAAGAGTAGTATGACCAACACCCCAAGAGGTGTAGGCGAGGAATCAGAGAGCTTCTGCAGGCAGCTAGTCTTTACTTGACGAATATGGGACAGCCAAGTTATTTCTTATCAAAGTGAAGGCCCAAAACACGGGACTGTGCGACCACGTCCTAGCACTGTGTATCCAAGTATTCCGGGTCATTATAAACCATAACACAATGGCCGGCATTTTTGCAGGAGAGTGTTTGAAACCATGGGAAAGGGTCCAAGCGAAGGCCCTTCAGACGCTGCCTTGGAGCTGGTGTTCAGTATTGGCTACGGAGTCGGAGGTGCACCAAATGCAAAAGTCGTCAAATACAGTGCGGAGGTGATTAGTAACCCTAGGCAATTGATTGAGTAAGAGTGTGACACTCAGCACAGAGCCCTGTGAGACGCCGTTGTCTTGGACCCGTGAGAGCTGCGTGACGTACCAACTCGAATCCGGAGCAACCTGCGGAGGCGCGATGCGTTGCTGCTGTGTATAAAGTTCCACTCACGTCGTGGTGAATCTCTTCTCACTCGCACGTCTCCATGAATTTGCTGAAATGCAGTTCTCAGCCGGAAAAAGCTACAGAAAAGACAGCTGTACCTCGTAACCACAAGTCGCACTAAAATTTGTTTTGTTGGTGATAGGAAAGTATATTAGATTGCATAGAAACTATATACGAGGTGTGGCTAGAAAAAAACCGGACTAGTACTGGTGAAACAATAAAACGAATGCAATAAGGCTGAAAGTCGCGTGGCCTGTCACGTGACTCGATCCGCCTACTGCTCGAGTTTCATCTGCCTCCTGCACTCAGTCTGCCCGTGGCGTCTGTTTTAAGTAGTTGACGTTTTGTCTGTGCGTCGGAAAATGTTGAGTGTACAGAAAGAACAGCGTGTTAACATCAAATTTTGTTTCAAACTAGGAAAATCTGCAAGTGAAACGTTTGTAATGTTACAACAAGTGTACGGCGATGATTGTTTATCGCGAACACAAGTGTTTGAGTGGTTTAAACGATTTAAAGATGGCCGCGAAGACACCAGTGATGACACTCGCACTGGCAGACCATTGTCAGCAAAAACTGATGCAAACATTGAAAAAATCGGTAAACTTGTTCGACACTTTCCTTGTCAACTCCTGTTAACTCAGACACTGCTCTGATTGTTAAACCACTCAAACACTTGTGTTCGCGATAAACAATCATCGCCGTACACTTGTTGTAACATTACAAACGTTTCACTTGCAGATTTTCCTAGTTTGAAACAAAATTTGATGTTAACACGCTGTTCTTTCTGTACACTCAACATTTTCCGACGCACAGACAAAACGTCAACTACTTAAAACAGACGCCACGGGCAGACTGAGTGCAGGAGGCAGATGAAACTCGAGCAGTAGGCGGAGCGAGAGGCACGTGACAGGCCACGTCCACTCGAACGTCTGACGCCATCTGTTTTGCGCGTGACTCACTGCACGTCCGTTTTCTGCTGTTACGATGCTAATAGGCACGACGTAAGGCGTTACGCTTCAAAGCGGTGGGATAAAAACTGCCGAATAAACATCAACAGGGAGCCTCGAGCCTCGTAAGTCCCAATCAAGTAGGGTAAGTAAAATATCATGGCGGCAAGCCGTGTATATGACTTATGTATGTCAAAAAATTTGTTATAAGTTGCTGCCGTCTAGATAAATGCTTTCGGATCCAGTTTCCAACCTAATCACATGATCGGTTGTCTATCATCCCTCTTGGATGCCACTTCATTATAGTGACAAAACGGCTCCGAGATTAAAGAACACAGAATAATCTGCGATAAAATATCCTTTCCTGCAGCTTGCAGAGCACTTTGGTGAGGCTCATCGGTTAGTAGACGTCGATACGCGTTGGGATTGTGCCTGGCTTCTGGATTAGGGAGATGGTACTATCTCGACCATTTGAAGGGAAGACACCTTCGAGCAAAATATGGTTGAAAGCCACGAATAGATGTAACTTTGAGTAACATTCAGATGTTGGATCATTTGATTATGAACTGAATCAGGGTCTGGGGATGTATCGTGAAACGAAGCAAGGGCCTGAAGCAATTCCCAGTCAGTGAAAGGTTCGTTATGTAAGTTGACTTGGCGGGAAGTGAAACATGGGGGAATGTCTTCAACTTGTTGTTTCTAGAGTTGAAACGTGGCCGGCTGAGAAGAGGACGCTAACGCTGTCGCAAAGTGTGATGCAAGGCCTGCAGCAAGAACCTAAGCATTGGTTCAAACACCACCCTGAAGGAAAAGACCCGGGACCGACCCATAATAATACGGAGCCTGGTCGACATCTGGGAGGAAGTGGCATACATTCCTAAAGAGGAGACACAGCACTCCCAGCACTCATTCTTGCTGTGCTTAATCACGTAGCGAATCTTAGCGTGCAGTCGCTTAAAAGTGAGGAGGGCGGTCTCCGAAGGGTGCCGCTTGAGGTGTTGCAGGGTCCTACGACGACAACGATTTGCTGCTGCAATGACTTTAGTCAACCGTGGAACTGGCCAGCGGTGGATTGGTTGGTTGGTTGGTTGTTTGGGGGAAGAGACCAAACAGCGAGGTTATCGGTCTCATAGGGTTAGGGAAGGATGGGGAAGGAATTCGGCCGTGCCCTTTCAAAGGAACCATCCCGGCATTTGCCTGGAGTGATTTAGGGAAATCACCCAGCGGTGGAGCCTGCCTGTAGAAAGAGGAGTAGCTGAGAGCTCTATAGAAAGCGGACAGAACGACCCCGTCATGTCGGACTGGCTACCGCAACGGCGTTTAAGAGCATGTATGAGTCTACGCAGTTATTGTGCACAGAAGGTCGTCAACACTGGAGGCAGTAGGTGCTATTTAAGGCGTTCTTGCCCAGTCGGTCCATTTTTTTTTTTAAATTTAGAAAATGGAGGCCAAGCCCAGAAAGAAACCCAAATTACTTTAGCTGAAAAGTGATATAAAGGTAGTGAATGAACCTGTCGACTAAAGAAATCTGCACCTAGGTAAATGGCTGGATCAGCATCAAAGGCTATCACCATGGGAAACAAGGTAGTTGAAAATGAGAGGTGAGAGATTGCAGTACAAGAAAGGAATTAGGCGCTGCAATAGCTTGAAGCCCCGTCTTCGTCACGCACGTACGAAGGAATCGTGAGCCGCCTGAGGGGAAAATGCTGCTGGAATCTGTCCGATAATCGGTAATATTGGAGCGAAGTACCTTCCACAGTACCCTGTAAAGCAGTTTTCAGAGTAGGTATATAGATCACAAGTTATATTTGCAGAATGCTTGCAGAGTGTTCGTTCTAGGATACTTCTCACCCAGTGCTACACATGCGTCCAGTGAAGCAGCTGATAATTAAAGGTTTGCGGCTACCCATTGTATGTGCTAGTCAAATTATTTACTTATTTTATAAGCTAAAATCAAAATTCAAAGTTGATCTTCAGTGATCGTTCAGATATCTTTAACTGCGTCCTTTACAAAGTCCTAGTGTAGGTTACTTCGTCATCGGTTAATAAATAATATTGCGTTTCTGCTGTAATTGATGGGTAAGGAATGAACTGAAGGAATGGGATGGTATATGGCGATGCTGCCGAACCAACATCTCCCCGAAAGTAACAATGCAGTCTGCTTAATGTTTCCACCCTACTGACAGATCGCCAGTAACAATGTCGCTTACTTATACTTCATGAGACAATGCAGCAAGGTTTTAGATTTCTTACAGAACGATGGCTCATAGCATACTGGTCACAAATTTCATGGAATCGCCTACTGCTACCCTACTGTCCGCAGCTCGTGGTCGTGCGGTAGCGTTCTCGCTTCCCGCGCCCGGGTTCCCGGGTTCGATTCCCGGCGGGGTCAGAGATTTTCTCTGCCTCGTGATGACTGGGTGTTGTGTGACGTCCTTAGGTTAGTTAGGTTTAAGTAGTTCTAGGGGACTGATGACCATAGATGTTAAGTCCCATAGTGCTCAGAGCCATCTGAACTTTTTTTTTTTTTTTCTCGTCAATTTCTGGTCATGAAACTGTGGTCCTCCAGAAGTATTCGAGTCGATTACTTTTAATAAGCACATTGCTTAAATAGTTTACCTTAGTGACACCATGTTAAGGCTTTAGATTTCTATCAAGAAAGATAACAATTTAAGATTTAATTGTGGGATTTATCACAAGATAGTTTCCTCTGGTTTTGTAGGAGCACACCTGGAAGAATATAATAAACGTTTAGAAACCGGCATTCCAAGACAGAATTCCTTACTAAAACAGAAGCGTAGATGGGATTACAAAAAAAAACGTACTGGTTCATGATCTACATACCGTTTGAAGTAGTGCAGTAGCACGAAGAATTTGTATAATGGCAGGAAAAGGAATGGCCCCTGCGGAGACAGAGTATGTTCAAGAAACAGGAAGCCCACAGCCCACGCGGAGACTGCAGCCCAGTCACCGAGGCGTAGGCGGCTGACAATCCCTACAGAGCGAGGAAGTACCGAGTGTAACGAGAAGCGCGCATTTCCTGCTGCTTTCGCTGCGTCATTTGGAACGGTCGCGGAGCAGCTCCCTTTCAGCTTGTGCGCCGAGCAGCCAAACAAATGCACTGCCTTCTGCTACGACCAGCCTGAATGCGATTCGAGATTCCGCGTCGTAGACCACAGCTGCTGCATTGCTCATTAAAATTCGCGGACGCTTCCTTCCCTTTTCTTCTATTAATGAAAAGGTGGTTCCAGCCTTAGTTCAGTATACTACACCTAGCGTCTCCCCGGATGTCGATCTATAACTCTGGGTGTGAGGAACCAACGGAATCTACGATAATCTCCCTTGCTGTTCATCAGCATTTCAGTATTTCAGTATTTCTCAATTCTCGATTTTCTTTCACCATTTTCGTGGCGAACGTCTAAAATTAGCGCCATAGTTGGGCGTAAGGGCAATTTGAGCTGTGATCCGTATACTATTCTTTAACCCTGGTGATTGATGTTCTAGTCATGCATTCCCTCAGTTCAGACAACACGATGATAATACATTGACGAAATTTGAGTTTCAAAGTACCATTTCTTCGTTTGATTAACTACACATATAAATCAGTATATGTTGGAAGATAGCGCTAGAAAATCCGTTCCAATATTAGTTGCTACGTAACTTTAGAAAACAATGAAAATACTCATCTGGAATATTCGATGAAGTTCGTGGCTACGTTCGTTTTCCAAAACATTTTGGGATATGATGCCTGAAGAGGTCCAGGCTTTTCACGTTGTCGTAAAGATATTTAAAAGGTCACTTTCAAAATAAATACTGGATTCATGATTGATGAATTTGTATTTCTCCTCAAAAATGATAATTCACGAAAGTTGTCATTTATGTTACATACGATTTGGACCACACTCAATATTTCACCTCGTGTTACACAAAGGCATGTATTAGTCCTTCCTTCCCACGTCCATTCACTACTACTACTCTACCAAGCAGAGACAGTTTCCTGCACGCACATGAACTGATTCGATGTAAACTAGTCAGGTCATAAGATTTGTTCACGGTATACTTTTCAAACTCTGTGCAAAAAAAAAAAAAAAAAAAAATAGAAGAAAAAGCCTCTCGTTTACATACGATGTAAAACAAGATGTTTGCCCAATGAGTATCTGTACATATGAGAGACTTCATAGCGAGAGTAGGATTTCATGCAGGAAACTAAAATTTACAGTCCATTCAAACAAAACCTCAATTCCAGATATAGTACGAGGGCAGTTCAATAAGTAATGCAACACATTTTTTTTCTCGGCCAATTTTGGTTGAAAAAACCGGAAATTTCTTGTGGAATATTTTCAAACATTCCCGTTTCGTCTCGTATAGTTTCATTGACTTCCGACAGGTGGCAGCGCTGTACAGAGCTGTTAAAATGGCGTCTGTAACGGATGTGCGTTGCAAACAACGGGCAGTGATCGAGTTTCTTTTGGCGGAAAAACAGGGCATCTCAGATATTCATAGGCGCTTGCAGAATGTCTACGGTGATCTGGCAGTGGACAAAAGCACGGTGAGTCGTTGGGCAAAGCGTGTGTCATCATTGCCGCAAGGTCAAGCAAGACTGTCTGATCTCCCGCGTGCGGGCCGGCCGTGCACAGCTGTGACTCCTGCAATGGCGGAGCGTGCGAACACACTCGTTCGAGATGATCGACGGATCACCATCAAACAACTCAGTGCTCAACTTGACATCTCTGTTGGTAGTGCTGTCACAATTGTTCACCAGTTGGGATATTCAAAGGTTTGTTCCCGCTGGGTCCCTCGTTGTCTAACCGAACACCATAGAGAGCAAAGGAGAACCATCTGTGCGGAATTGCTTGCTCGTCATGTGGCTGAGGGTGACAATTTCTTGTCAAAGATTGTTACAGGCGATGAAACATGGGTTCATCACTTCGAACCTGAAACAAAACGGCAATCAATGGAGTGGCGCCACACCCACTCCCCTACCAAGAAAAAGTTTAAAGCCATACCCTCAGCCGGTAAAGTCATGGTTACAGTCTTCTGGGATGCTGAAGGGGTTATTCTGTTCGATGTCCTTCCCCGTGGTCAAACGATCAACTCTGAAGTGTATTGTGCTGCTCTTCAGAAATTGAAGAAACGACTTCAGCGTGTTCGTAGGCACAAAAATCTGAACGAACTTCTCCTTCTTCATGACAACGCAAGCCCTCACACAAGTCTTCGCACCCGAGAGGAGCTCACAAAACTTCAGTGGACTGTTCTTCCTCATGCACCCTACAGCCCCGATCTCGCACCGTCGGATTTCCATATGTTTGGCCCAATGAAGGACGCAATCCGTGGGAGGCACTACGCGGATGATGAAGAAGTTATTGATGCAGTACGACGTTGGCTCCGACATCGACCAGTGGAATGGTACCGTGCAGGCATACAGGCCCTCATTTCAAGGTGGCGTAAGGCCGTAGCATTGAATGGAGATTACGTTGAAAAATAGTGTTGTGTAGCTAAAAGATTGGGGAATAACCTGGTGTATTTCAATGCTGAATGAAACAACCCCTGTTTCAGAAAATAAATGTGTTGCATTACTTATTGAACTGCCCTCGTATGTTCTTTACAGGGGAACACTAAATAGGTGATGTCATGAGCTGGGCAAAGACTTTTACAGAATGGCAAGCAGACAAGCCAATCTAGAAACTACAACTTTAAGGTAATGTGATATAGCACCCGTTCACTTCGGGAAATAAACAATTTTGTTTATGTTTTTCGGCTAGCTTGTAGTTTTCCTCAACGTGGCGTCGTAGGATTGTCAGACGTACCAAGCTGGGCAGTCTAATTCACTTTTAAGCTAACCAGAACATCGACTAGTTGGGGAAAGAATTGTGCCGACAGGATAACGTACTTAGGAGCACATGATGTCTCCTGCTCGGTGTTTCATTCTAGTGAACGATTTTAAAATTAAAGGAAGGAATGCGCACCAGAAACCAGTTTCCGACATTTTCTGCCGGCCTGGGTGGCCAAGCGGTTCTAGGCGCTACAGTCAGGAACCGCGCGACCGCTACGGTCGCAGGTTCGAATCCTGCCTCGGGCATGGATGTGTGTGCTGTCCTTAGGTTGGTTAGGTTTAAGTAGTTCTAAGTTCTAGGGGACTGACGACCTTAGAAGTTACGTCCCATAGTGCTCAGAGCCATTTGAACGACTTGAACCGACATTTTCTGATGTAGCCTATTTGTAGTTGTGAGACATAAGGTTGTGTTTTGTATAGAGTTTGTAAATACTGCGAGCTCTCCATACACTCTAAGACAAAGAGAGGGAGAGAGAGAGGGGGGAGGGGGAGGGAAGAGAGAGAGAGAGAGAGAGAGAGAGAGAGAGAGAGAGAGAGAGAGAGACGCACCACTAAGGAGTTATTCGATTGGGACTTAAATAGGTAGATGTACAGACAAAGGAAGGATTAAAATTTCCAAAAAATTGTATGATTTATTCGCGAAAAATAGTTGGTCCGCCTCTGGCCCCTATGCAAGCAATTATTCTGCTTGGGACTGATTGATGGAGTTGCTGGAGGATATCGCGCCATTGTATCCAACGGGCACGTTAGATCGTGAAAATCCTGAGCTGATTCTAAGACCCTTCGCATAATGCTCCAAACGTTCTCAATTGGAAAGAGATCCGGCGACCTTGCAGGCCGAAGTAGGGTTTGATAACCATGAAGACAAGCACTAGAAACTCTCGCCGTGTGTTGTCGAGCATTATCTTGTTTAAATGTAAGCCCAGGATGGCTTGCCATGAAAGGCAACATAACTGTGTGTAGAATATCGTCGACGTACCGCTGCGCTGTAAGCGTGCCGCGGAGGAGAACCAAAGAGGTCTTACTACGAAAGGAAATAATACCCCAGACCAGCACTCCTGGCTGTCGAGCTGTATGGCGGGCGAAAGACATGTTGGTATCCCAGCAGTGTCCGGGGCGTCTTCGGACACGTCTGCGCTGGTTATTGGAGCTGAAGTCGAAGCGGGACTCATAACTGAAGACAGTTCTACACCAACCAATGAGATTCCAGGCCGAAGACATGTCTGTCTTTGATTGTCATCCGTAGAACCCTTAGCACACAGAGGTACGTCGACGATATTCTAGGCTCCGTTTTCTTGCCTTTCATGTAAAGCCATCCTGGGCTTACATTTCAGCAAGACAAACGACCAAAAGTTTTAAAACCACAATCTAATGAATATTCTGTGACTAATGATATTCTTTGTCGCACACCGATATCTTGATCCGCCTTAACTGTCAGGCTATGTCAGCAACTCTCCATGGCTCCCTACAACTTCCATTGTTGCTGTTGTTTCCACCTATGATATCCGAACACTGCTAGCAGAGCTTGGCGATTTACAGGTTTATTCTGTCAGTGGCGACCACAGGCGTAAACTTGGTCAACTGTCACTGACTCTTTTTCTCAGCCTGGTGGTAGGCTCTCAAATAATCTGTAACTGCCGAACCGGCGCTCACACTCGTTTGCTTGCACGCTCTGCGCCACATAGCTAACAAAACTGTCACTGTGGCTTGTCGTCTGGGATCCGCCGCACAGCGTCGTCAGTAACACGAAGTTTGTTGGTAGAGTTTACACAAAGAGGAAGGGATGGTACTTAATGATGATTCAGATATAGTTTCATTGTTACTAAATTTGTCTGCCTGCGCTGTTCACATATAATAAGAAAAAAGCTAAACCCAAACTCATTCCTCGATTATCCTGAACGACCAAACATTTTTACCTCCTGCTACCATGTCCAATGTGCTCTCAAGTAGCGATCTTTGATGTGTTGGTGAATGTGCCAACACCTTGTAGATAGAGGAGGCCGAAAATGCACGCTATCTAACGCAGACGGGCGTGAATTCTGGAACAGGATAAGTAGTGAATTCTAATAAGAAAAGTATGCAGCTCCTCGAATACTTAACTTTTATTTATCCTTGTTGTGAATACAGCATTCTTGATGAGACATTTCATACGATAACTATCAATCTATGTAAGGCTAATGGCGCCTTGCTAAGTCGTAGCCATGAACTTAGCTGAAGGCTATTCTGTCTCTCGGCAAATGAGAGCAAAGGCTTCGTCCGTATAGTTGCTAGCAACGTCGTCGTACAACTGGGGCGAGTTCTCGTACGTCTCTTGAGACCTGCCGTGTGGTGGCGCTAGGTCTACGATCACACAGTGGCGACACGCGGGTCCGACATGTACTAACGGACCGCGGCCGATTTAAGCTACCACCTAGCAAGTGTGGTGTCTGGCAGTGACACCACAATCTTATAATATAAAGAACAACAATCCTGTGTTTAAGGAAAATCATTTTTCGTATCTGCAACCTGCACCACGCAAGTAACGAGCAGCCCTTAGTGGCTCGCCATCACAGTTTCCTTTACCTTAAATATCTTTATGACTAATGCCCTTTTGGCATATTTATTATTTTATAAATGACATATAAGTAATGCCAGTATTTCACGATGATTCCGTACTTATACGTTTTTAGTCATAATTCTGTGACCGTGTTATAGAATATAGACCATTCTTTGATTTAAATACTGAGGAAGACACTCCTAGCAGTGTTGAAACCCGGTTAATTCGTTAAAAATAGGGACCGAGGGCTGTTTTTCTTTCAATTGTAACTATTCATGGTCTCTGAACGTGCAGCCATGTACAAAATTTTACTATCTATGTATATATACTCCATACGCATTACCGTATGGTGGATGGCAGAGGGTACTTGTACCAATACAACTTATTTCCTTTTCTGTTCCGCTCGTAAATGGAGCGAGGCAATATCGCTGTCTGTATGCATCCGTACGAGCCCTAATTTCTCTTATATTGTCTTCATTGTCCTTACAAGATATATACGTTAGCGACAATAGAATAATTCTGCAATCGACTGCAAATACAGGTACTCTAAATTTTATCAATAGTGTTTCGTGAAACGAACGTCTTCCCTCCATGGATTCCCATTTGAGTCCACGAAGCATCTCTGTGATGTTCGTGTGTTGGTCGAACCAACCGGTAACAAATCTAGCAGCCCGCCTCTGAACTGCTTCGATGTCTTCCTTTAATCCCACTTGGTGGAGATCCCATACACATTAGCAATTCTCACGAATGGATCGCACTAGAGTTCTACACATGATCGCCCTTTCTTAAAATACTACCAATAGTTCGAACATTCGACTTCCGTATTACCGACCTTACATGTTCGCTCCATTTCACATCGCTTTTTAACATTGCCCTTAGAAATTGAATCCACATGACTCTGTAAAACAGCATAGAACTGTTACTATAGTCAAACATTACTGCATTTTTTGCTACTCATCTCCATTTTCTGCACTTAGAGCAAGCTTCCATTCATCACACCAAATAGACGTTCTGTTTAAGTCACAGTCTACAGACACCCTACGACGATACTTGCCCATATAATACGTCAGCAGCAAGCAATCAAAGATCTCTGCTCACCCCATCCGTTAGATCGTTTATGTATGTAGAGAACAAGGGTGGTCCTATCTCTGACGATACTCTTACACGTGGTGAACACTCGTCGTCGCGGGCAACTTACTGGGTTCTGTTGCTGAAGAAGTCTTCGAGTCACTCACATCTCTGAAACCCTTTTCCGTATTCTCGGAACTTCGTTAATAGTTCCAATGAACCACTATATCAGACGCTTTCCGGAAATCTAGTAATATGGAGCCTGCCTGTAGTCCTTCAGCCGTGGTTCTCAGTAGGCATGCATGTTGTGGTGGTGTCCAGTGGTCAATACGGTGGTAATTTTAGTATCGATTCCATTACGGGAGAGACGAGAAGTCGACAGATATTGAGATACTGGTGTTTCGGCGACCACACTCGCATTCCAGGAGTGATGCATGCAGCCGTGACCTTCAGTGGCCCATGACGTCGAACCCGACTCGCCAGACGGAATCATTTACTACGGCTGCAGTGCAGGCACGCTATTTTGAGGAAGCGCGTTTCCTCGGAAGACGCCTCTGAAGTATGAGTATGGTAGTACATTTCACGTCACTCACATCATAAGAAAGCAGAGAGTAGTTTGTCTTTGCTTCCGTACTATCTTTTTCATACTGACTTGACAATCTCGCACGATCCTTTTAATTTTTCTGTTATAAGTTAAACTACTTTAATATACAGGGTGATTCAAAAAGAATACCACAACTTTAAAAATGTGTATTTAATGAAAGAAACATAATATAACCTTCTGTTATACATCATTACAAAGAGTATTTAAAAAGGTTTTTTTTCACTCAAAAACAAGTTCAGAGATGTTCAATATGGCCCCCTCCAGACACACGAGCAATATCAACTCGATACTCCAACTCGTTCCACACTCTCTGTAGCATATCAGGCGTAACAGTTTGGATAGCTGCTGTTATTTCTCGTTTCAAATCATCAATGGTGGCTGGGAGAGGTGGCAGAAGCACCATATCCTTAACATACCCCCATAAGAAAAAATCGCAGGGGGTAAGATCAGGGCTTCTTGGAGGCCAGTGATGAAGTGCTCTGTCACGGGCTGCCTGGCGGCCGATCCATCGCCTCGGGTAGTTGACGTTCAGTGCTTGAACCAATTTCAGACGATAAGGTTTCATAACTAACCTTTTTCGTAGGACTCTCCATACAGTTGATTGCGGAATTTGCAGCTCTCTGCTAGCTCTGCGAGTCGATTTCCCTGGGCTGCGAACAAATGCTTGCTGGATGCGTGCTACATTTTCATCACTCGTTCTCGGCCGTCCAGAACTTTTCCCTTTGCACAAACACCCATTCTCTGTAAACTGTTTATACCAACGTTTAAAACACCACCTATCAGGAGGTTTAACACCATGCTGAACAACTGTCGTCGATTCACTTCTGCCGTACTCAATAACACAAAAAGCTTTCTGTTGAGTGGTCGCCATCTTAGCATCAACTGACGCTGACGCCTAGTCAGCAGCGCCTCAAGCGAACAAATGTACAACTAAATGAAACTTTATAGCTCCCTTAATTCGCCGACAGATAGTGCTTAGCTCTGCCTTTTGTCGTTGCAGAGTTTTAAATTCCTAAAGTTGTGGTATTCTTTTTGAATCACCCTGTACATATTTTCAACACTATCTACGTAGAGTATACACGCGTATATTGCGCACTGTGCAAACTAATACTGACAGTCTGATAGTTTTGGGAATGGGATATTTGTGGTAAGATCTTTTGGGACCAAACTGCGGAGCTCATCGCTCCCTAAGCTTACACACTACTTCACCTAACTTAACCCAGCTTACGCTAAGGACATCACACACACCCATGCCCGAGGGAGGACTCGAACCTCCGAAGGGAGGAGCAGCGCGAACCGTGACATGACGCCCTTAGACCGCGCGGCTACCCCGCGCGGCTCCGATAGTTTCACCCACAGTTCCTTATCATGTTTAGATCATACCGTGGGGTACATGCGTGTCAGCTAAAGTGCAGGCGCACGTATCCAATTACTTCATGTCCTCGCTAAGTGTTTCGGAGAATTACATCTAAAGCCGCAAGCTGATTTATTAAAAAAGTCAACTGAATCTTGATGCTGACATTAGTGAGTGTAATTTTCTATGTACCCTGTATCACTGTCTTTTAATATGTGAATTTCAACATTTACTGACACGTGCGTGCCTGCAGTGCACAGGTGAAAAGGTTTATAAGGAGAAGTGATAACACGCACTGCATACACGCACATAGCACTCAACACGCACACACACGTGTGCGTGTGCGTGAAGCAGTTGAGTGTTTCAGAGTTTCCGAGAGAGAGAACGGGTGTGGAGGGGGGGGGGGGAGGAGGGGGATTTAAGGGCCGAACCAGAGTATAGGCAGATAAAAATAAAACTTGTAATTTGAGAAGTGAAACACATTATTCCCGTTGGTTCGATATTGTACTTAATCCCTTAAAAGAAGTCATTTTTCTGCGTAAGCTTCTTTTTTAATTTCAAATTAACACTTCGTATTACTACTAGACTGAAGAAATGTAAACCTAAATTGATACGAGATCGCACTGAAAAGTAATGCCTCCCAGTTTTTTACGTTAAAACTCTTAAAACTTTTAAAATAAAATGAACTTTATTAACTTTCTACATCTTTATTCTTTATTCGAAATATTTATTTTTCATCATAGTCACACTGAGGACGATCACGTTTCTCACAACGAGAGACTGGTTTGTTGATGACGTCACTGTATAGCGTTTCACTTTGTTGACGGGCATCACGCCTGCTTGAGCCGCTTCATCACTGTCAAAGTGAAGCCCTCGAAGGTGTTCTTTACGTTTTGCAAACAGATGAAAATCGGATGGGGCCAAGTCGGGAATGTATTGAGGATGACTGACAGCAGAGAATCTATGCTATCGGATTGCTGCAGATGTCACCGAGCTTGTGTGTGATCTGGCATTTTCATGCTGCAGGAGAGAGTGCTCCATATGCGCACGAACGTCTTCTGCGTTTAGAAAGTCGCTTAGAACACGCTGTTTCTCGCGCACCGACATAGTTGCGTTACATGCCACTATGCTACACGCTACATTTTGGAGCCCTCTAGCGGCAGAGGTTGCAACTTGCGTCAGCGAAGCTGCAAAGTCGGCCGAGTAACATGCATGACATGTAATACCTCAACCGGTATTGAGAACAGAATAAAAATTCGCAAGCAGTGCCTTTCAGCACACCCTCGTAGCGTCTGTAGACTTAGAGAAATCGCTACAATGTTGACTAGAGTAGATTCCTTGAAATTCTGAGGGAAGCAGGGTTAAAATATGCGAAACGAAAGTTCATACAGCTTGTGGAGAAGTGAGATTACAGTTATGAGACTCTAAATTCAGGAAAGGGAGGCTGCGGGAAGAGAATTAAAGTTTAGGGAAAGGAGTCAAAATCTTTAAGGATTACTGATGACATTGTAGCTCCACAATCCGACAAACAACTTGGAAGATCAGTTGAACAGATCTGATAGTGTATGAAAAGCTGTAAATATCAACAACAGTAAAGTAATGGCAGCTGAGTATTAAAATTATGTCAGTCGATGTTGAGAAAATCTGATTAGGAAATGGGACTCTGAAGGTAATAGAGGAACTTTGTAATCTGGCCAGCAAAGTAACTGACAACAGGCTAAACGAAAAAGATACAAAATGATGAATAACAATAGCAATAAAATCATTTCTGAAAAGCATAAATTTGTTAACAGTGAATTTTAATTTAATGATACTTAGTCTTATCTGAAAGTATTGCTCTGGAGTGTACTTTTACATGCAAGTCAAACTGAGGATAAACAGTCTAGACAAGGAGGGAAAAGAAGCTCTTAAAATGTTGTGTTACAGAAGAAAGCTGAAGATTACATCTACATCTCCGAATATACCTATCAAGCCTGGTGGTTGGTACCCTGTACCAATACTTCTCATTTCCTTTCCTGTCCCACTCGCAAACAGAGCGAGTGAAAAACGCCTGTCTTTATTCCTCCGTATGAGCCCTAATTTCTCCTATCTTATCTTCGTGGTCCTTACGCACAATGTATGTTGGCAGCAGTAGAATCGATCGGGCAGCTAGCTCCAAATGCCGGTTCCCTAAATTTTCTCACTAGTGTTTCTCCAAAAGAACGTCACCTAACCTCCAGGAATTCCGATTTGAGTTCCTGAAGCATCTCCGTGAAAGTTACGTGTTGTTCGAACTTACCGGTAGCAAATCCAGCAGCCCGCCTCTGAATTGCTTGGACGTCTTCCTTCAATGCTACAAGGTACGGATCCCGAACGCTCGAGCAGTACTCAAGAGCAGCTCGCACCAGCGTCCTATATGCAGTCTCCTTTACAGGTGAACCACTCTTTCCTAGAAATTCTCCCAATAAACCGAAGTCGACCATTGGCTTTCCCTCCTACAGTTCTCACATGCTCCTTCCAACTCATATCGCTTTGTAATATTATGCCCATGTATTTAAACGACTTGAGTGTGTCGAGCAGAGCACTAGTAATACAGTAACTGAAAATTACAGGTTTGATCTTCCTACTCATCCTCATTAACTTATATTCTTCCACATTTAGGGCTAGCTGCTATTCTTCACACGAATTGGAAATTTTGTCTAAATCGTCTTGTATCTTCCTACAGTCACTCAACTTCGAAACCTTACCCTACACCACGGTATCATCATAAAACAACCGCAGATTGCTGCCCACACTGTCAGCCTAATCATTTATGTATTAGACAGATTTGAAGCTGGCCACGGTGGCCGAGCGGTTCTAGGCGTTTCTGTCCGGAACCACGCGGCTACTACGGTCGCAGGTTCGAATCCTGCCTCGAGCATGGATGTGTGTGATGTTCTTAGGTTAGTTAGGTTTAAGTAGTACTAAGTTCTAGGGGACTGATGACCTAAGATGTTAAGTCTCATAGTGCTCAGAGCCATTTGAACCATTTCCGCAACAAGTCACTTTTCTGAATATTTATTTATTACTCGATCAACAGGTTTTAGAACCTTTTCAGGTTCATCTTCGGATGATTTTCTGTAAGTTACATCACTATTTCTAGAACAATGGAGGGTGCTGGCTTGCGAAAGAATAGGCGGCTTTTTTCTGTTAGTGACCACACTCTCGCAAGCCAGCTACCTGCATTATGATAGAAATAATGATGTAACATCCATAAAACCATCTGAAGATGAACCTCAAAAGGTTTGTAAACCGGTTCATGGAATAATAAATAAATATTCAAAAAATGACTGATTGCAGTTTTATGTATTTACATTAAGTTAACAGTCACAGGTTCTAAAATATCCGTAATGGATAAGCTTAATCTAATTTAATATTTGCTGTTTCATGTCTAGGTTCAGGTGAGATAAAGTCACTCTCTTCACTCAAAGATAAGTTTTCTTAACAGATGGAGGAGTGACTACAGATTCTTTGAGACTGGCAAGTAGCTACCTACATGAATACATGGTATAAAATTTTTCTGGCAGCAGACCACTTTCAAACGTTCCCAAATGCTGTCAGAACACTTCATCTCATTTCGGAAAAATTTCTTCTGGTTTGCGACCACATCAAAATACAAAAGAAACTGCTAGTGGTCGGGATACTGTTACAGGCAGCACTCATGGACATTACATGGTTGCCCTTGTTCTCAAACTCGATGCATTCACACGTCCAATTTTTTTTAACTGACCTCTGATCTCACATGCACTTAAAATCTTTTTAATGTCTCAGTAAACAAAAACTTAGAGAGAATTATCAATATCTGGTTCATAAAACGTGGCGTAACAGGCTGTATATAATTTGGGTACTTCAAATGGCTCTGAGCACTATTGGACTTAACTTCTGAGGTCATCAGTCCCCTAGAATTTAGAACTACTTAAACCTAACTAACCTAAGGACATCACACACATCCACGCCCGAGACAGGATTCGAACCTGCGACCGTAGCGGTCACGCGGTTCCAGGCTGAAGCGCCTAGAACCGCACGGCCACACCGGCCGGCTGAGTATTTCAGGATGTGCCATCTCCAGAATTATATATGGATGTAAAGGAGTACTCTTTCTCTGGAATCAAATAAGACTTTTATAAACAACTTGTAAAAAAATGACATAAGAATCTATGATGACAATATCAGCTCAAATTAAAAGCCGAAACAAAATTTCTTCTATAAAATTGAAGATGATTATTTCAAGTACTCGACGCCATGGTCCAACCCGTATCAATTCCTACAACAACTTAGTACCCTCTTTAATTTATTCGATTTTGGAGCGATTTTGGACTAGAGGTTTGATTTCATCAGTCCTGAGCTACAGTAAGAATGAGAGCACTTCCAGTTGTATGTATAATGCAATATCTGTTGCATTGCTTTGAAAAATGGGAAGATTCTTTTTTGTTTTCTGTATCTAAAAGATCGTTGCAAAAGTAGTAAACGATAAAGAACACGTAACTATTTAAAAATATATAGTAATATATCAATTTTGTTGTTACAGTAACGCTTTCATGTAATGGAGAGGTTCCCTGTCCACTTATACCTGCGTGGCGACCCACACGCCACGATGAATACCAGTAGCAGAGTCGACAAGTGTATGGAAACGCTCCCGGTCGGCAGAAAGAGGAAAAGAGCGGCCGACTGGGAAAGTGGGAGGTCTGGCGAGCCGCTTTTGTGTGCCTCGGCGAGCAGCGGGCAGCGGGCAGACCCCCACCCCCACAACCACCCCTTCACCAACACGCCACGCCACGGCAGTTCGCTTCGAGGGGAGGCGGCATCACCTTATTGCGCGCTGTAGCATAAAGCGTTGTGCTCACAACCTTGTACAAACAGGGCACCGCGACAGCTCTTCTGTGCTTTTGTAATTAATTCATAATGTACACATCGTGCTAAAATTAAGATTAGAGGTGTTTGGTATAGCGATACAAACTTGAATGAAACTACTAAACATCCTCTTCAATTTGGGTATTAAAGATGGTGGCAATGACTGGACTTCCTGTAAACTATTTGGGATTCGTATTGGCTCATTTTTTCATGGAAAAGTCATTTTAAATATATGTTTACAAAGCTAGAACGTATTACAAGTTTATTAAGTAAGCTTCAGTCCTACATTAGTTTTAAGCTATTGCTTTTTCGCAACATGTGGAGCTCTGTTATGAGTCAATTGCTCTGGTCCCGAAAAGAAAATATAATTTCCAGATCAAATTTTCACTTCCCAGCGGAGTGTGCGCTGACCGAAAACATCCTGGTAGATTAAAACTGTGTAGCGGGCTACGATACGTGTCTATGACCTTTGCCTTTCTTGAGAGTGGAGCACATGTCAGTAAACGACAAAGGATTCATGTACAAGTCCCTGTCCAGCAAGCTTAAAAATCTAAAATCTTATTCCTAAAAAAAAAAAAAAAAAAAAAAAAAGTGGTGCGTCGCGTAAAATGTGTTTCAGAAAACAAAACAGCAAAATAGCAAAAAAGAAACTAAAGATACAAGCAGTTCTAAATTTCTTTATATACGCAGATGAAAACATGTAGAAACACAAACAGCGCGCCTGTTCGTAGCACTCGCCAAAACAGTAGACTGATATTCCAGCTGCACGACCTCAGAAGCTTAAAGACATTTACATGGAAATGGGATTACGGTTACTTGACATACTGACAGCAATGAAATGTGGTGTCACTTAGGGCTTTCAGCAACAACACATATAAATGACTTATAGAAAACATATTTCATTCAACAGGAGGATACGAAAGATATCCTAAAGTTGATCTTAGATACTAACGTTGTTTCGTTTAATGTACGTTTTAAATGCAGGTGTGTATTTAATGCATATCTATTGCATTATTTGATGGACAAAATATATTTCAATTAGGAGAAGTAAAGGAGATTGTATCTTACCACATCTTTTTACTATGAATGTACACTGCCTGATAAAAAAAGTTTAACACGTGGTCGGGTGCCAATATAACCTGGAAGACGTACGCACTGTTGAGGGGTATGCAACTGATTAGAATTGCAGTTCTCTGTTAAAGGAAGAACGACCACCAGAATGCATTAGCATTTTTCGTGTGTAGCGTTGTCATCGGGCCTTTTAGGGTATATAAGGAGCGTGGACAGCGTTAGATGTCGAGTCATCACGGCAATACCGTGTACTCGCGTTATCAGCACCTGACGGAGATTTAAAGTGGACTCTGGGTCTCTATTTGGCCGGCTGGTGGAATCGCGCAATATCTATATTTGTGGGGCATTCAGACGTTCCCATGGAGTAGGCTGGACGCCGGTGATTTCTGTAGTAAGGGCTTGGTCACACTCATGGAAGATACGATGGTATCTAGCGAGGGTAGAAGAGATTCCGAATGCTAAATGATTTTGGTGTAGATATGGGTTCAAGGTGTATCGAACATGATTATCGAGCACTTTTACTGACACCTGACGCAAGAGCCGTAGTGACGAAACGCTAGACACTCCCCAACTCACTGGAAGAAGAGTTGGGACTGGTACGCACCGTGTGCCATGGAATCGAATATTAAAATATTAATCTTTGTTAATCATGAAAAAGATAAGTAACATAGCTGCGAAATGAAACTATATTATGAAAGCTGTTCAGTATTAAGCTAAATTTTTATTTAATAAAATTGCAGCTAAATAGCCACATATTGTTACTTTGCTTAACATTTTACATTTACATTTTACATTTTTGCATATTCATTTATAGATTTCACTCTCTTACTGCACAGTTCTATGTGATATCGTTCACAGGCTTCGTTACACAGTTCACACACACATGTTGTGGTTTGGTAGTGATAATTTTTGTTTTTGCAAATTAGACGATGAAAGCCGTGAATAGATAATCTAGTTACGACATGTCGCAGTTCGAAGTTTGATGCTGTCCATGACCGGTTTGACATTGCTTCGGTGGCATAGAACTCCGACCATATTTTTCCTCGTTTATCCTCCATGATATTCAGTTGATTTCTAGAAGCCTTCGTATGTGGCATCATACATCGAAGTGTGATGTCTTCAGTTAGGAATGTCTCTCCTGCTAGCTAAATTTGAGCACCAAAACGTACCAAGTAAAACGGCATAGCCACGTAAGCCACGTACCCGAATTATGAATATCAAAAAAATGGTTCAAATGGCTCTGAGCACTATGGGACTTATCTGCTGAGGTCATCAGTCCCCTAGAACTTAGGACTACTTAAACCTAACTAACCTATGGACATCACACACATCCATACCCGAGGCAGGATTCGAATCTGCGACCTTACCGGTCACGCGGTTCCAGACTGTAGCGCCTAGAACCGCTCGGCCACCCCGGCCGGCCTATGAATATCACTACCTCGTATTTCAGTCGCCAGATTGTCATGTAAGAGATATATATCGTAAGGTCTTTAAAAAAACGGTAGGGTTCTATTTTTGTTGTCGGTAGCGGTAGCCGTGGAGAATATTCCAGTCTCACATCAGTTATGAAATGTCGCAGCTAATGCTGGTGAGAAAAGTGAGCGATTGTACGAAGTAGGCTGCGAAAGTGAACAGGTCAACTGTAACTGATGTGACGTGTTCAATCTGATAGAACCAGTATAATGGTGTGTAAAGTTCTCACGCAGACCAGATCGGTTATCTTCTCGCAACGAAACACAGACGCGATAGCAGAACGCAGTCGGACAATGGCGGCTGGCGTTTTACCCACGGCCGACGTTAAGATAAACATGCGCCTTCGCTCCCTGCCGATAACAACAGTAGATTCCTTTTTTGTTTGGCACTAGGCTTTGGAGCTGAAACGAAAGACTTCGGAATAGAAACCACGTGCCAGCAACATGTGGGAAATTCAGTGATTGTCTTCATTGGGGAAATATTATAAAACACAACACTCACTCCTCTCTAGCACGCTGCGCTAGTTTCACCAATTTTAACGCTTTCGCCTCCGTTTTGTATCCGATTTCTTACTGGATTAAGAACCTTAAATCTGCTCGGACTGCCTCCCAGTTTGCTTTCTTCATGTTTTAGCTTGGTTTACTTTTTTTAAATTTTTTGTAGTGACCTCATAGACTATATAGCCAAGAACAAGATGATAATCATCCGTTGTGTTTTCATCTGTTAATACCCATAACTTGCGTTCTTTTCAGTTGTCCAGAATGAGATTTTCACTCTGCAGCGGAGTGTGCGCTGATATGAAACTTCCTGGCAGATTAAAACTGTGTGCCCGACCGAGACTCGAACTCGGGACCTTTGCCTTTCGCGGGCAAGTGCTCTACCAACTGAGCTACTGAAGCACGACTCACGCCCGGTACCCACAGCTTTACTTCTGCCAGTATCTCGTCTCCTACCTTCCAAACTTTACAGAAGCTCTCCTGCGAACCTTGCAGAACTAGCACTCCTGAAAGAAAGGATATTGCGGAGACACGGCTTAGCCACAGCCTGGGGATGTATCCAGAATGAGATTTTCACTCTGCAGCGGAGTGTGCGCTGATATGAAACTTCCTGGCAGATTAAGAAAGATATAGTTCTGCAAGGTTCGCAGGAGAGCTTCTGTAAAGTTTGGAAGGTAGGAGACGAGATACTGGCAGAAGTAAAGCTGTGGGTACCTGACGTGAGTCGTGCTTCGGTAGCTCAGTTGGTAGAGCACTTGCCCGCGAAAGGCAAAGGTCCCGAGTTCGAGTCTCGGTCGGGCACACAGTTTTAATCTGCCAGGAAGTTTCTTTTCAGTTGTGTTAGATCAGTATTAGTTGCAGTTTTGCCCGCCCCCGGTAGCTGAGTGGTCAGCGTGACGGAATGTCATACATAACGGCCCGGGTTCGATTCCCAGTTGGGTCGGAGATTTTCTCCGCTCAGGGACTGGGTGCTGTGTTGTCCTTATCATCATCCCCAGCGACACGCAAGTCGCCGAAGTGGCGTCACCTTGAAAGACTTGCACTAGGTGAACGGTCTACCCGACGGGAGGCTCTAGCCCCACGACATTTCCAAATGGTTCAAATGGCTCTGAGCACTATGGGACTTAACATCTGTGGTCATCAGTCCCCTAGAACGTAGAACCACTTAAACCTAACCAACCTAAGGACATCACACACATCCATGCCCGAGGCAGGATTCGAACCTGCGACCGTAGCAGTCGCGCGGTTCCGGACTGAGCGCCTAGAACCGCTAGACCACCGCGGCCGGCCACGACATTTCCATTTCCAATGTTAGTTTATGGAACGCAACTAGGTTCCCTACCTTCTTCATAATTTACACAGCACGCTTATTGACAGTATCCTCTAATGCTAGCCATTTGCATCTGTTTCTCTGTCAAACAACAATGCGTATTTGTCAATCGCATGCATAGTGAATATATTTGCTTATTGATCTGACAGAGAACCCGAGAAAATTCTGGTCCTATTTAAAATCGCTATGCGGATCTAAGGTTTCCGTTCAGGCCCTTGTTGATCAGTCTGATGTGGCAGTTGAAGAAAGCAAAACTAAAGCCGAAGTTTTAAATTTCGCATTCAAGAAATCGTTCACGCAGGAGAATCGTACAAACATACCCTCATTTGACAACTGGACAAACTTCCGTAATAATAAGCATCCGTGGCATAGAGAAATATCTGAAAGGTTTGAAAGCAAGTAAGTCACCAGTTCTGGATGGAATTCCAATTCAATTTTACAAAGACTACTCTACGGCATTGGCACTTACCTAGCTTGCATTTATCGCTAATTTCTCGCCCAGCACAAAGTCCCAAGTGAGTGGAAAATAGCGCAGGTGAGTTGGTTGTTTGTTTGGTTGGTTGGTTTGGGGATTCGAATATAATAAATTTTCTTGAGACTGAGAGGGACATATCCACGAATCAGCATTGCTTCAGAATGTATTTCCAGTGTAAAATTCAGCTTGCCCTTTTCTCACATGATATACTGCGAACTATGGATGAACGGCAACAGGCAAATTCAATATTTCTAGATTTCCGGAAAGCCTTTGACACGGTGCCCGATTGCAGACTCTTAACGAAGGTACGAACATATGGAATAGATTCACGGATATGTGAATGGCCCGAAGACTTGTTACGTAGTAGAACCCATTATTTGTCCTCGACGGCGAGTGTTCGTCAGAGACAAGGGTATCATGAGGAGTACCTCAGGGAAGTGTGGTAGGATCGCTGTTGTTCTCTATATACCTGAATGATTTGGCGGGCAGAGTGGGCAGCAATCGGCGGCTTTTTGCTGATGATGCTGTGGTGCACGGTAAGGTGCCGAAGTTGAGTGACTGTAGAAATATACAAGATGACTTACACAAAATTTCTAGATCTGTACCTACAGGTTGGAAAATTGCGCAGGTCGCACCAGTGTTTAAGAAGGGTAGTAGTAGTAATCCATCGAACTACAGACCTATATCATTGACGTCGGTTTGCAGTAGGGTTTTGGAGCATCTAATGTATTCAAACATTATGAATCACCTCGAAGGGAACGATCTATTGATATGTAATCAGCATGGTTTCAGAAAACATCGTTCTTGTGCAACGCAGCTAGCTCTTTATTCGCGCGAAGTAATGGCCGCTATCGACAGGGCATCTCAAGTTGATTCCGTATTTCTAGATTTCCGGAAAGCTTTTGACACCGTTCCCCACAAGCGACTTCTAATCAAGCTGCGGGCTTATGGGGTATCGTCTCAGTTTTGCGACTGGATTCGTGATTTCCTGTCAGGAAGGTCGCAGTTCGTAGTAATAGACGGCAAATCATCGAGTAAAATTGAAGTGATATCAGGTGTTCCCCAGGGAAGCGTCCTGGGACCTCTGCTGTTCCTTATCTATATAAATGACCTGGGTGACAATCTGAGCTGTTCTCTTAGGTTGTTCGCAGATGATGCTGTAATTTACCGTCTAGGAGGAGGATATTAGTGTTTAACGTCCCGTCGACAACGAGGTCATTGGAGACGGAGCGCAAGCTCGGGTGAGGGAAGGATGGGGAAGGAAATCGGCCGTGCCCTTTCAAAGGAACCATCCCTTACCGTCTAGTAAGGTCATCCGAAGACCAGTATCAGTTGCAAAGCGATTTAGAAAAGATTGCTGTATGGTGTGGCAGGTGGCAGTTGACGCTAAATAACGAAAAGTGTGAGGTGATCCACATGAGTTCCAAAAGAAATCCGTTGGAATTCGATTACTCGATAAATAGTACAATTCTCGAGGCTGTCAATTCAACTAAGTACCTGGGTGTTAAAATTACGAACAACTTCAGTTGGAAAGACCACATAGATAATATTGTGGGGAAGGCGAGCCAAAGGTTGCGTTTCATTGGCAGGACACTTAGAAGATGCAACAAGTCCACTAAAGAGACAGCTTACACTACACTCGTTCGTCCTCTGTTGGAATATTGCTGCGCGGTGTGGGATTTTTATCAGGTGGGATTGACGGAGGACATCGAAAGGGTGCAAAAAAGGGCAGCTCGTTTTGTATTATCACGTAATAGGGGAGAGAGTGTGGCAGATATGATACACGAGTTGGGATGGAAGTCATTAAAGCAAAGAGGTTTTTCGTCACGGCGAGATCTATTTACGAAATTTCAGTCACCAACTTTCTCTTCCGAATGCGAAAATATTTTGTTGAGCCCAACCTACATAGGTAGGAATGATCATCAAAATAAAATAAGAGAGATCAGAGATCGAACAGAAAGGTTTAGGTGTTCGTTTTTCCCGCGCGTTGTTCGGGAGTGGAATGTTAGAGAGATAGTATGATTGTGGTTCGCTGAACCCTGTCCCAAGCACTTAAATGTGAATTGCAGAGTAATCATGTAGATATAGATGTAGATGTAGATGTAGTTCATGTGCTGAATGCCAGCTAGCTCTAAATGTAGAAAAAAATGTAAGCTCATGCGGATAAGTAGGAAAAACAAACCGTAATGTTCGAATACGGCATTAGCAACGCGGTGTTTGAAACAGTCACGTAGATTAAATATGTGGGCGTAGCTTTGCAAAACGACATGAAATGGAACGAGTTGCCGCGCGGGATTAGCCGAGCGGTCTGAGGCGCTGTAGTCATGGACTGTGCGGCTGGTCCCGGCGGAGGTTCGCGTCCTCCCTCGGGTATGGGTGTGTGTGTTTGTCCTTAGGATAATTTAGGTTAGGTAGTGTGTAAGCTTAGGGACTGATGACCTTAGCAGTTAAGTCCCACAAGATATCACAATTTTTTTTATTTTTTTAAATATATATATATATATATATTTTTTTTTTTTTTTTTTTTTTTTTTTTTTTTTTTTTTTTTTTTTTTTTTTGGAACGAGCATGTAAGATCGGTAGTAGAGAAGACGAATGTTCGACTTCGGCTTATTGGGAGAATTTTAGGGGTGTTTGGTTCATGTGTAAAGGAGACCGCATATAGTATGCTAGTGCAACCGATTCTTGAATACTGTTCAGTGTTTGGGATAAGTACCAGGTCGGATTGGAGAAAGACATCGAAACAATTCAGAGGCGGGCTGCCTGTTTCATTACCGATAGGTTCGAACAACACGTAAGTTTTACAGAGATGTTTCGGAGGCCCAAATGGGAATCCCTGAAGGGAAGGCGACTTTATTTTCGAGGAATACTATTGAAAAATATAGAGAACCTGCATTTTAAGCCGAGCGCCGAATGATTCTACTTCCGTCAACATACACTGCACGTAAGAACACGAAGATACGAGAAATTAGGACTCATACAGAAGAATATAGACAGTCGTATTTTCCTCGCTCTGTTTGCGAGTCGAGCAGGAAAGGAAATCACTAGTAGTTGTACAGGGTACCCTCCTGCACGCACCGTACACTGGCTAGCAGTGTATCTCTGCGATGTAAATGTAGAGAATCATTTTTTAATGCAGATAAAAAATTGTCATGGATGTACTGAAAATAGACGTTCGTGATTGTGTATATGGCTATTTTTCGCGGTATTTCTACCTCGAAGTCATGGTTATTACATAGCTTCTCTAATTTAACTGTTCTTTCATTTTTCATAAAGGTAAAATATCTTCCATGTGCAGCTTTGTTTCCACTATCCCTTGTAGAGATGAGAAATTTTTAAATGTTTTACGTTGTAGCTGTTACAGACGCAGTATATTTACATCTCTCTCCTGAGGCAGTTTGTATCTTTCTGTAGACAATTTAGTACCTCTAGTGCTATTTACCTGGTCTATCCGTAATGCGCTAATTTCGCCTACTGATGAATGTAATGGTGTATGAAATTTCTATGAAAGCCAAATGTTCTGATTCAACCCGTTCAACAATATGTCTGCCATTGGCCATAGTTGATTTGCTATATCTTCCTGACCAACATTATCTGATCGGAAGCACTTTGCGGTGTTGTACTTCTATTTCCTGCTTCTGCAATGGACACAGATCATTCGCAAAGTACTTCGAACAGACTTTTTCGTGTTGTATTAACATTTTTTTATTTACTATGCGTAGTATATTTTTGCACGTGATACAATCTTGATATGCCAAATAGTCCTCAACCGATTTTGTTCAGAATCATACGTACTCCTTGTGTGTTCGTTGTAACTATTTCCTCAGAACTGTATTTAATTGAATTACATAATGTACCATTTCTTTACGTCTTGGGTTGTCTTGAAAAATGTTTAAGACTGTGACAAGAATTCGTCTTCATCTATTATCTGCACTTTGTGCATATATACTGTAAGGTCCTGATCAGTTCCTCATTTGAAATATACTATCAGCGGTGAAGAATTATTTCTTTAAAGCCAAGAGATTCACCATGATCAACCGCTATTTTATTCTGAAAATTTCGCTAAATCAGGCATTTCAGAACTTATAAGACAGTAACTGTAGGATACAGACATCGTTGTAACATCAGTGTCATAATACTAGAGCCCTACATGATGAATGATGGAAGAGGGAATCACCTATGGCCTGCTGAAGGAACCATCTAGGCATTTGTCAGAAATGGTAGTGGGGAAACAATCAGCATAAAGCCTGATTCATGCAGGAGTTTTATACTCCATTTCTGCCGATAAAGAGTGCAGAGTAAAATTCAGTGACATCTCGTGTCGTGGTGAACACAGTTCAACCTTTTGAACGCTGATTGTCTATGCTTGCTTAAGAGTCCTCCTCTACATTAGGTGAATTGTAGGTGGTATTAACGTCAGCGAGTTAGTAAACTCGAGATAGTTCATGTGGCTAGTCGTTAGATAAACGTATCGAGTTAAGTAATGCCTAAACAATAACTAATTGAAATGCACTGGCTAGAGCAGTATCAATTAAATATACAAAAACTGATTGCATTCGCTAGCGGCAATAAATGGAATGCGCGTATAACGAATCTTTTATTTCAGCTTCAGTTATATTGATATTTGGACCGTAGCTTTGTTTCATTACAGTCAACAATTTTCAGAAAGAATGAATCGTAGTTACACTGGAGTTGCAATGTTTAAAAATGAAATTTCATCACAATAAATAAATTGTAATAAAATTGCTGTCTTTGTTACTCATACTCCAAGGCTTCGATACAGAACTGTTGTTATTGTCTCGTGGATTTCCAACCACATGCGTTAATGCAATGTACCGTATAACTTGCAATGGTGACTGAATCATAGCGCAAGCTGCTTCCACAGGATGGGTGCAAGTTGTCAATAGCTGCTGAGGGCGGCGAGGGAACGAGGGAAATGCAAATCGTCCCAGACAGAGATTTGCATATCTGATCGAGCCTAATGTAACTTGACATTTAAGAGATTGTACTTCCATTTGGGAATACAGTGTTAGTCGTCACATCATTCAGATGTAGATTTCCACGGTTTTCCTTTTATATCATTTAACGTGAATTGGTACTCTAAAACCGACATTGCCGATTTGTTTCCCATGTCCTTTTTCATTCTGAACTTTTTATATTTAACGATCTCAATGTCAGCGATACGAAAAACCTTATCTTACTACCTTCCTACCATTAAAGAGCGGCTGTGGCCCCGGGCTAGCCCGCTAAGCAGGCTTTCGCAAAACAGCCTTTCACACCAACGGTGTTGTTGTTCGGTTACGTTTTGGTCCGCATTAGCTGTCACAGAACAATCCGTCACCATCACGTATAGTTGTCGTTGACGAAAAAAAACGTTTATACAAGACTTTAACCAAAAACCGTAAGGCCGGGGTTCGCCAAACCCGTTTACAGCCATGGCGGCGCTATCTGGCACCCAGAAGGCAGGTATAGCTTTTCAAATGTATCACTTAACAGACTGGCGTTGGCAGTTCCCAAAATGTCACAAATAGCTCTTTTCGAAGAGGCTCAGCTCTGAAAATTTCCCCATTCACTACTAATCCAGTCAACCACATTTTGTCTTTCCGTCTAAAGGATGATTTTTTCTACCGCGTACAAACTCCTGGGACTGATCGATGAGAGGATACGGAAAATAAGGTCTAATGAACTTGCGTCCGGATATGCATGGTTTCCATGGTAGAGATCATTTCTTCAATCACGCTTTGTTACAGAGACTGTGGTCTAATACGCGCTGTATCAAGCAGCCACAGTTACGGTATGTATGGTTTGCCCCTAGAGGGTGGTACTGTTCCTCATGCGTCATGTTCTAGCGCCCTCTCCTGCCATAGTAATTGGTTATGTTGTTTCCGATTCAGTTCTCTTGCTCTCTCACCTTTATTGGGTGTGATACAGCGTTGTACACAATGGTTTCGTATTCGAATCGAGAGCTTGTCGACATGGTGTTTCCATACGGAAAGGCATATGGCAACAGGTTTCGGGCAGCAAGGTTGAATCAGGAGACCTATCCCCACTGACGACAACCACAGCATTCAATGCTTGCAACAGCGTTTCGCCGTTTGTCTGAGACAGGGTCATTTTAGGGAGCAGGAAATCATGAATGAAGTCGAGCACCGTGTCAGTACCATGCAATTGGCCGGTCGGTACAGGGTAAGCCAGACGACAGTGCGGAGCATTCTCCATGACAAATGTTACTGCCCGTATCACTTCTACGTCTTCATGGATACTCTGCAAACCACATTTAAGTGCCTGGCAGAGGGTTCATCGAATCACCTTCACAATTCTCTATTATTCCAATCTCGTATAGCGCGCGGAAAGAATGAACACCTATATCTTTCCGCACCAGCTCTGATTTCCTTATTTTATCATGGTGATCGTTCCTCCCTATGTACGTCGGTGCCAACAAAATATTTTCGCATTCGGAGGAAAAATTTGGTGATTGGAATTACGTGAGAAGATTCCGTCGCAACGAACAACGCCTTTCTTTTAATGATTTCCAGCCCAAATCCTGCATCATTTCTGTGACACTCTCTCTCATATTTCGCGATAATTCAAAAAGTGCTGCTCTTCTTTGAACTTTTTCGATGTACTTCGTCACTCCTATCTGGTAAGGATCCCACATCGCGCAGCAGTATTCTAAAAGACGACGGACAAGCGTAGTCTAGGCAGTCTCCTTAGTAGGTCTGTTACATTTTCTAAGTGTCCTGCCAACAAAACGCAGTCTATTGTTAGCCTTCCCCACAACGTTTTCTATGAGTTCCTTCCAATTTAAGTTGTTCGTAATTGTAATACCTAGGTATCTAGTTGAACTTACGGCTTTTAGATTTGACTGATTTATCGTGTAACCCAAGTTTAACGAGTTCCTTTTAGCACTCATGTGGATGACCTCATTGGACATGAATACAGGTGATCAGACAGGACGCTTATGTACGTGTCAGCTTTCACAGTCGTATCTAGACGTATCAGTGCTCCCATATCACTCCAACTGCAAACGCGCCACACCATTACAGAGCGTCCACCAGCTTGAACACTCTGAACAGTCCCCTGGTGACAAGCATGGTACATGGATTCATGAGGTTATCCCCATGGTTATCCCCATACCCGTACAAGTCAATCCGCTCGATACAATTTGAAACGAGACTCGTCCGATCAGCCAACATGTTTCCAACCATCAACAGCCCCTGTAGGTGTTGACATGCCCAGGGGAGGCGTAAAGCTTCGTGTCGTGCAGTCATCAATGGTAAACGAGTGGGCCTCCGGCTCTTGTTTCGCATCCTGACACTTGTTGATGGCTCAGCACTGAAATCTGCAGCAATTTGTGGGAGGATTGCACTTCTGTCACGTTGAACGATTCTCTTCAGTCGTGATTGCTCTCTTTCTTGCAGGATCTTTTTCCGGCCGTAACGATGTCGGAGATTTATTGTTTTACCAGATTCCTGATATTCATGGTACACTCGTGAAATGATCGTACGGGAAAATCCCCATTTCACCGCTACCTCGAAGATGTTTCCCATCACTCGTGCACCGACTATACCACCGCCTTCAAACCCACCTAAATCTGCAGGGCTTATTAGCGACAGACTTTCCACATTCGGAGCAAATTTGTCACTGATTTCACAGCCAACCACGATTCCGAGATTTGTGTTATCCATCCTACTCACAAATGAGGCCACATTTACGCGGAGTGGTATCTTCAACTTTCATAACAGTCATCTGTGGGATAGTATATAGAACCCCCATGGTATGGTGACAGCGAATGATCAGCATCGGTGCAGCAGGAGTATGTGGGCCGGGATAATTGGCGAACGTATTTTGGGACCAAGCTTCCTTCCACGTCGCCTAGACTAAGTTGAAATACTAACTTATTCACTTACATTATACAGGGTGATTCAAAAAGAATACCACAACTTTAGGAATTTAAAACTCTGCAACGACAAAAGGCAGAGCTAAGCACTATCTGTCGGCGAATTAAGGGAGCTATAAAGTTTCATTTAGTTGTACATTTGTTCGCTTGAGGCGCTGTTGACTAGGCGTCAGCGTCAGTTGATGCTAAGATGGCGACCGCTCAACAGAGCACTTCAGCACTGGCCTCCAAGAAGCCCTGATCTTACCCCCTGCGATTTTTTTCTTATGGGGGGTATGTTAAGGATATGGTGTTTCGGCCACCTCTCCCAGCCACCACTGATGATTTGAAACGAGAAATAACAGCAGCTATCCAAACTGTTACGCCTGATATGCTACAGAGAGTGTGGAACGAGTTGGAGTATCGGGTTGATATTGCTCGAGTGTCTGGAGGGGGCCATATTGAACATCTCTGAACTTGTTTTTGAGTGAAAAAAAACCTTTTTAAATACTCTTTGTAATGATGTATAACAGAAGGTTATATTATGTTTCTTTCATTAAATACACATTTTTAAAGTTGTGGTATTGTTTTTGAATCACCATGTATTATACACTAAATGATCAAAAGCATCCGGACACCTATTACTGGACATTAATATATGGTTTGTCCACCCTTCGCCTTTATGGCGGCTTGGACTCTGCTGGGAATGCTTTCAGTGAGATGTCTGAATGTCTGTGCAGGAATGGCAGGTCATTCTTTCTCAAGAACGGGAAGCAGAGAAGGTAGTAATGTTCGACACTGGGGTCTGGAGCAAAGTCCATGTCAAGCTCATTTCAAAGGTGTTCCATTGGATTCGGGTCAGCACTTGGGCAGGGCAGACCGTTTCAGGAACATTATTGTCCACAAACCATAGCCTCACAGATGCTGTTTTATGTCAGGTGCATTGCTGTGCCGATACGAACAACCACCGTCTCGGCACTTCCTCTACTGCACGAAGTACACAATACTGCGAAATGCGTTAATATGTTCCTGCATTCGCCGGCCGGTGTGGCCGAGCGGTTATAGGCGCTTCAGTCTGGAACCGCGCGACCGCTACGGTCGCGGGTTCGAATCCTGCCTCGGGCATGGATGTGTGTGATGTCCTTAGGTTAGTTAGGTTTAACTAGTTCTATGTTCTAGGGGACTGATGACCACAGATGTTAAGTCGTATAGTGCTCAGAGCCATTTGAACCATCTTCCCGCATTCGGCGTTTTCCTAACCACAGAAACGTACCAGCTGGCGACCAGGCCAAAGCGGGTTGCATCATGCAGCCTCGCAGGCGCTCAGCGGCCAACGCGGCACTATATTTTCGATTTTTTTCAAATTGTTGCATCCTTGAGCTCCCGTTCACCAGATGTACGTCTAGGATTGGCGGCTGACGCTACAGATCAGACTTTATTAGTAATTATAGCACAGGGTTACATCACCAGTTACAGTTACATTCTCAGCAAGTACACCAAGTCCTTTCATCCATACATGCATTTTTTCATCATTACTACCTTTACGACAGGAAGGGGTATACAATCTAAAAGTCATATTACTATGAACATAACTAGGTCGAGATTGGGTCTTAGCATCTATTCTACAATGCCAGGTCATGTAAGCGATGACATCTCGGTCGGCGAATGATTCCAATCCAGGTAGAGAGCCATTTTCACAACGGACAATAGCGAGAGTAAACCATCCATTTCCAGTACTCCCTGTGGCAACGTCAAGACTGAAATTAACTCTACATCCACGGAAAAAATCGATCCATTCAATATCACAGTTTGTGCAGTTCCATTTGTGCCAAGTTTATTTTCAAGGTTTATTATGTGTGTGTAGACTGGCATGCGATGGCGACGTTGACGACACACACGTCGACGAGGCATAATGCTTCAATGCTGTTGCAGATATAGCTCACAGCGGAATGATTCCGCTGGTCTGCGTTGGCCGCTTTTATACTGAGCGCATGACCTTGATTACATAAGAGTGCTGATAACGGAACACCACCTCGTCATGCGCATTTGAATGTATATTAATTTCTTATGAAGACGGATGCTTCGAAAATGGTAAATAAAGAATGCTTCTTAATACATCTTTGGACGGAGTTCCAACCATTTATTTCAATAAAGGAAAACTGGCATTGATTTTAAGATTAAATATCTACGACTTATTCCTTCACCAGTTCTAGTTAAACAGTGAATTAAATCATTTTTGCTATTTCCTCTACGATTCAGTTACACCCACGACAAACCCAGACTGTTTTTCAAGCTATAAACCCTATGTTGAATTCCAATTATATTACTGTCATTCAGTACATGTTAATTGCGCTTACGGAGACACTCACCACTGAAACCAGTATTTTGTCATTAGCCGTTTCCGAGAAAATTTATTCTTCGCACGTGGCATTGTGTGGTGGCGAATTCCAGCAGGCGTTAGATGGTATCATTATGCAATGCTCTGTTGTGCGGAACTTCAATAAAGCCCGGTTTTTACTAGAATGCATTGCGCCGCAAATAGTCGGTAAATAGAGAGTGGCCGCAGTTTCAGCTACCCTTCGGTGCCTCAGGGCGAGTCGTCGACTCGCATGTCCATTTCACTGTTTTACAACAGGCCACTGCTGAATATTCATTACTGGTGCCAGATATTCCAAGCAGAGATACGCTGTGCAAATACTTGAACGTCCCTGTTATCACAAATGGCAAGTGACTTCTACACAACTGCATGCAGAGTTAATTACTTTCGGGATTAGAGTCTCCTTAAATAAAAACGTTGTGAGGTTCAACTATGTACCTAGTAGCCCAGACGGCTGAGGTCAGGTATGATTCATTTTCCTCACGTACACGAACCGAAAAATAAATCTCTTTTGCTACGTTCGCTGTGAATTATATAACATCGATGTCAAAGCGTACGGCGGCAAATTCTTCGTATTGTCATGCGCAAATGGTTTTTAAACCAGAAATTGAATTTTCATTTAGTATGCATTGTTTGAAAGAGAAAAAAATGGGGAATTTTATTCGTACCTAAATATATTTTTAACTCGACATAAAATTTGATGCAGCGCTTTTGTACACGATTCATATTGCACAAATTCACCTTTTCTACGGTAACATTCATCATCACAGCACAGCACGGACGCAGATTTTGTGTATAATACAAATAGTTCCGGAAGCAGCATGCTGACTACTATTGCAGAATTACATTTTTATACGAGGATAATCTGCTCTTACTTGCTGTTTCGTTGATTCTACACTCTTCAGAACGTCCACAATATCTTACCGAAGTAAATGTACAACATTTGTTGTTAATGTTGTTATTCACTAAGGGAAACAAGTAATTAATCATTTCCGCAGTGGATAACTACTTTCGTATTTTCAGTGGTCCAAGGCATATTTGTTTCCTTACCGTTTTGTCTTCCAATTCTGGAGACATCATCACCGAGAGCAATATGCCTTGGAAGACGTCTAACGTCCGTAAAACAAAAATCATCAAATACGTCAGAGGCAGCATTATATGTAAGAACAAGTAAGTTTCATTTATGGTACAAATTGTGGTTTTAATCCGTATAGTTACGAGGATTGTCTGGAAAGTAGTTTTGTTGTGTTGGCAGAAGAGCCAACACCGTGTTACTAGAGGTGGCCGAAAGGCACGCGTTTTAGCTCACGCAGGCTGGCGTGAGGAGGGAAGAACTATACTGCCGTGAGGTCTGGAACAAGACAAGGAATTAGAATTCAGAAGGCGGACATAATTAGCTTGATACTTAACTTTAATTCATTAATGAGGAACGTCGCTCTTGACGGTACATGAGTCACAATATTATCTGTTCAGAAGACATAGTAACTGAATATGACGCCTTGCTAGGTCGTAGCAAATGACGTAGTTGAAGGCTATGCTAAACTGTCGTCTCTGGAAATGAGAGCGTATGTAGGCAGTGAACCATCGCTAGCAAAGTCGGCTGTACAACTGGGGCGAGTGCTAGGGAGTCTCTCTAGACTAGACCTACCGTGTGGAGGCGCTCGGTCTGCAATCACTGATAGTGGCGACACGCGGGTCCGACGTATACTAACGGACCGCGGCCGATTTAAAGGCTACCATCTAGCAAGTGTGGTGTCTGGCGGTGACACCACAAGTTTCCCTTATGATACAAAACATAGATGAAACACATATACAAATCACGTTACTTCTATGTGCAGGAATGTTTCTTTCACTACTTCACGTTATTGGTGCGGGGGTTTACATATTGGACTCTCGTTTCTTATCTAGATTTAGGTTTTCTGTTATTGTCTTAAATCATTTGAGGGTAATTCCCGGACGGTTTCCTTGAGAAGGGTACGGCAGCCTCCCTTCCTTATCCTTCTTTATTCCAGGCTTGAATGCAGTCTGTAATGACTTCAAAGTCAAACCCGAATTTTTCTTTCTTCCACTAATCTAAACCCAATTGTCCTCGTTGTTGACACATATACCCAGGTGTAGTGTACTCTCCCATTGTAATTAAGATGGAAATATAGTCATCGAGACATGTAGTCTCCTCAGTCTCAACATTTTCTTTAGCGCTTCATCTGCCATGATCCGCCATGGGCCGGCTGCCTCATGATAACGTGTTGCACACCAAATTACTGTTACCGTTTTGAACCATCTCCTCTGTCGCACACACGTAAGTAAATACGTCACCTCGCCAACTATCAGTGTTCAGTTGTTTAATTATTTCCTAAAATCGAATAGTTTACAAGTTGTGCTATGCATTCACATCCGCCTACAGATCACTGATTTTCTCACTACCGCTATTCCGAAATCTTCTCATAATTGTCGGTGAAAGTTTGCCGCTGTCATTTTCCGCACTTTCAGAAATTTAATCACTCCCTGAACATTAAATGTGGATGCCATATCAATGGTATTCCTTAAGTACACTTAACACCACTTTCACTATTCATAATTAAACGCTTTTGATCAATGTTTCCAGCAAAAACATTACCATATGGGTTGCGCATGCTCAGAAATGCAGTCACACAGTGGAGTTACCAGGATTCATCTACGAAACTCACCTTCCAGATGAACTATCGAGCAAGTGAGAATCAAAACATTAACGCTACTATCTTCACTGCGTTCCAAAACTAACTACTCAAATATCTGCAGACAGTCCAGACACATGGTATAAAGTCAAGCGAAAAAAAAAAAAAGGTTCAAATGGCTCTAAGCACTATGGGACTTAACATCGGAGGTCATCAGCCCCTAGACTTAGAACTACTTGAACCTAACTAAACTAAGGACATCACACACATCCATACCCGAGACGGGATTCGAACCTGCGACCGTAACAGCAGCAGCGCGGTTCCGGACTGAAGCGCCTAGAACCACTTTTTTTATTGTTCTCATTTTGTTCGATTTTTTTCGCTGCATTTGTTCGGTGCGGATGTCCCATGGCACCCGTTCAAGTTCAGCGTTGAGCTGTTGACGCAGTTTTTTATTACAGAGGGCAGCTAACCCTCTGACCGAACACGCTGAGCTACCGTGCCGGCAAACTCTGTCCGCTGCACCAATTGTACAGCGTGTAACAGCTCGGTCACAGCGGCTGGCAAAGTCAAATTGGTTGTGTTGACATAATATGTCGTTTCTGAACTGCTGGTTTATTATAGATCAATATTCGTATGGGAGAAAGAGTAAAAGTGATTAAGGCTAACGCTGATATCTGAATTAAGTCCTCAGGGTGGCCGAGTTTTGGCTCCAGGCAGAGAGTGGTTACTGGTATTTCAATACGGCTAGTTACGTTGGTGTGATCTGCTTTTGTAGCGGCTACGAGATACATTCAACATCAAAGGCAGTGCTGGCACTAGCTGTACTTAATATTTCTGCGACAGAGATCGCAACATATTGTGTGTGGTAGGACCCGTACTCGATTTACGATACATTTTATTTGCAGTTTTTCTTCGGTATCCGCACGCCATGTCATTATGAATGTGTTTTCAGCTGTGATACTTGCAACTTTACTTTAGTAATAGGCAATATACATATGGGTACCAAAAATCTGGAAAGAGATGCACATGAAGATTCACTGAATATGTGAATCAGATCTTAAGTAAACAGTGTACAAAATGCGTACAGTGAGTGAAAATGTATTGCCACATTGTATACAGAATGAAAATAACACCAAAAGCCTCTGACGTCGTTTTCCTAACAGGCTGGCCAATTATTCACGAAACAGCCGGTCAAAACTAATTACCAGATCCATCTGTCAGTGTTATTACGGCAGTTGCAGGCGTAGCAAATAGTAATCAGCAGTCCATTCTTCCGCTAAACAAACCTTCTCTCAGTGATAAAGAGAATGGCCATCTACAAAACAATGAATCAATTTTCATTCCCTCAGAACAGAGGTTTGAAATTTTCTGCGTAAATGGGTCACATATAGCGCTTGTGATTCGAAAGTGACTGGTTCATTAAAGCATTCATGTTGACACAATAACACCAATTTGACATAAACGAGTACGTTGCTTCATTGCTAATTAAAATTATTGTTTGAGATTTAAAGTAACCAGTTCAATAAGCCGGCCACATTAAAATGAGGCGACAGTAACCAAAGAGCGACTTCGAGTCACAGGCTGGGCGTTGTTCAGAGAGCTGATTGTTCCGTGAACACTCTCAATAAGTCACAAGCGGCTCAAAAATTCAGTCGAATGTTTTCAGCCAGTCATAGAACTCGAAGGGGCTAGTATTTACTAGTATGTTTAATACTGTATCACCTTCAAAGATACTTCTTCATCTACATACATACTTAGCAAGCCACCGTATGGTGTGCGGCTGAGGGTACCTTGTACAACTAATATTCATTTCCTTTCTTGTTCCACTCACAAATAGAGCGATGGAAAAACGACTATTTATACGCCTCGGTATGATCCCTAATTTCTATTATCTTCGTAGTCCTCACGCGAAATGTACATTGGTGACAGTAGAGTCGTTCTGCAGTCAGCTTCAAATGACAATTTCCTGAATTTTCTCAATAGTGTTCCTCGATAAGAACTTCCCTTCAGGGGTTTCCATTTCAGCTCCCGAAGTATGTCCTTAATACTTGCGTGTTGACCGAACCTAAATCTTAACGACGCGTCGAATCAATTGTTTGTGTCGAATTTACTGTTTATATGTATATACTTCTTGTACTATATCATGCACCAACGAAAGGAAATGTATTTTCTCTGATACTCTCTCTTGTGTTCGCTGTGTTCGTTCAGAGTTTCTTTCTGTATAATACCCAGATCCTCTTTGACTTCGCTGAATGAATAAAATAGTGCAGTGTGTACCTAGTTCGTTGGAAGCAATATTTCCAATGTTAAGCATTAAATATCGTTATGGTAGATAGGCGTTACCCAGTACTTATTGCAAGTTGGTAACGTTATGTTACCTAGTTCTTGTTCGTGTTCCTAACCTGGGTTTATTTCCTTTCCAGAACTCTTCCTTATTGTTGACATAGATGAATTTATTTTATTACATTCTTCGATTAAATATTAAGCAGAAAAATCAGCACACAGAGACGTGGTGCTTTAGTTATGATATTGGAGGGAGATACGTCCTATTCTCGTGAAACCGTCATTATTTCATTTTACATGGTTTCACCAAATCAGTTAATGGGAGTGTTACACTATTCCATCATACATGTAATGACCGCATCTTTCCCCCACTCAAATTGGCCTAGCGCTCAGTTTCTGATGACCTCACGCAGCTCAAAAATGGTTCAAATGGCTCTGAGCACTATGGGACTCAACTGCTGTGGTCATAAGTCCCCTAGAACTTAGAACTACTTAAACCTAACTAACCTAAGGACATCACAAACATCCATGCCCGAGGCAGGATTCGAACCTGCGACCGTAGCAGTCGCACGGTTCCGAACTGCGCGCCTAGAACCGCGAGACCACCGAGGCCGGCACCTCACGCAGCCTTGACATTAAGCTATGATCTTCTTTCGAGTTACAGCGTCTTCTAAATTTGGTTTATGTAACTTGTAATTTCACTCCGTAGCAGTTAGTTGTAGTCGTTTCAGTACTAACAGCGGCACAAGTTTCAGAGTGTCATACCCTTTCCGTCGGTCAGTAAAGCCTCAAATAGCAGGGCTTGCGTGGATACGAAAAGTCATCGTTGCCTTGTGAAATGTTACATTAAATAAGTATCTCTCACCTTTACACTATGTGATGAGAGGCGGAATGGGTCATCCTAAAATCGTCTGGTAGCAATGAGTTAGTGGCAGTAAGTGCAATCCTTGCTGTGATAGTGGTTCAAAAGGTTCAAATGGCTCTGAGTACTATGGGACTTAACAGCTGAGGTCATCAGTCCCCTAGAACTTAGAACTACTTAAACCTAACTAACCTAAGGACATCACACACATTCATGCCCCAGGTAAGAATCGAACCTGCGACCGTAGCGGTCGCGCGGTTCCAGACTGAAGCGCCTAGAACTGCTCGGCCACTCCGGCCGGCGCTGTGATAGTGCACAGCTGTTCAAAAGTCGCCGTTCCTGATATGACTGCAGGTGTCGACAGCCAAAAAGTAGTTACTGTCACATAAACATGGTGAAAATAATAATTACACATTATTACATTAAAAATTTCGCACATAGTCGTTATGAATCAACAAAATGAGCGAGTGATAAAATCTAAGTATCATTAACTTAAAGTTCTCGAAATCATAAAAAACACTAATTTTCCTTAGTATAAAGAGGCATATATCTGTGATTTATGAAAACAAATGGAAATTAAACCGCTCCATATCTTCTTCGAGTGACTTACTGAAAGGGAAGCAAAATTATACAAGTCCGATAACTGCTTAAGATGTAATCCAAGGACCATTTGGTGCATTTGGTTGCCGATAGCAAAACACATTAAAAAAAATTCGGCTTCAGACTTCCCATTTCTAGAACTTAAATTTTGGTTTCCTTTTCATTTCTTCGGTTTTATTTGTCGCCCCATGCTCAATTTAAGACATATTTCTGGTACGTGTTTGGTACATACTGAAAACCAAAAGGGAAGGAAGATTGGAGATTTGGTACCGTCGACGGCAGTGTAATCGAAGACAGAGTAAAGGCTTGTATTTGATAAGGATAGAAAAAGAGATCAACCTGTATAACTCAGGATCAATATCGGAATTCGCATAAAGTAATTTAGAACAATGTGCGAAAACCTAAATCTGAATATTCGGACTGGGAATTGAGCTCGATGATAAAATGCAAAATTCACACATTTCAAACTGGAACTATATTCCTTTATTTTTCTCTACTCCATCGTCATTAAAATACACTGAGATGACAAAAGTCATGGGACACTTCCTAATATCGTGCGTGGTGCAGCGTCGCGACATGTCATGAACACAAAAAGAGGTTGGAAGTACCCTGCAGAAATATTGAGCCATGCTGCCTTTATAGCTGCCCATAATTTCGAAAGTGTTACCCCTGCAGGACTTTGTGCACGAACTGACCTCTCGATTACGTACCATAAATGTTCGACGGGACTCATGTCGGGTGATTTGGGTGGCCAAATCAGTCGCTTGGATTGTCCAAAATGTTTTTCAAACCAATCTCGAACTATTGTGGTCCGGTGACATGTCGCGTTGCCATCCATAAAAATTCCTACTTCGAATGGCTGCAAATGTATCCAAGTAGCAGGACATAATCATTTCACACTGGACTCGCATTCGGGAGGACGACCGTTCAACACCGTGTCCGGCCATCCTGATTTAGCTTTTCCGTGATTTCCCTAAATCGCTCCAGGCAAATGGTGGGATGGTTCCTTTGAAAGGGCACGGCCGACTTCCTTCCCCCTCCTTCCCTAATCCGATGACACCGATGACCTCGCAGTTTGGTCTCTTCCCCCAAACAACCCAACTCCTAACAGAATGATTTCCAGTAAATGATCGGTTAAATTGGACCAGAGGACTAGGTTCATCCCATGTAAACACAGCCAACATCATTACGGATCCACCACCAGCTTGTACAGTGTCTCATTAACAACTTGGCTCCATGGCTTCGTGGGGTCTGCGCTAAACTGGAACCCTACTATTAGCTCTTACCAACTGAAGTCGGGACTCATCTCACCGGGTCACGCTTTTTCAGCCGTCTAAGGTCCAACCAACACGGTCACGAGCCCAGGAGATGGACCGCAAGCGAAACAGTGCTGTTAGCACAGACACTCGCGTTGGTCGTCTGCTGTTATAGTTCATTAAATCCAAATTTCGCCCCACTGTCCAAACGGATACGTTCGTCTTACGTCCCACACCGATTTCTACGTTTATTTCACGCAGTATTTCTTATCTGTTACAAATGACTGCTCTACCCAAACGCAGCTGCTCTCGGTTGTTAAGTGAATGCCGTCGGCCATTGCGTTGTACGTCGTCAGAGATACTGCCCGAAATTTGGTTCTCTCGTCAGAGTATTGACACTGTGGATCTCGGAAAATTGCATTCCCGAACGATTTCCGAAATGGAATGTCCTACGCGTCTAGCTCCAACTACCATTCCGCTCTCAAAGTCTGGTAATTCTCGTCGTGCGGCCATAATAGCGTCGGAAACCTTTTCGGATGAATCGCCTGAGTACAATTGCACTGCCCTTTTATACCTTGTGTACGCGATACTGCGCCAGCTGTTTACGCGCATATCGCTATCCTATGATTTCTGTCACCTCAGTGTAATTTCCCTTCCATCGACGGTATTGAGTTCCCAATATAACCACAAAAATTTCCATTGCATGATTTCCAATATTTATTTGTATAATAATCATTGCGACTATTTTCGCAGCTGCGATGAATCTTTAGACAGTTTTGTGATGCCTTCAGGTGACTTTTTATTTATTACGATTGTACAATTTTGGCCTTGGGTCATTTTCAGGTATCTAAAACCGAAGCAATATACTCATATGTTGGATGTATTAGTATCACATATGAATTTAACATGTCCTTGTGTTAAACAACAGGTTTGGGTTTTGTGTGGTTTCCGTAAATCGAGTAAGCCAAATCCGCTATGGTTTATTTGGAAAGGAGAAGGTCGATTTATTTCCCCATCCTTACCAAATCCGAGCTTGTACTCCCTCTGCCATTACCTCTTCGTCTGCAGGACTTTAAACATAACTCGTCTTTCGTTCTTGTAGCCGTAGAGCTGAAACTGAGGTTTTGAATTAATGACAGAAAACATGAACTTCCTCATCGTTCGGACTTCATTTGTTCTTTTTTGTATGCATTTCATATAGATCCACACGACCTACAATCTGCAAGAATACAGGAGGCTAGGCCGGCCGCGGTGCCCGAGCGGTTCTAGGCGCTGCAGTCTGGAACCCCGCGACCGCTACGGTCGCAGGTTCGCATTCTGCCTCGGGCATGGATGTGTGTGATGTCCTTAGGTTAGTTAGGTTTAAGTAGTTCTAAGTTCTAGAAGACTGATGACGTCAGAAGTTAAGTCCCATAGTGCTCAGAGCCATTTGAGCCACTACAGGAAGTTAAGGCAAATTATCGAAACAAGGTGATAGTATGCTAGGGAGTAATGAGTAAATAAGCTTTGGGACACTATGCTACTAATACGTAACGCACAGTTTCACACAGATGACAGTGGCCACACACCGTCACATTGACTCGACGACACTAAAACAGTTGGAGGAGTCAACATGACTTTTGACTACTGACGGAGGATGTTTGGATTTAGTTCCAAGGCACGTGCAAGTCCCTCGTCGGCGTCTCAGATGCATTCAAGAGGACTGAGGACAAGTGGCCCAGGGGCCACACAACCACGCAAGCATGAACATTCACGTGGAATGTGCTTTCAAAATGTTATTACATAATTCGGAAACGACGCAGAAGTGTATTGCCTTCGTGGAGGTCTAGATGCATAGGTCGCCTGCGAGATGGAAAAAAGGAAAAAAAAAAAAAAAAAAAAAAAAAAAAAAAAACACATGAGCGGTCAGCACGTTCCCGTATCTGTCGCCAGTGAGAAACTGACAATATGCCCAATACTTGCATACAGGTTCCCATATTTGCCTGCACGGTGTCCCGTTAGCCAAGAGGATGCATCGCTTCATATAGTTCTCGACATATTATCATTCGACATCGGTGGGCTCCAACATGTGATACAGTCGATACCACACGATAATCGAAGGTGACTCCATTTATGAACACGATGCTTCCTGCGGCAGCATCATTGGTCTCTCTCTACAATATTTACCCTTACATTACCAAATTGCCTATTTCTCGCTGCGTCATGATCATTCCTATCGAACTATCCCCTCTTTTAGTCAAGTTATACAATAAATTTCACTTCTCTCCGATTAATTTAAGTACTTTCGCATTAGCTGCCCGACCTTTCTGCCTATTCTTTAGCATTCTCTGGACTGTTTATCTTCCACGTTTCACTTTCGTACATGGCAACACTCCAGGCAAAGACTTTCAGATAAAACATCCTAACGCTTAAATTTACATTAGCGGTGAAAACAGTTCCACGATTAGAAACTCGTTTCTCGCTGTTGCCACTCCGAATTTTTTAGGGTATAGATAGTTATCTTGCTGCCCAAATAGTAGAACTCTTCTTCTACATACACTGTCTCATTAGTTAATCTAATTCGCTCGCCATCACCCCATTTAATTCGACTTTAACCAATTACTCATGTCCCACTTTTGTTGATATTAGTTTTATAAACTCTTTTGTAGATACTATCCAGTTCGTTAAACCGATCTTCCAAGTCGTTTGCCGTCTCTGACAGAATTTCAGTGTAATCGACAAACCTCAAAGTCTTAATTGCTAATCCTTGAATTTAAATCTCTGTATATTATAAAATGTCTGTATGTGTGTATTTTGAACATATCCTTTTAAAGTACTGGATCGAGTTCAACCAATCGTGGTATGCACATTACTTCTATGTGGAAAGAAGCACAATGGGAATAAGAGCCACCTAACAGCCGTGTACCGCAAGTCTCTAGAGGAACGGAAGGTTCCAAATGCTTGGAAAAGAGCACAGGTAGTCCCAGTTTTCAAGAAGGGTCGTCGAGCAGATGCGTGAAACTATAGGCCTATATCTCTGACATCGATTTGTCGTAGAATTTTAGAACATGTTTTTTGCTCGCGTGTCATGTCATTTCTGGAAACCCAAAATCTACTCTGCAGGAATCAACATGGATTCCGGAAACAGCGTTCGTGTGAGACCCAACTCGCTTTATTTGTTCATGAGACCCAGAAAATATTAGATACAGGCTCGCAGGTAGATGCAATTTTTCTTGACTTCCGGAAGGCGTTCGATACAGTTCCGCACTGTCGCCTGATAAACAACGTAAGAGGCTACGAAATATCAGACCACCTGTGTGGATGGATTGAAGAGTTTTTGGCAAACAAGACACAACATGTTGTTCTCAATGGAGAGACGTCTACAGACGTTAAAGTAACCTCTGACGTACCACAGAGGAGTGTTATGGGACCATTGCTTTTCACAATATATATAAATGACCTAGTAGATAGTGTCGGAAGTTTCATGCGGCTTTTCGCGGATGATGGTGTAGTATACAGAGAAGTTGCAGCATTAGAAAATTGCAGCGAATTGCAGGAAGGTCTGCAGCGGATAGGCACTTGGTGCAGGGAGTGGCAACTGACCCTTAACATAGACAAATGTAATGTAATGCGAATACATAGAAAGAAGGATCCTTTATTGTATGATTATATGATACCGGAGCAAACACTGATAACAGTTACTTCTGTAAAATATCTGGGAGTATGCGTACGGAACGATCTGAAGTGGAATGATCATATAAAATTAATTGTTGGTAAGGCGGGTGCCAGGTTGACATTCATTGGGAGAGAGCTTAGAAAATGTAGTCCATCAACAGAGGGGGTGGCTCACAAAACACTCGTTCGACCTATACTCGAGTATTGCTCATAAGTGTGGGATCTGTACCAGGTCGGGTTGACGTAGGAGATAGAGAAGATCCAAAGAAGAGTGGCGCGTTTCGTCACAGGGTTATTTGGTAAGCGTGATAGCGTTACGGAGATGTTTAGGAAACTCAAGTGGCAGACACTGCAAGAGAGGCGCTCTGCATCGCGATGTAGCTTGCTGTGCAGGTTTCGAGAGGGTGCGTTTCTGGATGAGGTATCGAATATATTGCTTCCCCCTACTTATACCTCCCGAGGAGATAGCGAACGTAAAATAAGAGAGACTCGAGCGCGCACGGAGGCTTTCCGGCAGTCGTTCTTCCCGCGAACCATACGCGAGTGGAACAGGAAAGGGAGGTAATGACAGTGGAACGTAAAGTGCCCTCCGCCCCACACCGTTGGGTGGCATGCAGAGTATAAATGTAGATGTCTCCCGAAAGGATGGGAGTGGGGATGGGAAAGAAGCGTAAAGGACTGTACGCAAATAACCAGACTATATTCAACCAATATTGGGTATGAGAGCACTTATTAATTTTCAACAAACTCTATACATAATTTGAAAACTTTGCGAAACTTCTCACTGACACTCCCCACAAACAGATGAAAGAGAAAGAGTTGAACTACCGCATTTGCCACGACGTTTAAATTTAGTAATTCCTTACTACTAACTCCGTTCGCTACACATTTTCCATACAGTATCAACACATACCACAGAATTTACGGGCAAAACTGTGCGAGACGTAGTTGAGGAGACATGCCGTCATAAACGCTTAGATGAGAGAAAACCTGGGATTTCTGAAAATGAAGCGCATGTTATGCACGCTACAGTCACGCAGTATTTAATAATGTGATCTCAAAGAGACTTCCAACAAACTGAAAAACGTAATTTCAGAGTTTTTCTAAAATTTAAGAAAAAATCAAATACTTAATACATTCTGCATCTACATCTACATCCATACTCCGCAAGCCACCTGGCGGTGTGTGGTGGAGGGTACTTTGAGTACCTCTATCGGTTCTCCCTTCTATTCCAGTCTCGTATTGTTCGTGGAAAGAAAGATTGTCGGTATGCCTCTGTGTGGGCTCTAATCTCTCTGATTTTATCTTCATGCTCTCTTCGCGAGATATAGTAGGAGGGAGAAACATACTGCTTGACTCCTCGGTGAAGGTATGTTCTCGAAACTTCAACAAAAGCCCGTACCGAACTACTGAGCGTCTCTCCTGCAAAGGCTTCCACTGGAGTTTATCTATCATCTCCGTAACGCTTTCGGCATTACCAAATGATCCTGTAACGAAGCGCGCTGCTCTCAGTTGGATCTTCTCTATCTCCTCTATCAACCCTATCTGGTACGGATCCCACACTGCTGAGCAATATTCAAGCAGTGGGCGAACAAGTGTACTGTAACCTACTTCCTTTGTTTTCGGATTGCATTTCCTTAGGACTCTTCCAATGAATCTCAGTCTGGCATCTGCATTACCGACGATCAATTTTATATGATCATTCCATTTTAAATCACTCCTAATGCCTACTCCCAGATATTTATGGAATTAACTGCTTCCAGTTGCTGACCTGCTATATTGTAGCTAAATGATAAAGGATATTTCTTTCTAAGTATTCACAGCACATTACACTTGTCTACATTGAGATTCAATTGCCACTCCTTGCACCATGCGTCAATTCGTTGCAGATCCTCCTGCATTTCAGTACAATTTTCCATTGTTACAACCTCTCGATATACCACAACATATGCGCAAAAAGCCTCAGTGAACTTCCGATGTTATCCACAAGGTAATTTATATATAATGCTAATAGCAACGGTCCTACGACACTCCCCTGCGGCACACCTGAAATCACTCTTACTTCGGAAGACTTCTCTCCGTTGAGAATGACATTCTGCGTTCTGTTATATAGGAACTCTTCAATCCAATCACACAATTGGTCTGATAGTCAATATGCTCTTACTTTGTTCATCAGACGACTGTGGGGAACTGTATCGAACGCATTGCGGAAGTCATGAAACACGGCATCTACTTGGGAACCCGTGTCTATGGCTCTCTGAGTCTCGTGGACGAATAGCGCTAGCTGGGTTTCACACGATCGTCTTTTTCGAAACCCATGCTGATTCCTACAGAGTAGATTTCTAGTCTCCAGAAAAGTTATTGTGCTCGAACATAATACGTGTTCCAAAATTCTACAACTGATCGACGTTAGAGATATAGGTCTATAGTTCTGCACATCTGTTCGACGTTCCTTCTTAAAAACGGGGATGATCTGTGCCCTTTTCCAATCCTTTGTAACGCTACGCTCTTCTAGAGACCTACGGTACACCGCCGTAAGAAGGGGGCATGTTCCTTCGCGTACTCTGTGTAAAATCGAACTCGTATCCCATCAGGTACAGCGGTCTTTCCTCTTTTGAGCGATTTTAGTTACAGCATTTCCAAACAGAGTTTGAAACTGTTTTATACAGGGGAGCTAGGTTCCACAAAGGATCGGTGGTGCACTTGTTACTTAACATCTGGTAAGAAGCGCTGTCAGGTTAAGAAGAACCTACATCCCACAAGGGCGGGAATAAAAAAGGGGTGACATTGAAGCATACCTCAGGAACACAAGGAGGAATTTAAGCCAAATTTGATACGTACATGGCTAATTTTTGAATAAAAATACTGTGGGAGTAACATTACCAACTGTCACTAGGGGTATAAGGGAGGATGAGAAGGGGCAGTGAGCCAATAATTTTGTCAACGACTTTCGTGACACAAGATCGAGCCACACTGATTAACGTCACATATCCAGCGGTCATTGTCCCTGCAGACCACGCGCTGCTTTCACAAACTTCCTCCATTTCTCTCTGTGCCTTCGATCTCCAGGGATAGCAGGTCGTCCATCCAGCAGTGCCCTGCTCGTTCTGTGGTGCGTCTGGTGTTTGATTTCCCATCAAGGGCTTTTTTCACCTGTCTTCTCTCTGGCAAACGGACTAAATGTCCCGCCTAAAGGATTCCTTTGCTCTTCAGCTTCTGCAGGATTGTTCAGTTTTGCATGAAAAGATACATTGCCTCATTCTACCACCTTGCCCATTCTCCTATATCTAATATCGGTCCCCATATCTTACTCATTACCATTCTTTCGAATATTTATAGTTTTTTCCTTTTCTGGCTTTGTCGTGCTCCAGGTTTCTGAACCGTACGTGATTGGTAGCCATGTCAGTGTGATATATATTCTCATCCCTAATATTGATTTGGATTCAGAGTCTTCCTGAGGAAATATTCGCATTTCATTTCCACTGCTATTCTTTCCTTGATGTCCATTTCTATAGAATTGTTGCTGGTAAACCAAGCTTGCAAGTATTTGAATTGGTGAACCCTCTTGAAACTCATGTCATCTATGTACACTCCTGGAAATTGAAATAAGAACACCGTGAATTCATTGTTCCAGGAAGGGGAAACTTTATTGACACATTCCTGGAGTCAGATACATCACATGATCACACTGACAGAACCACAGGCACATCGACACAGGCAACAGAGCATGCACAATGTCGGCACTAGTACAGTGTATATCCACCTTTCGCAGCAATGCAGGCTGCTATTCTCCCATGGAGACGATCGTAGAGATGCTGGATGTAGTCCTGTGGAACGGCTTGCCATGCCATTTCCACCTGGCGCCTCAGTTGGACCAGCGTTCGTGCTGGACGTGCAGACCGCGTGAGACGACGCTTCATCCAGTCCCAAACATGCTCAATGGGGGACAGATCCGGAGATCTTGCTGGCCAGGGTAGTTGACTTACACCTTCTAGAGCACGTTGGGTGGCACGGGATACATGCGGACGTGCATTGTCCTGTTGGAACAGCAGGTTCCCTTGCCGGTCTCGGAATGGTAGAACGATGGGTTCGATGACGCTTTGGATGTACCGTGCACTATTCAGTGTCCCCTCGACGATCACCAGTGGTGTACGGCCAGTGTAGGAGATCGCTCCCCACACCATGATGCCGGGTGTTGGCCCTGTGTGCCTCGGTCGTATGCAGTCCTGATTGTGGCGCTCACCTGCACGGCGCCAAACACGCATACGACCATCATTGGCACCAAGGCAGAAGCGACTCTCATCGCTGAAGACGACACGTCTCCATTCGTCCCTCCATTCACGCCTGTCGCGACACCACTGGAGGCGGGCTGCACGATGTTGGGGCGTGAGCGGAAGACGGCCTAACGGTGTGCGGGACCGTAGCCCAGCTTCATGGAGACGGTTGCGAATGGTCCTCGCCGATACCCCAGGAGCAACAGTGTCCCTAATTTGCTGGGAAGTGGCGGTGCGGTCCCCTACGGCACTGCGTAGGATCCTACGGTCTTGGCGTGCATCCGTGCGTCGCTGCGGTCCGGTCCCAGGTCGACGGGCACGTGCACCTTCCGCCGACCACTGGCGACAACATCGATGTACTGTGGAGACCTCACGCCCCACGTGTTGAGCAATTCGGCGGTACGTCCACCCGGCCTCCCGCATGCCCACTATACGCCCTCGCTCAAAGTCCGTCAACTGCACATACGGTTCACGTCCACGCTGTCGCGGCATGCTACCAGTGTTAAAGACTGCGATGGAGCTCCGTATGCCACGGCAAACTGGCTGACACTGACGGCGGCGGTGCACAAATGCTGCGCAGCTAGCGCCATTCGACGGCCAACACCGCGGTTCCTGGTGTGTCCGCTGTGCCGTGCGTGTGATCATTGCTTGTACAGCCCTCTCGCAGTGTCCGGAGCAAGTATGGTGGGTCTGACACACCGGTGTCAATGTGTTCTTTTTTCCATTTCCAGGAGTGTATATCAAGAAATTCTTACTGCTTTTGTCGTCTTCCTAACCGTACGAACTCCATTTTGTCTTGATTCACCTTTAGCCTAACCTTCTGTAATTATTGTCCATTTTCTGGTTTCAGCAAGGATGAAAACCACAGATAAATTTAACGTCCTCTCTGGAGTCGTATGGTGTAAAACCGAGAGAATCTGATTTGTATGTGTGCAATGCATGTCGCATACGCATATGTTCAACATCTTCTCCTAAGTCCCTGGATCGATTTCAACCAAGCCTGTTCAAATGTGTGTGAATTCCTAAGGGAGCAAACTGCTGAGGTCATCGATCCCTTGCCTTACACACAACTTTAACTAACTTAAACTATTTTACGCTAAGGACAACACACACACCCATGTCCGAAGGAGGAATCGAACCTCCAGCGAGAGAGGCCGCGCAATTCGTGACATGGCGCCTCTACCCGCGCGGCCAACCAAGCCTGCTACTAATATGATTTAGAATTTGGAAATAAATGCAGGACTGATGACCTTAGCTGTTGGGCCTCGTTAAAAACTTGCTCATCAATGCTGTTTAAGTAAAAACCACCTGGCTTCCATCTGGGTGGCGGCGAGGGTGACTGTTGGGTGACGGACAGAAAAGAGGAACGAAGGAGGTGGATAAAGGGAGGGGGATGAGAAGCTGGACAGAGTTGGCGAGAAGGAGATGAACAGATTGAGAGGGAGGTGGAGATAGGCAGAGAGAGGGAGGGGAAGAGGAGATGGACGGAGTCATCGGGAATGGTTAGAGAGAGGAGGGAGGAGGTGGTAAATAGAGAGATTGGGGAGGGGGAGAGAGTAGGGTGGAGAGAGGAGAAAAGAGAGGGGGAGGAGGAGATGCCCTGAGAGATGGGGAAGGAGGAGATGGACCAATAGATTGGAATAAATAAATTCCCGGGCAACACCATGTACCTCAGATAGTGCCCTGTATATTTCTCTTTGGTTTCCTTTGCTGCTTGTTATATGTAAGGACAACGGGGCGGGATGCGGGAGAGAGGCAGGTTGGAACTCTGTCTCACGCCCTTCTTAAGTACTGCCTGCCTTTCATGCCCTTACAGTTTTATAATTGTAGACTGCTTTCTGTACAAGTTGTTATAGCTCCTTGCTACCTTCAGAGTTCCAAAGCGCGTACTTGAGACAACACTGCCTCAGAACTAATTTGGTTATACAGGGTGTCCGAAAATTATTTCCCTGATTACATAAATTGATAACTCAGGCTAGAAGTAAGATACAAATATGAAACTGGTGTCTAATTGTTTACAAACTATCAAAGTCTTTTTCACACAACAGTAAACTTCCACATGAGCACCCTTGGTAGCACGTAGAACATCTAGGCGATATTCAGTTTCCGTCCACACGTTAGCCAACATCACTGGAGGGATCGATTCAACGACTGTGGTTATCCGTTGCCGCAGGGTTTCAAGATCTGGTCCACGTTTTCGGTAGACCTCGTCCTTGACATAACCCCATAAAAACAAGTCTAATGGGGTTATGTCAGGAGAGCGTGGAGGCCAAACCGTTGGCCCATCACGACCAATCCATCGGCCAGGAAAGGTCATATCGACATAGGCACGGACGTCCAAACCCCAATGAGGCGGTGCACCGTCTTGCTGAAACAAGACATCGGGGTGATACTGAAGCAGCTGAGGAACAGCTTACAGTTGCAACATGTCCAGATACACTGTAGATGTGATTGTAGCCTCAGCGAAGAAGAATGGCTCGATAATTCGATCGTGCAATAGCGCGCACCAAACATTCACCTTTGGACTGCCTCTGGTGCACTCCATGACCTCACCAGGGGTTTGTGAACCCCAAATGCGCACTTTATGGCAATTCACTACTCCACTGACAAAAACAGGTCGCTTCAACGGAAAAGGCAATTCGTCTGAGATAACCATCATCGTCCTCAATACGTGAAAGCATTTCGACCGCAAAGTAATATCGACGTGTACTGTCATTGGGCAACAAGGCCTGAATGATTTCCACTTTGTATGCACGAAACAATTAAAGTTTGTGTAAAATGTCATGGAGAGAGCTTTTTGGCATCTGTATTTCACGTGAGGCCCTGCGCACCCATTTCTTCGGGCTTCGCAGAAAAGACTGCCTTACAGCTTCCATCCTGTCTGCTGAGGTTCTCGGTCGACCAGACCTCGGAAGGTCAGCAACCGATCCTGTGTTCTTGAACTTCTCATACCAGGCTTTAACGCTCTTGACATCGGGTGGATTCCTTCCAAATGTTGTCTGGAAGTGTCTCTGCACTGTGGTTGGTGATCGTGTCTCACGGTGCCACAGCACACACTGTGCCTTCTCCTGATTGGTTAACATGGCTTCTTGGGCACTGCACCTCATCCGCCACTTACGTACTGTGAACCTAAAACAGAAAAAGAACTTCGATACTTGTTAACAATTCGACACAAGTTTCATATTTGTATCTTACTTCTAGCCTGACAAGGGAACCTCCCCATCGCACCCCCCTCAGATTTAGTTATAAGTTGGCACAGTGGATAGGCCTTGAAAAACTGAACACAGATCGATCGAAAAAAAAGAAGTTGTGTGGAACTATGAAAAAATAAGCAAAATATAGAAACTGAGTAGTCCATGCGCAAGATAGGCAGTATCAAGGACAGTGTGAGCTCAGGAGCGCCGTGGTCCCGTTGTTAGCGTGACCAGCTGCGGAACGAGAAGTCCTTGGTTCAAGTCTTTCCTCGAGTGAAAAGTTTAACTTTTCATTTTCAGTTTATGTGACAAACTCTTATGTTTTCATCACTTTTTTTGGGAGTGATTATCACATCCACAAGAAAACCTAAATCGGGCAAGGTAGAAGAATCTTTTTACCCATTCGCCAAGTGTACTAGTTAGGTGGGTTGACAACATATTTCTGTCATGTGACGCACATGCTGTCACCAGTGTCGTATAGAATATATCAGACGTGTTTTCCTGTGGAGGAATCGGTTGACCTATGACCTTGCGATCAAATGTTTTCGGTTCCCATTGGAGAGGCACGTCCATTCGTCAACTAATCGCACGGTTTTGTGGTGCGGTCGCAGACCACAGACACTAAACTTATTACAGTGAACAGAGACGTCAATGAACGAACGGACAGATCATAACTTTGCGAAAATAAAGAAAGTAAAATTTCACTCGAGGGAAGATTTGAACTACTCAGTTTGTATATTTTGTTTATTTTTTCATAGTTCCACACAACTTCTTCCTGTTTTCTCGATTGACCTGTGTTCAGTTTTTCAAGGCCTGTCCACTGTGCCAACTTATAACTAAACCTGAGCGGGGTGCGACGGGGATGTTCCCTCGTTTGTTATCAATTTATGTAATCAGGGAAAGTCTTTTCGGACACCCTGCATTTTTCATCTCGTTAGTATCGGATTAATGGCACTTTCTAGTCTCTAAGATTGTTATTATTTCCCTGAAAGCAAAACCTTCTCTCGAGGCGAGAGCTGCAAGAGGAGGGTGGAAAGTCTGTGCAACGCGACGCGAGGACGACGAGCAACGAGTGGCGGAGCGACGGGCGGGGGCGCGTGGCCACGTGCTCGCGCCGTGACGTCACAGGGGAGAGTGGTATTTGGGCGCGTGGTGCGCATAGCTGCGCCGGGTATGGAGCGTGTTGTCGCGGCGCGGCTGCGGAAACTGCATTCGTGGCCGAGGGCGAGGTGCGCCGCTATCGACCGTGGCGAGGTCGAGCCGCGCTGCCGCTGCCGCTGCCACCGCCGCCGTCTCCAGCGACGCTTTATTTACATCCCGCGCCGGCACTCCGCGTTACGCCCCACGTTCGTCTCAAATTAGAAGTCGCCACTGTCAGCTACAGCCTGTCGTAACCCATCAAACGTCCGAGCTGTGACTCGAGGTATGCGACTACCTGGTGTGTTGAAAAGTAATCGACACTATTATGTGCCTCTCCCTGTGCGCGCCCAACACAGACAGACCGTACTCAACACGCCGGCCGAAGTGGCCGTGCGGTAAAAGGCGCTGCAGTCTGGAACCGCAAGACCGCTACGGTCGCAGGTTCGAATCCTGCCTCGGGCATGGATGTTTGTGATGTCCTTAGGTTAGTTAGGTTTAACTAGTTCTAAGTTCTATGGGACTAATGACCTCAGCGGTTGAGTCCCATAGTGCTCAGAGCCATTTGAACCACCGTTCTCAACACAAAGATATCTTCGGAGGAAAAGTAACTTCTGGCGTACCCCATAAGGGTTTCTTTTTTAAAAAAAATTACTCTTCACAGTATACCCCTTTCCTCCCTGAGAGGAAATCTTTTAAAATTCTATCTGATATGTACCAATTACCGTGTATTATTACGTGTAGAACCAGGTAAAAATACTGAAAAAATTCGCATAGTGATAGTTTGTTCAAGAAGTCACCAGCATTATCGTGCTACTGAAAATTCAAACGTGTATAAAACGCAAGTAGCATTTCATGGAAGTGTTTAGACACCTCACACACTTTAAGTGAAAGATTCTCAGTCTAAAATGATACAGGAATTTCCTTAAACTAATGAAATGTAGGAAAACAGAATGCATTTATCTCGGTAACGCATGGCTTTGTCTTGTCGTTGAAGTTTTAAATGATCTGTTGTACTCTGGTGGTCACAGCATGAAATAAAACAGCTGCCAAACGGAAGCTGGGAGCTCGCACCATCGCTGCAGTCTGGAGTGACGCAGAAACGTGATGTAGCTGAAACACGAAAAATTTATAATCGAACCCGCACGATTGTGCGAGCTAGAGCGGAAAGGGATACAGGGTGTAACAAAAAATATACCGACAAACTTGGAAGAATTGTAGATGGGACATGGAAACCTCATCCAACCCGACCTTATAGAGCGTCGCAAATTTGGGGGTCAACATCTGTAACTAGGCGACCCCTTCGGCAGCAATGGTGAGTTTTTACCCCGACGGACCGCAAACAGAATTTTTAGCATTGGGCCTCAGAGGGCTTAGTAGTATAGGCGGCGCTTAACTTGTCCCACGCCTGGTGCGTGATTTGCCATTGGGGTGGCCTAGCTGCAGGCGTTGGCTCCTACATGTCTGAATCTCTGTAGCGTCGTTGGATGACGTTCCAGGACATGGGTTTCTGCTCTCAGTTTGTACCTCAAGCTCGCGCTATTCGTCCACGAGACTCAGAGGGCCATAGACACGGGTTCCCGGGTAGATGCCGTGTTTCTTGACTTCCGCAAGGCGTTCGATACAGTTCCCCACAGTCGTTTAATGAACAAAGTAAGAGCTTATGGACTATCAGACCAATTGTGTGATTGGATTGAAGAGTTCCTGGATAACAGAATGCAGCATGTCATTCTCAATGGAGAGAAGTCTTCCGAAGTAAGAGTGATTTCAGGTGTGCCGCAGGGGAGTGTCGTAGGACTGTTGCTATTCACAATATACATATATGACCTTGTGGAAGTTCACTGAGACTTTTTTCGGATGATGCTGTGGTCTATAGAGAGGTGGTAACAATGGAAAATTGTAATGAAATGCAGGAGGATTTGCAGCGAATTGACCCATTATGCAGGGAATGGCAATTGAATCTCAATGTAGACAAGTGTAATGTACTGCGAATACATAGAAAGAAAGATCCCTTATCGTTTAGCTACAATACAGCAGGTCAGCAACTGGAAGCAGTTAATTCCATAAATTATCTGGGAGTACGCATTAGGAGTGATGTAAAATGGAATGATCATATAAAGTTGAACTTCGATAAAGCAGATGCCACACTGAGATTCATTGGAAGAATCCTAGGGAAATGCAATCCGAAAATAAAGGAAGTAGGTGACAGTACGCTTGTTCGCCGACTGCTTGAATACTGCTCAGCAGTGTGGGATCCGTACCAGATAGGGTTGATAGAAGAGATAGAGGAGATCCAACGGAGAGCAGCGCGCTTCGTTACAGGATAATTTAGTAATCGCGAAAGCGTTACGGAGATGATAGATAAACTCCAGTGGAAGACTCTGCAGGAGAGACGCTCAGTATCTCGGTACGGGTTTTTGTTGAAGTTTCGAGAACATACTTTCACCGAGGAGTTAAGCAGTATATTGCTCCCTCCTACGTATATCTCGCGAAGAGACCATGAGGATAAAATCATAGAGATTAGAGCCCACACAGAGGCATACCGACAATCCTTCTTTCCACGAACAATACGAGACTGGAATGGAAGGGAGAACCGATAGAGGTACTCAAGGAACCCTCCGCCACACACCGTTAGGTGGTTTGCGGAGTATAGATGTAGATGTAGAAGTACCCTCTACAGTTCCTCGAAGTTTGTCGGCATATTTTTTTAATTCCTAAAAATATGTGACCGAATAGGTGACTTAGGAAATTCCAAGAGGCTGTTCGCAGACTGTGCATTGTAGAGTAAGGACGAAATAAAACTGGCCCGAAATTTATTTAATGCTAAGTTATATCATCCGCTGCGGATGTGGATGACAATGTTGGATTGTCCGTCTTAAGGCGCATGAAATTTCCCCGTGCCATTTTTATTTCGCCAACACTGTATATAGAGCAGTCGCCACGACAGAATAATATAACTGAATGTAGAAAGACCCACAGAAGATAGATGCTTTGTTCAGGGCTTGGCAGCTGACTCTCATTTTAAAGAGAAACATCTTAAACTGCGCACGAATAGGAATCGGTGCTAGTATTTTTTGATTACAGGATAGTCACTGAAAAACGTCCCACCACTATATGTCTTACCGAATGCATATGAAACGATTTGAAGTAGAAAAATCATCTGAAAACATTTGTAAGACAAGTATTTTCCAGCCTGAGTTTCATTGGAAGAGTCTTCAGGACATTCATTTCACCTACGATCGAAGTCTCTTTCAGAAACATCGTTCGGTTGATACTTGACTCTTGCAGGACAGACGGAGGAAACAGAGAAATTCTACAGATGATGAGCACATTTCGTCACGGTTTTGTAAGCGCGAACCGTCACAAAGATTCTCATCCAACTCCAGTGGGAGACACTACAAGACAGGCGTTTGTATCGCGATTTGTTTGACTGTTAACGAGAAAGCTTACCAACAGTAGTTATTCCCGCCCACTATCCACGAGTGGAACAGAGAAACGGGAAAGCGTCAGCGGTACACCAAATACCGTCACCATAAATTGTAAAGTGGCGTGCGGAGTGTATATATAGGCATAGACGTGGAAATATAAAAAAATATTATAGTGGACATTTGTTTCTCGAAATAACAATTCTGCTGTAAGCTCCTCCTCGAACTCTTACAACCCTACTTGGACTTCTCAAGTCTTCAAGTGTAAATACCAGCCGGCCGGAGTGGCCGTGCGGTTCTGGGCGCTACAGTCTGGAACCGAGCGGCCGCTACGGTCGCAGGTTCGAATCCTGCCTCGGGCATGGATGTGTGTGATGTCCTTAGGTTAGTTAGGTTTAATTAGTTCTAAGATCTAGGCGACTGATGACCTCAGAACTTAAGTCGCATAGTGCTCAGATCCATTTGAACCATTTCGTAAATACCAACTTTCCCACTTCGTCTACCTTTTCGTAAAGTAGGAAAACGTCCCAGTGTTAACTTAAAAATTTTTGTCGTATATTTTGGATGGAATGTCTTAGACAATTTCAGAGATTTGGTGCCAGAGGCTTTCCCGACGGACTAGTTGCAGCAATGGTTCTCGGGGAACATGTCGGATGTCAACATCTGAATTTTCGCCCGAGAACCACTTCTACAATTTCAGAAATACTCTCCCTTTTTTCTTTCGCAATATTATTTCTTCCAAACCACAATACAAGTTGACGCATCAATGAACCCCTAAAAAATATGAGTCTCGCATAATTCCCAACAGCAACCCATACTAAGTGTTCGTTTGTTAAAATTCGCACTCATGCCCACGGTAGCAATCGAACACTGGGGTTGCCCTCAGCATGCTCAGCTAAGTGGATCAGTATTTTCGTACAAGTCAGACAAAAATTATTTTAAATTTTTTGAACTGCGTATTGCCTCGATTTGCTTCTGAACTAGTACTCTTTCATGAGAATTATAAATAACTGTATTCCAGAAACTGCGGTACGTTTCTTCTTTAAACAGCTTTATTCTTAAAATTAATTATTTTCTACAGCATTTTCATAACAAGGCTATCAAACACTATAAAAGTATTTAAAATTTTATCTCTTAAATAACTACCATTACAAATCGTTCCTTTCAATAATGCGATATTTTATTTTTAATAAACTAAAGAGAATAGTTGATAGACATTTCATAGTTTTGAAGAGTAAACAGGACATTCTGTATATTGAATGAATAGTGGAAGAAAAACCAGTTTTTATAAAACTAGAGCATGTAACAACGAAACTACGTGACCACTGAAAAAAGATTCATTCACCTTGACCACAAAATCCTAGGCAATTAATGTACGCAAGGTTCTAACGGTTGATATAATAATGGGAACTTTATATCCCAAAAACATCGCATAAGGATACTATAAATTAAACTGGCTATGCTAATGGACATCAAGGCCATCCACTTTATAATAATATCGACTAAAGCTGCGTAACATAAATATTTATTTACAGTATTATCTAGCTAGTACCATGCATTGCGCCCATCCTCTGAGGCATGATTAAAAACTTTCGTAGTAAGTAAAATATATTACGCATAGGTGAGCGGCCCCTCTAGCCGGAGGTTCGAGTCCTTCATCGAGCATGTGTGTGTGTGTGTGTGTGTGTGTGTGTGTGTGTGTGTGTGTGTGTGTGTGTGTGTGTGTGTGTGTGTGTTTTGTTCTAACCATGAGTTAGTTTTAGTAGTGTGTAAGTCTAGGGACCGATGACCTCAGCAGCTTGGTCCCTTAAGAACTCACACACAGTTGAACAGTTGAACACAGGTGTTGTATCAATCTTCTCATAAATAAACACAGCAGTATTTACCCTGTGTGGTAGGAGCTGAAGAACTTCCAAATACTGGTGTTCAACAGCTTAAACATCCGAATGAGACCGAGCGAGGTGGCGCAGTGGTTAGCACACTGGACTCGCATTCGGGAGGACGATGGTTCAATCCCGTCTCCGGCCATCCTGATTTAGGTTTTCCGTGATTTCCCTAAATCGTTTCAGGCAAATGCCGGGATGGTTCCTTTGAAAGGGCACGGCCGATTTCCTTCCCAATCCTTCCCTAACCCGAGCTTGCGCTCCGTCTCTAATGACCTCGTTGTCGACGGGACGTTAAACACTAACCACCACCACCACCACCATCCGAATGAGGGTCTGTTTTGATATAATAAAATCGACATAATATAAATATTTATTTTGCTATCCTGCCGAACTAGTATCGCACATCACAGAAAGAGTTAGCTACAAAAATATGCTGTAAAAATTAGCGAGTACATAAACCGAAAACCCTTGTATTTTTATTCTTAAGTTTATGAGATTAAATATAGATATGTTAGAAACCACACATACGGGCAAAGACATACACAATTACGTTATAAGTTGTTAAAATAATGAAATAATAGACAGATTCATTGCATTAAAAGGAAGATGTACAAAGCTCGTCGTTCCACCTGAACGTCAGAGGAAAGACTACGAGCTCTCGTCTGTTTTAAAAACTGGCTGAATATTGCTAGGCAATCGTATTACGTGATAGACACAAAGAAAGAAAACGTACATCATACAGACTGAACTTAGTTGTGTACCAAAGGCCTTTCTGTTACGAGGCCAGCATTTACCCCGTATCTCACCTAGTCCACTCTATTTTACGGCTTGGTGTAATATACGAAATGCTACAAAGTAACCGTTCTAATCTCGATAGTTTTACCGCCTTCTGTGAGCAGAGACCGTATCAAAGTCAAAGGGAGCTGTAGCAGTTACGCGCTGAGTTTCAATCCTTGATGTGGTCGCATTCGGTTGCCACGATTGGGTTTTTCCCTCGCTGAAGCGTCTGAGGTGTATGGGGCGACCGAAAGGATGAAGGAGAGTATTTCCTCAATAAAGGCCACAGGAAATTGCTTTCCTAATGCACTCAGAGGATCTCTGAAGACCCTGTCGTTGGCGAGACGTCGAACAACCGACAGGCACAGTCCGACGCCAAACTAAATTACTCCACCCATGCTGAAAAGTTGGCTGCCCCAGAGGGATTCCCGTTACTTCTTCCTCGCAGCATCAGAAAGAATCTGCAACGATTCAAATGGAAACTTAATGCGCTTTGCCTCCAAGTGGAAAAAGGGAACTGCAGTGACCGCGCTGAAATATTTAGACACACAGGCGTTGGCAGCGTGAAATGACTTCACTGTTCTAATGGGCTTAACAATACACTGTGGAGTACAAATTACTCATCAGCACTTATCCAAGAGAGCAGTGTTAAAGATGAATGCAATTTTCCGGGTCGTTGGGAGCGTGATAATTGTCTTTATTAAATCACCTGAAATTATCATCTTCCACGTGCGTGTAGATTTCAGTATCACACTGCCTGCAAAGTAAACGTTTTTACTCACAATTGTAACGGCTACTTACGCAAACAAGTATTTTCTCCAGATACAGTAGTGGAATGTGACATAAAGAATGTTTAATTCCGTTGGTATAGGACCTTCACTCAGCCGCTGTCTTAATGCTGCTGTTTCCACAAATTCGCATCAGTTACAACAAGGAGTTCATGTTTACATTTTTGCCACTTTTGTGATCCATTTATTACGCCTGCAACATGAAATTTAAACTTAAGTGTTTATATCATTATTTCACCAGTTTTATAGCGTGTATGGTTTATGGAACAGAAGATAAATTCCCAACACTAGATGTAACTGCTCTTACAGAGCATGTCACAGCTTTATATTGTTGAGTGGTTTACAACATCCCACAATGCTTAAAAATGACCGCATGTCTGTATTGCAGTCGCTATAAATACTGTTTTAGCAGCCAAAAGCGGAATGGTTTCATTTAAAAATTTCACGAAATTTTTGGATCCAGTTATCATCAAAATTCTCCATTCTATTACGCTACTATTTGTCCTGCGTTAAGGGTTGTACAGGATTACGCCTCGTACCTAAGAATTTCACCTTTTGTTCTATACTGATCAAATTGCTCTGCAGATTATACAAAGTGGAAAATCATTGTGAATACACAACTGTGTGTTATAAACTGCCTTCACTAGAGCAAACGGGGTACCTCGGGTCTATATGAGGAACTGTAGATGGCAGGAGCTTTATTCAAATGTAAAAACAGATTCCGTAGCCAAAAGCCAACCACTTCATGATATGCTCAAAAAAATGGTTCAAATGGCTCTGAGCACTATGGGACTCAACTGCTGAGGTCATAAGTCCCCTACAACTTAGAACTACTTAAACCTAACTAACCTAAGGACAACACACACACCCATGCCCTAGGCAGGATTCGAACCTGCGACCGTAGCGGTCGCGCGGTTCCAGACTGGAGCGCCAGAACCGCTCGGCCACCGGCGGCCGGCCATGATATGCCATTCTATATTTACTACTAACGCAAATCAGCAGTTGAATTAGTAAGCCCGTCGCCTAGTATATGATCTCCCCTTTTTTACCTAATGACGGTGGACATGCCTGGCTCTGAGCACTATGGGACTCAACTGCTGAGGTCATTAGTCCCCTAGAACTTAGAACTAGTTAAACCAAACTAACCTAAGGACATCACAAACATCTATGCCCGAGGCAGGATTCGAACCTGCGACCGTAGCGGTCTTGCGGTTCCAGACTGCAGCGCCTTTAACCGCACGGCCACTTCGGCCGGCTGGACATGCCTGGAGTCGATTCCACTGCATCCTATTACTCATGTTTCCTGCTAAAAGGAAAAACTTATTATCGTGCTCCCACGGTAATATAAAGCGAAAGCGCAGCAGAAATACCAATATGGAACGGTGACGCGTATATCGCTTAGCGAGAAACTGTTGCCGCACGGCGTTGCTCACATGTTCCTGACGTCCAGCATTGAACTGACCGTTGGCCCTGCTAAGCAATGTTGAAGTCCAGAAAAGTCGTCATACTGTACGCAAACCAAGCTAGTTTTGACGTGTGAATGGCCCCCAAAGCGCCCAATGTCAACATGATTTGCGGTATGGAGCGTTTCTCTTGAAGTCTCCTGTTGCTCAAGTTGCCAAGGGCGTCAGCAGCCTTAATAGCACCCAACAATAGAGCGAAATATGGTCTCCTACATGACGTCTTTCAGGTGCAGAGTAAATGTTTAAAACACTATTCCAGTGAATCGTATTCCTCTCAATATTTGCCGGCGCATTCAAGCATGACTTGCGTAACATTATTTCTGTTGCGCTCACGAGGTATAAAGCAATGAACATATTCGTTACACTTTAATGTTTTACGGTAATAAATTACTAACGTGAGCAACTAATTTTGCTATTCGGGAATAAATCATTTCAGTTTAAAAACTATGATAGAAAACAGCGGTCACATGCAACAAAAGCTTGTTGATAAAATTAATTTTATTTAGCTTATAAACAGTTGTGGGGATTACGAAAAGTTTAAGTAGCATATGACTGGTAGCTATGAGCATTAATCGGCGTCCGTGATAATTACGTAGCGACAATACAGCTTATTGCTTATATTAGCTCACCAATGGCACCCTTGTGCTTGCCAGGGTAATTTGTTTCAAGTGAGGTCCAATATCTACAAGTATATTCCGCCCAAACACCATAGAGTGTATAGCAATGAGTATCATTATTAGTATTACATATCTTCCTTAATGTTCTGTTCATGAATGCAATATCGTGAACGCGATTGCTGATACGATCGATTGGATTGTTTGGGGAAAGAGACCAAACAGCTAGGTCATCGGTCTCATCGGATTAGGGGTCCGCCCCCGGTAGCTGAGTGGTCAGAGAGCTGCGTGCTCTCTGTAATAAAAAAACTGAGTCAAAGAATCAACGATCAACTTGAACGGATGTCTTGTGACACCCGCCCAGACCAAACGCAACGAACTATATCGAACAAAATAAAAAAAAAATTAAAAAAATGTGGTCAGCGCGACAGAATGTCAATCCTAAGGTCCCGGGTTCGATTCCCGGCTGGGTCGGAGATTCTCTCCGCTCAGGGACTGAGTGTTGTGTTGTCCTAATCATCCTCATTTCATCCCCCTCGACTAGCAAGTTGCCGAAGTGGCGTCAAATCGAAAGACCACCCGGCGAACGGTCTACCCGACTGGAGGCCCTATTTACACGACATTTACCTTTTTATCGGATTTGGGAAGGATGTCGGCCGAGCCCTTTCAAAGGATCCATCCCGGCATTTGCCTGGAGTGATTCAGGGAAATCACGGAAAACCTAAATCAGGATGTTCAAAAAAATAATAATAATAATGGTTCAAATGGCTCTGAGCCCTATGGGAGTTAACTGCTGAGGTCATCAGTCCCATAGAACTTAGAACTACTTAAACGTAACTAACCTAATGACATCACACACATTCATGCCCGAGGCAGGATTCCAACCTGCGACCGTAGCGGTCGCGCGGTTCCAGACTGAAACGCCTAGGACCGCTCGGCCACTCCGGCAGGCGAAATCAAGATGTCTGATTGACCATGTGTCGTATTGTGTCTAAGAGTATCTAATTTCCTCTTTATTGATATATATTGAGGTGTGACAAAAATAAGGAAACACCGGGAGAAATGGATGCTTGAAAATATAATGCAGATGCTAGACAAGCGTGAAGATTGCGCTGTTGTATTTGACGAAGAACGGCACCTATGCGATGCCCTCAATAAGCTGCCAGCGTCAGTTACCGTCGGAGCAGTTTTCTGGGTGAATGTTGAAACTAAGTGAATTCGAAAGTGGGCAAATTGCTGGCGCTCGTATAGTGGTGGTAGGTGCTTCTACAGCCAAGTGAGCCGAAGTGTTTGCTGTTTCAAGAGTCAAGAGGCACCATTTCGAAGATCTATATATCTTCCACTAAGCCACGACGCGGACAGAATTGTGTGTTGAGTGATCGTGACAGAAAAAACTGAGAATCGTATGGCGAGCCGGAATTCAAAAACCACTCATCTGTGATGCAATGGCCAGTAACAGAAAATTGGAAGACAGTCTTCCGGTCAGATGAGATTTGTTCCACATTTTTTTCAACTTATGACTGAGATTACCTTCCGAGAGTGAAACATGTCGGGGGCTGGACGATTATTTGTACGAAATTTTTCCCCAATAGTGATGCTGTGTTCCAAGGCTACAGACCCCTGTTCACAGACCTCCCATCATCCAGGACATGTTTTGTGCACCCAAGAAGACTTCCCATTTCCCCTGGCCACAGCAGCCACCATATCTCATTATAACAAAGAGAAGAGAAGAGAAGAGTACATGATCTCTACTTACCTTCATCATCTTTACGCGAAATCGCTACAATTTTTCGGGAAGAATGATATATGCTTCCCCTTCAAAACTATATAGGACCTGAAATTTCCTGGCAGATTAAAACTGTGTGCCGGACCGAGACTCGAACTCGGGACCTTTGCCTTTCGCGGGTAAGTGCTCTACCAACTGAGCTACCCAAGTACCACTCACGCCCCGTCCTCACGGCTTTACTTCTCCTACCTTCCAAACTTAACAGAAGCTCTCCTGCGAACCTTGCAGAACCAGCACTCCTGAAAGAAAGGATATTGCGGAGACATGGCTTAGCCACAGCCTGGGGGATGCAGAGTGAAAATTCTCATTCTGGAAACATCCCCCAGGCTGTGGCTAAGCCATGTCTCCGCAATATCCTTTCTTTCAGGAGTGCTAGTTCTGCAAGTTTCGCAGGAGATCTTCTGTTAAGTTTGTAAGGTAGGAGACTAGGTACTGGCAGAAGTAAAGCTGTGAGGACGGGGCGTGAGTGGTACTTGGGTATCACAGTTGGTGGAGCACTTGCTCGCGAAAGGCAAAGGTCCCGAGTTCGAGTCTCGGTCCGGCACACAGTTTTCATCTGCCAGGAAGTTTCATATCAGCGCACACTCCTCTGCAGAGTGAAAATCTCACTCTGGAAACATCCCCCAGGCTGTGGCTAAGCCATGTCTCCGCAGTATCCTTTCTTTCAGGAGTGCTAGTTCTGTAAGGTTCGCAGGAGAGCTTCTGTTAAGTTTGGAAGATAGGAGACGAGGTACTGGCAGAAGTAAAGCTGTGAGGACGGGGCGTTAGTGGTACTTGGGTATCTCAGTTGGTAGAGCACTTGCTCGCGAAAGGCAAAGGTCCCGATTTCGAGTCTCGGTCCGGCACACAGTTTTCATCTGCCTGGAAGTTTCATATCAGCGCACACTCCGCTGCAGAGTGAAAGTCTCATTCTGGTATATAGGACCTGTATGTATCCCCTCCGAAATGTCTGGAAGCTGTTTTGTAAGCTAAAGGTTTTTCTACACTCTATTGTGCTGTATTTTTGTTATGTCCATATTCTTGTGTTACCCAGTATATAGATGGACATTATTTATAAAAATTAATTCTCGTAATCATAAAACCAGCTTCTCACGTTATGTATAATTCCTGATGCAGTATCTCTTTTGGTGTTTGTTACACCCCTCTATTAAAAGCTCGTGGAGAAAAACTGTACCTCACGATTTAGGGAACTTATTCTTGATGTCTTCTCTGGTATTAATTTACGGAGAATAACAAAGGAAAGGAGCAAGAGGTAGCAGTCATGTTGGATAACTTAAATTTCAAATAGGATATTTGCTTCCTAGCAAAGGTAGAGTGCACACCACACTGACATATATTGCGTCTGAACTAATTTTACAAACAGAATCAGACAAATGTCCATGCAGTACATCGATTCTTTCAATGAGGAACTGAGCTCCACTTCACGATTTAAGTTCCAACAATATATGCCATAATTTTTTCTGTAGATTTCATGATGAATATTTCTGTTGAAAGCATAAAACGGAGGGTTAGTGTTCTGTCATATTTGCTTCTAAAGATTCTTGATTTTTAAAATCGGAACAACGTCTCAGATGTGCCCCTATCTATTTTCACTTCTGATGTACATGTAAACTGTTAATGCTTAATTTGAAACTGGGCATCCTTATTGCTGACGGAGGTATGTCCCCAGACGGTGCACCCATCCCGTCCGAAATATTTTGGGTTTTCTTCTCATTCGGACCTGGGAACTTGTTCGTTGATTAAGACAGAGCTTCGCACTCATTCACTGAGATTTTAATTATTGAGCTGCATATTATTGTCGTTATCCAGGCAGTTATGCTAATATTCACGTCACTTGTGATGTGTCGAACGGAAGTCAGTGTCGCATGCCCAGTGTCTGTGGTAATGGAGGACCTGCATTGCTTATCCATTATCGAATGCTGAGGATAGACTAAGCATTTTCTCCCCACCCCCAAATAGTCCTATACTGCATATTATTAAAAATCTGCGTTCCACCTTATCGTTCTCCGTTTTGTAATGGGTATTCTTATACTGGCACTTGTAAGCGGTGAGGTTCTTCCTTGATACCTGCTGTGCAGTGAAGTGATCTCTCATCACACTCAGACTTCTTTGTAAAACTGTACTGATATTTAGTTTCTGTTTTCATTGTTGAGAGTTATTTTGACACACCAATAGTTTTCCACTGAGGTCCATAGTGTCTCACGTCTGGATACAATATAACCATTATAGCACATGGCAAAAATGAATATTAAAGGCAGCATATTGTACATGGTCCTATTCAGGTACTGAAGTAAATAAAGTTAGAAGAACCCAAATAATATTGATGAAATTACGACTTAAAGATAAAATAGTATTAATAATTATAATTAATGAAGTACACTTCCTGACAAAAATGTAAAGCATTCAGAATGGGAGAAGAGAACAAAATGAAACTTAACGCACTGGGAAGATATGTGATGTTATTTCAACGATTACAAAGTCGAGTCAAAATTGCAAAGAACTTGGCAGTACGAATCTACTTATCTGTATGGCGTTCATCCGCTCTGGCCTGAATGAATGAACTGATTCACCTGGGAAGCCATTGTATCCTCCACTGAAGTAAGCTGGTCCACAGCTGTTGTAACTTGTCTTTGCTACCCTGAATACTGGTATGGGACAGAGTTGAGGTCCTAGATGGTCCCAAACATTTTCTATCGAGGACAGACTTCCGGAAAATATTCGCTTTTCGTGTACTTTAAAAATGATAAATAAACAGATGAAATGAAATGATCGTATGAGATTTATTGGCCGGGATATCCTCTTTCTGGGTTCGGCCGCCGTATTGCAAGTCTTTTTTTGTTTAGTTTTAGTTTAGTTGCAAGACAGTGATGATGAAGGACACACAACACCCATTTCCCTACCGGGAATCGAACCCGGGCCCCCTTGTGTGGAATGTGGTAACACTACCGCTGCGCTACGGAGGCGGACAGATGACTCAGTCTCTTGAAGTGACAAGTATCTTCTAGCCAGATAAACCCCACTACTATTTTCTGTTAGCACCTAAGAGCCACCGGTCTAATCCAACTACTTGGAATTGATGTCATGTGTGTGCTAGTAGCTATGTGAACTATATTTATTATTACATCTACATATTATGTATTAGACGTTTATATCATACGTTCAGTCAATGTTTGTGTGGATATATGAGTCTCAAGTGGTATCCATTCAAAGTGGAGAAAACACAGCGTCCATACGTGCTCATGCTACACTACATCGTCCCAGCTCACACAGGGTAGATGGCTGGTACTGTCGGCTTGAGACGCGCTGACACTTGCACGTCTGCACGCTGGATAGCTCCGGTTCATTTCCCACAGCGGGAAAGTCGCCCGAGTCCGTGCATCAGAGGTCACATTTGTGCAGCGCCATCTATTCCTTCAGCAGCTGCTGCGGAGTCAGCTCTTTCGCTGGGTACGGCGCGGACCGTTTCTGTTCGATCGGTGGATCATTGGGTCTGTTCCGCTGGCATATCGGACTTGCACTTTCTTCCTTTCACCTTCCACTATGTTAAAAGGTCAGGTAGAAGAGAGCTAGAGTTTATGGTAACGGGTACAATTATTGAGGACAACGTTTCAGACGACGACTTAATTTCTGCGTAGAACACTGAGTGATTGTTTTCAGGAATATATACAGTAATCAGAAATTGTCATGCTGGAAGTTTCTGTTCTATATCGTCTAGATTGATGCCTGAGCCGCATAATATCCATCTGAACCACACTATGCGTATAATCTCGGGCACAATTAGATCAACACAAAGTCGCCAACTACCAGGTCTAAGCCGTATCCTGTCTCGAACGACTCTGATGATCACTGAACTTGTCGGAGTACAACAATGTTCTTTAAAATCACAACTGCTAATAAATAACTGGCATGCGTAGGATTAGGCTGCACTCAAGAATTCCCCATATAAGAAGAGCTGAAAACAAGACAACCGTTGTTTTAAGCCCAACAAATGGAGGCAGATGTAAACCGAAGCAGACCAACTAGAACATCGCACCATGCCATGCAGAACATTTACGTCACCCAGCTTTGAACTACCACGTAAGCCATGACAAGGCGTCAACCGGATGTGGGCCAGCCATGAAAGGTATGCTGGTACACTTAACATGTGCGACATAATACCTTTCTCAAGGTGTGACTGCGCCACCGAAAGACAGGCAATACGAAAATTAATTAACATTGCAACCTAAGGGCATGCGACTGGCATCCAAATTAATTTCTGATGTTGACATCAAGTGCAACAGTTTATATTAACTACTTAGCTTCCCACTTTTCTTTTAACTCAGTGATGTCCAAATCCAGCCACTACAAAACGAAAGTCCTGAAATCTAATATGATGCAGATCCATCGCAACCGTGTAGTCTCTACGTCATTTCACATTTTTCAGCACTGTAGTTGAACTTAGTGTGGCAGCTTCGTGTTGCAAGTTGTGTTAAACTGACTGCAAAGTTACTGCTACCTCATACAAAGCCTGTGTCCGCAAAAGTGACAGCTTTTCTAATGTACCTTGCTCTCCATACAGCGGGCTGTCGTGCCAAGTTTTTTTGCTGAGAATTCATAGGGTTGAACTTGGTACTTCTTATGTTAGCTTGTGTATTAATGTTACCAATAAGCCAATCCGGACAGCTGGTATGTATTTACTAGAGATAGTGATTTCCTCAAGTCCCACACAAAGCTATCCAGACAAGTCAAGTTTGTCTGAGTGAGCCTAACGTAACGGTATGAAGATTAGAGTGATAATTACAAGGCAGACGGTTAAGGTAACAGTCCCGATATCTGCGCACAACAGTCTTAAACCATTAGGCCGAACGCTGATAGCTGAAAAATGCCTAAAACGTACAGTGACCGAGGTCTGATTGGACCTACTAACCTCCAGTTCTGGAACAACGGGTTCGCTTAGCTCGAATTCATCCCCTGAAGACTCAGCTCCCTGAGGTAGAGGCGTTCTCCATTTAGAACCACACAGGAGGCACGTGTAGCCATCGAGTCATCTACTGTGAATCATCGCTCTAAAAAAATTTCCATTGATCTGCACAACAATGACATCATCGTTTGGACCACTCTATGTGACGTCGCATATTCGTTTTCGTAATAATTGCTTTCTGCACAGCAGAACGGAATTATATTCGCACCCGACAAATGGTTCAAATGGCTCTGAGCACTATGGGACTTAACATCTGTGGTCATCAGTCCCCTAGAACTTAGAACTACTTAAACCTAACTAACCTAAGGACATCACACACATCCATGCCCGAGGCAGGATTCGAACCTGCGACCGTAGCAGTCGCGCGGTTACGGACTGCCCGCCTAGAACCACTAGACCACCGCGGCCGGCTCGCACCCGACAGATACTGCATTAATTTAGTTTTTAATCAATGAAACCAAAAAACATATAACATAAAAAATACATCATTCCATTCATCCGAATAATGAACAAGGGCAGATGGAGGTGTCAGCTTTCGCCAGTGACTAGGAACCACACCTAAAATCACGTGGTTTTGGTAAAAACCAATAAAAGCAGAAATGAGAATGGCTGGATCAATTAAAAAAGAAGACTATCTTTCTTATGTGTACAGTTTTCGCACTTTTAAATCTATTTCAGTGAGTTATGTGCGTGATTAGTAGTGTTCAGTATTCCATTCAGTACACTGAATGACATTTCCAAAACATGAGTAATTGAACTAAAAGTATTCATACAAGAAATACAAAGGGTTGCTAGCACCAAAGGCTTCAACTACGGCTGGAAAACCAGTCGTTTGTCAGAAAAAGCCTTTCAGTCATAATGTGAACATGATTGCAATGTATGTTTCAAAGTGGTGTACAATGACTGGAACGGTAGTTAAGGAGGCTCTTAAAACCTAAAGATTGGTCATCTGTCGTGTGTTCATTAAATGGATGCTTCCGCTCCTTTCAGACAACTTCGTGTTGCCAAGCACAAATTTCAAAACCGAATAGATTTACTGTTAGTTAGTGTAAGAATTACCAATGAGATAAACAGAGACCTATTGCACTTTTATGACGAAATACTACAGTTGGGTCAAATACCTCGCCTTGTAGCTAAAAATTATTCTTCGTGTCTGAATTGAATTTCCCAGCATGAACAACTAGGAATGAAAGACTGTAAAATAAACGAATCAAAGATAACATATATCTGCAACTTCAGATCCAAACGGGACATAAATAAATTTACAGTGATCCATAACTTTGTTATCTCTGAACGTACAGTTTCGTTTCTCTAGAATATTGTCTTCTATCGAAATTTTATCGCAGCTTCAATAGAGGTCCTCTGAAACTGGTAACGAGAATGTCTCCAGACTGGTTTGTTCAGTATGTTCAATGATACTTCCAAATTAATTTCTTACACACTTCAGAGCACCATCAACAAGGGTCCCAAGATACTTCTATATCTGTCGATGACAATCCATCTGAGATAGCTTACTGTGTCCTCTCCACCAAGAAGTCTTCAATCCAGACACAAATCTCGTACATTCTATAATAAGCGTATTTGTGGCACTGGATGACTATAGTCACCTCCAATAATTTCGGTATGAATGGTTACTTGTGAACTAATGTTTTCTCTAAACCCACATCCGTGGAAAAGTCTGGTGGTCCACACAAGGATCCAGGCATAATTTTGTGCTCATACCTAATAGTGTGTCTTCTTCAAACATTCTCAAATGCACTTCAAATTTCTATTCTGGTGGGTTTGAATTTCTTGTCTACTGCGACAAATACACCACATCTGTTTCTCATCAGCCTATCCTTTCGATATACACATTAATTATCCCGAAAAATATTACAAATTTTAAGCCATTTATACAAACGTCAGCGAATCAGATACATAACACTGGGAAATCATCCACTGTATGTGTTTACTAAGTGTGTACATTGAGCCACACCAGTTGAACCGTCAATGGTTGGGGGCCTCCTTGAAGAATAACAATGAACTGTTGGTTCATCAAGTTACGGGCTTACGGCAGCTCTGTGGAGCTCAACAGTTGGCTCTGCTGTCGACGAAGGTACCTGTTATACGCAACAGCTGATTAATCTTTGGAGTGGCTTTATCGAGTTTATCGGAAAGGCGGTATCAAGTGAATTACTCTTCAAAGTAAGAAGCAGGAGACATGGATAATCTTGACTTATCTCCTGTTGATTTCGTGTTTTGTACGCTGCCTGTACCCAGAATTATTTGAGATTCACTGGTTTTTAGGGACGCTTCGAACTCCGACACTTTCTTGCGAACGTTTCGGCAGTTAATCACTATGATTGTACTACACCCGCCTGTGGAAGACAACTTCCCTACTCTCTTACAGCTATCGTTATATCGACTGGATGTAGAGTTGCTTAAACTAAAAAACATTGTGCGCACCTCACATTCGGTCAGCTACCTAGATAGTAGCATGTGGTGTCCAGTTCCCACCTCACCCATTCAGAGTGATCCTATAGTTCTCAAAGATACGTCGCAAGTCTAGGAAGCCGGAGCCTAACTTGTCAGAGATCCTTCACAGTACCTGGTTCAAGCATACCTCCCCGCTGAAAACCAAGGTGCTATGATCTGTTCTTGGAACAATACTTCAGATTGTGAGCTTCTTTGAAACCCCATAGTGAAGCTCGTAGTCTCAACCTTCTCTGACGGTCGCTGTAAACATCCAAGTTCTATCTCGGAGTCCTTATAACAGACATCGTTGGTCCCAATGTGAGTCGCACTGTGCAGTTGGTTGCGCCCTGCTCCATCAGTGGCTGCCGGAATAGCCTCTTAACATGTTGAATGAGGCCCCCGGGTGCACACAATGAGTACACCTAGCTTTCCTTCCAATCCTTTGCTGACGTTTTCGTAAGGGATATTCGCCACACGTGTGTTTCAGTTGAAGACTGCACCTCGAACGTGTTGTTGAGGGAAATGGGTGTGACATCCAGAGTAGTCTGTGTTCCATGTCTTCCCTGTACACAGTGCCTAGACCTACCACTTATGTGTTACTCGAAGTCAAATACACGACCAGTGATAGATCTCATACTTCCTGCAGTGGAGACAATATGCGCAGGAGAAGACAGTGCTTGGGATGTCTTTGGAATACCTGGTGCATGATTCTCGGTGACCCTCACAACACAGACATCCGCAGCAACTTGCAGTCACTTCACATCAGTCACCGCGATTTCCAGCCGCCTAGCCGGTCGGAGTGGCCGAGCGGTTCTAGGCGCTACAGTCTGGAACCGTGTGACCGCTGCGGTCGCAGGTTCGAATCCGGCCTTGGGCATGGATGTGTGTGATGTCCTTAGGTTAGTTAGGTTTAAGTAGTTCTAAGTTCTAGGGGACTGATGACTTCATAAGTTAAGTCCCATAGTGCTCAGAACCAATTTTGAACCAGCCGCCTATGAACAACAACTAACTCATCCCGCGCCAAAGAACAGTAAACACAGTAAAACTGCACTCTCGATGGAGTAATATTTTACAGAACAGTACGAAAATAACCCTAAACTTCCTAATTTTCTTTTACTTTGTGTGGCTGATTAAACACATCAAAAAAAGTTTAGCATCACCCCGGTTCCCAGAACTCCTGAACATAGATGTTGACTGTGGATATTGTATCACAGACACACTCCCTTTGGCTGTTCAGAGATGTCACTAAACCCACCCAAAGATGTAAACAACCATGCATGAGCAGCGCCTATTAGACGGAGGGGGTCCGACAGCCTAACGATTTCAGTCATTCCACCAGGAAGGAGGTACACGACTCGTCTTGTCTGTAGTTCAACCATGCCTAGACGGTCAATACCGTGGTTCAATCGCGGCCGCAGTGTTACTTTGTGCCACGAAGGGCTCTCAACAAGGGAAGTGTCCCGGCGTCTCGGAGTGAATCAAAGCGATGGTGTTCGGACATGGAGGAGATACAGAGAGACAGGAACTGTCGATGACATGTCTCTCTCTCAGGCCGCCCAAGGGCTGCTACTTCAGAGGATGACCGATACCTACGGATTATGGCTCAGAGGAGCGCTGACAGTAACGCCACAGTGTTGAATAATGCTTTTCGTGCAGCCACAGGACGTCGTGTTACGACTCAAACTGTGCGCAATAGGCTGCATAATGCGCTACTTCATTCCCTGCGTCCATGGCGAGGACCATCTTTGCAACCACGACACCATGCAGCGCGGTAAAGATGGGCCCAACAACATGCCGAATGGACCGCTCAGAATTGCATTCACGTTCTCTTCACCGATGAGTGTCGTATATGTCTTCAACCAGACAATCGTCGGAGACGTGTTTGGAAACAACCCAGCAGGCTGAACGCCTTAGACACAGTGTCCAGCAAGTGCAGCAAGGTGCAGGTTTCCTGCTGTTTTGGGGTGGCATTCTGTGGGGCCAACGTACACCACTGGTGGTCATGGAAGGCGCCGTAGCAGCTGTACGATACGTGAATGCCGTCCTCAGATAGTGCAACCATATCGACAGCATATTGGCGAGGCATTCGTCTTCATGGACAACAATTCGCGCCCCCATCGTGCACACCTTGTGAATGACTTCCTTCAGGATAACGACATCGCTCGACTAAAGTGGCCAACATGTTCTCCATACATGAACCCTATTGAACGTGCCTGGGATAGATTTAAAAGGGCTGTTTGTGGACGACGTGACTCACCAACAACTCTGAGGGATCTACGGCGAATCACCGTCGAGGAGTGGGACAGACTGGAGCAACAGTGCCTTGATGAATTAGTGGATAGTATTCCACGACGAATACAGGCATGCATCAATGTAAGAGGACGTGCTACTGTGTATCATAGGTACCGGTGTGTACAGCAATATGAACCACCACCTTTGAAGGTCTCGCTGTATGGTGGTACAACATGCAATGTGTGGTTTTCATGAGCAATAAAAAGGGCGGAAACGATGTTTATGTCGATCTCTACTCCAATTTTCTGTATAGGATCCGGGATCTCTGAGCTGAGGCCATGCAAAAATTTTTGATGTGTGTATAACGGGTGTTAAGAGAAAAAATTTGAAATAATTGAATTCTTTGTACAAAAGTAACCACGAGAGGCTTGAGCACAAATATCGCACTTTTTCACCCCACTGTCCTAACGGATACATTCGTCGCATGTCCCACATTGACTTTTGCTGTTATTTTACATGTTGTTGCTTGTCTGTTAGCACTGACAACTCTACGCAAATTCCACTGCTTTCGGTCGTTAAGTGAAGGCCGTCGGCCACTGCGTTGTCCGAGGTGAGAGGTAATGCCTGAAATTTCGTATTCCTGACAGACTCCTGACACTATGGATGTCGAAATATTGAGTTCCATAATGCTTTCCGACGTGGAATGTCCCATACTTCTAGTTCCAACTACCATTCCACATTCTAAGCCTGCCAGTTTCCGTCGTGCGGCCATAATCACGTCGGACATCTTTCCACATGAATCACTAGAGTCCAAGGACAGCTCCGCCAATGCATTGCCCCTTCATGCCCTATGCACGCGGTACTACCCCCATCTGTATATGCCCATATGCTATCCCACGACCTTTATCACCTTAGTGTACCTTCTGGACACCCCTCAGACATCTCTCTTCACTCGTGTTCGGTTTGAATCCACGTAATTCTATTCATGGGATTATTCTATTAGGAAACACCAGTCTAGTGTTTACACACTGTTTCTGCACTTACATACACTTCGGTGTGTAGTCTAACAGTTCTGAGATGGCATTCAGAGATGTGTGAAAAGGCGGTTGGCCATCTAGTGGATGTTGTCATCGTCAATCACACCACGAGAACATCAAATTTATTGTTCGAAAAAACAACGAAATATATGACTTGACAGTTTACATCGGGTTGAAAATGGCGGCCGAATCGCTGGAGAACTTGGAGCCGTGTGTGTGTGTGGGGGGGGGGGGGGGGGGGTCGGTTTTCCCAGTGAGCGCCACGCCCAGACACGCGTCGCTGCGCTGCACACTATTCGTCGGCTGGCAGGAAATTCCGCGCCGTGGTTGCGTGTCGTGAAATCATTAGGCACGAGTCGCTGCAACAGGTAACGGCTTCTTTACGACAGGCGAACTGTGCAGCCACACGCAGCCGCGTTGCACCCTCTGCTCCCTCACTTACAGAAACAGCGTGGTGCCAGACAACACAACACGTCTCCAAAACTTCGCCATTCTTGTAGCCATCGATTAGCCTGTTGCTCCGGATCTGCAAGGTGATTATAAACTGATATTACGAACTCGGTGCTTGTACTGAGTACATAATATTTTGAAAAGAAACCCAGACTTCTAAAAACCGTATTTTTTTGCACTAGACAAGGACCGAGCGAGGTGGCGCAGTGGTTAGACACTGGACTCGCATTCGGGAGGACGACGGTTCAATCCCGCGTCCGGCCATCCTGATTTAGGTTTTCCGTGATTTCCCTAAATCACTCCAGGCAAATGCCGGGATGGTTCCTCTGAAAGGGCACGGCCGAATTCCTTCCCCATCCTTCCCTAATCCGATGAGACCGATGACCTCGCTGTCTGGTCTCCTTCCCCGAAACCAACCAACCAACTAGACAAGGATAATCACTTCTATGGTTGAAATTCCACCACAGTTGAATTAATCAACGATTCTCTTGTGAATATGGTTGTTATTGTGGCTGCGGTTTTCGTCGATACTGGTTAGATGCAGCTCTTCAGTCTAGTCTGTCTTGTGCAAGACTCTTCACCTCAGCGTAAATACTGCAACCAACACCCTTTTAAACCTGCTCACTCTATTCAAGTCTTCGTCTCTCTCTGCAGTTGTTACCATCCTTCTATCCTCCTTCCTCTCACTACCGTCCATTACCAAACTGACGATCCCTGTAAGCCTTAGGATGTGTCCTATGAGCCGATCCCTTCTTTTATTTAACTTGCACCACAGTTCGATTCGGTACATTCTCATTAGTTATCCGATCTACCCATTTAGCCTACAGCATTCTCCATCTACAAAAAAAGTGTTTTTTTTTAATTTTCCTCATCGTAAATGATTTTTGTGGTGTCACCGCCAGACACCACACTTGCTAGGTGGTAGCCTTTAAATCGGCCGCGGTCCGTTAGTATACGTCGGACCCGCGTGTCGCCACTATCAGTGATTGCAGACCTAGCACCGCCACACGGCAGGTCTAGTCTAGAGAATCACCCTAGGACTCGCCCCAGTTGTACAGCTGACTTTGCTAGCGATGATTCACTGTCTACATACGCCCTCATTTGCAGAGACGACAGTTTAGCATAGCCTTCAGCTACGTCATTTGCTACGACCTAGCAAGGCGCCATATTCAGTAACTATGAATGTATTCTGAACAGATAATATTGTGAATCATGTACCGTCAAGAGCGACGTTCATCATTAATGGATTAAAGTTAAGTATCAAACTAATTACGTCCGCTTTCTGAATTCTAATTCCTTGTCATGTTCCAGACCTCACGTCAGTATAGTCCTTCCCTCCTCACGCCAGCCTGCGTGAGCTAAAACGTGTGCATTTCGGCCTCCACTAGTAACACGGTGTTGGCTCTTCTGCCAACACAACAATATTTTTCTTGTCTTAGTGTGATTTCACAAGCCTGATATCACTTTGGTTTCTACCTCGGGTTGTTTACTATGTTCCTTCCTAGCCCACCTACAACAGCGGTTGCTTGTGGGACACACATAAATACACTATATGAAAAAAAATTGTGCACATTGGAAAGACGACGTCAGTTTTGATCCGATGATAGCATATGCCATCTGAGGGGTAGTCGATGTACTGATAATCATTTCAATGCCGTCCACCAACCGATAGCGTAGTGTTGTAGCCACCAGAGCACCGTCTGTGTCTAGCCTTTAATAGGGAACGCTCACAGCCAGAAGAATCAGGGTTGTGCAAAACTTCTAACGCAAGTAGACACAGAGATGCTCTAGTGTTTCCAACAGCCACCTGGACGGGTTTGAAAGGGGTCCAGTTGTGACCTTTCGAGTGGCGCGATGGTCCTTTCGGAGAATTACCTCACGAATTGGACGTGCTGCGTCAGTTGTGCAATGACGCAGGTATCAATGGTTACGTGAACATCTCCACGCCTGTAGACGATGTTCTTGACGTCCACGCCGCACGGACACCAGCAAGGATCGTCTTAGTGTAAGGGCAGCAGTGGCAGATCATACAGCTACCACAGTACGGGTAAGAAGGCTTGCGAGCCCACGTGTGTCAACACGAACTGTTGCGAACAGATTATTATCAGTGCGACTACAGACACGCACACCTGAAGCCCGTCTTCCACTCACGGCACAGCATCGACGTGCACGGTTCGACTGGTGGCGTCGGAGGATCACTTGCAATATGGAATGGCGTGCTGTAGTCCTCAGCTATGAAAGCAGATTCTACAGATGCAAGTGATGGTCGTTTGCGCGTACAAAGTAGACCTAGTGAGTGCTGTCTCGTAGAGTGCTTTCGTCCAAGACACGCTAAATCCACCCCAGGCTTATAGCCTGGCATGTGATACGTTACAACTCTCGTTCACCTTTGGTGTTTCTGGAGGGGATGCTAACCAGCGCTCGATACATGAAGAATGTTGTTAGACCCGTTATTTTGGCGTTCTTGCAACAATACGTGAACAGGTAGAACAGGCGTGGAATAACGTATCTCAGAACAGTATTCGCCATCTGTACAATCGACTGGATGCCAGCGTCTGCGTTGCCGCCATTGGAGGCTACGCCATGTCCTGATGGTTCAGATGGGTCTGAGCACTATGGGACTTGACTTCAGAGGTCATTAGTCCCCTAGAACTTAGAACTACTTAAACCTAACTAACCTAAGGACATCACACACATCCATGTCAGAGGCAGGATTCTAACCTGCGACCGTAGCGGTCGCGCTGTTCCAGACTGTAGCGCCTAGAACCGCTCGGCCACCCTGGCCGGCCCACCATGTACTACTATGGGTGTTGCAGCATGGGTCGATACGTGGTACCTCAGAACCGCTTCTGCTGTTGATCTGTAAATGCTTCATTTCATGTACTCCATGTGCATTATTGCAACAATAAATCTCGAGAGAATTGGAAATCTCTGAAAGGGCAGCGTATTTCAACTGAGAGTTATGCTGTGCTACCGGTGTCTTCTTACGTAACCAGAATTTGCCGTAAACATCTTATCATATTTATGTGGTACTTTTATTGCTCTCGACAGCTAAAGTTGCCCCACAAAAAATATCGAGTGGAATTAAGCCCAGTGCATATGAGGGCCAAGACAACTGTGTCAGAATGCGACATTTGTCCATAGGGCGGCATGAATCGCATCGATACTCTTGGCCATACATTGAGGCAGAACACAAGTAAGAGTTTAAAAAAATGGTTCAAATGGCTCTGAGCACTATGGGACTCAACTGCTGAGGTCATTAGTCCCCTAGAACTTAGAACTAGTTAAACCTAACTAACCTAAGGACATCACAAACATCCATGCCCGAGGCAGGATTCGAACCTGCGACCGTAGCGGTCTTGCGGTTCCAGACTGCAGCGCCTTTAACCGCACGGCCACTTCGGCCGGCCAAGTAAGAGTTTACAAGGGCTTCTCCTTTTTTCTTTCTTTTTTTTTTAATTTCGTGGTGATAAGTGTCATAAAGCTGCTGTTCAGTCTCTAAAAACCTTTGTGTCGGTGATCCGTTCAACTCCAACCTACTTTCAATTTCTTTTAATAATCTCACAGCAAGTTGAATAAAACACTGGCAACAATTTTCCTTGTGAATTTAATTCGACTCTCCCGTATGGAGGATAAAGTAATAGGCAACTCTGGCGGAGAGAAAAAATTTCTCTCAGAGTTCCAAACGACTGGAACATATTCTTCAACATATTCTCAGTTCATATACAATTAATTTCCTTGAGACGGTAAAGGTTATGTCCACGAATCTGCATGGTTTTAGAAAGTATCCCTCGTGTGAAACTCAACTTGTGCTTTTCTCACATGATATCTTGCGAATTATCGATGAAGGGTAACAGGTAGATTCCATATCCCTAGTATTCAGAAAAGCATTTGACACAGTGCCCCCCTGCAGACTATTAAAGAAGGTACGAGCGTACGGAATAGGTTCCAAGATATGTGAGCGACTCCAAGACTTCATAAGTAACAGCACCCAGAGCCTTATCCTCGACGGCTTTTGTTCATCTGAGAAAACTGTATCAGCAGGAGTGCCCCCGAGAGGTGTGACAGGACCGCTGTTATTTTCTATATTACTAAATGATCAGGGTGAACAGCAATCTGTGGCTGTTTACTGATGATGCTGTGATATACTGGAAAGTGTCGTCGAGTGACTGTAGGAGGAAACAAGATTACTAAGAAAAAATTTCTAGCTGGTGTGATACATGCAAATGTAGAAAAATGTAAGTTGATGCAGATGAGTGGGAAAAACAAACCCGTAATGTTCGAATACAGCATTAGTGCTGTGCTGCTTGGAACACTCGCGTAGATTGAATACCAGGGCGTAACTTTGAAAAGCGACATGAAATGGGACGAGCATGTAAGGTCGGTAGTAAGGAAGGCGAATCGTCGACTTCGGTTTAGTGGGACAATTTTAGGAAAGTGTGGTTCATATGTAAAGGACACTGCATGTAAGACACTCTTCCGACCCATTCTTGAGTACTACTCCAATGTTTGGGATCTGCTGAATCTGTTACCAGTACGTTCGAATCTGCAAGTATCACGTAGGCGCTTCGGGGTCTCAGTCGGGAGCCCCTGGAGGAAAAGCGACATTCTTCTTGTGTAACACTATTGATAAAATTTAGAGGTTCGGTATTTGAAGCTGACTGCAGAACGATTCTGCTGCCGCCAACGTACATTTCGCCTAAGAAACACAAAGATAAGATAAGAACTATTAAGATCGTACGGAAGCATTTAGAAAGTCGTTTTCTCTCACTATACTTGAGAGTGGAATAGGAAAGGAAATGACTAGTAGTGGCACAGGGTACCCTCCGCCACACACCGTACGGTGGCTTGCGGAGTGCGTATGTAGATGTAGATATAGATTAGAAACTGTAACTCATTTACACGAAGTTTACGAATCGGATATATGACACTGGAACTCCATCCATTGTAAGTGCTTCCTAAGAGGGTACATTGAGTCACACCCATCTATGGTTTGCGTACTCGTTGACTGATGACAGTGAACTGCTAGTTCTCTAAGTAACGGGTTTAGCACAGCTCTGTGGAACTCAACAGTTGACCCTGCAGTCAAAGAACGTACCTGTAATACCCAACAGCTGATCAATCTTTGGAATGACTTCATCGTGTGCATCAGATACGAAGTGAATCACTGTTCAAAGCAACAAGTAGGAGACAGGAATAAGGATCATGACGTAACTTTATATGCATTTGTAATACCTATTTGACACAACTAACACAGTAGTTTTAGAAAACATTTCATTTTTTTTTTCTTTTTGAAGCGATAATATAATCTTACTGACAGTGTTACACAACAAAAAAGTAATGAACTGGAATTCTAATCTGTACGCACATAGTCCGCAGCGCTTTTTTTGCATCATAGTTGCCTAAAATTGCATATTGAATAATGTTTTAATATATAAGAAACTATCAGCCTCGGTTGCGGTAATGAAACCAGTCTTTACCTAGTTTCACCCCAAGTAATTGAGCCTTCTTCAGAAAATATACCTGATTCTATAATATGTCTACGAGGGCATGGTCTAGAAATAAAATGAAAACAGCCTGAATAGGCTTAGTCACATTTTAAAAATATCCGTAAACTTCTCGCAGTAGAATTCATTTCAAAGGAGAATGAACATATCAAAATTTACATTTTTATAAGAACTGTCTCGTAATGATTACTACGTCAGAGTGTGACGGGCACTGATGTTTAGTATATCGAAATAATTCGTATCAGGGTACTGTGAAGTGTTATATTTAGAGCTAAATACCACAGATATTTATGAAATTAGATTAATAATGTAGCACCAGTGTTTGTGTTCATCTGAGTTTTCATGCGTGCCCTTTGAATGAAAATGTGGTTCCAGCCTTGTCTTTATTCTGCAAAGAAGCAGGTTAGTTAGTTTATATGCTGACGCTGAATGAAAACGCCATGCGAGGTAAAATTTTGTGTCCAGTTGTGTACCAATGGCGTGGCTGGTAATCTAATGTAAGCACTAGGACGGTGGCTAAACGTGGGAAGGCTCCATATGGCACGCAAACCGTAGCCGTGGATAACCGCTGCGGCCATGCGTATAAGCCGTTTTACGTATGCGCGCGCACTCCTTCGATTTGGGGCCGAGTTGGCGCCAGTCTTTTCATTATACGGATGAGTTATAATCCAGTGCCTCATCGAATATCGATTTGGGAGTCCGTGGGAGCTAATCTGCTCGTTACAGCGTTACGTCATGTGTAGTTTCTCGCAAGGCGGCTTCTCACTGTGAACTTGTCGCATAGCCATGTTGCGCAACATCCGTGACCTCTGACCTCACACGACACAACGCCGTAACCATCAGCTACGCTAATTAATGGCGGACCTAGCTGTGAAGAGATTACTTCCGATGCACTTCTTTGCTACTACACTAGGTGTTCCTTTTATTACTGTTGTGTGCTTATCTGATACGCTGGAAATCTGTCCTAGAGTTTATCGAAATCTTTGTTATGTCTAACACTGATTATGTGTGTAAAAGTGTCCTGTGCAAGCATATACAGTTGCGCAGACACAGCATAGTGTATTCACCAATCATCTATTCACAATTCATCATTCAGTGTGTCTCGTAGATTCCGTCACTAAGAAGGACCTTCAGGTGTATGGATCAGGTTAAATATACTTTAACAAAGAAGCATAGCTATCAGAAACGAATTATATAAGTTTTATTAGCAATAAATTATGGCTGAACTTCCACATTTAACTGTCCTTACTTTGGCTACCAACGATATTTTTTACACGCAAACCATCCATGACCGACATACATCCAACTACTGATGGAGATTTGGCAATTATAGTGAAATGAAGAAAGGGAGGCAAGGGCTTTTTTTCTTCAAGATTTACAAAATAGTGTTGAGTTAACTAAAGCCATGAACCCATTCCACGTTCTTTTAGAGCGCAAAACTGACTTCCATGACTTGAAAGATGATGCTGAAAAATTGTTGTCAATGCAGACGTGTAAGATCGCCAGATGCAGCATGATCAGGGTGTTTCATACTCATCCGTCTCAAATAGCTATTAAAAATTCTTACCTTGCAACAGAAGAATGGAAAAATATCAATGTATTCAAAAGAGGAAAAATCACGGCAGGTGTACATCATGCCATATTTCATCTAAAAGACCAGCCATATTTATTTGTTGCAAAACAGGAAGACCTGATGACGATGTTGTCATTTCTTCCTGAACAGCACTGGGAGTTTCACAATAAACTCTACAAGATCTGATCCTAAGAATCCGAAGAATAGAGTTCTGTAAGATAGGAGTCAACACATAACAACACTACACAGCATCTACGTGCAACATATAACGCGTTCTATGCCACTCTACTCTGTTCCTAAATATATGTACTTTTATTACGAGTGACTGATCGCGCCTGTAAAGCTGCGACACCTTTCTGTAACCCTGAATGTCTTTCATAGCGTCTTAATACAGACTTCCAAAGAACAAAAAAATCACACTTTGAGAACTGCTTAGATGTAAAGTGAACTCTCTTACTATTGCTAACCGCATGTAAACCTATTTGAATGTTATTTGGGCTACCGCACTTATTTCAGAGCATTTAGAGAAAAACTAGGGCGTCGCTCTTTCCAGAAACGAAGTATAAAACTTGACTTCATTCTTAACCTTTAATTATCGGTTTCATAATTAATGTTTCCGACTAAAACACAATTCCATTTTTTACCTCCGAGACAGGAACCAATGCCAAGTCACCTTGAGAACTTTCCTTCTGAAAATAAATAATTCTGCCTTCTAATACCGGTCGCCAGTCCTAATGGGACGAAGTTTGAAAATAATTCTTTCCATCAAACTTGAAACCGTTAACGAATTTATCTTTGAATAAAAGTAATTTTACCTTTTAGTACCAGAATGAAACTCGCAAGATCTTTAATGACTTCTTTTTCAACAATCACTTTACGGAGCTTTTCAAATAAAAATGAAGTTGATTATTCTTTCCAAATTGAATTTACTTTAGTCTTGAGAAACTAAGCAAATGAATTTACTCAAGTACCGTTACAATGTGATCCATCAAAATTTCGTGTCTCCTCTTTCTCACTTAATGAACCACACAAACATAGCATTAAATGCAATTACTTTTCCACTTCAGGGAAGGAAGATTAGAATTTAACGTCCCGTCGACATGGAGGCCTTTAGAATCAGTACTTTTCCACTTAATAAATAGTAATTTTAAGTCAGGGCTTGAGCAAAGTACATGTAAGGTACCCGAAGTAAGAAGATAACACTTTTGAGAATTAACTATTTCTGTATTAGTCCAAAAGTGCGATCATCACATTTTTAGCTAACAAACGTCTGGCTTTTCTGTTACATTGATAATTACGAAATATGTTGCCTTAGGTCGCCTTGACAGAAATAGTGCAGTTGAGAATAAGGTGCAAAATGGCATCCATAGTGTCATCACGTATCATATTATTTATATGGAATAATCACGCCATATTGTCTATATTTTGGAACCATTATTAAAGTACGATGTCCGCATAATTGCAGTACCATAACTCTGCCTGTTAATACCTTCCATCCACGGCTGCAACCTACATAAGACGATTTATTACTCCAAAAGTACTGATTATTGCCCTCTTCCATAAATTGCACCAATGTTAGCACAAAACATTAAAATCTTAAAGAGCGCACCATTACATGACCACACTCAACCACCACAAACTGGCTTCTTCTCACACTTCAGTTTGCCGTGTACCTCATTCCAAAGAAAAGGCGTTCCAGAAACGAAGAAGACAACACCACCTGTAACTCTATACTCATGCTGTCCTCCGGGTCACTCGGGTGCGCGCGTTTCTTCTGTAGAAAAGGCGTTCCAGCAGCGGAAACGATCGGGGGAAAAGCTTATTTGTTCACAGACATAATGGCTTCCAATGACTAACACTCCTTTCAGTATAATAAATTATTGTTTCCTCAGGAAAAGACCACAAGTCAAAAAATGATTGTTTTAAATGCGTAAGTATATAACAATGAAATAAAGTGTTCAATCGCTAATCTTCAGATACACAGACAATCATTTTATAACATCTCTCTGCCCACATTCGCACCCAAATAATCATTAATAACTTATGTCAGATGTTGACAAGACAATACGGAAATGTAAATGTAACGCTTTTGCGTTACAAATACTAAGAAAATTTTTTCTTGAATTTAATTGTTGTTCTCTTGTAATGCAAACCGATCAGCCAGAGCATTATGACCACCGACCTATTATCTATATAAACCCGTCCAGGCGATTGCAGCGTCACCTGACGAGGAATGACTGCCAGTTAGACACACACACGGTGTATGTAGTATCTGAGAGCGTGCTGTCCGTGTGTAGAATGGGGAAGGCGTGCGATCTATCTCAGTTTGGCCGAGGGCAGATTCACAATCTACCAAAGTGAAACCACGTCCAGACGTTGTGAGGTTGGGCGACCACCCTTCATTACAATTCTCGGATGTCGTAGGCTGGCCAGACTGGTAAAGCAGGACATGCAGCGAAATGTGGCAGAACTAACATCAAACTTTAATGCTGGGAAGAGTACAAGTTTGTCTCAACACAAACTGCACCGAACAGTCCTAACGATGGGCCCGTGCATGCGCCGATGTTAACACCACGACATCGGCAAGGAAACAAAAGAAAAATTCGGAGTAGGTATTAAAATTCAGGGAGAAGAAGTAAAAACTTTGAGGTTCACCGATGACATTGTAATTCTGTCAGAGACAGCAAAGGACTTGGAAGAGCAGCTGAACGGAATGGACAGTGTCTTGAAAGGAGGATATAAGATGAACATCAACAAAAGCAAAACGAGGATAATGGAATGTAGTCAAATTAAATCAGGTGATGCTGAGGGAATTAGATTAGGAAATGAGACACTTAAAGTAGTAAAGGAGTTTTGCTATTTAGGGAGCAAAATAACTGATGATGGTCGAAGTAGAGAGGATATAAAATGTAGACTGGCAATGGGAAGGAAAGCGTTTCTGAAGAAGAGAAATTTGTTAACAACGAGTATAGATTTAAGTGTCAGGAAGTCGTTTCTGAAAGTATTTGTATGGAGTGTAGCCATGTATGGAAGTGAAACATGGACGATAACTAGTTTGGACAAGAAGAGAATAGAAGCTTTCGAAATGTGGTGCTACAGAAGAATGCTGAAGATAAGGTGGGTAGATCACGTAACTAATGAGGAAGTATTGAATAGAATTGGGGAGAAGAGAAGTTTGTGGCACAACTTGACTAGAAGAAGGGATCGGTTGGTGGGACATGTTTTGAGGCATCGAGGGATCACAAATTTAGCATTGGAGGGCAGCGTGGATGGTAAAAATCGCAGAGGGAGACCAAGAGATGAATACACTAAGCAGATTCAGAAGGATGTAGGTTGCAGTAGGTACTGGGAGATGAAGAAGCTTGCACAGGATAGAGTAGCATGGAGAGCTGCATCAAACCAGTCTCAGGACTGAAGACTACAACAACAACAACATTGGCAACTACGAATGAAATGGGCACGTGACTATCAGCGCTGGACGCTGGCGCAGTGGCATAGTATTGCATGTTGTGTTGAATCCCGATACTTTCTTCATCATGCCGATGAGAGGCCGCGAATCAATCGTCTTCCAGAGGAGCAGCTCCTTGACACCTGTACTGTGGGACAGAGACAAGCTGACGGTGACTTCATTATACTCTCCACGTGGGCATCAGTCAGTCCAGTGGAGCTCGTGCAGGGCTCCATGATGGCCAAGGAGTGTCTTAACACTCGTTACAGACCATGTACACCCCAGCATGACGACAATGTTTCCCAATGTCAGTGGCATTTTTCAACATGATAATGCGCCAAAGCACAAGGCTAGGAGTGTGATGAAGTGGTTCGAGGAACACAGTTGGGAGTCCCAAATGATATGCTGCCCCCCCCCACCCCCCACGCCACCCTCTAAGTCGCCAGATCTGAACCCGGTCGAACACATCTGTGATGTGACTGAACGCGGCGTCAGAACTCATCGTCCCCTTCCCGGAAATTACAGGAATTAGGTGACTTGTGTGTGTGCAGATGTGGTGCCGGCTGCCTCCAGCGACCTACCAAGGCCTCATTGCTTCCATGCCACAATGCGTCGCCGCTCTTATCCGTGATAGTGATGGACATAATAGCTATTAATTAATCTGTGTCGCCTGGCCACCAAGAGCTGTTGCAGGACAAATTGATTCGCGGATCCAGTTCTATGGCTCCTTGCGTGTATAGCGATTTTACGACTATGACGAAGCCGGCCGTTGTGGCCGAGCGGTTCTAGGCGCTTCAGTCTGGAACCGCGCGACTGCTACAGTCGCAGGTTCGAATCCTGCCTCGGGCATGGATGTATGTGACGTCCTTAGGTTAGTTAGGTTTAAGTAGTTCTAAGTTCTAGGGGACTGATGACCTCAGATGTTAAGTCCCATAGTGCTCAGAGCCATTTGAACCATTTTTGAACTATGACGAGTGGGACATGACGATGGCATCAGTATAATGCCGAAACTGGTAGCACATAGAAGTTCATAAAATAAAATAAATTTCTACAATACATACGGCTCTTGGTAAATTATTGCGTCAAAAATTAATAGCTATTAGGTAGGTGGTCATAATGTTCCACCGGCCGAAGTAGCCGACCGGTTCTAGGCACTACAGTCTGGAACCGCGCGACCACTACGGTCGCAGGTTCGAATCCTGCCTCGGGCATGGATGTGTGTGATGTCCTTAGGTTAGTTAGGTTTAAGTAGTTCTACGTTCTAGTGGACTGATGACCTCAGAAGTTAAATCCCATAGTGCTCAGAGCCATTTTAGAGCCATAATGTTCTGGCTTATCATTATATTTAAAAGGACTTCTAAATGATTTTTGTTGAATATACTTCTGCTAACTAAAATATTACTGCTGTATTTCTGTTGTGATAATTGAAACAAATCTTTCTTACTGGCACTTAGAGGACGTCATTTTCCGGCATGACACACAGATATTCTTAATCAGATGTTTCTTGTTTGTCATATTATTACTTTTTTTTTTTTTTTTGCAATGATGAGGTGGGCAGCTTAATTCTGTGATATCAGCGTAATCTCTCAGTTTTTTATACAAAATAACTTATGTACAAATAGAAATATAGAATGTTTTTTTCTCCTCATTTCTCTTCATATAATACTTACAGATTTTGTTAACTGTCAAAGAATGAGAATTAACTTGACTCTGTAAAAGTAAAGAAGTATTTACGTGACTTTTCCTATAATGGCTTAAGGATAACAGTAACTGTGATGGTATACTTGTGTGCGGAGGACTCTTAGAAGCCAATCACTTTTCAAATTTACATTACTTGTATAATACATGAAAATTCTCACGTGTATGTTATATGCAAACTGTGGCTGCAGTGAATTGCGTAAAGATTTCATGGGTCACGCTTACCATGAGAGAAACGAAGATGTACTTAATAGGAGCAAATATCGTGGCCTCTATTTGTTTTATGTAGTAAAATTAAACTTAGTCCTTCTGTAGATTAACACTGAAGCACCTGAAACCAGTAACGGGTAATAAAGTAAATTTGATAATCTAATCAATAACTGTTTTCGGAAAGCTTTTGATCAGAAAGATGCAAATTTACAATGCAGATTGCTGGTTGTCGTTCTTCAACCTTTACATCAAAATTTTGAAACATACTTTTGAAAAAAAGGTTGAACCCTTGGTACGACGATGTCGATATTTGTCTGATAACACTGTATACTACTTGGAGGATAGTAGATTTAGTTGTAGGTTTTTCACTCGTGCTACACGTGGCATGTCACTTGTGTAGCGACACTGGATTTGTGAACATTCTCATCCTTGTGGGCAAGGTCCCCGCACAGGTGCACCACGCAGACACCCGCCATGACTGTCGTAATGTAAGGGTAGCAATGGCAGACCGCAAAGCATCCGTAGCACAGATTAGTACAAATCTGACCTCAAAAGAGTCATCACGAACTGTTGCTAACAGGTTAGTATAAGTATGACTCCAGGACGCAGACTTCCAGCCCGCCTATCACTCGCACCAGTGCTTCAATGTGTACGGCTTGGCCAGTGCCGCCAAATGATCTCCTGTTGGGTGATTCAGCTGCCCCTGCTGTATTCTTTATGCAGTCCGGAACGCCTTAAAAATCACGAGCGGTATTTTCATATTCTCTTGCTCGCTACATGCAAATTATTAGTCGAACAGTAAAGATGAACAGGTCCTTTCTGTAGTAAATTCAATGTAACTAAATTTTGTTCTGGCACACGTTTTCGCTGGATGACACGGTTTTCGAGTTATTCATGAAAAACGCGTCTGAAGGTCACTTTCGTTTGTTTTTCTTGAATAATTCGAAAACTGCGAACTCTAGCAAGAAACATATCCCAGCTCAGAATGTAACTGAATTAAATTTCTTGCAAAAAGTTCCTGTTCATTTTTTTCTGTAGGACTATCAGTTTGCGCAAAGCGAGCGAAAGAGTATATGTAAATCCTGCACGTGGTATGTGAAGGCATTGCGGGTTGCATAAAACCCATACGTATGGTCAGCTGAATCACGTTGTGTGTTACAAAGTGGTGACCCATTACAAATAAATATCGATTTGACTGTTTTTAGAACAATTTCCTTAGACGCTATGTCCCTGTCTTATTCCCACCAGAAAATCCGTGGTACCTCTTTCATTGTTGTGTTAGCTTTGTAAGACTCCTACACTGCTGCTTCCGGGCCTTGTGGGACACACTGAAGACAGTCTGGCTTCAGATGCCTGTGAAGATCTATCTGAATCTGACTTAGTGCAGGAGACGTTGTAAACACTTGCTTCTGCGGATACATGTAATTAATCGTAAAAATATGCCATAAAAACAGCATGTACAAAAACAGTATCTCTTTGATCGAAACAGCCAAGTAAGCAATTACACAACAAATGTCAGCGAAAACACCGGGCACCCTTTTTAATTCAGAACTCGTGTACAGGCTCGTATTCCGGTGCGTTTAACGTCACAAAATGTGGAAGTGTGGCAGTAGTCTGTGTCTCAGGCTGTAGTCTTTTCTTTGCAGCACTGTTATTCGACTGTAACATCCGTTTCGGTTCTCTCCCGTTGATTCCGTCTTGGTACTGGTATTATTCTTTGTTCCGTAGTGTATTTTAATAGCCAAAATGTGGTAAGATATTGGTGCATTCAGTTTCTGAAATGCCGTCGACCTGCGGTGTAGCTGACTGCCAACATTAAAATACACTCCTGGAAATTGAAATAAGAACACCGTGAATTCATTGTCCCAGGAAGGGGAAACTTTATTGACACATTCCTGGGGTCAGATACATCACATGATCACACTGACAGAACCACAGGCACATAGACACAGGCAACACAGCATGCACAATGTCGGCACTAGTACAGTGTATATCCACCTTTCGCAGCAATGCAGGCTGCTATTCTCCCATGGAGACGATCGTCGAGATACTGGATGTAGTCCTGTGGAACGGCTTGCCATGCCATTTCCACCTGGCGCCTCAGTTGGACCAGCGTTCGTGCTGGACGTGCAGACCGCGTGAGACGACGCTTCATCCAGTCCCAAACATGCTCAATGGGGGACAGATCCGGAGATCTTGCTGGCCAGGGTAGTTGACTTACACCTTCTAGAGCACGTTGGGTGGCACGGGATACATGCGGACGTGCATTGTCCTGTTGGAACAGCAAGTTCCCTTGCCGGTCTAGGAATGGTAGAACGATGGGTTCGATGACGGTTTGGATGTACCGTGCACTATTCAGTGTCCCCTCGACGATCACCAGTGGTGTACGGCCAGTGTAGGAGATCGCTCCCCACACCATGATGCCGGGTGTTGGCCCTGTGTGCCTCGGTCGTATGCAGTCCTGATTGTGGCGCTCACCTGCACGGCGCCAAACACGCATACGACCATCATTGGCACCAAGGCAGAAGCGACTCTCATCGCTGAAGACGACACGTCTCCATTCGTCCCTCCATTCACGCCTGTCGCGACACCACTGGAGGCGGGCTGCACGATGTTGGGGCGTGAGCGGAAGACGGCCTAACGGTGTGCGGGATCGTAGCCCAGCTTCATGGAGACGGTTGCGAATGGTCCTCGCCGATACCCCAGGAGCAACAGTGTCCCTAATTTGCTGGGAAGTGGCGGTGCGGTCCCCTACGGCACTGCGTAGGATCCTACGGTCTTGGCGTGCATCCGTGCGTCGCTGCGGTCCGGTCCCAGGTCGACGGGCACGTGCACCTTCCGCCGACCACTGGCGACAACATCGATGTACTGTGGAGACCTCACGCCCCACGTGTTGAGCAATTCGGCGGTACGTCCACCCGGCCTCCCGCATGCCCACTATACGCCCTCGCTCAAAGTCCGTCAACTGCACATACGGTTCACGTCCACGCTGTCGCGGCATGCTACCAGTGTTAAAGACTGCGATGGAGCTCCGTATGCCACGGCAAACTGGCTGACACTGACGGCGGCGGTGCACAAATGCTGCCAGCTAGCGCCATTCGACGGCCAACACCGCGGTTCCTGGTGTGTCCGCTGTGCCGTGCGTGTGATCATTGCTTGTACAGCCCTCTCGCAGTGTCCGGAGCAAGTATGGTGGGTCTGACACACCGGTGTCAATGTGTTCTTTTTTCCATTTCCAGGAGTGTAATTATCTCTAGTGAATACCGTGACAATGACCTTCTGGTGATAACTTGCTGTTTCTTTCAATTTTTTTAACGCTGAACAGTCTGTCGTCAGTTAGTTCACTGGAATGGAATTACCTTACCTGAAAGATATCACTAATGCCAAACACCGTCCGTGTTCATACGGAAACTTTAGAGAATTTCTTGGTGGACGCGAGTTGTAATCACAAAACGTGATTCCGATTTTTGTGGTGAACCGAGAGCTTTAACTAGAGTTCAAAGAAACTCAGTAAATGAAACTGAAATAATCTACGTTTCCCTGTCTCGGTACCACTCCTAACTCAACCATTTCTCTTGTGGTGTTAACGGCAGCCTAAGTGTGGGAATGTAATTCCCTAGCCCAGCTGCTGTTAGTCTCCGACCAATGGCGTGAGAGCACACAGAAATCTGTAGGGAGTTCATTAGTTGTTCTCGGATGGTAGGCGCAGATGTGAAGGTATTACGATGTGCCTGGTGCACAATACGGCGATCCATGTTTGTGATTGACAGACGTGGTCGATCAAAACCTCGACGACGCTTATGCGTGCCCTCAGGTTCCCATGCAGTCCAATACCGAGCAACTTTGACATCGAATGCCCCACAAATCTGGATACTGCACGATTGGACTAGCAGGCAAAATAGAGACCTACATTGAAACGCCTTTAAATCTCTGGCAGTTGCTGATAACGCTATTTCACACGAGTACACAAAATCTCAGTGTCCTTCAAAGGGATCACCCTGCATGTGAAGCTGTTCACGCCGTGTACTAATTCTGCCAGGCCCGGTAACTAGGCTAAACACGAACGAAGTTAATGCACCCTGCAGGTCGTTCTACCTACCACAGAGAATTTCATATCCTTTTCATACTTACTGGTTGTGTGTATGAGGGGTACCCAAGAAAACTGGAACTATTATTAAAAGCTACATATTTTCAAAGTGCTTACAAAGCAACCTTATCCTCTTCAAAATACTCTCTATTACAAACGGTTCAAATGGCTCTGAGCATCTTAACATCTGAGGTCATCAGTCCCCTAGAAGTTATAACTACTTAAACCTAACTAACCTAAGGACATCACACACATCCATGCCCGAGGCAGGATTCGAACCTGCGACCGTAGCGGTCGCGTGGTTCCAGACTGAAGCGCCTGGAACCGCTCGGCCACAACGGCCAGCTCCATTACAACTCATACATTTGCCCCACCGGTGCTTCCACTGTTCAAGACATTTTTTTAGTCATCTGTAATAATGGCTGACAACTCCTCCCTCGTCTTTTTCTTGACTTTCTCACTGTTGTCAAATCGGCGTCCTTTCTCGCCCTCTTTCATGCGTGGAAATAAGAAAAAGTCGCACAGAGCCAGATCAGGCGAGTAAGGTGCGTGGGGAGCGGAACCATGCCATTTTTAGCCAAAAACTGTCAAACAGAGATGGCTGTGTCTGCAGGTGCGTCTTTCTTGACGAACACTGTCGCGCAATCTTCTTAAAACTTCCAAATTAAAAGTCTGACTGTCTGACCTGCGGGAAAAGTTATTTCAATATTTTCGTCGATTCGGACAGCTGATGGACATCCAGAACGAGGTTTGTCATCAGTCAACATGTTGCCATTTTTAAATCGAGAAAACCACTAGTTCACTGGAGCTTTTCCCATATTGTCGTCTTGGTAAGCTGTTTTCAACATTAAAACTGTTGCAGCAGCATTTTTACCGAGTAGAAAACAAATTTCACAGCTGCACGTTGTTCTCTTAAGCCTGTCATCATAAAAAACGAAACAAGAAGGAAACAGCGCTAGCAAAAACAATCACTGCAGATGAACAGAACAAGCCAGATCGACAAAACAGGCGGCACTGAACTGGCAATGAGTTGAGCTATACACGCTTAGCAGCAGAAATGCGTGCTACACAAGTAGCGCCCACAGCAATGTTATTCAGGTTTTTTTGAGTACCCTCTCGTATATGTGCGAAGTTACACTGACATAGACTATTGTTTGTGGATGTATCACATTACTTGTCAGACAGTGTACTTTCTGAAATAAACAGCCGGCCGGTGTGGCTGAGCGGTTCTAGGCGCTTCAGTCTGGAACCGCGCAAACGCTACGGTCGCAGGTTCGAATCCTGACTCGGGTATGGATGTGCGTGATGTCCTTAGGTTAGTTAGTTTTAAGTAGTCCTAAGTTCTAGGGGACTGATGACCTCAGATGTTAAGTCCCACAATGCTCAGAAACATTCGAAAAATTTGTAATAAACAGACGGCATTCAGTGTGTTAGTAGACTATTTATTTCCATAAGAAAGCCCAACTGTAACGTAGGTCAATGTACAAGGCTCTGGGGGTACATTAAGTGCACTTAAGCAACGTCAGACAATTGATAAGTCGAAGGTGTAGAGTGGCAAGTATGAGAATCATTAGGTTTATATTACAAGACTCTGCCGTTACATTTGGGACCCGTTCGATCTGGGAGATAGTTACGGGTGCCAGTCATTTATTTAGTTTGGAGGCCACCTTTTTTCAAGATAAACTGTTTCGCTTCATTAACGTGAGAGAGTTTCAAACAAGAATATCCTCTAAGCGAAAAGATGAGAGCTATTCATTTCGTGGAAGGCATAGTCTTTACAGCAAAATGATGTAGCTAAGTAGGAGTTACGAGCTTCAATTATTCTCATTTACTTCTCTCCTTTAACGTCCGGCTGATACTCCCAAAAGCCACGTCAGAGACAGCTAACATACTTTGGAAGCTGATAAAACTAATACTGTCCTTTAAAGAGTCATTTTAGAATGGTCATTAATTCAAAACGCAATTAGCACACAATTTCCGTTGAAATCTATTACATTAATGTGATTATGACGACTTTCCGGGCTTATTGACAGATCAAATTCTCGTCGGGTCTTCAGTCGGATCAAACTGTCAACTGCACACAATATTTCCGCATTCCACCTGGCCTCCAACATCAGGTGAGAAAAAGCAAGCAGCTCTCGCCGATAACTGATTCAAACGGTGAACGACGTAACCTTTATATGCAGCAAAAATACGAAAGCACATGCACTAAGATAATGCGCAAGCGCTCAATCGTTGCTGCTGGCCCTGTTGCAATGAAAACAGGAGCGCCCCAGTGGTGAACACATTCGAAAACGAAATATCGCTAAAAATTATTACTCATAGCCGGCCGATACAGATGCTATTGTTTCTTCACTTATGATAAAGCACGATTCCAAATCTCACTTAGCGTGTATCCACTATCACGGTTAATGATATTATCTGCTAGTCCGATTCCGACAGATTCTTTTAAAATGGAATCTCAGTAACGCGAGGCGTTTGCTGCCACTTGTGTCTCATTGTACAGCACCCTATGTCCCTCTGTAAGACAACGCTCAGCTACCATAGATTTGTCAGGCTGTAATAATCGCGTATGGCGATACGTTCAACGTATCTGTCATTGACGGTACGAACAGTTTAGCCAATGTGTATTTTACCTCACTCACATGGTACAAGGTTGAGTCAAATAAAAACCTTAAATATTTTTCCAAATATTATTTATTGTGCAGAAGTGGTACAAAGCTGTATCACTTTTCAACATAATCTCCCCAACCCTCAATGCAAGTCCTCCGGCGCTTACAAAGTGCATAAATTCCTTTAGAAAAAAATTATTTTGGTAGTCCGTGCAACCACTCATGCACCGCGTGGTGTACCTCTTCATCAGAACGGAACTTCTTTCCTCCCATTGCGTCTCTGAGTGGTCCAGACATATGTAAATCACTTGGGGCAAGGTCTGATGAGTATGGTGGATGAGGAAGACACGCAAAATGCAGGTCTGTAATTGTTGCAACTGTTGTACGGGCAGTGTGGGGCCTTGCATTGTCATGTTGCAAAAGGACACCTGCTGACAGCAACCCACGTCGCTTTGATTTGATTGCAGACCGCAGATGATTTTTTAGGAGATCTGCATATGATGCACTGGTGACAGTGGTACCTCTAGGCACAACTCGTTGTACCTGTCCTAGACGAGGAGCATCTTCCACTGAAGTCACACCATTTGCGAACTTCCTACTCCATTCGTAGACTTGCTGCTGCGACAAACATGCATTACCGTACTGAACCTTCATTCTTCGATGAATTTCAAAAGGTTTCACACGTTCACTACGCAAAAACCGAATAAGAGAACGCTGTTCTTCCCTGGTACAAGTCGCAAGTGGGGCGGCCATCTTTATACTGATACTGTGACGGTATGTGTGCATCTTCACTATGTTGCCACCTACAGGCCATTCTGCACGCTGCTTGTAGCACGCATACCAGCTTATAGGATAACGGAGCAAAATGTCTATTTGTTATAAAAAATTTAAGGTTTTCATTTTTAAAAAAAAATCTTTAAAAAAATGAAAACCTTAAATTTTTAATAACAAATCGAAATTTCGCGCCGTTAACCTATAAGTTGGTAAGCGGCGCGAAATTTCGATTTGTTATTAAAAATTTAAGGTTTTCATTTCACTCACCCTCCTATTTTGTAAACGCCAGGATTCGCCAAACCAAATCGCCCTCAACAGAGCCAAGAAGTGCTCTAATCTTAGCCGGCGGGCGGAATACATATTTGAGTTCATGTTTCTTCAAAACCCTACCTATCTAGGCAGACACATTCCCAGCAATTAGAAGCAAAGCCACAGAAGTAAAATGCTCGTCGAATCTGCCTGTCTGTAGAGCCGTTATGATTAGACACGTCCTTAAGATGTTACAGCTCTTGCGGTAAACCCTCAGTCCACCACGTGCTACCTCGGTAGCACATGCTCTTTTGACCAAGGCACGTAGGACTCCTATACGATGAAAAGGTGGATGACAGCTGGTAGCATGTAAATAGCTGCCAGTATGTGTCGGTTTCCTATAAACTCTCTGTCCATGACTTGCGTCATCTTTTTATAAACCAGCACATCCCTTCTTTTCAATCTCCGCCGTGAATTTGATGTTAGGATGAAAACAATTAAAATAGTCAACCGGCGTAAGGAATCTATTCCATTCCAAACATATCGTTATCATAGTTCAAGTAACAAGTATTCTATCCCATAATCGCTAATTTTTTTATGGTGGACTTCGGGGATATGGCCCTGGAAAGGTATTTTTGAAGCCCACTTGTTTTTTGAGGTATGATGACAATATGTTTCTTGTTTGGCCACATGGAATAGATCCTTTGCACCGGTTATTTGACCATTTTAATTGTCTTCATCCTAACATCAAATTCACGACGGAGATTGAAAAGGAGGGGAAGTCACCCTTTTTGGATGTACTGGTATATAAAATGATGATGGAACTCTTGGACACAGAGTTTATAGGAAACCGACACATACTGATAAATATTTACATGCTACTAGCTGTCATTCGCCGTTTCAACGTACAGAGTCACACGGACCTTTGTCAAAAGAGCGTATGCTACCACGGACGCTGAGAATTTACCAAAGAGCTACAACATATTAAGGACGTGTTTAATCATAACGACTATACGGACAGATTCAACGTGCTTTTGAGTTTGGACCATTACCTACCTAAACCAGCTGAAGATGCTTTTAGTTCTGTGGTTTTCCTTCCACATGCTGGGAACGTGTCTGCCAAGATAGAGTTTTGAAGAAACATGAAGTCATATGTATAGTCCGTCCGCCGGCTAAGATTAGAGCGCTTCTTGGCTCTGTTAAGGACAACTTTGGTTGGAAGAAGCCTGGCTTTTACAAAACACCATGTGAGTGAGGTAAAACATACATTGGCTAAACTATTCATATTCATACCGTAAATGACAGTTGTATTTAACATCACCGCCATACGCGATTATTACAACCTGACAAATTTGCGGTGGCTGAGCACTGTCTTACAGAGGGACATAGGATATTATACAATGAGACACAAGTGGCTGCAAACACTTCGCGTTACTGGAATTGTGTATTAAAAGCATCTGTCGAAATAAGACTAACAGATAATATCATTAACCGTGATAATGGATACCCGCTAAGTAAATTTTGGAATCCTGTTTTATCAGATATGAAGAAACAACGGCATCTGAATCGGCCAGCTATGAGTAATAATTTTTAAAGATATATCGTTTTTCGACAGTATCCACTACTGGAGGCGCTCCAACTCTTCTTGCGCCAGGGGGCAGCAGCAACGATTGAGCACTTGCGCATTACCTTAGCGCATGAACTTTCGTATTTTTGCTGCATATAACGGTTCCGTCATTCACGGTCTGAATCAGTTACCGGCGAGAGCGCTTAGCTTTTCTCACCTCATGATGGCGGCTGAAGAACCCACGAGTTTCTGATCTACTACGTTGGTGTATTGTGTTGTCTCTTACAGGGACAAAGATGCATTCAACTATAAGAAATTTATTTCAAATACTGCAGAAGACATAATGAAACTACAGAAACTGTGGGAGACTAGAACAGCAGTAAAATCTTAGTCGTATAGTTCTGTCCGATGGCAATACATAATAAGCTGTAGCCTAATAGTTTCTCAACCCATTCGGCTAATTTATAGTTGAAACTCTCTGTTCTATGTGACTCGGAGACTTACCAAATGTTCGTGCTGGCCGGCCGCGGTGGTCTCGCGGTTCTAGGCGCGCAGTCCGGAACCGTGCGACTGATACGGTCGCAGGTTCGAATCCTGCCTCGGGCATGGATGTGTGTGATGTCCTTAGGTTAGTTAGGTTTAAGTAGTTCTAAGTTCTAGGGGACTGATGACCACCGCAGTTGAGTCCCATAGTGCTCAGAGCCATTTTTTTTTTGTTCGTGCTGTAATCGTTTACTTGGTCATCAAAAATTAAAATTTAAAAAGAAAAACTTGGGTATGTAGTATTCTGCAGCTGGCAAATATTAAAAATACATTGAAGAGCTATTCTACGTAGCGTGGATTCTAAAAGTCCTTGGCGGGTTTCCTTAAGTATGTAGCAGCACATGTCTAGGCACAGGTCATTCAGTTCCCGTAAGTTACCAGCCGATGGATGGTGGACGTGAATCTGGAGCCCGATAGAGTCAAAGATGTGGTCCACAGGGTTCACATCAGCGAATACGGTGAACAAGAAATCAGCGTCCGTTCACTATCATGCTCCTCAGACAACTAGGGTACGGTTCGGGCCTTGTGGCACCGACAGTTTTCCTGATGGAAGATTCCATCACCGTCGGGGAATAAATCAAGATGAAGGGATGCAGGTGGACCGTAATAACGATCACATAGTCAAATACTATCACGGTGCCTTCGATCACTACCACAGGTCCCATGGAAGCCCAGGTGCCTCTCCCTCAGACCATAATATTGCTCACCATCAGCTTTCGTCCCTTGGGCGGCGCATGTATCGAGCAGCCGTTCGCCTTGATGATGTCGGATCAGGGGACGACCCTCGACCTAGCGCAACAAGCAATATGACTGATTCGTCCGACGTGTCTACACGTTTTCACTGGACCACGGGCCAATTTCGATGATTCAGCGCCCACTATAATCGTTATTGGCGATGTCGTTAGGTCAGCATGGAGAACGTATTTCCGGGCGGGAAGGGCTGCCTGTCCCCGACACGAATCCGCCGGCGGCTTAATGTCGAGGTCCGATGCGCCGGCCAGTCTGCGCATGGTTTTTAAGGCGGTTTTGCGTCTGCCTCGTCGAATGTGGACTAGTTCCCCTTATTCCACCTCAGTTACACTATGTCGACGATTGCTGCACAATCACTTTCTAAACGTATGCGTACACCATAATTACTCTACCACGCAAACATTGGGGTTACACTTGTCTGATGTGTGACGTTCCCAGGAGGGAGGGGGGGGGGGGGGGTCCTCTGGGAGCCGAACCGGTGTGGGGCGGCGGTGGGGTGAGTGTATTGCTGTAGCCTGTTGTGTACCACTGCGGGCTAAGGCGTGGACGAAGCCTCTCCGTCGTTTCTAGGTCCCCGTTTCCATACAATACAATACAATGGGGAACGTAGGAGTCATCTGCTGCTGACCCTCATGTTCAACTGTGTGCGCTGAACGGTGTACTCCGAAACACGTGTGCGTTAACTAGAGGTGTACCCTGTCGTCCTAAATGCCACAGGTTGTAGCTTATCCTGCGTTTCAAAGTGGGGAAGTCCGTGACCTTCACATTCTGTGATGAGGTGTGGACGTTCAACTCCTTCCGTCTTACGTGTGTTTTCACCAGCTATCGACCAACTACTGCGTGAACGGCCTACTAGCTTCGCTGTTTCCTAGATGATCTGTAACTTGTGTGATGATCTGAAATGTACCCTTTGTCAATGTCCTTTATTCAATGGATTTCCCAATTAGCGGCCGTATCGTCGCTAGAATGAGCCCTCATTCGTCTCTCTTAAGCTTACATACTTATCACATTACGTGTAAGCAACACCACCAGGCGGCATTAGTTCTCGTGGAGGCCAATGGTTATAATGGTTAGGCCCATCTACTATTCAAGGAAGCATGAAGTTAGCTGCTAGTGGGCGTGTACATTTTATTGATCTGTTTCCAGACTATCCTCGAACAGTGTCGTATATACAGAATGTTAGGCATATAAGTGCAGATACACTCCTGGAAATTGAAATAAGAACACCGTGAATTCATTGTCCCAGGAAGGGGAAACTTTATTGACACATTCCTGGGGTCAGATACATCACATGATCACACTGACAGAACCACAGGCACATAGACACAGGCAACAGAGCATGCACAATGTCGGCACTAGTACAGTGTATATCCACCTTTCGCAGCAATGCAGGCTGCTATTCTCCCATGGAGACGATCGTAGAGATGCTGGATGTAGTCCTGTGGAACGGCTTGCCATGCCATTCCCACCTGGCGCCTCAGTTGGACCAGCGTTCGTGCTGGACGTGCAGACCGCGTGAGACGACGCTTCATCCAGTCCCAAACGTGCTCAATGGGGGACAGATCCGGAGATCTTGCTGGCCAGGGTAGTTGACTTACACCTTCTAGAGCACGTTGGGTGGCACGGGATACATGCGGACGTGCATTGTCCTGTTGGAACAGCAAGTTCCCTTGCCGGTCTAGGAATGGTAGAACGATGGGTTCGATGACGGTTTGGATGTACCGTGCACTATTCAGTGTCCCCTCGACGATCACCAGTGGTGTACGGCCAGTGTAGGAGATCGCTCCCCACACCATGATGCCGGGTGTTGGCCCTGTGTGCCTCGGTCGTATGCAGTCCTGATTGTGGCGCTCACCTGCACGGCGCCAAACACGCATACGACCATCATTGGCACCAAGGCAGAAGCAACTCTCATCGCTGAAGACGACACGCCTCCATTCGTCCCTCCATTCACGCCTGTCGCGACACCACTGGAGGCGTTCTGCACGATGTTGGGGCGTGAGCGGAAGACGGCCTAACGGTGTGCGGGACCGTAGCCCAGCTTCATGGAGACGGTTGCGAATGGTCCTCGCCGATACCCCAGGAGCAACAGTGTCCCTAATTTGCTGGGAAGTGGCGGTGCGGTCCCCTACGGCACTGCGTAGGATCCTACGGTCTTGGCGTGCATCCGTGCGTCGCTGCGGTCCGGTCCCAGGTCGACGAGCACGTGCACCTTCCGCCGACCACTGGCGACAACATCGATGTACTGTGGAGACCTCACGCCCCACGTGTTGAGCAATTCGGCGGTACGTCCACCCGGCCTCCCGCATGCCCACTATACGCCCTCGCTCAAAGTCCGTCAACTGCACATACGGTTCACGTCCACGCTGTCGCGGCATGCTACCAGTGTTAAAGACTGCGATGGAGCTCCGTATGCCACGGCAAACTGGCTGACACTGACGGCGGCGGTGCACAAATGCTGCGCAGCTAGCGCCATTCGACGGCCAACACCGCGGTTCCTGGTGTGTCCGCTGTGCCGTGCGTGTGATCATTGCTTGTACAGCCCTCTCGCAGTGTCCGGAGCAAGTATGGTGGGTCTGACACACCGGTGTCAATGTGTTCTTTTTTCCATTTCCAGGAGTGTATTTCTACTGATGACTATGGAAGTATAGTGAACAACATTACAACAGTATTTACTTCATTTGCAGACTAATAATTATAGCCATTACGAGTAGTATGTTTTTAGATCACTTAGTGCCTCCAAGTACACATGGTACAAGCAAGTAGTTAATGTTTGTTTTTCCCTGACAACGCCATCGTCCTTGCCGCAGTGGTAACACCGGTTCCCGTCAGATCACTGATGTTAAGCACTGTCGGAATGAGCTAGCACCTGGATGGGTGACCATCCGGTCTGCCTAGCGCTCTTGACAAGTGGGGTCCACTCAGCAGTTGTGAAACAAACTGAGGAGCTACTTGATCGAGAAGTAGCTGCTCCGGTCTCGTAAACTGACATACGGCTGGGAGAGCGGTGTGCTGATCTCATGCCCCTCCATATCCAATCCAGTGACGCCTGTGGGCTGAGGATGACACGGCGGCCGGTCGGTACCGTTGGGCCTTCGTGGCCTGTTCGGGTGGAATTTAGTTTAGTTTCCCCTGAGCAGCAGGTGAGGTACTCAAGTATGTATACTTGGACACAAGACGGATTCTCTACACTGACAGACGTAGTCAATTTGTGGCACAATTACGACTCTGGAAGAAACAGCAGGTAGTAAATTATGTGACAAGTTTGCGGGAAGACTGTTAGATGCAGAGAAAAAACAATTAACACACTGAAGTGTGTATATATTAAGGTTGTAATGATGACAATATCTGTACCTACATTCGTAACACCCCGTATACTCGTTTGTTGGCCCAATCCAAAAATGTGAAATGCGAACATTATTATGTTATCAAATAATGGAGAATGGTAGGGATGTGCGATGATCATAGATATTTACAAAATATCGGTATTGGAAGTTTAAACATCGATGTTTCAATATCCATGATGAAGCCCTTGGACATCGTGTCACTGACGTTAAAGACAAAGTATAGAACCTCGATGTCAGCAAACGAACTGCAATTTCGTGATATACACAAGTCTTTTTCTGAACATATCTCATAATACCACTACAGGCGATTTATGGAGTAAACATAGTATTTGGAAGAAAAATTCACATATCGTGTTATGCCCACAGTCTCAATTTGGTAGCAAAAGAACTTACTGAGAAGACTGACAAACTACCTATGTCGATTACTGCCATGAAAAGTAATTAATTGTAGTAACAAGTGATGAACTATGAAAAGAACCAGATTTCAATCTAATTCAAGAATTGTCTGATTGAATTTAACGTTCCATATGTTTAAATATTTTTTCAACTGTATCTTGTGATTAATAACATCATTAGTTGCCCAGCTATTGCACCCTCCGTGCTAACAGCCTTAGATATTGTAGATCTGGCAGATGTTTGTGACAGGCTGCTGTTTATAGAAGAGAAGACTCATGAAATTTGTGTAGAACAGAACGTTTTAAGCAGTTAAGTAACCCCAATTACTAATATTTTGCACTCTAAAATAACTTGCGTGCAGCCAATATATACTACTGGAGAGAATCCGAAAGGTAACATCATAACGAAAATAAAAAAGCGGTTACTACTAGCTGAGTATTTTAACGTGTTATCTGTGTCAACATCGTTCAATCCCAGATGCAAGAACCTGCGTTATCAATATGATTTAGCGTGTTCGAATGCAATCAAAACAACCTAAGATTTGTTTGTAGCTGTTGAAACACCTGTGGTGAGGAAAGGCAGCAATTTGATACACTACTGGAAAACGAAAACACCAAATTTAATTTATAGAGTGATCACTGTAAAATACCGTAATAAAAGAGTAACGTGCAAACTGGAATAGAAACGGACCTGCCATGACAGTTCACTTGTTATCTGAAAGTTCACCTTCTAGACCTTAAACAAAGAAGTATGGAATCACATCATCGGTATCATCTATCTAAGGCTACATAAAACTGCACTTGAATATCTCAGAAAGCTTCTGAAAGAGTGTTTTCAAATGCCGATCTACCGAGAACGCAATATTCTGTAGTGGAAAACTTTATTAAAGACATTATTCTTGCGGTATGTACACGAAAAATTTTGTAATATATCATGATGATTATGGCTATATCTATTGATTAATCAATGTGATATTAGATATTTTGTATTTTTCTTTTTACATCATTCTATAAATTCATCATTTAACATTGATGTTAATAATATCGAAGTTTTGGGATCGCTTATTACCAGCTATTCATATTTAGACGTCGATGATGAAATCAATATCAAAATCGACGATTTAACAACATTGTCCATCCCTAGGTAGTGGTAAGCAGCGTATAGGATATTGTGTAATTGCCAATATGAATGTTACCACCACTCATTCCTTTCGTGTGCTAAGAAGCCAGCGTACAGTCTTTAATCAAAAGTATCCGGACGGACCTATGTAATGCGGAATGGACCATTAGATGCCACGAGTGCGGACCAGCCAGTATAAAAGGAGGTGGGGAATATTGTCTTGTCAGCTGGGTGGTTGGTTGGTTCGTTGATTCAGGGGACCAAACAGCGAGGTCATCGGTCCCATCGGATTAGGGAAGGATTGGGAAAAAAATCGGCCGTGCCCTTTCAAAGGAACCGTCCCGTCATTTGCCTGAAGCGATTTACGGTTATCACGGAAAACCTAAATCAGGATGGCCGGACGCTAGTCTCAACCGTGCGAGTCCAGTGTGCTAACCACTGCTCCACGTCGCTCGGTTGTTGTCAGTAGAGAAGCATTAACAACAGATTGAGTCGGTCAGTAGAGCTTACTGACTTCGAACCTCGACTGGTCGTTGTATGTCATCTGAATAACAAATTTATCAGGGATATTTCAGACATTCTAACGGTGGTCAAGTCTACCGTTGGTAATGTGACTGTAAAGCGGAAACGAGAAAGAACAATCACAGCCAACCAAGACGAGGCAGACCTGATGTACTGACGAACTAGAACCGTCAAGCACTGCATGGGTTGATTGTACAAAATCACGTAAAATCAGCGGAAGAAATCACGGGTGAGCTCGAGAGTGATACCAGAAGTTCAGCTAGCACAATGACTGTGCATATGGGGAGACAAAGAATGGGATACCATGGTCGAGCAGCTCCTCATAAGCCACACATTTTTTGCAGACAATGCTAAGTGACACTTGACGTGTTGCAAAAAGCGATCCCACTGAACAGTGGATACTGAAAATGACTCATGTGGAGTGATGAAACACGCTACACCCTGTGGCAGTACAGTGAAAGGATTTAGATTTGACTAATGCCCGTGGAACATTACTTGCCATGATTTGTAGTGACACGAGTGAAGTATGGAGGAGGCATCGTTACGATTTGGTAGTGGTTTTCGTGGTTGGCCTGTGGTTCCCTTTACTGCGCTTTACAAAACGCTAAAAGAGGAAGGATATTAACACATTTTACAGCATTGTGTACGGAGACCGTAATTATGTCCACAAGACAATGTGTGTGTGTGTGTGTGTGTGTGTGTGTGTTTGTGTGTATCTTTGGGGCAGAGGGGTTCAGCGACGAGGTTATCAGCACCCAGCCTGACAATACATCCAATGTTTTGTGAACAAGAACGTTTCCGAAATGAACCAACCTGCCTAGTGTCTCGATCTGAACCCAATGCAACCCGTTTGGACGTTAGTTATAACGTTTACTTTGCTCCAGATCCCAGCGTGTCTCATTACTGCCTTTTCTAGTTTCACCTCTTGAGGAAGAATGGATTGCTACGCCTGCCCAATCCTTCAGACATTTCAATGAAAGCGTCCCCAGCAGAGCTGAAGCCGTCATAAAGGCGATGGGTATCTACACCGCATGTTAATGTACACTAATAGACGTCCAGATAAATTTAACAAGATAGCGTACATTCCATTACTTTTGCTTCGTAAGTTCGCTCTGAATGCCCTAGTTTATGTTTACGTAATTTTCTGAAAATTCCTTAGAACTAGAAACGTCCTGTATGCCTGACCGCTAATCGAATCCGAAGCCTTGCGTTTAGAGGACAATGTTCTTACCGGCTGAGCTATCGAGGAACCGGTTCTGATGCGTCGTAAAAGCTTCAATACTGCCAGTTCCTCTGTTGTACTTTGCAAACTTTGGCGGTAGCTCTCCTGAATACGCAAGTGGAGTAGCATTCGTTGAAGAGAAGTTATTGTTCAGAAATTGCATAGCTATAGCCTATGTGTTACTGCAGATAGAATACTCCATCCAGCATCGGAGTATGTACTGTTTTGAAACTTCTAGGGAGATTACAAAGTGTATGTCAGACTGGAAAATTGCTTTTGGGCAGGGTTCACCCTTGCCACGGAGATAGCGTATTCATGACTCTCGGCTCGTCGTTCCAGTGTCAAATCTGTAAGTATCAGGGATCTCTTGTTCAATACATGGAACGTATTTATAGTTATAGTAAAGCTTCTCAAATAATGTGATAGGCCAAACGGAGCGCAGCATGATTATAAACGATTTTAACGATTTAATAAATCACTTCGCAACTTCACAGTTTTATTAGAGTCAGTGTAAAGAAATACCTCTGCATTTCACTAATATCATATTAGCTGTGCTTTGTAAAGCTCTGAACTGCTTTCCCTTTATAGAAAGGAACACATTCAGAACGAAACTCAGTTCATGACGCAGCCAGGGCTGTTATAATTTCAGGTACCCTGTGAGTTTCTGCTTCTGTTCCTTCCGTTTCGAGGGAGCCATTGCATAACAGTAATTAATAACAACTTTAAGGCAGTTTTAGAAGGCGATACTCGAAATTAAACTGAATTTATTCGAGAAAACGGCTATAAAGTTTAATTACCTCCTCTAGAATACTATGTCAGCGTCCCATTGCGTCTCTGCCATGCTGAGTGAAACTAATTTCTCATTTAATAAATCAACTGAGGTTTGATTCCCACTACAGAGAGATGATGCAGTCTCATTTGAAAAAGGAAACTCGGTTCTGCTCACAGTCCAGTCATCCTGATGTAGTTTTTCCATGATTTCCGCAAACTGTTTAGCGAAAATGCCGGTATGGGTCTTCGTTCCTGTTCTTTATAAGTCTGAGCTCCGTCTCTCATGATCTTGTCGTCGATGGAACGTTAAAGCCAGTTCTCTCTCTTTCTCCCTCTCTCTCTACCCTTCTCTATCGACCCTCGATTTTTAAACCGAAAAAAACGTCAGCTATCGCAGTTTAATTAGGTCAGTATAACGAATCACTACTAATTGTAATTTATTAAGGGGACAATTGTGGAGCTCGTTCCGGCATACAATCAAATATCGGCATACAGCACGCGAGAAATAAATGGAAATGCGTGAACACATATATTACAACAACTTGTCAGAAATATGTGATTTGGCAAACTCGGTCTAGCGAGCTTCCGCCACTAACGTGCGAGCGTGGCTGTGTGTGTGTGTGTGTGTGTGTGTGTGTGTGTGTGTGTGTGTGTGTATGAGTGTGTTTGTGACACACATTATGAGCAACGACGGACGTACTCTTCACTTATCGGCAAAGAATATTAACGACGAGCAACAAACTGACCTATTTGAATTTTTCACCCACAAACCTTCTATGCTTTATATGCGTTCTAACGTTCATCTTAATATACAAAATAGTCACAGTATCGCTGTGTGGTGGTAGAAGAACCAGTCTGTGCTGCCGGTGAAAGCTTCCGTCACGACATTAAACAAATACAATTACATTTAGTTCCGGCTATTCACAATAATGAAATGAAATATTTTAATCAGTTTGATGCTCAAGAATTTTTGAGTAGCCGGGATAAAGCTTTCAAGAGAATGAACTTCAGTTTGTGATCTGCCTGGGAATAGGGCAGTTTCAATATAGCTACTACCCGTAAAAACATGAGTTACCAGAGGAAATGTGATCTGTAATATCTATTGACAACGTATTAATTTTCTTTTTTCCAGTTTCTCCTTGATATTTGCCGTAGAAAAAGCGTTAATATTGAACAACAGCTACGCCATTTATAAATTACAGTGGTTCTGTACAAGTGCTTCATAATTTTCATATTGGATTCCGCCATTTACGCAATGGAAAATACGTAATCTATGGACATTTTCTGTAATAGCTACTCTTTTCTGTGGTAACTACTCTGTTCCATACTTACCATCCATTTTCCATCCAAGTGACTTATTATTCTGTTGACATTTGCCGCAATTTTTGTGAGAAATAATTCAACACAGACGTTTTCAAAAACGCTTACGTGTTGTTGGCCATTTGAATATATTTATAAGCAAGAATGATTTCGAAAAAGCGCCTTGAATAATTATTCGATCCCTATCAATATTTTTGTCTTTTACTTAGATAATTTTATTACTGTTAAAGCTGTTACTCTTGTGACCTTTTCTTTTTTTTTTTTTTTTACTTTTCATAAGAACTGCGAATTATAGATATAAAACAACTGTTAGTGTAATTTCGAAAACTATTATGTTTGTAGAGAACTGTGTCATAAAGTTGGTAGCAGATATGTTTAGTATACTACAACAAAACTCATTGCATAATATCAGTTTCACTTTGTCGTACGAACCATCACAGAGAAATATGAGAGGTAACAAATTCGATCGTGACCTACAAGAGACTTACTCGTAATATGTGCTACAACCAGAAGTAACGTTATCATATACATTAGTTTACATTTTTTATTTCCGACTACAGCTGGCCGCTGTGGCCGAGCGGTACTAGGCGCTTCAGTCTGGAACCACGTGGTTGCAACGGTCGCACGTTCGAATCATGCCTCTGGCATGGATGTGTGTGATGTCCTAAGGTTAGTTAGATTTACGTAGTTCTAAGTCTAGGGCACTGATGGCCTCAGATGTTAAGTCCCATTGTGCTTAGAGCCATTTGAACCATTTATATCCGACTATGCAAAATAGCCTTGACGTCAAATGTTAAATATGTAGCACGGTCCATTGATAATTTTGGTCCTTTATACGAGTAGTTTTAATGTAGTGATATTTGATAATCGCTGTGGAACTATGGTAATCGTAACCGAATAGTTATTATTATTACTTTCATTACGAAATACGGTGAGGCAATGTTTTCTCGTTAAATCATGGGATTCAGTATTATCTTCATTAGGAGATAAACTTAGGGCAATGCTTTACCGTGCATAGTATTCAAAGCCCCGTAGTACAAATCAGCCACTATAAATTCCTTTAGTTAGGTGGCAAGAATATATTTTTTTTTTTAACCTGAGAAGATCGTTATGAATGGTCCAACAGCAACGGCTGGCTGCTCTAGCAAAACCTGTGCTTCACAGATAGTTACATAAAAGAAATATTTTCATTATTTCGTTAATAAAATTAATACGCATCTGAGTTTTTAACTTTAATATTGTTTTTGCTTGGCTTATATGTACTTTGAATCTTTGAAAAATTAGATAGTAAAATCGTTTTGGTATCGATTATTACGAATTTGCCTAGTGACCGACCAGGGACACATTATTATTGACCACAGACAAAAACATTTATTTCCTATAACTTTTATACATAATAGGAGAACACGATAAGTTCCATTACCAGATTTCCCAGAAACTTCGTTCAGTGTAAGAGGGATAAAAATACTCGAACACGTTTCTCGGCTTATCCGTGGATACTAGACCGTTTATGAGAAAACGATGCTTAAAGTTTACGAAGTATTTTTGAGGTACTTCATTTATATACCCATGACTGTAGATGATTAATACATGAAAGTTTTCCAGTGTATATTGATATAACGTTGTCGTTATCTAGTAATTGTATGTCAGATGAATGAGTTCAAAAAACATGAGAAAATTATTTCAAATTACTTTCGGTGAAGTTCCAGTAGTGTATCCTGATTCATAATCAACAGCAAGCGCCAGTTTTCGGAAAGGTGATCCGTTATGCATGGTTTGCCGAGAAATTATTGCCAACGAACGAAGTCTTCATCAGTGTTAACTATGTTTCTTTCCCAAGTGAGACACATACAAAGAATTGTCAGTGTGGTCAACCTGCCTTCGCATGATGCTCGTTGTGTTCGGAATACCTGTGTGTCGAATGTTCCTACGATAGGTATCATCCAAGGGAATGCACCAAATCTTCCTGAAAAATAAGCAAATGAATATATAAAAGAAATAATACACGAATTGACATGAGAATGAAATATCAGAATATGAGAATTTAAAAATTGTAACCCGTCAACATATTGTACACACATATAATAAATGTGTGATAGTTATTCCATTGTAATTTTACGGTTAATATAACGCCCTCGTATCCCCTAATTTGATAAGAAACCGTCGTGTAGTAACTTTCTAAGGACGTGAGTAGATAAATGAAAACAATAAAAATAAAATAAAAACAATAATCGCGTTTCTAGCACGGGGCGCTAAATTAAGAAGCCGCGACGGCAACCACTGACCCACTATTTTTGTCTGAAGATAGCGCGTGGTCAGAGGCACAGAAAGTACCTCGAAAATACCTTGAAAATTTCGACCGTTGTTTTTACAGAAGCGATTAGTCGAGACACATGTACACTTATTTTGACTCCTCTTCCACAGAGCGAAGTTCAGGTAAATCAGGTGATGGCACTTGACGTGTACTCCTCTTAAGTAACTTGATGCTGAGTTTAAAACAAAGTCTAATGATCTCGCAACTTCTTTAGTATTTTCAAACCTAAGTTTACTAATAACAAAAAAGTAAAATAAAAATCAGAGCAAGCCTTACTTGACACCTCCACGTTTGTACCTGCTAAACAAAAACAGATTTCCGCCTTTTCAGGCGTTGCGTTCATCTCCCAGTATGAATCTACATGATATTGGATCAATATTATTGTAACAGTGTAAACCATGAAATAGCGCGGAAGTGTTACAAATGTCTGCGTGTCGTGTAACTGAGGCGGGACTTGGGGACCAGCCCGGTATTCACCTAGGGAGATGTGGAAAACCGCCTAAAAACCACATCCAGGCTGACCGACACGCTGGCTACGTCGTTAATCCGCCGGGCGGATTCGATCCGGGGCCGGCGCGCCTACCCGAGTCCAGGAAGCAGCGCATTAGCGCTCTCGGCTAACCTGACGGGTTGTTGCAATATTTTACCTCCGGGAACTATTTGCCCCAGTCTGATACTCTGAAGATGTTACTCGTTTTATTATTTTTGAAGCATAGTGGATAGATGTAGCCGAATCTAAGAGCGACTTTATCTGGCACGAAACCTGAGTTCGATTTCGTTGCAAATCTGTTTGACCGTGTCCAGGTTGGGTGTTCGAACACGCTATTTCACCAGATATACCTGATCATTTGAGGAATGCAGAAGAGAGAGCAGCAAGCCTCGATTCATTCCGTAAGGCATGTTCTGACGACCCAAATAATAGAAAAGCAGGTACTGGGGCTCGAGTCCCGCTCAAACAAACAGTTTTTCTTAAGAAGTATAATAGACACAGAATACACTCAACAAGCAGTTAAGGAATCAATCCTGAGTAGTCGACTAATGCATGTTAATATGAAAACCAATTATTTAAAGACCATTGCAAGTGTAACACGTTCAGCCGTGGGGGATGGATGCATTATTTAAAAAGAACCCGGTCGTGGAACCCGAAATGCAAATACTAACACATCATAATTTTTCCTACAACCAGCCATTCAAAGCCATTGATTCCGTAACATGAAACCACTGAGCAATAATCTCTGAAAAGCTTATCATTGCTATACATTTTCATTCCGTATGAAAGTTCCATCTGATCAATACGATCTTCTACTCCAAGAACCGATTAAGGTTACCACTATTCTTTATTAAAGAAGACGCCAAGAAACTTATTTTAAACCCAATTAGAGTAAATATTTTTATTCAGGATGGCGAACACACAATGCATTCCAGTTAGTAGCAGTCTAATGGCAGCAAAACGTATCATTGAGATAATTAAAAACAGGAGCATCTAAACAAGTACGGAATAGAAAAGGAAATGGCTTTGGTATTTAAAACTACAACAACAGTCGTCTGTCATGGTATTCGATGTACACCAGGGAATTCGTCCTAACGGGCTTCATCTTCCCATTATTGAGATAGACAGAACGTAAAAAGTATTGAAATCTACTTATTTTCCGCGTCTCGCAGCGGTAACGCCATTCCGTTTGCGAGGGGTTGATTACAACGTGCAGTAATTCAGTCTAGTCCCAAGAGATACGATGGGAGTCGACGGTTCGTAAAATCCACTTAAAAATATGAAATGCTCTTCTCGACTTCACACAGAGTTAGCTCACTTACATAAAGATGTTCACAGGACGCGTTTAATTATAAAGCACCTTTTCAAAAAATGGTTCAAATGGCTCTGAGCACTATGGGACTCAACTGCTGTGGTCATAAGTCCCCTAGAACTTAGAACTACTTAAACCTAACTAACCTAAGGACATTACACACATCCATGCCCGAGGCAGGATTCGAACCTGCGACCGTAGCAATCGCACGGTTCCGGACTGCGCGCCTAGAACCGCGAGACCAACGCGGCCGGCAAAGCACCTTTTCGTTCTATTCATTCTGTTACCAGCACTTACCCACTTTTGGCGACGAATTTTCAGGTACTTTTTCTTTAATAGATGATAAGCTACAGCTAGACTGTGAGGATGTAGAACGGTAGCGTAACAGGCTATTTACTGATTAAAATGAGCAGAGATAAAATACTTCGTTGATTTCTTAGGTAAGCTATGCATGTCTCAAGTCGCACGCTTTAAATGCCCAGCGAAAATATGAAGCAGAATTTGAATTATGCTAGCAGTATTTGTTGAGTCTCCCTCTGAGGAAAGTCCGCACCATCTTCCTCAGTGAATTTAAAAGCAGAAAATTTAAAGACACGGCAGGATGAAATTGTAGTTCGTAATATTTTATGTAATGAAGCCGATTCTGAAGAAGGCAATTCCATTTTCACGTAGTTAAGCTGTACGGTTACATATATGACTATCATGTGAAAAACGAAAGATATTAAGAACGCCATAAATAATATTAAGCAGTAGTCTTCGTTAAGTATATACTAATGAATTAAAGGAAGACGTCAGATTAGTGTTTACGTCTCGTTAAATAATAGATCACTTGACACGGAACACGAGGTAGTATAGAACGAGGATAGAACCCTCGGACGCTGTCTCTTCACAGGGACCATCCCCTTACTCACTTGAAGCGGTTTAGACGAGCCACGAAAAACCTAAATCAGGCTATACGGGGATTTCAACGTCGATACCCCTGGGGGTGAGCTGTATAGAGCTAAATTTTTACATATGAAAGTTGCAAGTTAAACGTAATATCGTAAAACATTAAAGCAACTCTGTGCTACATCGTCCTCTTTCTTTCGCTTACGCCACAGTCCCGCAGCGATCGCAGGGTCGGTGTGGTTAGAACGGATTTGGCAAGGTTAGCTTTAGGGGTGGGTCCGCAGCTCGTGGTCGTGCGGTAGCGTTCTCGCTTCCCGCGCCCGTGTACCCGGGTTCGATTCCCGGCGGGGTCAGGGATTTTCTCTACCTCGTGATGACTGGGTGTTGTGTAATGTCCATAGGTTAGTTAGGTTTAAGTAGTTCTAAGTTCTAGGGGACTGATGACCATAGATGTTAAGTCCCATAGTGCTCAGAGCCATTTGAACCATTTTAGGGGTGGCCGGATGCCCTTCCTGCCGCCACCCCATACCCCCAGGGATTGAATCAGTGTACCCCAGCTGTCTGCAGCTAGTGTAAATAGGGAAGGAGTGCGAACGTGTTTCAAATGTCTGCGACGTGTGTAACTGAGACGGAACGTGGGGACCAGCCCGGTATTCACCTAGTGTGATATGGAAAACCGCCTAAAAACCACATCCAGGCTAGCCGGCACACCAACCCTCGTCGTTAATCCGCTGGGCGTATTCGATCCGGGGCCGGCGCGCCTACCCGAGTCCAGGAAGCAGCGCGTTAGCGCTCTCGGCTACCCTGGCGGGTGTGCTACCTCGTCCTCTGTTATTCAGTATTTCCTGGGTGAGAACTGCGTCAGTTTATTGATTCTGCCGTAATCATCAGCAAATTACTGCGAAATTATTATAACTCACAGAATGGTGGAGACGCGAGGTATCAAGATCACAAATTGTATGTACTTAACTTCTTCCATTTTTTATCTGAACAGTTCCCTTTCTTCTGGATCCTTTTGTTTCCCATGAATGAAATATATATATATATATATATATATATATATATATATATATATATATATATATGTTGAAATATATCATCAATTAATAATCATAGCCTGCTGCAAAATCTAGGTTGCTGTGTATGAGAACGTGTAAGGGTTCACGTTGGATGTTATGGTCAAGCTACAGTGGCGAAACCTTCTCCCATATGAAAATAAATTTGATAAAACGTTTCCAGCAATGTATGCAAGAGAGTTTCCGTTCGCTTCGGAAACTGGAAGACATAATGGCAGAATTGGAGCTGTAAGGCTGGTTCATATCTCCTGCCTAGATAGCTCAATAGATAAGAAGATTTACCACAAAATGAAAGCTTGTGAACTCGATTCCTGTCGCGGCACACAGTATTAATTTGTCATTAGAGTGTTTCACAATGTCTCATACTCCTCTTCCCGGTGAGCGATCCGTTCCGTCTACATTTTGAACTTGTGGTTTCACCAAATTGAGTTGAACAACAATAGAATGAAATCAAGTTGGCCACTTAAAAATCTCTGTGAATACCGATTACATACATAAGATTTCATATTTGGTTGGCTCATTTCATGCTCAGCTACTTTAGATTCGTCACTAACAAGAAGCAGCAAAAGTAGATGCCACCGCTATATACTTTCGCCACGTGTAGCGCAAACTCGTAAGACCCATATGTATGTGTGTTGGGGTGGGACAATGAAATGCTTGTAAACAGGCTTAATTTCCAATACAAGAAAATATTTTGGAAACAGTTACTGCTTTCGCATACTGACAAGCAATGCTCTACATCATTTGAAAGCAACCACAACGATCAACTTACTATTCTAACCGATTTTCGGGTGCATTTGACATTAAGAAGCAAACATTTTCAAGAAATAGCCGCAGAAGTATCTAACTTCACAAATTACAGAAGGCAGTGCATACGCATCAAATTATTCTTTCAGCTATAACTATCACAGCGATTTCAGTACCATGTTTTATTTCGAATATTATTAAATTACACACAGTGCCTGACAACAAATGTGAACCCGCCAGAATAGGAGGCGGAAACGAAATGAAACTATATGAGCTGATAGGGACTGCGATGTTATTTCACTGTTTACACAATCCAGTCAAATTTACAAGTAACTTGGTAATATGGCCCCTGTTATTAATATGACATTGTAATCACTCTAGCCTGATGTTTAGAATGATTCCATTGGGGGCATGTCGTCAATCTGTCGTATTCTATTCTGAGGTAAACTGGCCACAGTCTTGATATCCTGGATATTGATACTGGGGGGAGACTGACGACCGAGCAGTCCTGGTCCTGTACATGTTCTAACAGCTACAGATCTAGAGATGTTACTGGGCATTGGAGCACCTCAGAATCACGCAGATAGTTCATAGTGAAACGCGTCATATATGGACAAGCTTTTTCCTGTTGAAAAGTGGCTCCACGGCACAGTCGCATGAGACGTTACACAGGAGGGCGCACCATGTCCGTCACGTACCGTTGTGGCATGAGAGTTCCCTCAGTCACTACTAACCGCGATCGGAAGTCGTACCCGCCGCCTTCCCACACCATGACGCCAGGAATAACACCGCTTTGCCTTTCCAAAACATTGTGAGGACGGGACCTCTCCCCAGGTCGCCACCATACTATCTGGTAATGGTCAACTGAGGTAGTGTAGAACTGCAATCCATCGCTGCAAACAACGTGACGCTGTTTATCAGCAGTCCATGCCTTCCTGTCACGGCTCTACTCCAAACGCCGCCGTTTATTTTACTATGTTCACGGCAGCCAACGGATGGGTCGGTAATTCCCTAGTAGCACTGCTGCTGATCTCCGACCAATGTTATGGGATACCACAGAATGTGGCTGACATCGAAATAAGTGTCCAAGGAATAGAAAAGCAACTGGAATCACTCAACGGAGGAAAGTCCACTGGACCTGACGGGATACCAATTCGATTCTACACAGAGTACGCGAAAGAACTTGCCCCCCTTCCAACAGCCGTGTACCGCAAGTCTCTAGAGGAACGGAGGGTTCCAAATGATTGGAAAAGAGCACAGGTAGTCCCAGTCTTCAAGAAGGGTCGTGGAGCAGATGCGCAAAACTATAGACCTATATCTCTGACGTCGATCTGTTGTAGAATTTTAGAACATGTTTTTTGCTTGAGTATCATGTCGTTTTTGGAAACCCAGAATCTATTATGTAGGAATCAACATGGATTCCGGAAACAGCGATCGTGTGAGACCCAACTCGCGTTATTTGTTCATGAGACCCAGAAAATATTAGATACAGGCTCCCAGGTAGATGCTATTTTTCTTGACTTCCGGAAGGCGTTCGATACAGTTCCGCACTGTCGCCTGATAAACAAAGTAAGAGCCTACAGAATATCAGACCAGCTGTGTGGCTGGATTGAAGATTTTTTAGCAAACAGAACACAGCATGTTGTTATCAATGGAGAGACGTCTACAGACGTTAAAGTAACCTCTGGCGTGCCACAGGGGAGTGTTATGGGACCATTGCTTTTCACAATATATATAAATGACCTAGTAGATAGTGTCGGAAGTTCCATGCGACTTTTCGCGGATGATGCTGTAGTATACAGAGAAGTTGCAGCATTAGAAAATTGTAGCGAAATGCAGGAAGATCTGCAGCGGATAGGCACTTGGTGCAGGGAGTGGCAACTGTCCCTTAACATAGACAAATGTAATGTATTGCGAATACATAGAAAGAAGGATCCTTTATTGTATGATTATATGATAGCGGAACAAACACTGGTAGCAGTTACTTCTGTAAAATATCTGGAAGTATGCGTGCGGAACGATTTGAAGTGGAATGATCATATAAAATTAATTGTTGGTAAGGCGGGTACCAGGTTGAGATTCATTGGGAGAGTGCTTAGAAAATGTAGTCCATCAACAAAGGAGGTGGCTTACAAAACACTCGTTCGACCTATACTTGAGTATTGCTCATCAGTGTGGGATCCGTACCAGATCGGGTTGATGGAGGAGATAGAGAAGATCCAAAGAAGAGCGGCGCGTTTCATCACAGGGTTATTTGGTAACCGTGATAGCGTTACGGAGATGTTTAGCAAACTCAAGTGGCAGACTCTGGAAGAGAGGCGCTCTGCATCGCGGTGTAGCTTGCTCGCCAGGTTTCGAGAGGGTGCGTTTCTGGATGAGGTATCGAATATATTGCTTCCCCCTACTTATACCTCCCGAGGAGATCACGAATGTAAAATTAGAGAGATTAGAGCGCGCACGGAGGCTTTCAGACCGTCGTTCTTCCCGCGAACCATACGCGACTGGAACAGGAAAGGGAGGTAATGACAGTGGCATGTAAAGTGCCCTCCGCCACACACCGTTGGGTGGCTTGCGGAGTATAAATGTAGATGTAGATGTAGAATGTTGCAGGGAGACCATAACTTGTTCTCGGATGGCAGCCGCAGATGTCAAGGGCTTACAATGTGCTTGGTGCAAAATGTTGCGATCCTCCAACGTGGCTATCAGACGCAGTCGACTGGAACCTTGACGACGATTATGCTTACCGTCACGTCCCGTGCAGTCCAACATCAGGCTACTGTCACATCTGAATGTCCCACAAATCTGAATATTGCATGATTTGACCAGCCAGCCAAATGCAGATCTACTGTGAGGCCCCTTTCCAACTACTATCGTTTCCTAGTATAGCATAGAGCAAGGTGTTTAGATCAGTCTGTAATTCCCAAGCGGTCAGGAGCTAATGCAGAAAGACAAACTTCCAGTGGTGGCTGGTTGATTGCTTGGATTAGCGCCAAACACTGCTACAGGGCACCTACGAGCTGCGCGGATTTTGGTACTCGATAAGGATACTCTTAGCAGACTCCAGGAACTCACATATCTGAGTAACACCTGTTTATTACATTCAGACTCAGCTAATACACCGAAGGCTAATTCTAAACACGAGAAAAAGCAAAGCTTTCGACTTTCCGTACAACAGAAGTCAGTGTATGAGTCACTGGGGTGAGAGCTAACAGAAGTAGCAATCACTAACAGCATCATAAACTAAGAACGTATGTGAGCAGCAATCCAAGTGAGAAAAATACTTAAATCGCAGCTTAACCGAGACGTCGAGCGACACTGAGTTGGCGTCCGAACGTTCTGACTGAGAATTCCTTTAATTACAGAAAGCCAGGGTTTTGAAGGATCCAGGTGTTACAACGTTCTCCCACGTTGCAGTTGGCCCACCAACCCCACTGGTTCATTACAGTCATCGGCCAATCTGAGGCGAGGCTTTGCATCTCCATGGGGACTCTGACCAATCATGTTTGAGTCCTTCCCTTCTACTCTGTAAGAGTGGTGTTCTTGGCATTTGGCAGCAACAGCGTTCAGCTGAAATGTGAACGTCACTAGCCTTCCTAGCACTGCTAGCTATGACAGTGTTTTACGCCACTTTCCTCCACCCTGCATGTTGAGACTTCCATGTCGCAAGTGGGGACCGTTAATTCAGCAGTTTTCATTATTTCGCGTTTCACTGTAACTTGTATGAACCTACTGACGTTGACGTAAGCAGGAGCAGAGGTCATGCTTGCTGCATATTCTAAGATGTGCCTGTTTGCGACTACCTTATAATAGCGTCTAGGTGGTGTATGGAGTTACCAGTTAAGTCCCTGAAATGAAACTGCTAAGATGTACCTGTCTGCGACTACCTTGCAACAGTATCTAAATGGTACGTAGAGTTACCAGTTGAATCTCTGAAATGAAACTTCTACCATGGGACAGACGTCCAGAGCATCTGCAGGCTCCTTCCGCTACTGTAAGTAGTTCCCTAGCGTAACGTAAACGCTATCATATTTGCCTGCCAGCTGTGTTATGCCTTTGGTTTAATGTCTTGAGCGCTCTTATAGACTCGCAACAGCCCCAGTCGTAACAATGAATAAGTCAATAAGTCGCCAATACATGATACTTTGTCAGGTGCCGATAACGCTGACTCACATGCGTACGCGACATCTCCCTGTCCTTCGCATTGATCACTGAATATCTGACACTTCTCACGCCCAGTATATAACCTACAGGGCTCTGGTAACAACACTAAAGACGAACAACACAAATGCAGTCCGGTAACCGTTCTACTTGCCATAGACAATTGCAACTATAATTATTTACATACCCGTCCATTGCATGTCTGTGTGTGAGAACTTGCATCGACCAAAGATCATGTCTTCTGGGTGGTTCTTTTTTATCAGGCGATATTCCGAAATTACAGGGTGACATTTATTGAAGTATATGAAAAAAAGAAACGTAAATTAGATACAAACTACGGCGTGCACACTATTCAACATGTAAACGTCACTACAGATATTCGGATTTAGGTTATTACATGTTCAATAAGCCTGCCATCCTTCGTGATGATGTGGCACAGACGAATAGCGAAATTCTGCATGACCCACTGAAGTTTCGGAACATCGATGCTGTCGATGACCTCCTGAAAGGCTGTTTTCAGCTCGGCAGTGGTTTTGGGGTTATTGCTGTACACCTTGGTTTGAATACAGCCCCACAAAAACGAGTCTCATGCTTTCATATCCGGAGATCGAGGCCCATGCCAGTGGCCTTTGGGTACCGCAGAGCCGGGGTGCGGTCCCCAAAGTGCTCCTCCAGGACATCAAACACTCTCCTGCTTCGATGGGGTCGAGCTCCGTCATGCGTGAACCATATCTTGTCGAAATCAGGGACACTTTGGATAATGGGGATGAAATCATTTTCCAAAATCTTTACCTACCGTTCGGTAGTCACCGTGGGTCAAGGAATATCGCATCGATTATACCGTGACTGGACAGTGCACTTCACAAAGACACCCACTGTGGGCGAAGAAACTTCTCGATCGCGAAATGCGGATTCTCAGTCCCCCAAATGCTCCAGATTCTCCAGATTTGCTTATTGATGAACCTATCTAGATGAAATTTGATTTCGTTACTAAACCAAATCATACACGTGCATATTAATTTCGATTATGCCCCGTGGCCAACCGTGCAGTTCGAACGTCCTAACGCAAACAGTTCAGAAGTCATGGCGATTTTATTTCATATAGTTCAATAACTGTCACCCTGTAAGTTCCGTCACTGCTTTTCACAGGGAAACTTTATTGTCAAATAGAAATACACCATGGTGTCAAGAGCTAAACCCCTTGTACTATTTTCCGACATAGTCACCACCGACATTGAGACATTTGTCGCACAGTGCAGTCAGTTTGAAGAAACCACTGTAGTAAAACTCACGCCTGTGATGCAAGTAACCGCCGCACAGCCTGCTCCACCTCAACATTGATTTGCAAGCGGTGTTCCCAGAGTGCGGCTTTCAATACAGGAAATAGTTGAAACTCCGCTGGGTGAAGATCGGGGCTGTAGGGTGGGTTATCCAGTCTTCCCATCCGAAGCGACGAATCTGATCCTGTGTGAGCCTCTCTGTGTGTGATTGTGCGTTCTCGTCCAAGAGTACAACACCTTAACTCTAGCACCCTGGTCTCTTTCGTCGAATTTATGACCCGGATTTGGTGAGGGTGTCGCAGCAGCGTGTCGCATTGATGGTCACTTGTTGGAGGAAATCGAGGAGAATCACAGCTTTTGTGCCCCCAGAACAATGTGCCCATAAGCTTCCCTGCGGAGGGTGACACATTGAATTTATTTCCTCTTTGGTGAACTGGGATGCTTCCACGTCATTGAGGTGGCCTTGGATTCTGGGATAAAGTGGTGAACTCATGTCTCATCGCCTGTGAACAGGAAGTCATTTCCCTCTCGCGCCTACTGTCTCAAATGATAGAAACTGATTCTCATGCTTGCGCTCTTGTGATCCGGTGGCAGATTTCTTGGCACCAATCTTGCAGAGACTTTTCAGTAGCCCAACATATCATGAAACACGGCCAACACGCATTGTGGACTCAGTACCTGATACCGTCATGTGCCTGCCCGCTAACTCTGTGTCCTGTACTATAACAGTGTTTTTTTCATTCGTGGATGTAGAGGAACGCCCTCTTCCACCTTGATCCTCCATACTCTGCATTCCTTCTCTCAACATGTTACACCAGAGACCACCCATCTGACGACACATGACCTCTTTACCATATACGATGTGTAGACGTTCACTAATGACCCATACACCAGTCCCACGTGCCCATTCATACGGATAAACAGTGCGTACTTCCGTTGGCGGTCACGTTGTTAGTACATGTCCGTCTGTCATCGTGATGTGCAGCGGGAACGCCGGTCTGCGGCTATTCTCACTTCTTTAGCGCCACTGTTCCCAAATGTTATATTTTGTTACGATGACATATGTTTTAAACCAGACAGACCATCGCCTGAGGCGATCACTTTACCTTTTCTTCTACAACAACAGCGACAGTCTCTCCAGTTGCTCCCGTCTTACTAATGCTCCGTCCCTGATCGCGTCTCAGTTGACCAGTCCACGATCAATTGCATTGCCCCGAATGGAGTGTTTTCAGGACTGAATGTCTTCGTCTCTTAAGCTTAATCATTCTTTCAAACTCTTCATTGTGCATTTCAGACTATATAAAGTAGGTGGGAAGAAAGGAAAAGGGAAAGGTAACTGAATAAAATAGATATGGAGAACTAGCTAATTTGGATAAGTATGGTAAGGTAGAAAATCGACTGTGACTCTGTCCGCCGGCCGCGGTGGTCTCGTGGTTCTAGGCGCGCAGTCCGGAACCGTGCGACTGCTACGGTCGCAGGTTCGAATCCTGCCTCGGGCATGGATGTGTGTGATGTCCTTAGGTTAGTTAGGTTTAAGTGGTTCTAAGTTCTAGGGGACTAATGACCACAGCAGTTGAGTCCCATAGTGCTCAGAGCCATTTTGACTCTGTCCAAATACCGTCGTGGTATTCAGCCGATGTTATACAAGATAATGAAGGAAACGTCAATCTGAATTACCAGGGAGGCATTTCAACTCTACTTCTTGACCTCCTGGAGAAGCACCAACGGATCCTTGGAACGCAATGGCCGTCTTCGAAGGATGCGCTTCATACGTTCAGTATATAAGAAGATAAAAGAAATTTGTAACTCACGATATAGGCACATAATCTTGGATCTAAAATAATACGGTACGACTTCATGTTGCCAATTTGATTGAAATGACAGCGTCTGTCATGGTCTTAGGATTGGAACCAGCTAAGAGTGCGCTGAGCACCAATGCTTTCCTACATCAATGTGCACCTCACATGTGCGTTGTAGCTACAGTATGGAGTCAAATTAGATGTCAATGATCTCTTTAATAAGAAAGGTCACTGCTCACATAGGTAATTATTCGAATCTGTATTACGTTATGTAGTAGCTTTTATCTCAGTAGTTTATATAACTAAATCGCTTAAGACAAAAATACCGGAATGATTCATTTGAAAATACATGGCCGATTACCTTCCCCATCCTTTCCTAATCCGAGCTTACGATCCATCCCTAAAAACCTTGTTGTTGATGGGGCGCTAAACCCTAACATTCTTTTTCAATTTTAATTTGTTAAGACCCGAATTTGTACACAATTAAGGTAATAGGTAATATGAATGAATAACTAATATGCGAAACGTTAAGTTTCACTCCTGCTAGAAATTCCTTTACCTAATGAGACAGATGTGTTCGATAGGGTAGACATCAGTCATATTTTCGGAACATGGGATCATCTGAAACATTATGTTCACTAGTATTCATGTCGCTGTTTGAGCAGGACAGTCTTCAAAATATACCTTATTTTCTTCGAACCGCGATGCATTTCTCTACGTGTATGTGTATAATTTTGCTGATTCGAAGATTTCAGACGGGTTTTGCAGCGTGGAAAGTACGCTGTTGCCAAAAATGTTTTCTTAAACATGTGAATTCATTTTGTCATCGATAAAAACTGATTATCTGAGCCCAGTCCAAACGAAACAACCGTAGACCATCATACTAGCTACGTGATTTATCATAAATTGTGATCAATTGCTTGATAAAACCGCTATTCCACAAATGAATGATACAATTGTTTGCCCTAATATAAGCAATGGTTTCCCGGCTGTATCACGACCAGTAAACCGTGTTCTGCCTCCTTTCGAAGTATCTTCGTGTGCCAGGTATCCGCTAATGATTATCCCGTTAGTGTATAACTCAGTATTTCCTGAAGGGTAGTTTGATAACGGACTTGTTCTATTGATTCTAAGCTATAACACACTGTATAAATAACGCTCTATAGCCACCACCCGTATAGCTGCAACTCCTGATTCTTTGAAAGTTTTGGAAAAACGGGGAGGGCTGGTACAAACGGTATATAACACAGAACAAACGTGTTCCATAGACTGTCAAACTGAAAAAACCCCACTTCAGGTACATAGCGCCTAACGGAGATTTATCCGTCGAATTAACTGCGCGGGAAACTCACTGATTGGTATAGACTAATGACGCGGTCTTGTTCCACTAATTATGGATTCGTCCGCTAATTGCGTTAGTTTATTATGAGGTGTTTCCCTCTTGACTGAATGAACGCTGTGATTGTCCGACACCTGCATCAGTCTCTCTGTTCACAAGTATACTCGACGCAACCGACGTTTTAAGAGGGCATGCTTCTCAAACGGAAAATGTCACATATGTTACCCACAATTTTAAAAATTAAAATTTGGTCAATGATGTGGCACAAAAGTATATCAGACACAAGTAAAAATAAGGAAATAGATAGTTAAGGTATCCTTATATATAAGCCATAATACATGTCTTTGTAAAGGGTGAGAGGAACGCTCTCGGAGGTCACCTTCTGAGTCGTCCATAGTGAAGAGAAAACTTCGTAAAAGTAGAATAAAGGGCATTTAATGTACTAATCGTATACAGGATACTGAGCTTCAGCTTAAATCCCATGATGGTTTACCACCGTCAAGCAACATCTAAGGAGTGGTTCTGTATGGGTTCCACAAGTCATTGGCCACGGCCAGAGCGCAGCGTACCAGATATCAAAGCGAATGGTACGCGATTTCCAGATTAGCCTTCCGAACAAATACAGTAATAGTTTCTTAGAATGTGCGAGCATTATTGTTTATGACTGCAGTCACTGACACTGCAATGGTCTGTCGCGATAGGGTGTCACTGACGTAACCAGAAAATGTTCGACCGCAAATCTAGACCTCGATTAAGGCACTGGAAATGATTTGGCAGTTTGGATGCGGCATGCGAGGCAGTAATCTCCAATGGGTGAGCCACTAGCGTGGCCAGCGTAAAGGCCAAAAGTGTATGTGCGCACGAAGAAGGAAATCTGATTGAGGAACTGTTCGGCGCGGTCGGCGTTAAGCCTAGACAACCGTAAACTGTGAACGCATGATGTCGACTGCCTGGAGACCAGTCGGGCTCCGTCCTACAAAGCTGTCCAGAGGAAGAATACCGAGAAAGACTGGTGGTGGTGACACGTGAGCCGCAGAGGCGAGATAGTTCTGAGGACAGCAGTGCTCCAAATGGCGAAACTGGACCCACTTAGTAGCGTGGCGGCTGCTGCAGGTGTGATTTGCCGCGGTCATTGTGCTGGGATTAAGGAAGGTTGGCAACCCGTGGTACAGCACTGTGTGGCTGGTGGCCGGACCGTAGGCGAAAGTCAAGGGTACACGAGGGTATTCGTTGGGTAAACTACAGGGTGTTTATAAATGAATATCGGGGTTTTAACTCTTTATGATATTTATTACATTAAACTTATAGTTATAAATGATATGTCAAATGAAAGAGCAACTCAGTTTTACCAAGTACCTTGTAAATGTTCAATGTGAGCACCATTTGTCACACGGTACATATGAAGTCTATAGCCGAGTTCTTCCCAAACGTTGATAAGTGTGTCTTTAGTGATTGTAGCAACCTTTTTCAATCCGGTTTCTTAATTCAGGGAGGTCTGCTGATAGCGGAGGCACGTACACATGATCCTCGATGAAACCCCAAAGGAAAAAATCACATGGCGTTAGGTCGGGTGAACGTGGAGGCCATGCAAAGCAAGTCCTGTCATTGGGCCCCTTGCGGCCTATCCAGCGCTTGGGCTATAGACTTGATGTGTGCCGTGTGACAAATGGTGCTCACATAGGACATTTATAAGGTTCTTCGTAAAACTGTTTGAGTTGCTCTTTCATTTGACATATCATTTATAACTGTAAGTTTAATGTAATAAATACTATAAAGCGTTAAAACCCCGATATTCATTTATACATATCCTGTATTATGTTCCACAAGTAGACTCTCTTCTTGTAGGTGATAGATGTCACCATAAATTATGACTGGTGACGTCTTTGCGAAATAGCTGCTTCTTCGTTGGCAACAGAGATACACTATCTGTTCAAAAGTATCCGGAAACTAATCTGTGGACATTAATATGGGGTATGTCCAACTTCGCCTTTATTGTAGTATGCTGGAGACGCTTTCAGTAACGTGTCTGTGGACGAATGGCAGTCCTTTGTTCCTCAAGGTCTGAAACCAGAGAAGGTAGTGATGTTGGACGCTGGGATCTAGAGCCATGGCAATGTTACAAGTAGCTCAAAATGTGTTCCATTGGATTCAGATAGAAACACTGGGCAGATTAGTTCATTTAAGGAATCTTACTGGCCGCAGATCGTTGCCTCACAAATGCTGCTTTACGACAAGGTGCATTGTCATGCTTATGCAATCACCGTCTTCAGACTGTTCCTCTTCTGTACGCAGTACACAGTGCTGTGAATTGTGTTCATATCCTTCCGCGTTTAGCATTCAGCGCAATAAGGAAACCACACCCTAACTACGGAAAACATAGCCATATTGTAATACTGTCTCCTTCGTACTTCGCTGTTGCCACTACATATGATGAGAGGTAATGCTCTCCAGCCATTCGACAAATGCAAACCCTTCTATCGGACTGCCGCTAGATACAAAGTGACCCCTCACTCCAGATCACTCGTTTCCAGTCAACTACTGTCCAGTGGCGTCGAACAGTACACCCCCTCAAGCGTCGCTTAGCACTGACAATAGAAATGTGAAGCTCATGAGGAGCTACTCCTCCGCTGTAATCCATTATTTTTAACTCCCTACCCGCTGGTAGCTGTTTGAAAATGACGAGTGATTCCTTACACTTATTTCATGCTGTTTTTTCAACACCCTCCGCAATGCCCGACGGTCCCTGTCCGTCGGCAAGTGAGGTACACTATATGATCAAAAGCATCCGGACACCCCCAAAAACATACGTTTTTCATATTAAGTGCATTGTGCTGCCACCTACTGCCAGGTACTCCACATCAGCGACCTCAGTAGTCGTTAGACATCGTGAGAGAGCAGAATGGGGTGCTCCGCGGAACCCAACGGACTTCGAACGTGGTCAGGTGATTGGGTGTCACTTGTGTCATACGTCTGTACTTGACATTTCCGCAAATCGCTAGGTCCACTGTTTCCGATGTGATAGTGAAGTGGAAACGTGAAAGGGCACGTACAGCACAAAAGCGTACAGGCCGACCTCATCTGTTGACTGACAGAGACCGCCGACAGTTGAAGAGGGCCGTAATGTGTAACAGGCAGACATCTATCCAGACCATCAAACAGGAATTCCAAACTACATCAGGATCCTCTGCAAGTACTATGACAGTTAGTCAAGAGGTGATAAAACTTGCATTTCATGGTCGAGCGGCTGCTCATAAGCCACAGATCACGCCGGTAAATGCCAAACGACGCCTCGCTTGGTGTAAGGAGCGTAAACATTGGATGATTGAGAAGTGGAAAAACGTTGTGTGGAGTGACAAATCACGGTACACAATTTGGCGATCCGATGGTGGGTATGGCGAATGCCCGGTGACGTCATCTGCCAGCGCGTGTAGTGCCAACAGTAAAATTCGGATCGGTGGTGTTATGGTGTGGTCGTGTTTTTCATGGAGGGGGCTTACACCCTCTTGTTGTTTTGCACGGTACTATCACATTCAGGCCTACATTGATGTTTTAAGCACCTTCTTGCTTCCCATTGTTGAAGAGCAATTCGGGGATGGCGATTGCATCTTGCAACTAGATCGAGAAACTTTTTATAATGTACGGCCTGTGGCGGAGTGGTTAAACGGCAATAACAACACTCTAATGGACTGGCCTGCACAGAGTCCTGAACTGAATCCTATAGAACACCTCTGGGATGTTTTGGAACGCCAACTTCGTGCCAGGCCTCACCGACCGACATCGATACCTCTCCTCAGTGCAGCACTCCGTGATGAATAGGCTGCCATTCCCCAAGAAACGTTCCAGCACCTGATTGAACGTATCCCTGAGAGAGTGGAAACTGTCATCAAGGGTAAGGGTGGGTCAACACCATACTGAATTCCAGCATTACCGATGAAGGATTCCACGAACGTTTAAGTCATTTTTAGCCAGGTGTCCGGATACTTTTGATCACACAGTGTATGCTTGGTCTCGGTTTAACTGTGGCTATTACTTCGCGTTTACACTTCACAATCGTGTCACCAACTATCAACTGGGGCACCTCTAAGAAGGGTTGGATTTCTTCCACATGTGAAATACAGTGACTAGTCCACATTCGACGTCAGTGAGCTCAATACCGACCCAAAAATGGTTCAAATGGCTCTGAGCACTATGGGACTCAACTGCTGAGGTCATTAGTCCCCTAGAACTTAGAACTAGTTAAACCTAACTAACCTAAGGACATCACAAACATCCATGCCCGAGGCAGGATTCGAACCTGCGACCGTAGCGGTCTTGCGGTTCCAGACTGCAGCGCCTTTAACCGCACGGCCACTTCGGCCGGCAATACCGACCCATTCTGCAGTTATT